>NC_135537.1:7997319-8626256 GCF_045843805.1 Urocitellus parryii | reverse complement strand
ACTGAGCTGCGGCTCTTTTTCTGTTGTTCCTTGATTGTTAAATAACCCACAGTGCACAGGTAAGCAAGGGCCTCTGCAGCTCCCTGGTGGGAGGAGGGCCGGGGTCCAGCCTCAGCTCTGGAGCCTCCAGAATGAAAGGGGACAATGGCAGGGGTCACTCTCCAGTGCTGCTGCTGCTGCTGGACAAAGTGGTGTGTGCAGAGCTCAGTGAGTTGCTGTTGCTGTGTCCATGGAATTGACCACACACCCTAGTACTGACTGACAGCTGAACCTGACATGAAGTCCCATGGAGCTCTGGCCCCAGGTCAAGGCATCCACCTGTCTCAGTCACTTGGCATCGCTGGGACCAGAAGATCCTTCAAGAGCAACATAAAGGAGGAAAATTTATCATGACTCCTTGTTTCAGAGGTCCAGTCTCTGGTCACCCGACACCATGGCTCTGGGCAGAGGTGAGGCAAGCATCATGGTGGAAGGGTGTGGCCGAGGAACGCAGCTCAGGATGTGGCAGCAGGAAGCAGAGAGAGGGATCAAGGCACCAGGGACAAAATGTGTCCCAACTGCATCTCCAGCCACACCCCACCTGCCGTGGCCACCACCCAAATAATCCATCAGTGGACTAATCCCCCAACAAGGTTATACTTCTCATAGTCCAATCCATCCACCTCTGGAGATCCTTGCATTGTCTCACACATGAGCTTTTGGGGACTCATGATACCTAGACCATAATAACTTGGTATCTAACTCAGAATAATATAATATCTATCTCATATCCCACTGATTTTGAATGTCAATTAGGTAAAACCACTTAAGTCATTGGGGTGACTTAGGAAAGTGACCTTGAACCAGATCTGGGAGAAGGCTGGATCCATGGACCAGTGAAGGTTGGCTGTGAATCCCTGTGTGTGGAGGGGCGGAAGGTTCAGGGTTTACTCATGTCAATCAGGTGGTGGTGTCAGGAGCAATCCTTGGAAATAAAAATTCAAAACTGTGGCTTCTTCATGTAGAAATTAATTCTCCTTCACATCCTCACAGCAAGGCTGGTGTGGCATTCTTCGGTGTTGGGGGGACCCATCTTCTTCTCTCTGTGTTCCACACAGGGAGTAATAAGAACCGCCATCCATTCCCAAGTTCACCTCAGAGTCTAAGTTGGTTTTTCCAGTTCCTGCCATCAAACCTTTATTCCAGGCATCCAGAAAGAGAGAAGAGCATATCCTTTACCTTCAAGGACATTTCCTACAGAATTCATACAGCACTTCTGCTTACATCTGGGCATCTCTTAGTTACCTAGATTTGAGGGATGCTGACAGATGCACTCCTTATCCTGGGAACACAGACACCAAGGGGACTATTTATTTGGAACCCATAAGCTATTGTACTGCAGGGTAAAGGGGTTAGGCCCCTATGCTTAGACCAAAGCCAACGCTGTGAAAACCAGTCCCATCTGTAAAATGGGGAGCTGTCGTTCCTGGTTGCCATAGTAACTGGAGAACAGACCCTGATGGGAAGTGGCTCGTCTTGCACCTGAGGCCCCGAGTGTGCACCCTGACTCTCGGAGGAGACGTTCTTGTGAGGTCAGACACAACTTGTTTACTCTGGCACTAACTCCTGCCCACCGTGGGAAAGTCTAGCATCGAGGCTGGAGAGGAGGAGGTGGCAGGAGTGGTACTGTGGTCTGCCACTACGTTCTGGGTAATAAACGAGGTCTGTGATGTGCGTGCGGATGGCAGATTCGTCTTCAATGGCATTTAAAAATGTGACTGGGTAGTCACTTAGTTTAGATCGAAGTTTTCATGAAGAGACTTTAAAGAAAATATTACAAAGCGTCCCCACTCGACAGTGGAAGAGAACCTGAGAGCCTTCTGGGTGGGCCTCCTGCTGCCCTGTGCCCCGAGTGCTTTCTCCTGTCATGTCAGGTCGCACATTGGCCTAAACCATCCATCACCAGGATTCCTTGTTTAAAGCTACTGAGGGTTATTGCAACATTAAGAGACCCCTGGAAAGTCAGGTCAAAACATAGTCTATGTTGAAATGGATTTGCAAGTTGAATTCAAAGACCTAAGAAAAACTGGATTTCTATTATTTTAATATTAATACATTTATAGTAATCGATGCCTACCTTTATCAATACACAAAAGCCGTCCTCACAGGGGATGTCTTTTGTAAACGCATGTTGACATATTCACTTTCATCTTTATTGATTCATATACAAAATAGGAGGGCTCTTTATTAGTAGAGCCAGTGTTTGTTTGTTTTTGCTCCAAATTAAATCCTTCTATGTGGACCTGTGTTTTGAGAGGTGACCCTCCGAGTAGTCTGGGGTGCTTGGCAGTTGAGGTGTCCCGAGCTGGGTTCACTCGGACCACTTACTAGAGGAAACTGTGCTTTATTTATTCTGTCTACATGTCTGACCTCGACTTCCCATTTCCTGAATTAAAGAAGTTGTAAGAATCCCTGACTCCAAGTCCAGGGTTTGTGTGTTCAAGTTAATCTCTGAAGCCTCCTAGCTGCGTGACCTCAGGTTCCTTATGTGGAAGTTCTTAGGATGACAACAGGTCTACAGCAGGTGCTCAATGTATGTTAATTACTGTAGTTTATTATGGTTCTCTCATTATTATCATCTAGTTGCTGAGCTTTTCCTGCAATTGTATGAATTAAACCACATTTTTCCACTGGATTCTTTTTGTCCGCCTTTTGAATTAGGATTAGCTTCCACTTCTTGTAAGTAAAGTTTTCTGGTGACAGCAAGCTCAGTGTGAAGAAGATGACATCATGGGGTGCGCAGAAGAGGCCTGGCCTTGCCCCCGGGGCCTCCCTGTCTGCTTCAGCAGCTTAAGATCACCCCATGGACCAGGGACCACCTAGACCCTGTCTCCAAACCCAGTAGCCTCCGTGACCTGCTGGGACCCTTCTTGGTTGGTGCTCCCATGGCCTCTGTCACCAGCACTGCCGTCCTGGGCCATAGGATCCTGTGCAGAATAGGGACTTCAAACAGGCACAACATCCCCGGTGGCTCTGTGACATCACAGGATGCCTTGTCCACACGGGGACTCAAGAGTGTTTATAAATGTGTAGCATACTCAGCAGAGGTCAGCCTGGGGGGGGGGAGGGAGGAGAAGCAGTGGAGGAGGGGGGGATTGAATGGATCACGCTGATAGATGCACTCTGTCAGGAAGGGGAAGAGGGGGAGGGGTGGGGGGAGGAAGGAAGGAGGGGGAAGGGAGGAAGAGGCAGGAGGAGGGGGAAGGGAGCAGGGGAGGGGGAGACCCAGCCCACCCAGATGTGCCTCTAGCCTTGGATGTCTTCTAGGACACCTGTCATCTGCAGGAGGAAGGTGCCAGCCCCTGCCCATGGCTCCCACAGACCTGCGTGCACAGCCCTGCCAGCCCTCCGTCCCCAGTCCTGCCCCTCCCTCCCCACCTGGCCTTATGATCCTGCTCCTCCTATTTATTTTGAGCTCCTTTGAGCCAACCATTCCTTGGTGCCTTTCCCTCCCTGCGGGCCACCTCATCCCCTGGCAGTGGCCACAGTCTTGGCCACACACGGTCTTCCTGACTTCTCCACCTGCTGCCCAAGGTGCCTCCCAGGTAGCCCTGTTCTTGCCCTCCTCACAGGTCACCTGGCCTCCTTGACGGCGGGTCTGTGTGTGGTGCCCACCGTCAGCCTGGTCCCTGACACAGAGCACTGGTGCCCAGTACTGACTGGACTTGGCCTCCCCGGGCCACACTGCCTCTCTCCGTGAGGGTGAGGAGGGGCAGTGTGGCGCACGGTCCCCTGGAGGTTGTGGGTGGGTCTCTCCTGCCTGGGGCTGCAGGAGGGCACGGGCTCTCTTCCTTTCTCACGGAGGGCCCTGGAGCTCACACAGTGGCTTGAGAGGCTCAGATGGACACTAAGCAGGATAACAAACTCGCCCAGCACGCAGATGCACATCCTGTCCGCCACCACCTGAAATGGAGGGGCGGCCCGGCCTTGTAGGTGGACCACCGTGTTCCACCCAGCCCCACAGGAGGGCCCGCCTGAACTCTCCCCAGAGGCAGAAGCCAGGTCCCTGGAATCCGTGGATGCCGGGGTTCAGTGTCAAGATGCAAGAGTTCTGATGCCCCTGAGCAGTGTCTGGGCTTGTGACAGCAAGGTGAAAAGCGAGCATGTCAGTGCCACTCTCTGGTGACAGCGTGACAAGGTCAAAACAACTCACAGCAAATGCCACTGACTCAGACTGCAGGGAGCCATCCTGGGTGTGGGGCCCCTCCCCAGAGGCCCTCACCTGCGCGCTGTCCTTCTGTCCCCTCCAGCTCCACAGTGGAATTCAGAGCCTCTGACGTTCTCCCCTTGTTATTCTTCTATGAAGGTGACAAAAGAAACCATATGTTGTCTATTTTATGCAACCATTTCTCTTAATAAATCATGGTGTTTCTTGAGAATACAGTCAGGATATCGCAACAAAAACCCTAACAAAACAGACTGATCCAGAATTGTTGGGGACCCTGCAATGGCCACCGGAGGCCGTGCTGGGCACCCACCGTGTGTCCGATTTGACCTGCACCCTAGCAGGCAGGAGAGGAGCCGTTCCCCCTCCCACGGCTGCCTGGACCATTTGGCGGTTGCTACTCTGTTCATTACAGTCCACCACACACACAGGAGGGTACACAGTCAAATCCCAACGTCACCAGGAAGCAGCCAGTTCCTGGCCACATCTTCAGTATCAAAGCTGCTCTCTACAGGTGCTCTCTGCCCACGGCCCAGAAACTTCAGGCAGTGCTTTCCCCATGGCCTGATTCACCTTGGAATTCACTCAGCAATTCACTCTGCAACCACAAACGGGTTTCTCAACCTCTCTGAGCCTTCTTTTTCTCAGCTGAGGCATAGAAGGAAACTCTGTGACCTCATGGGTCTCTTGCAGGGACTGATCATGGCATGACTCCTATAAATATCAAGACATTTCTGCAGCACAGGAGCTGGAGGCAGGCGAGTGTCTGGTTCTGCTTAGAGTCTCACAGTCAGAACCTGCAGGTGCTCAAAGACTCGTTGCAACCTGTCATCGTGCTGCTCAGGAAACTGCGGCCACAGGAGCTCACAGCTTCTCCGAGTCCTGCATGGAAATCCCCTGCGTGGAGCGTTGTGGTTGATTTGCATGTTTAATAAGCACAGGTCCCATTTTGACCCGTCAGTCACTGTTGAAGGTGTGTGGCAAATATTAGCACATTCAATACTAATCATGCTTCACAGCCAAGGAACTGGGAGGTTACGTAACTTGCCCAGTTACAGGCTCATGGTTACTGGAAGAGGACGCCAACCCAAGTGGTTGGCTCCCAAGTCTGCACCTTGAACCACTTCATCCTGCTCCGCATCCTGTCCTGATTCTTTAATAGCCCTGGCAGCCAACACCCCCTCTCGGCTCTCTCCTCGGCCTCCCTCCTTCCACCACTGTGACTAAGGAGAGTAGAGTTCTGTCCTCTTAGACTCCCGCTGCCTCCCACTGGGTTTCCTGGAAACCTCACAAGCTGCTCCTGACCCAGGAGGATGATTCCAGAGAAGCCGCTGGAGAGAGCGGAGGGCGGGGGGTTGTTCCACCACGGAGCCGGCCCTCACTGGGTTCCAAGCGCAACAGATTGTTCCACCTCCAGGACAGTCTTGTAGGACACCTGGGGACTATTGCACCTCAGTAGAACTGGTGGGGGCCTCAGGGTGTGTCCAGGGGCTGCAGGCCGGCCATGGGCACCAGCTCTGCAGAGGCTGGGCTGTTACCATGTGGCCACAAAGGGGATCCCGATATCCCACCCCTCAGCAGCAGTGGAGGGGCGGCCCTTCAAGAAAATTGTCACCACCCCCGCAGAGCTGGGGCAGAGCAGCTGGGTGGAGAAGGGGTGCTGACACACAGGAGCCCCCAAGTCCTCCCGGGGCAGCTGGTGTCTGATAAACCTGCCCCATGGAGTTCCAGAACCCGCTGGCCACCCAGCTGTGGCCCTGAGTTCCAGCAGAGAGGACGTGGCTGACTCCGATTTTATCCACAGGCTAATTGTAGCTTGGGGTGGGTCTCGATTTCGGTCACCATTCACTTATTAAATGGGATAGTGTGAAGATCCAATAAGGTAGCAAACAGGAAGAGGACACTTGCAAGGTCACACGGTGCAGTGGGGAGGGCAAGAGAAACAGGTCCCCGCAGCACACTGGGGAGAGAGCCTCACACTGTCACAGGCCAGGCACTCAGGGATTCGCCTCAGGAACCTCACCTTCACCCCACACCCCGCCCCGCAGCACCTCAGGTCGGTGGGCTCCTGGCAGTCCTGGGGCAGAGGTGCGCCCCACTCCCCGGCGGCTGAGCTGGCTAAAGGTTTTGTACTCAAATGCCCAAGGCAGACAGGCGGCATCACTAGATGGAATGCATCTCTCGTTGCCTTGCTGGGGGGTGGGCTGACTAACAGATGGGAAGGTTGAAGTGTTTGCTAAAATGTGAGATTACAAGAATAATGATGAGCTACAAGCACTGCTCAGGTACCAGAGGCTGTGCCAGGAGCGGGATATCCATCAGCATGGTTAGCACTTTTTAGGCCTGTCTTGTATTCCAAGCACAGCTCATTCCACCTTCCCAACAGCCCTGGGAGCAGTACTTTTGGGAATGTCTATGTCTTGCAGATGAAGGAAATGAAGTTCGGAGAGGTTCGGTAACTCGCCCACCTCACACAGCTGGGAAGAGGTGGAACCAAGATCACAGAGCGAGCGTCCTGTCTTGGAGGCCTGCTCTAGACTCCCAAGTGGTAAAGACTTGGATAAAGTGCTGATTCTTTGCAGGATGGACAACTCGGCCAGGATCCTGATCACCCATGCCCCTTTGCTGGTTCCAGGGAAAGTGTATTCCAAATCCTGAGTCAGTTCTGTTCTAGTTCAGTGACTGTCACCTTGGCAACTGCACCTCTCAACTTCCACTTCCTTGTCTGCAAAGGAGAGACCCTTCAGTCCCATGGGTCTGGAGAGCAGCTGGACAGTGTGGGGTAAATGCCCAGCTTGGTGCCAGGAACCCCAAGCTGTTTGGCCGATGCTTCTGAAATTCTGAACTTCAGAGATGAGTTTGCAACTCACTGCCCAAATGCCCCAGTCATGATGCTTTTCACGCGCAACATGTGTCGTGGCCAGGAGCATATGCACGGTCCTTGGGTGATGTGTCTGCCCTCTTCCAGGGTGATCTCAGGGCCAGGCTTTTACTTTTATCTCTTAGCAGTGTCTCAGAGCCAAACACAGGTCCTGATGTCACAGTAACTCGGTGGATAAGTGGCTGAATGAAGGAGGGAATGACCATGCCCTGGGTTTTCTGCATTATCACTAGGTGATGGGATTTGACCTGGTCAGATCTGCCTGGCTTGGTCTCCAGGAGAACAGGGTGCAGTTTTTCTGCACAGTTCAATTCAACAAACATTTCATTAATGTTCACCATGAGCGTGAAGAGGGACAGACAGGCTTGTGCTAATGAATGGCACGGAGCCCTGCCCTAATTCTGCCCCATCATGCCAGTTCTTCCAAACTCTGCACAAATGAGCCACTTGAGGAGCACTTTGAATGAATGCACGTTTGTCCATGTGCTTGGCTCAGCAGAAAAAGCAGGCAGGCAGGCTTCACGGTAAAAGGGACGCGGGATGTTTACCTCCTGGGTTCTCTCCGGGGCCGTCTGTCTGTCCCCCACTCACACACACACAGGTGAAGAGTGAGCCATCTGATCTCGAGCAGCAAGGAACCAGGGGTCCTGCTCTCCTTGCAGCTTAGATTTCACCTAGTTTTGTGGCTGCTTCCTGGAGGTGGGCTATGGAGCCCTTCACACTGAGCACGAGGACGGAGCCCGTGCATCTGGCTCTGAGCAACGGCTGCTCTGGGGCTGAAGTAGCCCACACCAGGAGCAGAGGGCCACCAGTCCACCCTGCTCCTCCCACAGCCAGCTGTTGTGGGGTGCATGGTGGCCACTGGCCACTGAGTCAGTCATCATGAGGAGTGGGTGCAGCAGAGAGGGAGGAAGGCCATGGAGGCCTTGTGTCCCCACCTCCAAGTGACCGCTGGCCAACAGAAGATTCCTTGCAGCCTAACTGACCTTGAACCACCTTCAGACAAGAAAGTGGGACTTTCTGGGAGACCAACAGAGCTCCCAAGGACAAGTGGCAGGAGTCTGTTCTGTGGCCCTTCTCCCATCAATCATTGCACACAGGAGAGCAGTGAGGAAGGACAGACAACACCCGATGGACTCACACCACGGGTGAAGAGGGTCTGTGGTGGAGAGACGCCTCGCAGGACGCTTCCTCCTGGTCTGGGGCAGGTCTTCTCTGGTGCCATCACCTAGTGTGGAGGCTGATGCACGCAAGTCCTCGTGTGCGAGCCCCGAGCACAGAGATGGCGCCTCCTAGGAGATGACCACACCACTGTGCCAGCACCCGGCTGTCTCTGTTCCAGGGACTGTTAAGGTCCCAGTCTCCTTCCTTTCCCTCTCTCCTCCCCTCGTACAATCTGCCTTCCCGTTCAGCCTCTCCCCGGCTCCCACCTTACAGGACACAAGGGACCTTGACATGAGCCCTGCCCTGGGAACTGAAGGTGGCTGGAGGTCCCTGGTCCATTGCTCCTGGGTTGCCGTGATTACGTCCCCCGAGTGTGTGCTGATTGAAGTGACGGTCTGGTGGCCATTCAAAGATTCTGAGAAACTCCCTTCCCCAGGAATCTGAGTCTTTCAAGAAGACATGGAGACTGGCTTTGTCCTGTGGCCACGTTCCCGTCAGGGCCTCCCTTGTCCAATCTGGCTTATTTGTAGAAATGTCCTTGGGGGACGCAGAGCCAGCTGTACTCCAGCCTGTGGCCTCAAGCAAATAGGTCTGTGCCTGAGCCCCAGATTCCCCATCTGCAGAGCACCAGGAGCAATCTCGGCTTTGCCGTTCTGTGTATTTAAGGCAGAAATGCTTTAATTTCCCAGTCCCGTCAGGCCTGGCTCCCTCCAAATCTCCAGGCCGAGAGCCAAAGCACGGCTGGCTTTTATGGCATCTCTGCATGTTTAGAAATAAGGTGCACCAGCTTAACTAGGAGTCAGCTCCGAGGGACACAGCTCAGGAAGCAGGTGGCTCCTTTGGGAGAGGAAAAGCTCCTCTTGCTCTGGTTGGCGTGGTCCTGCACAGTGCACATAATCTGGCCACGAGAAGGTAGGCTGGATTTCAGCCCTTACTCATGGACCCCTTTGTGCAGTGAGCAACCTGCGGAACTGCTTGTGATGACCTGCTCAGTACAGTTGCCTGGTTCTGGGTCCTGGTGGGAGCCAGTTGGTAGGGTCTTTTGGTCAGTCTGACAAGCTGTGTTGGAGGATTCCCCATCAGTTGCTCTTCCAACCGCCCAGGGCTGCTGCACACAGCCATGCTACCGGTGTCTCACGGTGGAGTCACGGGCCCCTGGGCACCCGAGGGCAGAGAACAGATCTGCTGTTTCCTTCTGTAGGCTGCACAGCACAGGGCTTGTGGTCAAGCTGTCAAGCTCAGATGAAAGAAAGGAGCTAAGGTAGAGGAGGGGAGGGGGAGGTACCAGGGACCCTCCTGGCGGGGCGCTTCCCCTCCCTCAGCGTGGCTCAGCTGGGTGGCTGCACCTCACTGTGGCCTTGCTGAGTCAGGCCTGAATCCTGTACTGCTCCCTGCCCACGGGTTCCAGTGTGGGGCAGAGAGTGGGCCAAGCTCAGTTTTGCAGGCTCATGTACCTGCCATTGTCCCCGCGCACGGGTGGGGCTCATTACTATAAGTGGGTTGAGGAAGGAGTGGAGAGGGTGCCCCAAGGCCACTGCACCCTCCCCTGTCACCCTGACACAGGGCTGCCGTCCCTGCACATCTCCGCCCCTCTGCACCCTGCTCCTGAGCTGACCACTGCGCTCCCTCCTGACACTGGCCTCCCTCACAAGGCCATGGCTTGGCTCTTCCTCCGTGGCATGGCAGATCCAGGGCTTCGGGGAATGATCCTTCCTTGGCTTTGGGTCTTTGTCAGGTCACCTTAGAAGGCCCACAGTCAAGTGAGCTTTTCCCCGGGTGATAAAGTAATTGGGTTGAGGCACTCGTACTCAACCCAGGCTCCGCCAGCCACTGACTTCAAACTTTTTTCCTCATGAAGGCTTGCTTGTTCTCCTGCCTGCAACTGAGAGCATGGTGTTGTCCTGCTAGCTTGCTGCGGAGACTCACTAGGCTTCCAGGCTTGGGCAGGTGACCTGTTCTCATGGCTGTTGTCACCCAGGCTCAGCAAACTTTCTGCAAAGGGAAGACAGGGAAGCTTTTAGGCTTTGGGTCATAGAAAAGGCTTATGTTGTGGGTTTTTTTTTTTTTAAACCATATGTGGAGAGAACTTATGTGGTCAACAGAGACCTTCTGTTTTTACAATCGGCTTCCTTATCTATAGGTTCTGCATTCACAGATTCAATTGGTCATGGATCAAAAGTACTCAGAAACAACCTCGCCCGTCACTGTTTCCTGTAGTGTAGTGTAGCAGCAATTACAGGGCACTTGTACTGCACTAGCTTATAACTCAGAGGTGATCTGAAGTGTGCAAGAGGAGGTGGCATAGGTGATATGCAAATGCCACCATTATATAAAGTGAATTGAGTGTCACTGAATCTTGGCACCTCAGAGGGTCTTGGAACCAAGACTGGATACTGAGAGATGACGGGATGTACGTGTGTGCATATGCATAAGCATAGATGTGTGTGTGCACACATATAAACACCTCCCATATGCGCACACTCACACACACACACGAGTTATTTAAAAATATAAAATCCATTCTTGCTTTGCAGGCCACAGAAAGTATGCATAGGGGACAAGACCCTGTCTCGAAAGAAAGAGACAAAGAGAGAAAGAGAGAAAGAGAGAAAGAGAGAAAGAGAGAAAGAAAGAAAGAAAGAAAGAAAGAAAGAAAGAAAGAAAGAAAGAAAGAAAGAAAGAAAGAAAGAAAGAAAGAAAGAAAGAAAGAAAGAAGGGGCTGGGGATGTGGCTCAAGCGGTAGTGCGCTCGCCTGCCATGCGTGCGGCCCGGGTTCCATCCTCAGCACCACATACAAACAAAGATGTTGTGTCCGCCGAGAACTAAAATAAATAAATAAATAAATATTAAAAAAAAAAAAAAGAAAGAAAGAAAGAAGACTCAGGATGCAGCTCAATGTAAAGTGCCCCTGGTTTGATTCCCAGTACCCCCCATATAGGTCTGTGTAGGAGGCTTTGTCCCAGAGGGCGAACACTGGCTGGTGGGCCACTCTTTGCCCACCCCTGCACATCATATAAGTCACCTTAAGTGCCTGGAGGAGTCACTTACCTTTTCCTTTTTGTGTCACCCATTTCAATTAGTATGTACAAAAATGTGCCAGTCTGAGCAGCCCCATCTTTTCCGGTTTCGAGCAGATTGATGTTGTGAGCAGACTTCAACCCCGTGCACCTGGCAAAACTGGAATTACTATACTCACTGGACAGCGATTCCACAAACCACCCTCCCTCAGCCTGGCCTCCACCACTACGTGGTCTGTGACCTCAGCTCCTCTGAGTACCCCGTGGAGGCGAAGTCTTGCAGCACTCGCCTTTGGCTGAGCGGCTTATTTCACCTACACTGTGTCCTCGAGACTCTTCTGCTTTGCAAAAGTGTCAGAATTTCCCTCCTTTTGTGGCTGAATAATATTCCTCGGTCTGTATGCAGCACATTTTATTTCTCTGTTCATCCATCCATTGACCCTTGGGTGGTTTCCACATTTTGACCATTATGAATAATACCATATGAACACGGGTGAACAAATACCTCTTCAAAACTCTGCTTCCAATTCTTTTGAGTATATAACCAAAAGTGGAATTACCTGGTCATATGATAATTCTATTTTTGACTTTTGAAGGAACTGCCAAACTATTTTCTTAGGGTGGCTGCAACATTTTTTACTCCTACCAACAGCACACAAGGGTTCCAATTCTTCCACATTCCTTCCAATATTTGTTTTGTAAGTTTTATTGTATTTTTTAAACTTTTTTTTAATATTTATTTTTTAGGTGTAGATGGACACTACACAATGCCCTTATTTTTATGTGGTGCTGAGGATCAAACTCGGGTCCCGCCCGTGCTAGGTGAGCGCTCTACTGCTGAGCCACAATCCCAGCCCCTTATTGTATTTTTTAAAAAATCTTTTTTAGTTGTCAATGGACCTTTATTTTATTTATTTATATGCAGTGCTGAGAATTGAACCCAGTGCCTCACACCTGCTAGGCAAGTGCTCTGAGCCACCACCCCATGTTTTTAAATTGATAAATAATAGTTGTGTCTACTTAGGAGTTAAAATGTAATCTTTTAATATATGTATATATTGCAGAATGATCAAATCAGGGTAATGACTGTATCATCACTTTTTGTAAGAGTTGAAAGATTCATGACATTTGTAGGCTCCATTCCTCCATGAATTACTCCATAATCGAACTGCACGGTCTCTCTATTGAGCCTCTGCATGTGAAAAACCTCCAGGCTGCTACAACAGACCAGGTGACCCAAACAAGAGACAGTCATTTTTCACAGTTCTGGAGCATGGAGGTCTGAGCCCAAAGTGCTGACACATTCGGTGTCTGGCAATGGCTGCTTCCCGGTTCATGGATGGTGCCTCCCCACATGGCCTCTACGGCAGAAGGGCTGTACTCTGCTTTCACCTGGTGCATGGCCGAGGTGATTGCAGGTTCCTTATTCCATGCCACCTTAACTGCTAATGTCCCTAACACTCCAATCACACTGCCCACGATGACAGATAAGTTGTGGAAAGGCTCAGAAAACGTTCAAGAGACAGAGCTAAGAGCCAAAGCCCAGGGCTGATAAAAATGCAGAGTCGCAGGTGGTGAGATGGGGTTTAGGTCCCCAGCTTCAGGGCTAAGGGCCTGGGGGGAGGATTTGGCATGTAGGCTGAAGTGTCCACTGGAAATGGACCTTTCCCGAAGGTCCTTGAGCTGAAGCCTGGGGACAGGCGGTGCCTTGCTCAGGTGATCTTCCAGGGCAAGGCTCTGATAGTGGCCAGGGAGTGGTCAGCAAGCCGTGCCGTTCTTAGGGTGTTCCTTCTCTTACAGGTCTTAGGTAAGGGGTCACATCTGGTGTGATTGATAAGCTCCTGCCTCTGGCATTTCTAGGGTGATGCCATAGGTCCACGTGTCTCTGTGCTCCTGACATAATTTGATAAGTTAGCAGGTGGTTTTAAGATCAATATTAATAAGTCATTCATCAGTTTGTGCCTTATGTTTGTATTGGGAACCGATGGCTGTTTTCCTTGTACAAACATGATATAGAGTCATTCCTCCTTGGCACTTGTGTTCAAAGTGAGGCAACTCTTGGAGAACTTCGGCACTTTCAACGGAGGAACTAGTCCTTGGCCTGGTCCACCAGTGACTCACTGTATCCCCCATTATGGGGACAGGGGGACTCTGCTCAGTGTTACCTGTGAGCCTTGCACACCACAGAGTTGGGAGTCATAAAAGGAATTTAATCAAATCCAAAAATACCTCCGAGAATGGAAGGCGGTGAGGTGTGAGCCTCCCAAGGCTGCGCGGGAGCCAGAGGCCACACGGGCAGTCTCCTCGGGGAGGAGGGACCAGGACACACAGGACGGCAGGAGCAGCCTTTGGGGCTTTCCGTGAGCTTTCACATTATCTAGGGTCAAGGCATGTCAGGAGCACAGGTAAATCGCTGTATCAGAAAGAATAGAATGATTTACCTGATCTGTATCTGGACTGATAACTCTATAAACATGCCAGCGAGCCGTTAGCCCTCATCATGCCAACGGAACATCATGTTTTGCCAAAGGTCTGAAGGTCCTGGGCTTATCAGTCAGTATCTATGGTTTTTTCCCCTTTAGGTGGTAATTTGAACGTTAGACCAGTCTGGGGTTGGATCTGTATCCTAGGCCCAATTAGGATGATCCCTGTTACAACCATCTTTATTTAAAAGTGGTAAAACGTCCTCTCAAGATCTAACACCACACCCATGGATACATGTTTCCCAAACTGCCAGGGGCACTGGGATGGCCAGGGGTCCTTCAAAGGCGCTCCCATCAGCTGGGCTGACAGGGGCTTGCTTCTGCCTTTCTCACTAGTTCCCAGGACCCACGGTGGGTCTACAGACCTCTCTCGGGAGCAAGGTCCCTAGGCCATGTCCTGTGAGCAAGTCGTCTGGCCTTGAAATGATCTATAAGGCTCACTTGCGACCAGGCGACCTGTCCGTGGCTGTGTTGGAGCAGAGGGAAACCACGGCTCTGGGTCAGGAGGGGGGTGCTTGTCTGGGACAGGGCCTTTAGGAATCATTTCACTCTCAGGATCCCTGTGGAGGGAGAAAGTACCTATTCTATAGAGCTGCCGGGAATGAAGGGAGCCAGCCTGCGCGGGGACGCCCAGCGTGTGGGGACGCCAGCGCCTGGGGGCGTCCAGCGCGTGGAGACGCTCTCCGTGTGTTTTCTGCACACACATCTGAGTCTGCGTCTTCTCAAGGGCCAGTTCTCCTTCAGATGCCTCTTGGGAAGCCCTTGGGGGCCACCGCTGCTGCCCGAGGTGGCCCAGGATTCATGCCTTCCCCCAGGTGGGGCACCGAGGAGTCTGCTTGAGAGTGTGGACAGTGAGCGTCTCTCCCCACGTCTGTTCCAGTCCCCAGCCCAGGAAGTTCCCCTCCTTCTCTCCTCTTGGTCTCGGCCTCTTCTCCCTGGCTGTCACCCGTGCCCACATGATGGCCCATGTTCCCAGGTCAAAGTCCTTCCTGTGCAGCCCTCGGGAAGCACACGGGACGGGGAGCCCCCAGCCTGTCTATGTATATGTATAACCTGTCTGTCTGTCTGTCCATGTGGAAAGACCAAGTGGAGAAACAGCCTCCGTGCCGTGCTGGTGGGAATGTGCCAAGGTGCAGGTGCCCTGGGAAATGGTGTCACACCATCATCCCATCACATGGACTCCCCGTCCAGGCCTTCAGACCAGGCCTCGCACACCAGTGTCTACAGAAGCAAAGGGCAGAAGCTACCCTCGTGACCGTCGGTGGGTGGAAGGACAAACGACTGTGATGTGGACTTGCAGTGGAGTTTTATTCAGCCATGGGAAGACAAGGAGGAGATGTGTTAGGAAGTGACAGCCGACAGACACCAAGGCCATCCTCACGGTGTGACTGTACCGTGTGAGGTGCTAGAGCGGGGGCACCCCAGGCTGGGCACATACGGGCTGCAGGGGCTACAGGAGGAGGGCGTGGGACGAAGCTGCTGGCGGGGTAGGTTCTGTTTGGGGCCCATGAAGAAGCCTTGGGACTGTCAGGTGGTGAGGGTCATTCGATACTCTGGATGGTGCACTTCAGAGGGGTTGCTCTAGTGTGATCTAACTTCCAGCCAGTGGGGTCAAAAAGCACCAGAAGTGAAGAACATCAATAACATCACCCCCCTATTATTATTAAAAACCTGTGACTCTGGGTGAGTCCCTCAGTTCCTCCAGCTGGTTCCTGTTCCGTGAAGCGGAACTGTCCCCTGCCGCACCGAACTGCTTTGGCAATTAGAAGAGAAGCCCCCTGATGTTCTTTAATAAGAACACGAAAGGATGCCAAATGCCCACCCAACACACAGTCGTCCACCTCCTTTCTTCCAAATTTGGTTCAACTCCATGTCTTGTGCGTTTCATCAGTTAATGACACCTTCCTGACACTTGTCCTCAAAGTGGCTGTCCCTATCCGTGAGCCTTAGCTGTTGAACACAGGCCCATGAAGGCAGACAGAGTGCCCAGCTCCCCCTCCAAGCCTCCCTGTGCCTCGCCCAGTGCCCACTGGCCATGAAAACGGTGGCTGCGGTTGAGGTGTTTCAGGGGCTGGGGCTGGGCACCTTGTCCACCTCCGTTTACTGGGTTCTTGCAGCACTTCTATGAGGTAGGGATGACTGGGCCCTGTTCCCAGCAGAGAAGGTGCATTCAGAAGGTGAGGACTTCCCCGAGGATGTGCCGCTGGTAGGTGACAGAGCCGAGGCCTTCTCTATGATCCGACCCCAGGGACGGAGAGCTCTTCCCTAGACCGTATCCTAAAAGTCTTGCTGTTAAGTTGGATTTGTCTCCATGCCTGGATACAAGCACAAACCCATCCTGGCAGGAAGGAAGGGTAGTGGGGTGACCTGAAAAGGTGCAGGCTGGCGTCCACGTTGGCCACTCTTCTCCCTGGGCCTGGTGCTGGGGCCAGCTGGCTGCTCCTTCAGCTGCTGTGATGGGATCATGACCTGAGCAAGAGTTTTCAGGGTGCTCCTCATTTTTCTAGGAGGACCACACAGAGTCCGTCCACTACTTGAGAAATGACTGTACCCCCACGCCGTCACCAAAGCGGTTGTCAGAGAAGATTCTGATGAGATTCCCTGGACTCACAGCTCAGGGTCTTTGCGATCATTCTAGGTGTGGTGGGCACTGTGCTGGGCACTCGGGACACCTTCATGGACGGTCTCCTCCCTCCCTGCAGGGAGTGTGGCAGCCATGTTCAACAGTGAATTCCCACTGCAGGACTGTCCTCAGGAAGGCCACACTCCCGCCCCAGGCTCCTGGGAGCACAGGGCCAGGCCCCCAAGCCCCAGGTCACTCAGCTCAACTCTTCAGGGCCCAGGGCTCGGGCTGCCCAGAGGTTAGTGGCTGCGGCTCCTCCTCGGGTCCACCTCCTCCTCCCTCCCCCGCAGGGCTCCATGGGGCCACTTTCCAGTGCCTCCCGACCCCAAGTCTCTTCCCCAGGTTCGACTCCTGGGGAAGAACAGTGCCATGAGCCTTGTGCAATGAAAAGACAGAGGGGCCAGACGGGGACATGACTGGCCTCACGCTGTAGCTGGGAAGTCCTCCGTTTAGGGGAAGCTGGCTGCCGGGGCCTCCCCCTGTCCACCTAGTGGGAAGCAGTGGTCCTGCCTCCTTGCAGCTTGGTTTCCTGTAGTTCTAGGGCTGCTTCCTCGGGGCACTGGGAGCACTGACACTGGGCAGGCAGAGCCCTGCCTCCCGCTCCGAGTGCAGGCTGCTCTGGGGCTGAAGTGGCCCAGAGGGGAGTGAGGGCCACAAGGGCTCTCTGATGAGTCCACCTGCTCTTCCCAGAGCCAGCCTGTTGTAGGGCTCAGGGTGGACACTGGCCACCAAGACAGTTATCCTGAGGAACAGGTGCAGCAGACGGGGAGGAAGGTTGTGGAGGCCTCTTGTCCCCACCTCCGAGTGACCATCAGCTGGCAGAAGATCCCATGCCGTCTAACTGACCTTGAACCACCTGGCCACTCGGAGTTTCTGGGAGATCAAAACAGCTCACCAGGACACGTGGCAGGGCTGGCCCTCTGGTCTGTCACCCATCGATCATTGCACACAGGAGTGCAGTGAGGAAGGACAGACTCTATCGGATGGACTCACACCACGTGTGAAGAGGGTCTGTGGAGAGACACCTCGCAGGAACCTTCCTCCTTGTATGGGGCAGGTCTTCCCTGGTGCCATCAGGTAGCCTGTGAAGGCTAAGGCACGGACGTCCACAGGTGCGAGCACTGAGGACAAAGATGCGCCTTCACCTTGACACAGAGCACTGCTGTGGCAAGCAGAGGTGCCTGGAGGTGCACTGGTTCACTGCTGCTCTGGTTGTGGGTGGAGAACTGGAAGTACTACATCCCTGCTACCCCGGACATCAGTGGAGAAAGGGGACCTGGAGAAGAGGGTTCCAGAGCATCACCGTGAGCAGGGCTAGAATTTGGAGTTTGTGAGGCTTTTGTATGAGCTAAAGAGCAGAGAGCTGAGTGGGTGGGCCATCTCCCAACCCACCCCATCCTGATTTCATGACCTTGAGCAAGCCCCTGGGCCTCAGCTTCCTCAGCCGGTCAGCGGACAGCAGTACTGCCAGACTGGTGGGCAGGCAGTAATTGTCACCACTCCGTTTGCATACCCAGATGGACATTGCAAATTCACAGGAAGTATAGACTGTCTCCATCCATCCAAGCAATCCCACTGAGATCAATTTACAGCCACGTGACATCATGAGGATGTGCTTTTATCATGAAGTTGTAAGCAGAGTTTCTGGAGTCCACCCAACCTGGGATCAAGTCCCAGCTCTGTGATCTTGGCGGAAAATCTCCTGGTGCCTCCAGCCAGCCATTTCCCCAACTGTGAGCGCACTCCCTTCTGGGTGGTTGAGAAGAGAAACATGCCCATAAAACCCTTGCTGGGTCTTGCCGGTTGACAGTGCCTGTCATGTGGCAGCTGGTTCGTCCTGGGACTTGCCATGGCAACTCTTAGCAGGACACATGCTTCTTTCCTGCAGGCGAAGAAAGACAGAAGCTTCTGCAGGCCACCCTGCCGCACCAGCTCTCCTCTTTAATTAATCAATCAATTAGTGCCTGGTGCTGCGGGGAGCTCTGCCTGGTGCAGGCTGGGCCAGGGCGCTCCCACTGAGCGGCACCCGGCCCTACAGCACTGTCTCGGTCATTTGTTCCGTTCCCGTGTTGTGCAATTTCGATTCAACATACATCATAAAATCCACAGAACATCTTAAACTTTGCTTTGCGCAGCCGACATCCATTTATCTTTAGCTTTTGCCGTGTTCTTTCGTTCCGGCATTTCCCTATTTCTTCTCTCTGGGATTGTTTCCATCTTGTCTGAAGAAAGCTATTTTGTGTGTGGGTTTTTTTTTTTTTTTTTTTTTTGTCTATTTTGTCTTCTTCTACAACTTATTTTGTCACCTTTATTTTGGAAACAGACCTTTTCTGTCCTTGTGAAATTCTAGCTGGCAGCCGTGGTCTTTCTGCATTTAGGAACGCCCTCCCCTGGTCTTCGGCTCATCTTTCCATTGAAGAGCCAGCGCTGGGGCCCGTGGGTCCTCCTTTGGCGGAACTCTCTCCTCTGCTCTCCTGCCTCCCTCTCTTCCTTCCTCCTTTCTTCCTTTTCTTGTTATAAACATATAAGTCTAAGCACAGGTATAGCAAGGTGCACCTGGCCCACGCGCACACGCTCCTGAGTGAGTGGATCACACGCAGCAAACAGACCAAGGTCCAGAAGGTGACCCGCACCCGGAAGCCTCCCCGTCCCAACGGCACCGGCTGCCCCCAGGCCCGACCCCACACCCCCTTCCACCACTGTCAGCGCAGGTTAGTTCTCTCTTCCTGCTGTTTGTGGGAGGGGTGCAGTCTGGCACTGGGCACCTGCTGGGCGCCGTGCTGGCCAGGCTCCCTCCTGACCCTGCTGCAGGGAGGCACAGGGCCCGTGTTCTCCAGCGCCCTGGGAAGCCGATGTGGCAATCCCAGGTTCATTATCACATTCCTTTTACAGCAGTGGGCACTTGGGTGACTCCCAGCCAGAAGCAGCGGTGCCAGGAGTGTCCCAGTGTGGACTCAGGTAAACACAGGTAGGGGTGGCATTTCTGGTCTGGTCGGTGTGTTCAGCCTACGTAGGAGCAGGCAACCAGACACAGAAAGTGGCTGTGCTCCAGCCCCTGTGACCGAGAGGCAGCCTCCCTCGCCCCTCGACTTGCTGACCCAAGGTGACTTTGTCTTCTACATTTTAGTCACTCTGGAGGGTGCTGCCCAATTTTGGGGGGGGGAGGGTACCAGGGATTGAACTCAGGGGCACTTGATCACTTGATTATTTGGAGACAGGGTCTCACTGAGTTGCTTAGCACTTCGATTTGTCCGAGGCTGGCTTTGAACTCTCAATCCTGCAGCTTCAGCCTCCCGGGTCACTGACATTACAGGTGTGTGCCACTGTGCCCAGCAACCGCTTCCCAGTTTTTGAGCTTGGGGTTGACACCACCTTGTCTTGGAAGCCGCATTTTCATTTCTAAATCTCACTCGAGTAAATCTTTTGAAAACTTTGTTTTATTTAGATATACATGACAGTAGAGTGTATTTGACATGTTGTACATACATGGAGTACAACACTCTAATTAGGATGCCATTCTTTGGTTGAACATGATGTGGAGTTCCACTGGTCAAGTATTCATATAGAAACACTGAAAACATACGTCTGATTCATTCCACTGTCTTTCCTAGTCCCATCTCCCCTTCCTTCATTCCTCTTTGTTTAAGCCCCTGAATTTCTGTTCTTCCCTCCTTCCCCCTATTGTGAGTTAGCATCCACATATCAGAGAGAGCATCCGACCTTTGGCTTTGGGTGATTGGCTTATTCCACTTAGCATGGTCGTCTCCAGTTCCATCCACTTACCGGCCAAAGTTATAAAGTCATTATTTTTTATGGCTGAGTAACATGCCATAAATGTGTATATAAAGCACATTTTCTTTATCCATTCGTCTGTTGAAGGGCACCTAAATTGGTACTTTAGCTTAGATATGGTGAATTGAGCCTCTGTAAACATTGATATGGCTGCGTCATTGTAGTCTGTTGATTTTGAGTCCTTTGGGTGTATGTATGCCAAGAAGTGGGATAACTGGGTCAAAAGTGGTTCTATTCTAAGTTTTCTGAGGAATCTCCACACTGCTTTCCAGAGTGATTGCACCCATGTGCAGTCCCACCAACAATGTATGTCACTCTACTTAGTCTTGACCACAGGTGACGCTTCAAAATTTTGCAAAAAACCTGATAATGGCTGTAAGTATATGTGTGAGAAGGCACACACACACACACACACACACACACACACACACACACTCATGCACACATAGAAAGGGCTTCTTCAGTGTCCCTGTCTCAAGCGTAGGCAGTGAAAGCACTGAAGAATACCTATGATGTTGGGGAACGTGTTTATGGCTTAGTCCTAGATCCTGATTCTGACCCAGAAATGGAGGCAAAGAAAGGAACCTGGCTTGTGATGTGTGTCTGTCTGCTCACCCTGACCCATGCATCCAAGACGTTCCCATGCACTGAGCTGGGGCCTGAAGATGAGCAAGTCAGTCCTGTTCTTCCCAGGGATTTGGAGAGACACGATCAAAAGGAATGGGCCATTCTGTGTGAGCACTGTTCCGGCCAGGCCCAGCACGGTGGAAGCCCCTTAACGCTCCTGCTCACCTCTGTGTCCCTCATACCTGGGGAAGTCCCAGGAACATCTACATGCTCTGTGGGGAGCACGAGGGTGGGGCTGGTGTGGCGCAGGGAACCAAGATGTCGGGGGGAGGGGGCGTTAGTGAGTTCTGATGGCTTATGGGGGCAGGCCCCGCTGGTGAGAAGCTGGGAGCCCCGGCCTTTCCTCCTCTGGTGTCCTGGTCCTCTTTCCCCTCAGGTGTGGGGTAGGGAGCTAGGGCGACTCAGTTCAACATGACCTGGGCCGTGCAGAACCAGGGTGACAGAGTGGAAGGCTCCAGAGGAAGAGGGCCAGGTGGCCCAAGGAGGGCAAGGGGCTTCCCAAGGGAAGCAGCATTGGAGCTGCCTTTACAGGCACAGGGCGGTTTTCTGGGCCTCCAAGGACACGGGGTGAGATGCCAGTGAGACCATGGGGCCATCTCAGGGACGTTCCCAAGGCCCTAAGGCCTCCTTCTGATGAAACCGTCAGCACGTTCCCACACAGCTGTGTGTGAAGGAGCTTTGTAAACTGTGATGCACCTGTGAGGGGCCATGGCGACCAGAGCAGGACCATAGTCTCTTGAGAATTTGTGATTCTGGCTCCAGGAGTCCGTGGGAGGGTGTCAGATCCGGGTGCAGCCCTACACACCTGGCACCACAGAGGGCAGTTTTGCTGCTATTGTTCAACAAAACTCCCAGCTATTGGTGTGGGAGGAGACCCTGGAGCATCCCTCACCATGGGGTTTGGGTGTGTTTGCTGTTTCCTTCATTATTCATGTGGAGTCCACGCACAATCCTAAGGAGGCTCACTTGGGCATGAATCAGAGAGAACTTGCCAGCATCCTCCTCCTTCGTCTGCCTGGAGCCCAGTGGCAGTCTCTGTGGTGCTTCAGGACTTCCAGGGAACTCAGCTGGAACACTTGACCTTGAATGTAGCAAGAAAGAGAGAGCCACAGAAGGAGAGTGCATCGCTTGTGGTCCTCCGGGAAGAAAACCCAGGCCTCCTGCCCCCAGAGCAAGCTCCTTTCATGGCAGGCTTCGCTCCAGAGCCCGCCCTGCTCCCCTCCGGCTCAGACAGGGCCCCTGGAGAGGCCCCAGGTGCCTGGCACCACACCTTCAGCTCCTTGTGTATGTCACATGTCTTGGGCTCAGTCTCCTCCTCTGTGAGATGGGATGTCATGGAGAAGGAAGGGCAGGTGACACGGCGTGTGCTGAGCCCAGAGCCCATGGCCAGCACACAGTGGGTCCTGGGTAACGTGGATTTCTAGCCAGCTCTATTTCCTTTCTCTTTGTTGCCACAATCATTTTATTACAGATACTTTCCATCTGACCCTGTGGTTTCAGGCTGGCCAAACAATAATTAGTCAGAGCTGTCTCTGTGGTCACCCAGCGATGTTCTGCTTTCTCAGATCCCAGCTCTTTAAAGAGTCAGCCTTTCAAATGAACCTAAATAGGTCTGTGGCTGCCCCTTCTGTCTTTGCCTCTTGATTCTTTGAGGGGAGGTCTGCAGGCACCTGGAACAGAGGGGTAACAGGGACCAGGAGCAGGCGCCAGAAACCTCCCCACCGTCCCTCCTCCCCTTCAGCTGGGAACGGGGGGATAAAATTGGCAGTGGGAGAACCACATGCGGCTTTTATTTATTTATTTAATGGCAAAGATCCGGCACAGCCAAGCAGAGTAAATTTTCGAAGCTCTGCAGAAGACTAACAATTCGGTTCCGTCTTATTCCTGGTCCATCAGTGGGAAATTACTTTGAGCCAAACCCTGGTGTAAACCCAGGGCATCGGAGCTGGGTCAGCATGGTCTTCCCCAGTGGTGGGAATCAGAGGCCACCTGCTGACAGTGCAGATCAAGGAGCCCCACCCCTGCAGCCCCAGAGCCCAAGAGAGGACACTGGACTGGAGGGCCCCAGCGCTGCAGCCCCACTGGCCAACAGTGCTGGATTGGAAGTCATGCTCCAGGAGGCCGAAGTCTTGTGTGGGACACAGGCAGGCACAGAGGCACCACTGTGGTCAGGAGCTTGGACTGGAGTTTGGGCCATTGCCAGTCTGTAGAGGAGCACTGGCCGCACATGACAATCAGGGAGGGCTCTCGCTGGGGTGATGCCCTGGCTGAGTCTTGAAGGTCAAGGAGGTCCTGGCAGATGAGAGGCACAGGCAGGTAAGAGGGTGGGTGGACTGTTCTGGGCAGAGAAAGAACAAGAGGGGAAACAGGAAGCCCAGAGGCCTGCAGAGACGGGCAGCGTGGCATTGCTCTGGGTGGGGTGAGAGGAGAACAGGCTGGGGGAGCAGGGTCCCAGGCCAAGGGCTCTCAGGACACTGATGGGGGCAGTCCCTTCTCTCTGCAGCTGTTGGCCACCACTGGAGGACTTCAGTCGGGGAGGATGCTCTCTGACAGGTGTTGGAGTGAGAAACATGGAGCTTGTGGGCAATGTGCCTGGGCCAACCGGGGTACAGAAGCTGACCAGGAAACTCCAGCCAGAGCTTCGGAACAGAGGAGAGGCCCCAGGTGGGGACAGAGGAGAGGCCCGGGCCTCTCGGGCAGCGAGATGGGCTTCAGGGCTGGGTAAGAGGGGCGACTCACTCCATTTTCTTCTCTGATTGGGTGTGTGTGAGGGGGAGGCATGGAGCCTCACCTTGAGAGAGAAGGGCCAGTGCGTCCTGCCTGGCCACCCAAGCCCCTCTTCACGTGGGTGGAACACAGACAGAAAGTTCCCAGAAGGCCAGCTCGATGCTTGGTATCTTCAGAGGCCAAATACTCTGCAATTGTCAATTCAGGACTGACTCCTACTTCCCTTGGACGCTGGCTCCTAGTGTCAGAGCTGATCTTGGAGACCATCCTAGTGAGGGAACAGGGAGAGGCAGCCTGTAGGACCTGCCCCGGGGTTGTCTCTGCTGCTGCATTTCCGGTGATGGTGGGCTTGCTACTTCATCTCCCCTGCCACGTCCTCATCTGCAAGACAGAGAGGCTCACCCTCTAGGATTGCAGTGACGATCTGGCAAAGTGGTGACTGTCCTGTGTTTTAATGGTGTGGCCAGCCCTCTGAACTCTGAGTCTTCTGGTTAACTGTTGGGGTAGACACTGGATTTCCGACTCAGGCTTCCTGCCTCCTGGGGTAACCTGCGGGGAGCAGGGAGGCTTTCCAGAAGCGGACGGCCAATGGGGGAAGAACGCGACTTCGGCCTCGGGTGGTCCTCCTCCATCCCTGAGTCCCTATCCCTGGAGCTCCCTTGGGTCTTCTCAGCAGCAATTTCTTCTTAACATAAAGGCCTGAAGGACTCCAAAGAAGTCCACTGAGACCCTTCTGACCCCCAGGTGGCTCCCAGAGTTTCTGCACTTGCGTTTCTCTGTGGAGTTCATGACCAGTGTGCGTAAGCAACAGCAGACTCAGCGCCCAACTGGGTTGGCTTCGAGTCTGGATTCACAAGGCCCTTCCACAAACAAGGACAGTCAACAAATAAAAAGCAATTCAGCTGTTTGTCTTATTTGCATGGTGGAAGTATCAGCCCATCTTGCTCCCTCTGCTAACATTCTGATCCTCCCACCCCCAGCGTCCTGCTGGGGTTCCTTGTGCATCGACTGAGCAGATGGAGTGCAGGCCTTCCCCAATTTGTCCTCACTGAGGCCTCGCTGCCACACGCAGGGGTGTGGGGGCCTTTTGGCAGGTGAGGAAGCCGAATCGCACAGTGGAGCAGACAGGAGTCCACAGACCTTCCATCCCACGTAACTCCCCGTCGCCAGAACCCACTGTTCTCCACGTTCCATGGGTTTGACCCCAGCTCAGCAGCTCCTCTTCCACACAGTCCCTCTGCATTGCTTCCTGTGCTCGCTCACTTGAGTGGTGGTTGGAATGTTCTGCCTATGGACACACACATATCGATGCCCTGATTTTTCCAGGAGTCGTTCAGCTTCTGAGGGAGGTGGTAGAAGCAAAGGGTGCAGTGTATTCTACCCACCTGGGCTTCCAGGGGTCTCGGAGGAGTGGAGCAGGAAATGGAGTCAGACGTGGCCAGAGGAGACTTTCCTGCCAAGGGGAGGCCTGGGCTCTGCAGGGTTAGCAACCCCCTCTGGAATTTCCCAAGTGTGAACTCCGACGTCAGTGTTGGCTTAGTCTCCAGTGTCAAGCCCCCAAGAGGGGCTACCCACAGCAAGCTGTCAGGGCCGGTAGTGAGGGTTAAGATCACACCTCTACTGGAAGTTACGTTCACATTCAAATCCAGACCCCCAGGCACTGTGTGCAAGCGTGTTTGCTGTCCAGCGAGGTGGTGGAGAGTGCAGGTTCCTGAGTCAGGCAGTCTGGGCTCTGGTCCAGGCAGAGATCTCGCAGCAGTTCATTTAATCTAGGTCTCAATGTCCTAACCTGAAGATAAGGTGGTAAGAGTACCTGCTTCACGGGTTATTCCCAGAATTGAGTCTGTGTAAAACATAGCTCTTCATGCAAAAGTAGATGGTAAAAATCAGGGAGAAGGAGCAGCAAGTCATGTTCTATCCACCAAAGCATCAAGGTCCCACAGATCCAGCTCAACACCTGTCCCTCAGGACCAGGACCAGTGCAGGAACAAGCCCCTCACAGACTGGGACGTGCTCTGCAGACACAGGGTGAGGTCAGCGTTGGTTGTATGGTCACTCTAGTTGTCCTTACTAGTTTTGAGGGCTCTGTCCATGTCTTCTGTCCTCTAAGACCATCCTGGCACATAGAAGATGAAGTCCAGTCACCCCAGAGATTGACCCCTTATGCAGCACATCGGTGGGGTCCCTTGAATGTTTGCTGGGCTGCGTGCACCTGTGAGGAGGGCTTGGGGCCCTCAGCCTCCTTCCCTCTGCACTCTGTGCGTGCCATCCCACCCATCGCAGCCACTGTAGCGCCTGTAATGACACACACTCACACACAAACAGCTCTTTTCAGATTTAGTGCTTTGAGAACGTTCATTAATGTTATTATCTGCCAAGGGAATCCCAGATGTCAGCTATCCTTTCTCAGAAAGGGAAAGAACAGATTATCTGTTTGCAATATGCTTCATCTACCATTTTAAATATGTGGCTTATCCTGCTTTTTAGAAAGAAATGGGAATTAAACCATCTCCAGGAATTTTTTTTTCTCCTGAAATTTCCACACTTGCACATGTCCTTCAGTTAAATCTGAGACCAAATCATGTTCCCTTCAAGTGGCCGTTTGAATGTTTGCAAGTTTCTCCAACAGAGAGATCAGAGGGAGCAGTGGATTCCGTGAGCCCTCTCGTGCCCCCAGAGACACCCCTGGGTGTCAGCACGGCCTTGTGACAGGCCTGGAGTAGCATGCCGCTCACTGGGTCCCTCTCCTGTGCCCTCCTTCTGGGGGGCTGAGAGCTCCTGGTTCCTTGGGGGGCACTCTGGGCCATGAAACCCTGTTCTAGTCCTGGGTGGTTCCCTCTCCTGGGCACATCGTCTCCCTCCGTGTCCGTTCTTGCACCTTCCTGGACTGTGAGCAGGACGTGTCTCGCCCTACCCCCAGCCTCTGTCCCTGGGGCTCTGATCAGGAGCTCTCCATTTCCCGGGCAGCAGCAGCTGCTGAAGTCCTAACAGTGGATTCCAAGGTGCCCCCCCAACAGCCCTCCTCCTCTGACGCGCTCTCCTCCCGTTGGCTCGCTGGGGTCAAGTGAGGACCATTGCTGCTCCCCCACGCTGTAGCCCTTGCTGCCTCTGGCCCTGGCCACTGCCTCCCTGGACTGGTGGACTGCTCCAGAGTCGCTGGGCTCCGCCCCTGGCAGCGCAGCATCTGCCTGGTGCTGTCTCCTTCTTGGCAAGTCCTTCCCTGCAGCCGGCCTCCCTCTCCCAGAAACACACCTCATCCTGGGATGCTCCCCCCCCACCCCCCGACTTGCACCTCCTGCGTCTCCCCACGTGTGGATTCCTCATTTGCAGGGAGCTCTGCCCTTTTGTCCTGATTCAGGGTCTGCTCGCCAAGGCTTGTGTGTCCTCTTCCTTGTCCTCTGACAACAGGGATGGGCACGTGGCCCACACCTGCCCAGGCAGCAGCTTCTGGGAGGCAGGGAATGGCCTAGGGAGACACAGACCCAGGCAGGCCGACGTGCTCAGCTCAGGACTCTCTCCTGGGGCTCCTGGGAAGGAAGGTTCTTTCCCCTCTGGAATGGGTGGGCTTGTAGATGTGGGCTCCCAGACACAGGAGGTCTCCTTACCAGTTCCAGGGAAGTCAGTGTGCCTGAGGCTGAAGCTTGGTGAGAGCCGAGCCAAGCCTGGAGCCTGAGGGATGTGCCTCAGGACCTTTGCACGGCCCTTTCCTTGTGCCAACTCCCCTGGGTCCCTGAAACCAGAGTTTCTACTTCCGTACTGTGTTTATAGGGACCAAGAGAATCCGTTTTTGTTAAGCCAAGTTGAGTTGATATAATAAACCCCCAGCAACAGAAAGAGACTTGGACGGTTTGAGTCACAACGCCTCCTCCCTCCTGGAGGACCACACCTCCCACCTCCTTTCCTCACTGTCTTGTGACGTGTGATGGCCGTGGGGTTCCTCAGTCTGGGATTCCTTGAAGACTGAGATCTTAGACGAGGAGCCGGCTCAGCCACGGCGATGGCTGCTGGCTTCTCTGCCAGGCACCAGCCCGTGTCACTTAAGGAAGTGGCATTTTAAACAGATTAAGGTCAGTGAAGTCAATTAGAAATTCCTTTTGATTAAAAAACACCTTTTATTTCAAACCCATAGGATCCAGACTGAGTTTATGTTTTTAATAAGCTGTTCCATATTCTGAATTGGATTTATTTTTCAAGGTGGGATAAAAGCAGAGCTGGGGATGGGGACATGATTTATTAATATTTGTTCACAAGGCCAAAGTGTCAATTAGGGGAGGAGGAGGGAGTGGGGGTGGGTAAGGATTTGGGACTCAAAGGTCTTGGGGCCCTAAGTCCGAGGCCTGGGAGTGGGCAGAAGGGGCAGGAGCTCCCTGGTCTTGACCCCTGGAGCCGTGGGAAGCCCCAGGATGGAAGCTGGTGTCCTTCTCCAGCTTGATGGGACGGTGGCCCCTGCTCCAGTCCCAGGCACCCAGCGCCCAGCCCAGCCTGGCAGGGCAAAAGCATCAGCAGCCTCGGGAGGCCTGGGAAGTGACTCGAGCCGCAGGCTGGCCTCTGGGCCTCCGCCCACGGCAGGTGGAGGGCATCCTCTGCCACATGCTGTTGTTCCTGGGAGCCTGTGGGAGCAGATGTGAGGACACCATCCCCTGTTCTTCATGGTCATCTCCTTCCCTTGCTCGGGCACCTGTGAGGTCCAAAGCACTCTTTTTAGGCCAGGCACAGATGGCCAGGACCGAGGGTGGGGCTCAAGCTGCCCTGAAGGGGGATTCCGGAGATGGAGGCCCAGTCTTGGCCCTTCCTCTGCTGTTGTGTTTGGGGAGAGACATGGATGTCGTCAGGCTGGCCAGGAGGGATGCCGGACGCCTCTCCCTGACCACATATAACTGAGCGTTTCCCCTCTGGCAGCTGGAGGGAGAGATGACAGACTCTGGTGAGTCAGCCTTTCCATGATAGGAGCTGCCTGGTCCATCCTGTGTCTGGGAGTACCTGTCCGGGCTCAACCGTAAAGGTCTGGGCGTGTCCTCAGCTCCACGACGGACGTAGCCTCATTTGCTCCTGCACCTGCTGAGCTGATTATCGCTGGCACCCATCAGCCTCTGCTTCCCACCCTTCTCTGCAGGTCTCGGCTTTGCCGCGATTTGCCTCTCCCTTCCGTGGATGGCTGCAGCCTGTCTCCTACGCAGCTTCATCTCTAGCCACATTCCCCACAGCCATCTCCCGGACTCAGCGTGTTTCTTCAGGTCTCTGCACTCCATACCCTGGTTCCTTGGCTGGGAGCCCCACTTCTGCTCTAATTCATTCTGCAAAAGCCAGGGCCAACAGGCCCTTTCTGGCCTCTGTGGGTAGACTGAGTTTCCCCAACTTTAATTTCCGCAGTGTGCCTGATCTTCCAGGAGGTCAAAAGCAGTGGCTTCTCTTGGAAAGCCCCCGTCCCCTAATTCAGGCACAAGAGAGAGCCCGATTATTATTTTTAGTTCAGAAACTATTTTATATTTACCAAAGACTCACGAAGGCAGCCTGGAGCGCTCCCATATGTCCTGGGCCTTGCTGCCTTCCTGCTGACGTCTCATGGGCCCACAGTGCCTTGGCCCAGCTAGGGACTCGTTACTGCTGGGGCGACTGGCTCTCTAGAGAGGAGAGGCCAGCCGAGCCGCTGGCTCAAGTCTGCCCCGCTTCCCTAATCTCCTCTTTCTCTCCAGGATCTGACCCAGGAGCCCACCTTGCATTGTAGCCATCAGGTCACATTAATCAGATCAGCTATTATTTCACAGAGGAGGGGTTACCAGGATGGAATTTGACCTTGACCCTCTCCAGCCTTATCTTGACCATTCTCCCTGTTCTCTGGTCACTGGTGCACGATCTGGAACATTCCCTGCTCCTTCTTATCTTAGCATCAGAGCTTCGGGGGTTTCTCCACTTGAATATTCTCTCACTTTGTTGACTAACACCCGTTGGTTGTCTCAAATGTCCCTTGTTCAGAGAAACCTGTCTTCCGGGGTGACGGGGCAGTTTTGTTGGAGAAGCATTCGTGGAGTCGTCACAGTTGGCTGGATACATTATTTGTTCAGTTAGCTGGTGAATGACCCCTCCCTCCTGATGGGGACTGGATATTCTAAGTTCCAATGTTGTTGTTTCCCTGCTGTGACCGTCCCTGCATTCGTCACAGGACCTGGCACACACCGGGTCTTTCCAGGTGTGTTTTATGCAACGGGTGAGTGGGCAGTGGAGCTCCGGGGTGGGTGGGGTTGGTACAGGCTGTGCTGTGCTGGGAATGGCCAGCCAGGTCCCCGGCCTCCCTGATAAGTGCGAAGGTGGAGGCCTCCCGGGGAAAGCTGGGGTAGGATGGCGGTGGGGCTGGGGACACTCCAGGTCATCTCCACTTTCCTTACTTAAGAGACTCATCCCAGAAACCTCCCAGTGACGGCGGGGCCACACACCCCCGCAGCTCAGAGCCAGGTCATCCGAGTCCTCGCCCTCTAAATAGACACATAGAGGTAACGCATGCATGGGTGCTTCCGGGATTCATTTCTACTAACCAGACTTTGAGGGTATTTGTATCTACTGGAAACATATAAATTATTTGCTTTCTTAAATTATAGATGGCATATTTATAGCAAGAGCACATAACTTGTGAGCACATTTGATAAATACATAAGCCCATTTGCGAACACTTCCCGCCGGTTTGCCGTGTGCCGAGCTTGGTGCTGAGTCCTGGCCGGTCATCACTGGATTCAGTCTTCATCACTAGCCCGTGGGGGAGACAGAGGGCTGGGGGTTCCACTCTCTTTTTAAAGACAGAAACATTTTAACAAATAAAATAACCTTCAACATTCAGAAGAGATGAAAGCTCTGCTGGGTGTGGCCCGCTCCCCGGATTCTCCAGGGGCAGAGGGAGAGTTGGGGGTAGCGTGGGGCTCCCGGGCTGAGACGCTATGTGGTCTGGGTAGGCCGAGACATCTCTGATCCCAGTTTCCTTACCACTGACACTTCCCAAATGTTCATTACAAGGATTCAGTGAAATCATGTATTTCATTATTTTTTAAAATTTTGTTTTAATGAGTCATACATGACAGTAGACTGCATTTATACCCTCTGAACTATCATATAGAGATGGGACATAACGTCTCATTTTTCTGAGTGTACATGTGGTAGAATCACACTGGTCATGCAGTCACACGTACACATAAATGTCTGTTTCATTCTACTGTCTTTCCTATCCTTGCATCTTTCCCCTTCCCCTCCCATTACTTCCCTCTCCCTAATCTAAGGTAACTCTATCCTGCCCCCCATTGTGAATTAGCATCTGCTTATTAGAGAAAACATTAGGCCTTTAGCCTTTTGGAATTGGCTTATTTTGCTTAGCAAAAAAATGTATTAAAAAAAAAAAAAGAAGAACCTCCTAACTCAGTCCCTGGTGTGGTAAGTGCTCTAGACTTCTCATCTGGACTCCATCCTGTCTTAGAGGGGTCCCCTGGAGCAGACCTGAGGTGGCAGATGTCAGAGGGAACTCTCCTGAAGCATGGGTGGGGGAGGGGGAGGCTAGGAGGTGGTGAGGTCAGCAAAATCCCCCGTGGGGCCCTATGGCTCCGCTGTGCAGGGCAGCCTGGAGACCTGTCCTGACTGGAAGCCCCAGAGCTGGAGAAACCGCACACCTGTGTCTCTCAGATTAAGGCTGTTCCCTTGATTGGTCTCTGCACAAAGGAGCAGCTGTTACCTGGGGCAGCCCTCCCACAGGGCCTGCGTGAGAAGGTGCTCTTGAGAGCCAGCAGAGGCGCAAGAGCCAGCATGCCCAGAAGGGCAGGTCCCTGGGGACCCGGCAGAGCCCTGACAGGTCGCCACAGCTCTGGTATTCGATGACCCGTGGCAGACCCTGGGACAGTCAGAAGATGGCTTTCTCCTCCTGAGTGCCTCTGCTGGACTCCAAGGAGGGCTGAGTCCAGCAGGTGCTCTCCTTCCCATGGCTGGGCCCCGGAGTCTGCAGCACCTCCCTGTAGAGATACCCCAGCCACAGGTATTGATCCAGGGTCAATAGGCTCCAAATCCCTCTGCTCAGAGCACCAGCCCTGGGGCCCTGGGACACACCTGTGCCTTCTGCTACAGAGTAGAACCAGGAGGGAACTCATTTCAAAATCGGGTGTTCCCAGAGGTCAGTGGCCAAGCACACCCAGAGCCAAGCACACCCAGAGCCAAGCACACGTGCACCTCCAGCAGGCTGCCTTGAGCCACGTCCTTGGACAGCGCTCGGCCCTCCAATCCTTGCCCCAACTCTAGGGCCACTCTGCTCCTTTATCCCTGTGTCCAGATGGAGACCCGGAGGTTCCGAGAGGTTGTGTGCCTCCACCAAGGTCAGAGTCAGAGCCAGAACAGATTCCAGCTCTGGTCTCTCAGCCTCTCCTCACCCCCTGCCCTTCCGTGGACCTATGTCTGAAGGAGCCTGCAACCCTGCCTAACTAGAAAGAGGCAGCAGGGGCAGGAACCCACTTGGACTCTGAGACCACTGGGCTCTGCCCTAGAACTTTCCCAAAAGCAAATGCCTTCGAGGCAGGACACTACCTTTCATCTACTGAGTTAAACTACGTCAATTTATTTCCCGCTAAATTCCAAGCAAGGCATAGAAGCTCCAATTTACACTCAGAGCCACGGACATGTCCGATGGGCAGTTCTCCAGGTCATGAGCACACGAGCTTGTCCTCCAAACCCGTCCCTAATACTAAGTAGCCCACAGTTCTCCAAGGACTTGTCTGCTCACTTAGACCTGGGCCAGGAGAGCTCTTCATGGTCTTGGAGATCAAGGACACCAATCTCTTTATCTCCACTGCCAATGTCCTGCCAATGGCTGAAGGGGACTGCAGGGTGTCCACGGCTCCCCATGGCCTGGCAGATCAATTCTAAGCCCTGCTCAGAGCGACTTTGCCCTTTTATTCCTTCCACTCTGATGGGATGGGGCTTGTCCCCTGGAGGGCACTGCCACAGCCTGGGAATAGACCCCGTGACCCGATGGGACGGCACATCTGGGCAGCTCTGTGCACGAGGACGGTGGCAGCTGGAGGCTGCAGATCTCTTCCCAGCTGCACCACCTCTGTCTGTGGGAGCGTCATCACTTTTCCGAACCTCAGTCTCCCTGGCTAGAAAACAGGGACCTACTCCTTACGAAAGCCTCACCTTACAGGCGGGTGGTGAGGACGAATCAGCCGAAACACACGTGGCGCTTAGAAGAGGGTCTGGCACAGGGTCAGCAGGAGGACAGCAGCCTTAGCCTTTGTCCCTTCTCTGCCTGTGATTTCCCCTCCTGGAGGGCTCCCTGCAGGGACCGTGACCTTTGTCTATGAACCAGGACACTCCAAGAGTCAAGGCGCACAGACCAGTGTTTACCTCCTCCGTAGTGTCCTGTGTCATCTCTGCCTCCTCTCAGCCCGCACTGTGATGTCTTTAAAAACTAAATCTCTCATTACTTGAAATTCCATGCCAGGTCCTTACCTTCTTCTACGCCCTGCCCAGCCTCCCTTCTGACAGCCTCTCCACCTCTCTTCTAGCTGCTCCCTGCTGGTTCCTACTTCTGCAGCTGTTGTGCTCCTGACTGTTCCTATAAAGCACCAGCAGGCCTCTGCCACTGGGCCTTTGCATCTGCCACCTCTAGCCTTCTTCTGTCAATCATTCTGCTGCTCACTTGGATTTTTCATCTCTCAGTTTTAAGTTGACTTCATTAGAAAGACCACCTGGCATGTTCCCAAGACAGGACAGGGTGACTGGGAGGTCCCAAATCCCTGCTTGAAATAACAGTTGAAGGACAGGGACAGTTTAACCCCGGGAAGAGGCACCCAGGCATAAAAGGAAATAATAGAGTTTGTCTCATCAAGCTTCTCAGAGGCGGGAAAAAGGGCAGTTGCCGGGGGAGAACCAGGAGAAGGACTGGAAACCAGAGCGCGAGACCTGCCTGTCACGTGGGCCGGAGCCGTCTGGGCTGGACTGAGCAGCCTCCCAGACCTATGGAGGAGGCCCAGGGGCGGATGGCCAGAAACTCTGCCATCTCCACGGAGGGGCTGAGGGGCAGCAGTGTGTGCCCGGGTGGTGTGAGCTTGAGCTTGGCGGAAGTCCAGACCCCAGTTCCTGCTTCCTGATTCTGTCCCTGGGCGTGTGTCTGAAGAGGTCCCCGGAAAGAGCTCTGGTGACCTTGGGAGGGGCACGCTCCTTCAGCCGTGATCAGACAGTCCAGTGCTGCCTGCCCTGGGGACTTGGGAAGTGTGCGGATGCAGGCTCTGTGTCCTCAAGACCAGGGGTCTTTCCGCACTCTGTAAAATGACGTGGAAGCATTGTCTTCAGGTCCGTTCAGAATAGTTCATGCGACAGAAAATCTCTGACCTGGGCATCCTGTGCAGGACCTTCTGAGCCCAGCCTCTGCCTGCCCAGGGCCTCGGGCACTTCGCTCAAAGGGCTTTCCTGGCAATTGGCACAACAGGTGGTAAAGACGCATCCGATTCCTCCAAAAAATAAGGTTTTATGTGCAGAGTTGAGGTCTTATTTTTGTATCCCTGATTGGGTCCAATGTGTGAGTGTGAGTATGAGTGTGTGTGTGTGTGCATGTGTGTGTGTATATGAGTGTGTGTGCGTGTGTGTGTGTGTGTGTGCCAGCTGTGGATGAGCGTGGGGAGCAGCTCCTAACCCTTAGCCACCCGGGTGCTGCCTCTGCCCTGGAGGACACTCGCGCCAGCCTCCTGTGGAATCCTCCCTTCTCCTGGGTTGGCAGCGCCAGGCGAAGCTGCAGAGGTGAGTGGGACATGGCTGGCACCTTCCCATCTCTGCTGGACTCTGCTTCTTTATTCTACTCCCACGGCCAGATTCTGATGCGAGAGAAACTGAATGGGAACAGGCAGGGACTGGCCTTGCCCTCCAGGTTGGCTTTTCTTCAAAGCTGACCATTTCTCCTGTGGCTCTTCAGAGGCTCCCAGGCTCCTCAGTTCCCTGGAACCCAGCGACACACTCAACCAGCTCCTGGGTGGCCCTCGGCACCCCCCTTTCAGGCCATTGGGAGTCCAGCAGCCGCCACCTGCTCCTGATCCCCCACTCCCCATGGAGAGAGGGTCTGGCTGCTCCAAGATGCCCTCACGCTCTGGCTTTGCAGGGTCACCGTGTGCCAGGGGGCGCCTGGGGCTGCAAAGCCCCTCTGAGAACGGAGCTATTTCCCTGGAGCAGCCTGACCTGGCCTCAGCCTGGATGATACTCCTGGCCCCCGAGCAACTGGCCATCTTTCACGGCTTGGGCAGAAGCCAGAGCTGGTGTGTCCCGCCCAGGCACGGGAAGGGTGGAACAGGTCTCCTGGGGCCTCTTGGAGCACCTCTGGAGCTGGGGTGGAGGTCGCAGCCCAGGTCAGAGGGACACAGACTCGCACTCCACGGCCCCACGTCACTCTCCCCAGAGAAGTTTCTCCACTGCTCTCTTCCCCGCTCTTCTAACTGAAAGAGCTGCAGCGCACCCCCTGAGCAGCAGCCCACCCCCTTAGCTGCAGCATGTCCCCTGAGTGGCAGCCCACCCCCTGAGCAGTACCACATCCCCTGAGCTGCAGTGTACCCCCCTGAGCAGCAGCGTACCCCCCGAGCTGCAGTGTACCCCCCGAGCTGCAGTGTACCCCTAAGCAGCAGCTCAGCTTCCCTTCATCCCCTTGTGGGTTCTGCAGCCGTGGGCTCCTGTGGGCATGGTCCAGGCCCAGCGATCAGATGGTGGCAGGAGGAGCCAGCAGCCATGGCCTCTTGGTTGTGTGAGCTACTGTGTGCTGGGCCCTGGGGAGTGCAGAGCCAGAGAGGGAGAGACATCCTGGAGAGAAAGAGGGAGAGAGAGAGAGAGAGAGAGAGAGAGAGAGAGAGACAGAGAAAAACAGAGAGAGACGGGGCGGGTTGTTTGTCCCAGAGGTCAATGTTAATAAATTGTCATTGCTGTCATCTCCCTCTTCTTTGAGACCAGAGAGATCAAGGTTCACAAAGCCCCTGGGACAGGTTCATCACCTCTGGTTGTTGGTCATGTTCTAGGAGGTGAGGAATAGAGAGGTGAGCTGGGCTTTCGTCATAAGTGCTTAGAACTTTTGATTGCCCAAGTAAACCTTCCAAGACCAACCAGGGACAAGTCAGTTGATGTTGGTTGTTCTTTGCTTCTGAATTCTTTGCTTCTGAATCTGTCTTCTCCCTTGACAGTGACCTCCTCCTTGTCCAGAGCAGGAGCTGGACCTTCTTTACCTTGCACCGAGGACAGAGCTGGCCACCTGTTGTCTATGGTTTCTAAAGGGCTCCAGGTCCTGGGCCTTCCCTCTCCGCAAGTTCTGCCTTTACCTTGATCTTGATCTTTACAGAGGGGGCAGGCAGAGGCCAGCCATGGTCTGTAGGGCTTTCCCTGGGGAAAGTCCTGAGCTGAGTCTTCAGAAACATGACTCAATGATGCTGCAGTTCAGAGCCTCCGGGGTGATTGAGTTTTCTGGTTTGGGATGATTTTTGATGGTTCCTGAGGTCAGGGACACCTGGCGTGGGGCCTGGCTCTGGGCCTCCACTGGGAGGACCCTCTCTCTCCCTGTCCTGCCCATGCCCAGGATCCCACTCCCCTGTCTAAAAGCAGGGCCGTCCCTGGCTGCTCTCCATCGAGGCTGCCTTGACCCAGCAGAGAGTGAGGAGGCGTGGTTTTGTCACAGGTGCAGGGCCATTCTGTGGAAAGCCGGGGGCCCAGGCCAACTGCAGGGCGCCTTTCCCCCCTCTGCCCATCAGGGGCCTGTCCTTGGGGAAAACCTGGGTCCAGGTCCCGGCTTTGCTTTCACTAGGAGCAACTCCTTCTCTCTACTCGATTTCTCACCTGAGCTCTTACTACCCGGGTCGCTGCCATGAGGAGGAGAGAGGCGGCTCACCATCCCCCGGGGATGGATCCCAGCATGCGGGGACACAGAGGAGACAGGGCAGGCCCCTCCCACCTGCAGACGTGGGAAGGCGGGAGACAGAAGAAGCTGCAGGAAAAGGAGGGGAGCTAGGGAGAGCAGGCAGGTGAGGACTGACGAGGGGCTCCTCCAGGAGCCGCTCAGCACAGCTGCCTGTTGGCTGCCTGGATCCCAGAAGAAGATGGCCGCAAGGGGACTGTCCAGGGAGGAGCTGCAAGTAGGTCCTCGAATGTCGGGAACAGCTTGTGCAGCAGTGCCCTTGGGTGTCTCTAGGGAGCCAGCTCAAGGGGCAGCCTGAGGAGCAGACTCCGGGCACCTGCTGGAGGAAGACTTCTGCCTGCCGCCTGTCGCCTGTCCTCCTTCCTCTTGCCCGCTGACCCTGGAGCCTAGACCTCAGTGGTCCCCATCCCCTGGTGTTCCCCAAGTCTGAGAGGAACCCCACCGATTGGATCTGTGTGGAATGGACTTCGGAACCTCTCTGGGGCCAGTATTGTTCTTGAAGGGGAACTTAAAACTGTGGTTTCTCCCAGACGTGTCCTTCAAGGTGGGGAAGGGAGGGATCTCTGTCTGAAGCAGCCTGTTTTGTCATTGTCCTTGACCAAGCTTAGCTGTCTAGTAAGTAAAGTAGTTACCAAAAGGAGAGATGATCATGACACTTCCTGACCATGGCAAACGCACTCTCAGGACGCTTTCAGTTTTAGACCTCAGGATATTCAGACCTCCACTGTGTGTCCCTGTTAGCCTCACTCTGCAGAGTGTGGACCTCCTCTTTCCCTCCTGTGCCAAGGCTCCTGTGATTAGTGTGCCCTGTGCATCATTATGCACTGGGATGGGGATGTCCAGGGAATGGGGACGTCTCCCAGTGAGCTGAGGCCATCAATGTGCAGAGCTCCTGGCCTCTGAGGGCAGACTGCTGAGGCCTTAGCCATCCGCAAGCCCCGTGTGGACGGGGAGGCTTCCTGGAGAAGCGGATTTCTAAGCCGATTCCTTTCCAACAAGTAGTGATTACCTGGGAGGAGAGCAGAGCACGTGCACAGACCTGAAGCTGCGGAAGTCACGGAGGTTGGAGGAAGTGCCCTGCAACGATTGGAACACAAAGTGCAAGGAGAGAGGAGGGAGAGGGGCAGCAGTGGTCTGCTGTGAGTGGACGCCATGTCCACCTGAGGCCTTGGGCAGGGTCCCTTCCCTGGTGGCAGATGAGTTCCTACTGTGGACGGACACAGGAAGGCATGTGGTGTGGTCAGATTGCATTGCCCAAAGAATGCTCCAGCCACAGCTCGGGGCATGGACATGAGGGCCCAGAGAAGGGACACTGGGCTGGCTCCAGGGACTGGGAAGCAAGAGAGGCACAGCTGCAGAAGGAGAAGGGTCTCGTAAGGAGGTGGGAACAGGACACATGATGCGGGCAGCAGGCCACACCTATCCCATTGACACAGGAGGGAAGTGGTTTTCAGAGAGAACCGAAACTTAATTGTGGTCACAAAATTAGATTACGTGATTCTTATTCCTGTAGCCTTTGGAGAAGAGAAGATAAATAAAAGAGACCTAAGAGGCAGAAAAGAATAGAACTGAAAATACAAACAAACAAACAAATACAGTGCAGTGTCCAGGGACCCGGCATTCACGTGGGGACTGAGGGCCTCCTGTGTGTGAGGGTGATGTGGGGGAGACCAGAGCACGTGACACTGCACCCAGCCTTGGCTAATCTCTGACTCAGTCTTCCAGTTCACTAAGATTTGACTGTTACTCTTCCTTGTGTTATTGGATGTCTACCCATAACTGGCTTTATGTTATCAATGCAAAGACTCAGCGTAAATGTGCTTCCCGGCTTACGCAGGATGCCCCGGTCCCCAAGGTCTTTGCTCGATTCTGAATTGTACCATCTTAATGGTATTCCCTTGGCTACAGATTTTTTTTCCAGTAGAGTTAGATGTTTGGAAATGAGCTTCAACAGCAGCAAGCTGGGTGCAGGGGGGGGGGACACTCTGCACTTTGCTGGCCATTATGTTTTATTCTCACTCTACTTGCACTTCTAATTGGTATCATAAAATGTCTCTGGAGAGAGAGAAGCTCAAAACACTTAATAGCTATCATGGTCCTGGGTAAAAATAATGAGCTTGGAAATGAAAAAAAAAAAAAAAAAGCTCAAGTTTAAAAAATATGCTTTTCCTTACATAGTAAAATCCAACAGAACAAACGGGAAGGAACTCAGGTTTAATACACAGCTCCCAGACACCAGACGCTCCGCACACACTGCTCCCCAAACAACTCTCAATTCCAAGGAAAATGCCACTACCCCCACTTTACACAGGGGAACTGAAGCTCAGGAGAGTTTACCGAGCTCGTATAAAGCAGACCTACGTGACCCAGAGCCACAGTCCTCCCACGACACTGTATGTGTGATTCCAGGACAGAGCTATTGTCAGGCGGCAAGCTGTGGGCTTGTGGGTTCAGTAGCAGAGGAGGAATTTAGATGGACATGAAGAAGGCTTGCTGATCACTACAGGAGGGAAGGGCGGGTAAGTTGTGGCTGACCTGCACTTATTATTTCAATTATAACTTCAGGTGTATGCCTGCATTTTTACCCTGCAAAAACACTTGTGCCATTCTCTTGTTGTGCCAGTGTATAACTATCATTATGATCATTAACAGTGTGCTAGATGATCTCTACTTCTGAAATAATTAACAGGGTGCTAGGCATGGTCATATTAGATCTTTCAAAGGGGATCCCTTTCTATCCCAACAAACTCTTCATAGCAGGTAATTTTGTTTCCATGTACATAATAAGAAATTGACAGAGTGGTAGATCACACCATTTGACGACCACTCTGTCAACACTGAGAGCTCACACCCTTTGCCGTGTCAAGAGGGTCTGAACACGGACTCTTCTCCAAAGATGGAAGAGGTGGATGGAATGGCCTCAGAAGCTGTCGTTCAAACTTTCTCTTAAAGCAACATGGCAGCAGTTAAATGACAGCTTTACATAATCAAATGACCTACCAGGCAGAACCTGGCCATCATACTGGGTGGGAATAAGGGTCTCTGGGAGCAACATCTTCTGACTTTTCTGCACCCATAGATGGCTCCTGCAGCCTTCTCATGATGAGGGTGTCCTCCTTGCAAGTCAGGGACCTCAATGACCCTTGGTGCTGGCCCAAGATGGGTAAGCAAGAAGCCGCCCCTGGACTTCCTGCCTGAGGAGTTGCCAGTCTTATCAAGTCCAAGTTAGGATGCCTGCGTCCAGGCTGCTCTTCTGTCCCCATGGCTGCTGACCTGGTTCAGCCTGTGTCCCTCCTCCCTGATGCTCTGCCTCTGGGTCCACCCCATGGGACTCCATCCTCTGCTTTGCTGCCAGACCCATCTTTTTAGTTTTAACACAGCATTTTAAAGTTTCTATTCAATAAATATACACTCGTTCTAGAAAAGCTGGAAGACACTAACAAAAAAAAAAAAAAACCCATCCCAGTGAAAAAGGAAAATGGGATTTTCATCTACTTCCTTTCAACTTTCACAGTGTGAATATCTCTGTGATGGTGGAATTAAATATCAGTTGTCACTGAAACACAAAGAGATATAACATTAGAGGAGAGAGCCAAATGGAGAAAGCAAGATTCTTCTCCACTTCCCGGACCCAGGGAGAGTCAAGACATTATGTTTTCTTGTGTATGCAGCCAGAATTCCTAAAACCAAGTAGAAGATTCCCCAGTGGAAGGCTGTTATTTGATCAGAATATTTTTTTTTAGTCTCTCCATGAAGATCACACTTCTCACTGATACAGAGTTTGGCCATGTAAATTGCTCTGGTCAATCAAACGTAGTGGAAATGACACATACCAACCCTCTGGGGGTTTTAGGATATTTCTCTTTCTGATTTTCCCCTCTGCCATATCCATATTTGTTCTGGATAGGGCTGCTCCTTAGTGCTGAAACGAGTGTGTGGAGCAGAGATGCACCTTACTTCTAGCTTGAAATGAATATGGGCGTCTCCTCTGAGCTTTGATTTTGCTTTCCATGATTTTAGTTGCCCATGATCAGCTGTGGTCTGAAAATACTAAGCTGAAAATTCTAGAAATAACAATTCTTAAATTCAAATAACTTTTGTTACAGTGTGTTATTAAAACCATTTTATTATTGTCTTTGTTAATCGCTTGTTGTGCCTTGTTTATAAATCAAACTGTTTGACAGGTAAATCTATATAGGAAAAAGTTGTGCATATAGGGTTTGGTTCTGTCAGGTACCAATCTGGCATCAGGCATCCAGTGGCTGGAATCTGCAAATGTATTGCCTTGGATAAGGGGCACCACATCGTGGTTGAAATCAAGAAACAAGCCTTTGTTGCTGCATCCACGAAGGTTTGGGTGTCATTGTTTCTGGCAGTATGGCCCATTTCTGTTAGGACCGGGTCACCCGTACAAGGTGGCTACCCTGGGAAGGACTATAGGCACAAGGAAACATATATATGTCTTGCATCTCCAGGGATCACAGTGGCTGTGGGCATGCAGGACAAGAATGTGCTGAGAGAGCGCCAGTCCTTGTTAAAGTGGCCATCAGCCTCAGGTGGAACCAGGAAGGCTCAGTACACTGATGGCAACCTGAGCCAGGGGGCCTGAGTGGGATCCCAGGTGTCATGTTGTCAGATCTTCCCTCAAGTTCTAGATGGCAAGTGCCCGTTGTTAGCAAAGTTTTAAAGCTCAGGAAATTGAGGGTTTGGGAAGTGAGTGATTCACACACTCACATAGGTCTTACGTAATTGACAGGTAACTCATCCTCAGGTCTCTCTGACTCCAGCCTCTCCCCACTCACTTGGGAAGGGGACATTCCTAGACAGGTTCCCTGCAGGGCTTCTGATCAGAAGATAGCTCCTGGCTGGGACTGTGTGGTGAAAGTGACAGTAGGGAGCTTATCCAGGGCACATCACAGCGACTGGCCCACCAGAGAACACTGGATTTCCATCATTCATTCTGAGGAAGGCCCCTGGAATCAGCGTTTGGCAGGTTGGTCACAGTTGCAAAGGTAAAGATCTGAAACCGGAGGGGAACAAGGCAAGAGTGTACAGAAGGGCAAGCATATCCACCCACGTACAGAAGAGGTTTTCCCCATGACGGCAGTAAAGCAAATGGCATTAATTATAGTTGGCAGGAGTGTGCACAGAAGGAATCCACCTGGAGCTTGTTCAAAAGTGAGGGAGAGAATCACTTGGAAGAAACTGAGGCAGTTCCCCGAACCGGAACAGGAACACGACGTAGCTGAGGAACGTCAAGAGCCAGAGCCGGAAACTTCTGTTGAGCTACCTGGAAAGACACATCTCAGTTTTATTTCTAAAGATCTGGAGGAAAGACTCTGATTTAGTGGCATCCAGATCAGGTGTCCGTACCTGTAGCGGTCCACCTGGCCTGGGGCATGGTCGTGCGGTAGGAACAGGCAGGTCCCATGCTCCTGGCTGGTGGTGAGCTGGAAGGCCCAAAGCCTCCTGAGGGCAGGTCAGGGACAGTGGACACTCCCTAGAGAATGTTGAACTCAACAACAACAACAACAACAAACATAAATAAGTAAATAAAAGGGGGGAGAGAGAGAGAAACACAAGGGATCTTCTGTCCCAGAGGGAGCCACTCAGAACAATCCAGTCTATTTCCATGATATTTGTTGAATGTAATGTTCTACTATGTGGATGGAAATATAGAATATATAATAAGTTAAACCTTAATTAACCGAGACCAAATCTAGCTCTGAGGTGGAAGATGACATAAAAAGAGGTTTGGTCTCAGATAATATTCAGCACCGAGGGATTCATTAGTCTCTCCAATTAAAAATCAAACCCAAAGCAGAATGTAAAAATCCAGGACATTGTTGATGATTGTTTTTTTAAAAAAATTAACAAATTTTTTACTTGACACATAGTAACTGTACGTATTTATGGGGTACCGTGTGGCATTAAGATGCAGTACGCAATGTCTACGGATCAGATCGGGTTAATTGGCACGTCCATCACTTTAAATGTTTAAGCTTTCTTTATGTTGAGAACATTCAAAACTCCTTTTTACCAGATGCTGTGAATTGTAGTTAAATGCTGCCCACCGTGGCCACCCCCGGTGCTGTCCACCGCTGGAGCCCTGGTTTGTCCTTCCTCAGCTGCAGAGGGTTGATTTACACAGAGGGGCACCCTGCCCTCACAGGCTCCTCTCCTGGTTAGCTCTGTTAATCTCAGATAAACCCCAGCTCCTTAACCCAGCAAACACAACCTCTTGTTAGCTAGCCCTTGACCTTTGCGTGCTTTAGCCTGAATCTCTAAACAGCTCTGTCTGATTGAAGTTCACTGTGATTCATTGTGTACTCATCCATCACAGGGATCAAGACAGGCGCTGGAGATCCACAAGTAAGACAAGGCCTTGGGGGGCTGAGTAATCAGGAAGCATCTACAGGGTAGTGAATAAGGTGATTAAGGGAAGCCCAGGGTGCTCAGGGGCATGCAAACCCCTGGAGGCCCTGGGGGTGTTGCAGGGCAGACGTGAGGAAGGCCAGCTACAACTTAATTTGGCCCTCAAAGCCAAGAGCCAGTAAAATGCAGCCTCTAGTCCAATGTATCTAGGAAATTGGTTCTGAAAACTTTAGTACCTCCTCCCCTGTGTGCTCTCCCTCTTCTCAGCTGCCCATTTCTGTCGTGTCCTCGGTCCCTGGTGGAGAGAAGGGTATGGGAGGATGGGGAGGAACTTTCCCTCAGGACTGCTCACAGCCCTGCCCTCCCCAGCCTGGTCCAGCTCTCGATCCCCTGGGGCCGGCAGGGCCCCACCCCCTTTCCTCCAGCCTGATCCTCTCCATTTTCAGGGCTCACTAGCACCACCAGATGTAGCCAGTCACACTTCTGGATCATGAAATGTCAAAATTGACATTTCACTCTTCCAGGTGTCGCGTGCCCTTCTCTGAGTGTAATCGCACAGAGCTTTCTTATGCCTTTTGGGTGCTCTGCTTATTTAATAATGGAGCCACAATAGGAAAATGTGTCTCGCCAGTGAAATTAATTACAGGGAACACTTAATGCCTCTGCCTGCCGAGGTGTCTGTGCCAAGGTGCGTCTGCTGGACTGGGGCAGATGGCCTTTGGTGCACAGATGAACCAGGAACCAGGTGACCTGAGTCAGGTGGGAGCCTGGATTTGGGCCTTAGAGGGGGAGTGAGCGTATGTGCGTGCCTGCGTGTGCGCACGCCCTGTCTCCATGTGTGTGCCTCCCCATGGGTCCCTTCGTGTGTGTGCAGGCTTGTTTGCAGGGTCACAGGCTGGCCTCTGGATGCACTGTGTGAGGACTGAGTACTCACTGAGATTTCAGGAAGGTGACAGTCTACTCACTCCTGCATGCACTTACCAACAGCAAAAGGACAGTGAGTGACTGTTCTGTACAGGTTTTGAACTAGACACTGGGGACATAATGAGTAAATTGAGATTTCTACCCTCAAACAGTATGTGCAGTCAAGAGCAGGGCTTCTCAAACTCAGTCCTATGGACCTCGTGGGTCAGTCACTTCTGTTTTGGGGGTGGAGGCTGACTGGGACATTGTTGGATGTTTAGCAGCATCCAAAATCAAAGTGTCCCCAGGAAAATGCCAAGTGTTGCCTGTGGGATGAAATTTCCTGCAGTTGTAGAGCACTATTACAGACACAAAAATGTTGAAGCAGGTAATTTTGGAGACATGAATGAAGGTCGGTCAGTCCTTTTCAGCCCCGGTTTCTGTGTCTGTGGATTCAGCTAACGCTGAATTGAAAGTATTTGGGGAAAAAAATGCATTCAGTACTGAACACAAGCAGACTTTTTTCTTGTTATTATTCCCTAAACCATACAGCAGCCTGACTATTTACACAGCGTTTGCATTGTATTAGGTGTTACAAGACATCTAGGGACTGTCTGAAGCGTTCGGAGGATGTCCACAGATGACATGGAAACACCATGCCATTTCATGTAAGGGCCTTGAGCATCTGCAGGTCTTGGCATCCCTGGGGAGGGAAGGGGTCCAGGAAGATGGACAGAGATCACGTCAGTGCCCTGGAGTACAAAGGAGAGGGAAGGGAGCAGGTGGAGGTTTATAGGAGGGCGATTTTATCACAGCGACTTTGATGGCTGACTGGCAAGCCCATTCCCAACAGGAGAGTCTTCCAGGGAAACAGCAGGGCTCCGGGCTGGAGGGTGGGGCCTGAAGGCCTAGGGTTCAAGGTAGAGAGCAATTCTTGGGAACTCAAATGTCTGTCACCCGCTCCAGAGTGGAGTCTGGGGTGGGGTGGGGGTACATGGTACAGGGAGCTCGGGTCAGATCGCTGGGACCGCGGGCAAGAGAAGGCAAAAGGAAGATGGGGGAGGAGGGGGCCCATGTCCTTCTGAAATGGACGCCAGGTGGACTTGCTGGGCAGTCCACTGCAGTGGCTTCACATCTCAGGCTGAACTTGCTTGCCCTCCTGAGGGCTGTGGACAGTGGATAGCAGGTGGCTCAGAGTGGGTGGTCACAAACCAAAGGAGGAGCTGAGCCAGTTCCGGGTCTCCTGATGTGGATGGGGTGGAGGTTTTCCACTTCCTGATAGAAACTATGGTACAAGATTGCCTGGTGACGGGGGCTGGAGAGTGGCCATTGCCGCTGTCCGCGTGTTCTGCCCGTGCCCTGTGGTCACAGAGCTCCTATTTTAGTTCTCTGTCTGCCTTGCATCCTGTTTCCACCAGCAGGGCTCTGGGCTGTGGGGGGCCTTCCCTGCGGCTGCTGAGTGTGGTTCTGTTCCCAGCTGCTCTGGCGATGACCTCACCCCGGGGATTTTTCTCCCAGGCTAGTGAAGGACAAGGACACACAACTGGGTGGCAAAGGTCAGGTGTCACCTTTTGGACACTGGGGGAAAGGTCAGGTTCTCAGGAAAGAGATCAGCAGGGAGGAAAAACTGGCTCTTCTGTTTTAAATGTTCTTTCTTCCCTAAGAACATACTTGAGTTTGCAAAAAGAAGATCCTGTAAGGGTCACTCCTCATGGGCCAGTGGAAAATGGGTCTCCTCCACTTGAAATGTGCCACTTTTGATTTTACAACAAGCAGACGGAGTGAGGTCGGGGAGGGGGATTCCTCCAGGAGACTGTCCCCACCCTCTGCCCCAGGCTTGGAGGAAGCTCCTATTCTGATCCCCAAGTCCTGCTGTGGGAGGATGAGGAAGACCTGAGCTTGGTGGCAGTCTTCATGAGAGCTAGGACCTCAGGCAAGATTGCCCCCGGGAGCTGCTGGGAGCCATGTAGTTCACTCTGCTCACAGCAAAGAGGGGGACCCCCAGGCCTATGTGGGGCTGGGCCTCCTCATATCTGTGCCCACCTCTAGGACCAAAACCATGCCTGGCACACATCAGACAATATTGCATGAGATAGAACAAACTGATGTGGTTGGTGCAAACCACCAGCTCCTTGGATGACCTTGGAAAAGCCTTGCTGTTCCCATCTGTGGGATAGGGAATCTTAACAGCATGACCTTGGAGTGTTTTGAAGATCACCTTCTTTCTTTCTCAATTTACTTTTAATTGGCACACAATGATCGTGCATATTTATGGGGTACATTGTGATATTTCAGCCTGTGTATAATGTTTAATGATTAGATGGCAAATCCATCACCTCAAGCATTCATCTTTTCTTTGTGTTGGGATCACAAATATTCTCTACTAGCATATTTGGAAATATGCAATTAATTACTGTCAACCATAGTCACCCTGTTATGGGACATTGGAAGCTATTCCTCCTGCCCAAGTGTTTTGAAGAGTAAATGGGAAAGTGTTAAGTCCACACGCCCCATGAATGTTCCAAGCACAGGTACACCCGAGGACAAGTGGTCAGGAAGCCACCTCTCTGTGCATTTGGGTCCCAAATGCTAATCTAGAGGCTCAGAGTACCCAGTTTCCCCGGTGTTTCTCAGTCCTAATAGTTATCCACGTGTACAAACGGACATTGTCACCTAGGGCCTGGGAAAACTGTTTTCATCTTGAATGAAAAGAAAAAAAATACAGTTTTATAAATATTCAAAGTTTTCCTTCACTGGCCTTTGTTGACACTAAGAGTTGTTCAGAATTTGCTGGAATGTCCTCAGCGGGAGATGGCATCTGGGAAGAGCAAGCTGTGGGGTGTGGAACGCTCTTCCTGGTCAGCTGACTCCTGGTTCCTCATTGTCCTCCCTTGGTCGCTGGTTGATGCCTCTTTGAAATCTTCAGTGCTTTTCAGTAGCACTGAAGGGAAACCCACGTGACCCTGCAGCCAGGGTCAGAGGAGGCCCTCAAACTGGCGAGCAGGTGGCCACAGTGGGTGAGAGGGACAGCATCGCTTCCTCACCGCCGTAACAGATCACTACACACTCTTTAGCTTGAGATTCCAATTCACCCTTTCACTGTTCTGGAGGGTCCAGAATCAAAGTACCCACAGGACAGGGTTCCCCCTAGAACTCTAAGGGACAATCTGCTTCCTTCCCTTTTCTAGTCTCTAGAAGAACCATCTGAATTCCTTGGTTCCTGTCTTGTCACTCTGACCTCTGCTTCTGTTACCGTAGGAGGCTCTGGTTCTCCTGTCTCCATGCCATAAGGACCTCTGCAAGTCATGGGGCCCATCTGGGTAATGCAGGGTCATCTCCTTCATTTAGTTATACCTGCAAGGGTCCTGAGTGCTTGTGCCCTTCCTCATGTGTCAAAGCCCAGAGTGAAGGGTCTTTGGGGATGGGGACTTTGGTAGGTAGTTAGGGTGGGGGGAGGAGTTGAGGGCAAGGCCCTCAGGATGGGATTAGCTGTGTCTGAGAGCAACCCAGAGGGAAACCAGGTGAGGAGCACCAGGAAGGCGGCCATCTGCAAGCCAGGAAGAGGGCCTCGCCAGACACCAGGCTGACCAATCCTTCACCTTGGGTTCTGCAGCCTCTGAGACTGTGGAAAAATAGGTTTGGTTTCAGGATACCTGGTGCATGGTGTTGTGACGGTGGCCTGAGCTGATCAAGACACACAAAAGATACCGAGTTACAGGCTTTGGAGCAGATCGTGCACATGTTTGGGCAGACTTGATTCAGCCTAGCTCAGAGGTCACTTCAAGACAGCATCCGGTGCAGATAGGTGGGGCAGGAAGCCTGGCCTGGAGAAGCCCTTCTCAGGGCCAGCTTGCAGGATCAGCTGGGTCTGCGCTACAGCAGGCCACGTTTCCCTAATCTCGCCTCTTTCCTCATCCTCCATGCCTCCCGAAGGGTCTGAAAGATGGACAGGCCCTTCTCCTTCTGCTCACCTGGGTGGGGTTCATGGCACAGGCTGACTCAGAGCTTTGGGACTGGCCTCTCACACTCCTTACTCTCCCCATCCATTCATTGACCCACGTATTTGGGCGGAAATTGTTGGGTTTCTGTTCTCTACCAGGTACTGTGTGGGGACTGGAGATGCCTCAGTGAACAAGAGAGCCACAGAGTGAATGTCCTGGCAGTGTGTGTGCCTACCTACAGTCTCCATAGCCGTCTCCCTGCAGACCAGCTCCCTGCCCTCTGACCCCCAGTGCCTACTGGCCCTTGCTTCAAAGATGCATGCCATGTGCAGGTCACCATGATTTGTTCTTTGCCTCTCTCCCCTCGGCCTCCCTCCACCTGCCTCTTTCGTCTCTATTCTCCAAACATCGTGTGTCTTTTACCGGGTCCCTCTTTTCCAGCAACACCAGGACCCTCATGGAAGGGGACTTCTGGAGGGATCCCAGCATCTCTGCTGACGTCTGGGGGCAGATTCCTCCTTCCCAGCTGCTGGGGTGGGAGGCGTGCCTGCTTGGTTTGTTGGGGACCTGGTGCTCCCTCACGGGCTATGGCTGGGGTCTGGAGGCAGCAAGACTGGATAAGGAGTCGGATGGATTTTATTGTAACTGGGTTTCGTGGGGCCTCAGATCACCCCCTTGAGCCCCTTTACCTGGGAAAAGGAGCTAGCCATCCTCCTGGCAGACAAACTCTAGGGACACTGGATGCAGCCGGTTTCCAGTTGTTGGGTGAGTGAGCTCAGTCCCTCATCTCTGAGGTTTTATCAGGATGAACAGTGCTAACATGATGGGGCACCTGGCATGTGGAGGCCCTCTGTAAACAGGCCTCAGGACAGCTCAGCCGGGTCTGTTGGTCTCCCTGGGGTTCCACCCTCTACCACTTCTTTGAGCCTCTGCACGCACCAGGTCCCGCAGCCTCAGCAAGCACTGTCCGGTTGTGTCTGAAGGGCCAGACAAGACTCCGGTCTGAGTGAGGATGAGTTACAGGTATGTCTGTCTTTTTCTTTTTCTACAAACTCTGCAAGAGATGGGTGTTTTTCCCTGGGCAGCATCTACATCACCACTGCCAACCCGAGCTCACAGAACACTCATTCTCAAGACGCACTACGAGTGAAATTCAGCTATCGGTCGGAGGTAGCCTTGGGGCTGGGGCTCTCTGGGAGACTTCATGGTCCTGACCACCCTTGGGTTGGGCCCATCTCCCGCTCTGAAGGACCAGGAAATGGAGAGGAGGGAGCTCCTTCGACCAGCTCTGCTGAGGAGAGAGCGGGCAGAGACCAGGCCTGAGGCGAGCGAGGAGGAGTCGGGGGTGGGTCCCTCCTGTCGCCCTGGGTCAGAACCACAAGGCTCGGCCCGTGAGCACACTTTCCAGGTGGGAGTGATTTTGGTCTCCTCATTTCTGTAACTGAATGAAACACATTTGTTTCCTCACCCTGGTGATCACGGTTTCCATTTCTCCTTGGAAAATGCTTTCGGAGCAATGGCCATTTGAGAAGATTTATCGCTGACCGGGAAACTTCAAGAAGGTGAAATGAGAGGATATCTGCCGGGGTGGGGTGGAAAAGGCCTGCTCGGGGCCCGTGGGACCCGGTGGGCAAAGCCGGGAGGGGACCAAGGAGAGACCCCCGGCCCCAGGCTCCACGGGTGCTGGCAGAGTTGTCAGCCCCCGCCCCTCCTCCCACAGATCAGAAGGGGACGGGCTTTCTTCCCATCCTCGGGGTTTTGTGTTGAGAGATGATGAAAGACTGCAGCTGTCCTGAGGTAGCAGCTGTCTCAGAATAGAGACACTGTGTGATCCTGAGGCGGGAAGCGCAGTCAGCCTTCAGGAACAGAGAAGGGGCGTGCACAGAAGGAAGCTTCTAGAAAGTGTGTGGGTGGACAGATAAGTGGCAAAGGAGGTAGGTGAGGGGGTGACTGGCTCCAGGCTGGCTCTGTGGCCAGGCGGCCACGTTCCGGGCACGCCTCCCTCCTCCCTAGAGGTGTGACCTCAGGGAAAGGTCCCTCCTGGCTGGGCCTCGTGGAGGCATCTGTAAAATGGGCGAGTCCCATTAGATGATAATAGCCCTGACTCACTGCGTTATGATGCGGGGGTTTAAGAAATGCACCCTGCTTAGGACAATGCCCGGGTCAGAGCTAGTGTTCACCATGCGTGAGCTGCTGTTAGAGGGAACCGGGAGACCTCAGTAAAGCAGACAGGCATTAAGACACCAAGCCCAGGCTCATCATGTGCACAGCTGTCCAATGACTGGTTAAAGACTACCTGCCGCCGGCGTCACCTCCTGGAGGTCACGAGGAGGTTGGAGTGAAGACTAGTGTCTGCCTCCAGGAACATCCCCTGTGTCCGTGGGCAGGAGGGCTCCAGCTGGCGTGTCCTTGGTGTGGAGGAAAAGGTATTATACTTCTAAGAGGGCCCGAGCCCATATCCATAGGCCCACGTCACAGCGCTCTGTGACAGGGGGTCGTCACAGCACAGCTGGAAGGGCTCTTTGGCAGCTTCTAATCAACCTTTCTTTGTTTTCACCTTGACTGCTGAAGTGACCTGGATGCAAAGTGACCTGGGCAAACATAGGAGGCCAGCGTGAGGTCCAGGGCAGGGTCTTCCCCCTGGTATGGCCCTCGGGGAGCACAGGTGTTTGGAACATTGCAACCGCCAATTTTGAATGATCACTGAAACGTATGCCCTGATTGTCACTGTGCCTCCTGTTCTGAGCCTCACCTTAGACTTCAGCCTCTGGTGTGAACATTGCCCAGGGGCTGGGGCTCACCTGGTGCCCTCACCCTAACCCTAACCTCATATCCCACCAGGGGTGCTGGGAACAGGTGGGACACTGGGGAGTGACCTCTCTGGGTCCCTGGCTCTTTAACCCTGTCTCCGTCTCTCCTCTCCATCTGGCTTTGCCCTTTGGCTGTGGCGCTGCATACATTAGACTGGGCCCAGGTTTCCTGCGAGGGCAGTGCGGGCCCCGTCCCCAAATGCCAAAGGAGGAGGGGTTACAGAGCCACTCAAAAGAGACAGACATGGGGTTCCAGAACCTAGGTCTTTAGAGAAAGTAAGATGAAGGCGACTGAAGTCCCTGAATAAGAAGACAAATGCCTTGACATACAAGTTTAATTTAATGAATCAAACACTAAAAATAAAATATACACACACATTTATGTAACTAAACTGTTACTAGACATTTAAAAATACATGTGCACATGGCAAGGCAATATTACTAAGATAGCAAAGATGGACTGGAGGTAACCAAAATGTGAACGACAGTTTGTACTTTAAGATAGCAAAGAAACCTATTGTGCAACTAATACCCACTTAGCATCCCTCGTGCCCTGGAGAGGTTCAGAAACCTCTCTTCTGAGGCCTGGAGGTGTAGTCAGTGAGGCGGGCAGTTGCTGGCAGTGTTTTAAACCAAGTATTTGCAGCGCTCTGTCCTCTGGGAAGATAGCTCTTCCTGACCTTCTTTAAGTGTGGCCAAGGGACTGGTTAGGTCAATGACATGCAAGTAAAGGTGATAGATGTTATGTCTGGGTGGGGACATTAAGAGCCAGTGAGCAATTGGCCTGTGTCCCCCCTGTCAATCATGGCCATAAATCAGCGGATGCTCTGTGAGCCTGGCACTGGGTGAGGACAGCATAGAGCAGAGCCCCTCATCTGCCCTCTATGGACACCCAGTGTAAAAGAGAAGTAGAGCTCGTGAGCTTAGGACACAAAGCTTCTTGCATTGTTTGTTGCCCAGAATAATGTGCTTACTCCAGCTGATGCAAAATGCCATCTTGAGTTTAGTTAAGGAATCGGCATCTGTGTCTGGCTTGTGACCACGTTTGTTCTCTGTCTTCCAGAGGGGAGTGTCGGTGAATGTATGGTGGCTTTTCCCGTGAGACTTGCAGCATGTGAAGGGCTGGCTGTAGTCCCTTCACTTCCCGCACACAGGAGTTTCCCAGAGTCAGGAGCGTAGAGTGAGCCCAGCATCGCACCAACGCTGGGGGCCTGGAGTGAGAGGACATCACTGTTCCAGAGACAGTGTCCATCTGGAGTCCCTGAAAGGAGAACGAGTTGCAAAGGGACTTGTACCTGGATGGTTGTTTGTCAGGTGGCCTCAGGAGGGTGGAGAGAGGGAACAGGGAAGAAAGCAATGTCCATGTGGACCTGTTACTGAGGTCGCTGCAGCGGGCAGTTCTGTGCCATCCCTCCAGCGCCAGCTGAGAGCCACAGGGTGCTTCCTGGAATTGCCAGCAGGACGGACAGGGGCTCTCGGCTCCCACCTCACCTCCCCTCCTTCCTTGGGGGTGCCCTGGGCTGCTCACCCTCCTCTGTATCTGCTGTGATTGAACATGGAGGCTAGGAAATATTCCTGCAGGGGTGTGTCCCTCCACGGGGAGGAGAGTCTGGGCACGGTGTTAGCACCAGGTGAGCCCCAGCCCCTGGGCAATATTCACACCAGAGGCTGAAGTCTAAGGTGAGGCCCAGAACACGAGGCACAGTGACAATCGTGTCTACTTTGACGCTGTGATGAGATTTACATAAAAGGGGCATATGCCCAGTATTTCTCTGCATCCCTGTCTTCCTGGACAGACAGATGGACTCAGCCCTGTCACAGACATGGGCGAGGCAAGGCCGCTTGCCCTCTCTAGAAGGCAGCAGATCCACTGTGCACGGCCTTCTGTATGGGAGTCATCAGGTCCTGACCGTCTCTGTGGCTGAGCAGACTGAGCCCCCATGACCAGCTGCTATGGTTCGGATCTTGAATGTTCTCAAAGGCCCAAGTGTTAAGGGAGGTGGTAGAACTTTAGCAGGTGGGGTCCCGTGGGAGGTCTTCAGGTCACTGATATTCTTGGAGGAGACAGAGGGACCCTAGCCCCTTCCTCCTTCCCCTTTTGCTTTCCAGCCAAGAGGTGGGAGGCTTAGCTCTGCCACACCCTCCTACTATGATTTGCTGTTCCTCCACACAGGCCCAAAGAAGGAGGCAATTGGCCATGGATTGGAACCTCCAGCACTGTGATCAAGAACAACCTTTTCTCTTCATTAGCTGCTGCTCTCAGGTGTTTGTGACAGAGATGGAAAGCTGACCGACACACCCACCTTTCAGGCACCAATATCCCAGCACTTTCCTAATTATCACCCACATACCTCAGCCCCATCCTGCTCTTGTTTGGCCTGGTGTTGGGGTCCCCTCCTTTCTGGGTGGCCCTTGCAGGCTGTCTTCTCACTCCACATGACTTGAATAGGAGACCAAGATAGAAGTTCTGCCTAGGATGCTCCTGCTCTTCTGGCACAGCAATGATTGGATGCCTCAAGTGTGCACGTCTTCCCATGTGACCCGTCTCAGCAACGTGGGGATAAGCGCTCGGCTTTCTTGCTGGCGGGGTGCTGCTGGGTTTGCATTGCTTTTTGCAATATGCCATCTGTAGGAGAGAAATTGATTTTTCAGAATAAACAGGCTTTGTGTAAAATGTATACATATGTATGGTGCCACTATTAGGCTTGGCAAATGATTCCCCTGCCCAAGAATTGCGGGAGCTAGGGCCCCTCTGCTGCTGCTACGCAGGGATTCGTGACTGGGGTTCATATGAGGACAGGACAGGAGGCCTGTCAGCTCCCCTCTCAGCCTTCTGAACCCCTCCCCTAGGGATGGGGGGAGCCTGGGTGAAGGCCCTTCATAAGAAGTATTGCATGGGGCTTCCCAGGCAGAGTGACCTTTTCTTCTCTTGCAGAGATAGATAAAGCCTTCAAAGGTGACACTGGAGTGGTCACTGGTAGCTCCTGGGCTCAGAGAGGCAGCCGTACCATGACCCAGGGGTCTTGGCTGACCCCTCTGCCACCTGTGTTGTGAGCACGGTCCAACCGGCTGACTTCAGCGGAGAAGGAGGTATTCTGAGATGATCCCGGTGGCAGTTGCTTTGGGGTGTCAGCTTGGCTGGGCTAATTGATCACACCCTAATCTAGGGGGTTAACATCAGCAGCCGTTGACTTTACATCAAGTGGATTACCCTTGTAATGTGGGTGGACCTCGTCCAAGCAGCTGAAGGCCTGTGAGCAAACACAGGATTCCCAGGGAAGAGGAAGTGCTACCCGGAGACGGAAGCCTCTCCCTGTGCCTTAGCCTCCCGCCTGCCCACCTGCCCTGCAGGTTCAGACCAGCCAGTTCCTACGTCACATGGGCATTAATCATATGATCCCTTAAAAGAGATCTCTTCTCTAAATCTATATCTATATGACACAGGCACAGGCCTGAATGCAAAGGTCTAAGTCAATATCTGCATCTCTCTGTATAGTCTATACCTCCTGCCACAGGCTCTGCCCTCGGCCCCGAGGGCCAGCTTCCGGTTCTCACCCACACTCACGACCTCAGGTCATCTCTCCCTGGATTCTCACCTCCCATCCAGACATCTCCCTGCTGGTCCAGACCAGGGTCTGCACACTCTGCCCCGAGAGCCAAGTCCAGCCTATGGCTCCCTCTGTCGATGGGGCTCGTGCGGCCATTTCCAGCTGCCGCAGCAGAGAGGAGAGGATTTACAGAGACTCTGTGGCCTGGAACGCTGCGGGTATTTTCTCCCTGGCCATTTTCAGTCACATCTTGCCAGCGCCCACCGTGGCCCACGTATCCAGCTTCTCTATGCTAGTCACTTGGCCTTTCCTACCCAGGCCCAACCACCTCGTTCCCTTTCTCAGGAGCCTCTGTCCCAGGGACAGCACTGCCCTCCGTCCTGTTGTCCAGACCAGAAATCCCAGCCTCCCCGGTCTCTGCTTTTCGGACCAGCCCAACGCCCATCCTGCATCTGGTCCCACAGACCCAGCTTCTGGTTCTCCCCAGGACTGGCCTTGCCCATTCTCTTCTTTGGCTCCTGTAATATCCTTCTCAGGATGTGTCATGCCAGTGGGTCCCCTCTCTGTCCTGCCAACAGAAAAACAAGATGAACTTCTCATCCCACAGCAAGAAGCCTCTTTGGAGCATCCCATGTCACCGCCCACCACCCAGCTGTCACCCCCTCTTCAGTGCCTCTCCACCCTGACCAGTGCAGCCTGCCATCAGCTTTGGCCATTGTCTCTTAGTGTCCTGGCACTGCCGTGTCCTTGCTGGGCTCTGAGACTCGCACATCCCCTTCTGTCCTTCCACCTGTTCTGCTCTCAGGCTTCTTTGTGGGTGAACTCCCTGGGACCTCAGTCCATGACACTTTGCTTTCTCTGGAGGACCTTCCTGTGGCCTCCAGGCCTGGCCTGGGTGTTGGGTTTCTCTTGTCAAAGACTCTGCTCACCAGGCTGTGACCTCCCGTTCTCTGCCCCCACCCACCAGCTGGCCAGCTCCCCCAGGGCAGGGCCCTCGCCGGCTGGCTCACCAGGGTACCCCGAGCAGTTTTTGAGATGGTGAAAGTGTGAAGAGCTGGGATTGGCCCTCCCAGTTTCCAAGGAACAGTGGTAAGGACCTTGGCCATGTCCCCAAGCACAGAGAAGCTCAGCTAGCCCTCAGGGGGAGGTGTGACAGGGCACTAGAGGCGTTGACAGCAGCTCTGTGCCTTGGAGAGGTCCCCGTCTTGGACTCTGCCATCCCTCCCTCTCGGGCCCTTGGCTGACTGTTCTTCCTTCTCTCCAGAGCGAGGTCTCTCCTCTCCTCCCTGCCACCCTCCTCTGTCGCTTCCCTTCCCTGCCCCAGCTCACTCCTGTCCGCTCTCTCTAGCCCTCCTTCCCCTCCCAGGCGTCTCCTGGTCCCTCCCCACTCCCCACTCCCAGCCTCCTTTTCTTCCCCTCTCCCAGCCTCCTTTTCTTCCCCTTTCCTCTCCCCCTCCCACCTCCTGCACCATCCTCTTTGGTTCCCACAGGTGGGAAGTGCTGAACGGTGTCACTCCATGACTGGGCATCATTTGCTCATCTTGTCTGCCATAAGCAGTTGAGTAATCAGGCTTGGTGAAGTGCCGGATGAGCCCCTCACATGTGGGAGGCAGGGCTAAGCCGTTGGCACGTGGCACCTGACCCCGTCACAGCGTACCTTTGCAGTGTGTGTCATGCTTACTGCCAGCAGGCGGGGTCACCTGTGATGCAGCTCAGGGGGACACCGTGGAGGAGGTGGGACCTGACGAGGTACTGGGCAGGGCCCCTCCTCTTCCCTCTTGATTCCTCATGGACACTACGGACCTTGCCACTTTGCCTGCTGGGCGCTTGGCACAGGTCTCCAGCAGTCACCCGCACCCCGATTCTTAGGGGATTGTGCTGGATTTTCTGCCTGGCTTTATGGAGCCTCCGTGGGGCATCTCAGCTCCTTTTGGAGTGAGGAGGCGCAGCATTGGTCATTGAGTGAAATCATTGTCTCGGTGTTTGGAGTGTGGGGCGTGACGCCCCGTGGGTGATAGGGCTTCGGCCAAAAGCCATGCCTGCCACTTCCCTCTGGTATTGGTCACAGTGCTGTGGCATTTCTGTGTGGTGGACATACCGCTGCCCAGCTGGTGGCCAGAGGATTAAAGACACAGTACAGTGCCCAGCGCCATCTACGTGTGGCTCATTTTCCATTAATGCTTGGGTCTCCTTAGTGACTGTCTTGTCACCAGTTTTCATGGAGCCTTCCTCCGCTGGACGTTCCGGGTGAAAGGAGGCACGTGCCGTGAACGGAACCTTGATCCTTGTAACACTCCTTCCACACACTCCTTGCCCAGGGCGAACCTTGCAAGGCCTTGTTCCCACCTGGTGGGTTCCCCGGGACACCAGGCAGAGGGACAAGATGAGCAATTAGCATTGTACACCTCCGCACTGCTGAGGACGGCTTTCAGTTAGCAGCAGCTGCCGCACAGCCATTGTGGATGTCGCCCTCCTGCATGGCTTCTGCCTGATAATTGCAGGATGTACCAACGCTTATTTTTAACTGCTCCCCCTCTTTAAATGGAGAAAAATGTCACCCCCTTTCTATAGAAGCTCAGCTGCAGCATTGTTGCCCCTATTAAAAAGAAAACAAAAACAACCTGGGACAATTGTCCTCTAACTAGTGCCTCACAAACCACAGCCCCTCAGCTCTCAGTCTGAAGGGAGAACAGCACAGTGTGTGTGGAGCCTGTTTTAGCAGCTCCTGTGTGTGTGTGTGTGTGTGTGTGTGTGTGCGTGTGCAGGCAACAACATGTGCAAGTTGTTCAGAAGAAAAAGCTATCTCCAAGTATTCTTTTAGATTCCACTTTTTTTTTTGAAGGAACTTTTACAAGCAATAACAGAATGCCCATAAAACAAACACTTTTTCTTTTGTTTTTATCTTTAATCTTATTTTCAGTTTTTAATTTTGTAATATCTCTAGATTTATAGAAAAGTTACAAAGATTCTAACAGTGAATTCCTTAATACCTTTCCCCCAGGATCCCCTAAGACAGCATCTTACAGGATAAACATGGAGTGGCATCCACACTGGGAGATGGACGGAGGGACATGCTCTTAACCAAGGGGCTGCATTTGGAGAACTAGTTTCCCTCTGATGCTCTCTTCCTGTCCAGGGTCCAATCACAAGCCCACATTGCAGTAGCTGTCACGTCTCCTTGATGTCTTCCGATCGGAGACTTTTTAAACCTTTCTTTTTCTTTGATGCTGTAGATGGTTTGGAAGACTATTAGGTATTTTGTAGAATGTCTCTCTGCTTCAACTTGTCTGATTCGACTGAGGTCATAGATTTTTGAGAAGAAGGAGGTGAAGCACCCTCTGTTTGCATGACCTTAGGGGTTCATGATAGCAGCGTGGCTTGCTGGCTTGGCCTAGGCGGGTTGTGCTTGGCTTCTTCACTATACAGTTATTTTCTGTTCCCATGCCACATTTATTAGAAACAAGTCATTAAGTCTAACCTCCAATCAAGAGGAGTAATTAAGTTCCTCCTCCGTCTGAGCCGTGCACGTAATGCATTATTTAGAATTCTTCTGGAGGGAAGGTTTCTGGAGCCTTGGTTTAATGGTCAATCTGTCACTATGTGATTTGGGGCCAGTAACTCAACCTCTCTCATTCTCAGGTTTTTCTCCAACTGAAAGGGAAGCTACACAAAAATGCACTCTGATGTTTAACCAGCTGGAACGCCCTGGGTTGGCACAGAGTTGGGTGATAGCTCTGAAATGAGAAAGATGAGGGTGTGGGGTTTAGCTCCACTGCTGGCTGCCGAGATGACCTAGATACGGTTCCTAACCTTTGCAGACTTCAGTCACCTGGTCTGCAAAATGGAAGAGGGAGGTACCGAGAGCACTGGAGGGCCCCAGCCGGGCTCTGTGTGTAGGCACGCACAGCGAGTTCAGCTTCTATTTTGACCAAATGGAGGTTCAGTAATATGCTGTTCAAAGTCAGTGTTTTATGGTGTTGAAAGAGTTCATAGAATTATACCCTTGTCTCTGTCACTGAAAAAATATTTTAGATCCTTTTCTAGCCTTGGCAAAGTGTGTCGCTTAAAGTGGCAGCACATGAATGCCATCCTTGCTGTGGCTGCAGGGTGGAGCATATGGCAGCTTTGGGGAGGCACACAGAGCCCACCTGGAGGGTCAGGGGGCCCCAGAGCAGCCTGGCCACTATGCAGCAGAAGGTCTTATAGTCCGTGCCCAGCTTCTTCTTCTGTCACACAAGCATGACCCCTGGAGCTCCTGGCACACCCACTGGGAACCACTCTGAGTCCAGAGCTAAATAGCTGGCCTGCCTATTGCTAATGGTCATTGCAGAGCAAGAGATCACAGACCTGGACCACTGAAAGGCAGGAGTGCGGTGACCCCACCGTGGGTCTCTCAGGTCCTGCAGTCTTCATGTCTGACACCACCCTGGCATCTGCAGTAGAAATGGGAGGCTCTGAGGGTGATTATCACTTCCCTGCAAAAACATAATGCCTGTACTAAAGTGAAGGACGGTAGAGAGAGCTCATCGTGCGGGTACACTGTTACCATGTAGTGTGGGCAAAGCGGTGGTAAAACTGGTGCCCAGCTCCCGATGGACGTGCGGTAAATGGGCAAACGCCAGAAAGAAATGAACCTGGACACACGTCTGCAGCCTGAGCGGGTGAATCATCCTGGAGAAAGAGCTGCACTGAGGAAATAGCACCCTACATGGAGATGGTTGTCATTGCCCTATGTGTAATAATAATACACAAAACGAAGCCATCGAAGGAGAACGGCTACGGTGCTCAGGCCCTCAAGTCGCGCAGCAGCGGTGTGCGAATAACAAGAACCGAGGCAACGCTGGAAATGCTCAGGATAAATATTTACTGTGAATAATAGGATGGGTGGGAGGTGCCCGGCCTGCTTGGGATGGTTAAAATACACGAGACCCGGGACAACGAGAGCAGCGAGGTAGAGGGGAACCCTCCTGCGTGCGCAGGCAATTCGGCCAGGTCAGGAAGACCAGAAATAAATGCTGTTCAAATGTTCCAATACCCTGAAGGGAACATTCCGGTGGTTCTTCTGAGTGCATTCTGCTCACCTCAATACTTCCCCAGCCTCCCTTTTTCCTGATGTGATCTCTAAACTCCGATAGAAAATGAACCCAGTCAACAGAACTGCTTTTAGGAGATGGACAGGAACAGTTTCAGGTCTCGGTGTCAGGAGGGAGAGGAAGGGCTTTCGTCTTTACCTTCTTAGCACCTTGTTAGAGCCCCTGAGCCCGTGCTGCTGGAACCCCAGGGTGACAGGCATTACGGTGAATCTATTGCCGAGCCTGGGTGCTTTAATGAGAGCATTGATCAGAGAGAAGCAGGAAAGCACAGTCCGGTAACACCTGAATGAATATAAATTCAGCCCCGGCTGCAGAGCCCGCGGTGGCCTGCTCTGCCCTGGCAGTGCCAGAGGAAGGAGGAAAAGCAATTTTCGTCTTCAGTCTGGATTCTCTCCACGCTATTGGCAGTTTTTAAGAAGAAAAAAGTGATGATTATTTTACCTCTAAAAGCAATGGGAACTTGTCAAAGATTCCCTCCCTGGAAGGGACAATTCAGATAGCGTCTACTCGGTCCCCTTCTAAGCCAGAATTCAATCCAGTTGATGGGGGGAGGAAGTACTTTCCAACATTTGTGCCATCTGGAAATTGAGCAGGAGTTTCCATCAGGGAGTGAGTTGCCCATCCAGGGAAGAGTGCGAGTGGGTGTGGGTGGACCAGACACCCAGTTGTTTCAGAGGGCCTCAGTCTGGGGAGAGGGAGGGTTTGATGCTGGGTCACCTTATAGGTGACTCCCAGGTTAGCCCCCTGTCACTCTAGAAAGTCTCCAGCAGAGTGGCAAGGATCACAGGAGCTTGGATCCAGACAAATGGAGTTTGCAATTCTGGCTTCTCTGCCCTGTGACATTGGACAACTTACTGTCTCTGTTCGAATGTTCCTCGGTCCCCTTATTATTCAAATTGGGATTAAAATTCTTCATTACCCAACTAAGGACTGTCTGGAGAGTTTGAATGATGTGACGCACAGACACGCTGTGTTCATCCCATGGCCAGGAGCAACCTGTTCTCAGTCAACATCCCCCTTACCATGGCCCTGCGCCTGGTCTTCAGACTCAAACCTCATAGGCTGAGCCTTTTTGGGGGCCTGCCATTTTGTGTTTTACTATGTTATCTCACATGGATTCCCAACCACCTGGAGAGATGTGAATGGTCAGCCTCACTTTACAAAAGAAGACACTGAGGTTCAGAGAGGAGCATGACATCTTCAGTGTCACACAGCACCCCCAAGCTGCTGGTGTTCTCACTGAGCTATCACGCCTGCAGAGCCCCAGACAATGTCAAGCACCTTGCAGAGCCTCAGTGAGAGCCGGGAACTCCCGGGGTCTCACACTCAGTCTGCTTCCAGGACTCAGTCCTCCCCGCCCTTCCTGCTCCGAAAGGCTGCTTCTAGCTCCCCTGCTGCCCGTCTCTCCTCTCCTCTCTCCCCTTTCTCTCCCTCAGACTTGGGCACACGGGGACCTTCTGATTTCCGCAGCCTCTGCAGAAGTACTCTTGACACAAACAATGGTGTGGGTTTCTGCCTTTTCAAGAGGCATGGCCCATGGGAGCAGACCTGGTGGCTCAGTTTGATCATCGCCTTTAAGCAGTTCCCTCTGTGAGCGGGGATTTGACGGGCCTCGCTGTGCCGTGAAATCTCAGACTATTTTTATGCCTTTTAATCTATCTTTTAACAGCCTCCTTGTGTGGAGCTCCAGGCCCAGATTCACAGAAAGCACGTTTCTGAGAGCAGCGGGCGAGGACAGGCTTGGCCTGTCTTAATCAAAGGCCGGGGAGACCCCGCCTGGGGTCCTTATCAACCTGAGCTTTCCCGATGCCCCCCACCATGCTGTCTTTTATGATGGCCTCCGCGGGAGCTCTCCTGGCTGCCTGGCAGAGCCCCAGCAGGCTTCTTCCATCTTAATAACTGCGGAGCTCTCCAAGTGGGAGGCTGTCACAATGATTCCCAAGGGCCAGGGCTGCTCCTGGAGCCCGCCTCGTGGGAAGGTCACCGTGGAAAGGGACGGTCAGAGGGAATGTCAGCACAGGGATCCTCAGGTGCCCAGGGGAACCTCCCAAGGTGCCCTCGGGCCTCAGAGCCCCAGCTTCCTTCCCGGGCCTGGAGAGGCACTTGACTGCAGCCTCTTAACCAGAAGGGGTCTGATGGGAAGCTCCCGCGGTGCCTTCTAGTCCTCTGTGGTCTCCACTCTGAGATCCTTGGTCTTAGGAGGAACGTAGGGCAGGGAAGGAGCACCTGGAGATCCAGACCCTGAGGACAGCTCATACCAGAATGACCGTCGTGTGAAATGCAGGCCCAAGAATGCGGGCCAGGAGAAGGGAGCTCATTCCACCCACCCGGTCAGTGGCGTTTATCAGAGGCCCTGGGTGGGAAACTGGGCTCCTGCTCAAGGCCACCGACCAGTCACAGTGGAGCCACTCTTGCTGGTGTTCCATGTCACCGGCCCCAAACCTAAACCTAGCTGCTTGTCTGATCTTCTTAAGGAGCTCAGCGCTTGGGCCAACTTTCACCTGCAAAGTACGGAGTCCCTTCTGCTTGAACCTTTGTAAGAAAAGTGACTTAACCATCAGCCTTTGGCTTGCTGTCTCTGCTTTCTGCAGCCCCTGCCTGTCTACAAGGCCACCTTCTCTGCTGCGCTCAGGGCCCTCCTGGGATCCCACAGGATGAGGTGCTGCCCTCTCTAGAACTGCAGTGAAAGCCGATTTGTTGTCAGGCTACCTTTCCCCAAAGAGCACATCTGGGCCAGTCTTGTATCCTTGCTGCTGGGATCCCTGGAGAACCCGAGGGGGAGAGGACCTGAGTCCTGCAGCCCACGGGCTTTACCAGGCCTCAGGAGGGCTTCTCAGACCTTGAACACCACAGATGAAGGCCAAAGGCCCCAGGGGACAAGCACTCTCCAACACGGCTTGATGCCTGGGGACGGCACATGAAAGAGAGGCTGGGCTCTGGGTTTGGGGCCTGAAAACCTCCAGATCGTCGCCTTCAGGTGAGCATGGACCCCTCCCCCTGGGGAGAAGACTGTCAGAAACATCCCTTTCCCCACAGGAAGGAAGGAAGGGGACACGCAGTTCCTCCCTACCACACAGCAGGAGCGAGGGAATCTTCACCTGAGGACCAGAGGGTCCCCCCTTCACGGACAGCAGAGCTGGGTGGAGCCTCCAAGAGGCTCAGGGCACCTCTGCCGATGGGGACTCCAGAGTCCACGGTCACTGCTGGCAGGAGACCTGCTGGAGCTGCAGAGTCCCCCTCCCAGGAGGGGGCTTTCCTCATCTGGGGGTGTGAAGGGGTCACCTTACAGCCTGCTCTGCAGCGAGGAATGAGCCGTGGCCTCCTTGCTCCCCTTCTCTGCCTTTGTGTCTGTTTGAGGAAGAGGGGGCCTCCCAGGGCTGCGGAGGGGGTCCCTTTCTCAGCAAGGCTCCCCCTCAACAGGAGGTTGTTGTTAGCACACTTGCTTTCTATCTGACTCTCTAAGCAATAAATTTCCCTTTTCTCCACTGCCTCTATCTTGATAGCCCAGGATCAAGCAAAAAAATGCAGTGTGGAATGTCACCTCTCTGCCAGGAAGAGAGCGAGCAGCTGAGTTCCCCGCGATGGTCTCCCCGTGGGGATTGGGATTCCAGGCAAGGGGCCCCTGTGAGGGCAGCAGTTAAGATGAGGTGGACAGGCCAGCCCTGCCCGTGGAACTCCCATGTCAGCCTCTGGAGGCCCTGAGATGTGGGGGCAGGGTCCAGCTCGGAAAAGAAGCCGGCATTGCTCCCGGATGCCTGGGAACAGGGCGATTCCAGGGCTAGGACCCCAGGTCTCAGGAGCTGGAGATCAATTCCTTTTCCACAGAGGGTTGAGGCTGAAACAGTGCCTCCGCATGGCCGTTCCCATTCCCCGGGCCCCTGCCAACTGCCCAGTGGGCCCCTGGCATCAGTCTCTCTGGCCCATATGCCCAGACACAGTGGAGCTGGCAGCTGAGCGGGAGGAAAGGTGCTGAGCCCATCCCTAAAGGGTAGGTGGGGTTCAGGCCCAGGCCTGGCGGGGAAGGCGCCCCAGGACAGAAGGAGTGGCAGGAACAGCACACAAAGGTACAAAGTGTCATGGAAAATCCTGAGCTCTAAATGGTCACCTGTAGCTGGAGTCCTGGCGCAGGTGAGAGCAGACAGGAGGTGAGTCCAGAGGGCAGCCCAGCAGCAGGCTACAGGTCCTGACATGTCACTCCTAGTGTCTGCCTTTCCCTCTCTCCCTCCCTCCCTTTCTTTCTTTCAATCTCTGGAAATGTCTGGCTTTATGGAAGCATACACCCACGAATACTTTCTTCTAGTCTCTAGCTTTCCACCCCAGGCACAGGAAGGGGTAGGGATTGGGCTTCTCCATCTGGACAAGATACACAGATAGAGGTGCTCACGCCGTGGCAACCAGATGGCACAGGACATCCCTGACGAGGGCCTGAGGAGGGCTCTGCACACGCTCTTCTCTGTGGCCTGGGGGGATGGTCCAGGCTGAGGTGCAGGGAGAGGGGACACGAGAGGCCCAGTGCTGCAGGAGACAGAATCGAGGGTTTGGGGAGGCCCCGGGGCTGGGACTCCCTGGGCTGTGTTCCTGAAAGGAGAGGGCTCCCTACAAAGAGTTCTGGGGGTGGTGGAGGAGTCCTCCTGAGTCCCCAGCAGAGGCCTGGCCAGCACAGACACCAGAGGAACCTGCTGAGGGAAGGCCTCCGGGAGGAGCAGACCAAAGACTTGCTGGTGTGGACAGGACAGGAATAACTCCTGACCCCAGAGCCGTGACAAGAGGCCTCACCACACCCAGAGCCTCAGGGAGTATGCAGGGGGCACTGTCTCTTTGAAGGGACAAAGTTAATTTGTACCTTGAGAGAATCAACCTGTCTTCAAGTACCTTACCAAGAGCAAACCTCAAGAACATTTATAAAAATTCAAAGAAAAGGCAGGTCTTCAACATCGGAGCCACTGGTATCTAGGACCCTAGCAAAACGGACTAGACACCCAAAGAAGGAAAAAAAAGTATCTATAATGAGCATAAAAAGTACCCATCAATAGAAAAAAATCATAAATGACCTAGGCAATAGAACTAGCAGACAAAGAGATTACAACAGCTGTTATATAAATACGCACGATGGGTTCAAGAAGATAGAGGAAAACATTATTATATTAGATACATAAAATATACAAAAAAGAGACCCAAATCCAATCCATAGAGCTGAAAAAATATCTGAGATGTAAAATATACTGGGTGGTACTGAGAGCAGATTAGATGATACAGAAGAAAAGATTAGTGAACTTGAAGTCAAGGCAATAGAAATTACTCAAAACAAAACAAAGACAAAAAGACTGAAAATAAAATGAACAAGACACCGGTGAGCTGTAGGGCGATATCACAAGGATAAATATAAGTGTGAGCTGGAGTCCCAGAAATAAAAGAGGAATCAAAAAATTTCAAGGACATATGTGCAAAATTTCCCCACATTTGATAAAAACTAGAAAGTCCTATGTCCAAGAAGCTCAGAGATCTCCAAGCAGAACAAACTTGAAGAACCTATATCAGTGCACATCATTTTTTTTCTTAAAAGAAGTGATACCGGAGTATTATAAAACACCCAGAGGGAAAAGATATATTAGGTCTGGGGAATCGAAACAGGCAAAACAACCACCTTATTTTTGAAGCAACCAAAAGACAACGGGATAACATATTTACAGTATTCAAAGAAAAAAAATAGCAGGTCAATCTAGATATCTATTCCCAGAAAAAATATTTTTCAGAAATGAAGGCACAGCAAAGAAAAATTAGAGAAAATATTTCAGAAAGCTGGCTCTGCTGATGATGTGGAGGATCGATTGGCAGGAAGAGAGCCTACACTAGGCCCTCTGTTGCAGCAATCAGGAAGGATGAGGTGAGAGGCACTGGCCCTTGTCTGCCTAGAGCTACCTGATAGTCCTCCAAGTGCATTTCAAATAGTGAAAATTGCATCTTCTGCTTCTCTAGTTCCCCAGGACATAGAGCAAGGCACCCAGTGGCTCTCAGAAAATGCCCTCCAACATGGCCATGTTCCGTGATGTGTTCCTCATGTACACAACTCCATTGTATGAGATACTTGTTTCTTTTTGAAATACTATTGATGATGCAGTTAGAAACCACTATTAGTACAGCTGAAATTATTCACTGTGAAATGCAATAATTTTGTTTTGAAGGCTTTCTGTGGTAAAGAAAGCATACACCCACTAATACTTTCTTCTAGTCTCTGTGTTGTGGAACCTGAATTGATCAAAAAATAATTCTAATGGAATTGAACACTAGAGTAGGGTTGAAAACTAGCAAGATTCTAATATATAAATTAATTTTTAGTTTGTAGTAAGTATTTTAAAAAAAGATAACCCCACACTTTTTTTCAATAATACAATCTCCTAAGATTAGATGGCAAACATAGATGCTGTTGAGTTGAAATCTTTATATAGAAATTTAAGTTATTCTTCCAGGACGAAAGATGGTTATTCATTTATTCAAAGATTATTAATCAATGCATTAACTTATTTATTCACCAAAAAAGTTTAGAGTAATACCAGTGTTTTAGACAGCTTTTTCATTTCTATGGCCAGACCTGCAAGAACCATACAGAGGAGGAGAACTTAATTTGGTGCTCATGGTTTCCCAGGTCTCAGTCCACAGAGGGCAGGCTCCACTGCCCAGGGCCCAGGTGAGTCAGAGCTTCACAGAGGAAGGCAGCTCAAGATGTGGCAAACAGGAACAAAATATATACCCCAAAGGCATGCTGCCAATCTCCTCCAGCCACACCCTACCTGCCTAGAGTTGCCAATTAATCCGTGGATTAATCCCCCAATTAATCAGTGGATTAAGTCATTGACTAGATCACACCTCTCAAACCTAATCATTTTTCTCCTCTGAAAGGAACACCTCATATTCAAATCATAACAAGCAGAAGTCTAATTATCCTTCAGTTCTGATCACATGTCACTATAACTGTCACGACTCTTTTGGGGGGGGAGACCACTCACTCCTTTTGATTTTCTCATGCTATGTTCACGTCTTTAGGGTTTTCCTCAGCCTTGACCTCTCACCTTGGATCCTCTAGTAGATTGCTGCTCATTTTATTATTATTTTTTTTAATCTTAGAAGCCCCTTTCTTTAAGAAGCCTTCTCACAATTCTCATGCCTGGGTAGATGTCTCTTCTTTGTGATCCCATGGATCAAGTTGCCTCCCCTCCCCTAGACCTTACTTACCTTTATGATTCCCTTTTGCGTGTCTCTCTTCACATTATAAACACAGTAAGGTAGGAGGCTATGTCATGGTCACAGGGATCCCCATGGCTGTTAGAACTCCTGGCACATTGTAAGCTCATTTATGAATGAACACATGAATCTAAATAATCCTAAATCCTCAGTGCTTACATGCACGTACTTGGCCTCCAATAGTGGCTTAACAAATAAGTATTGGTCAGACTGAATGGAAGCTAGATCCTGGCTCAGACCATCTTCAAGGGAAAGCATGGCGCATAGATACCCCATAATGAAGAGAATGTGCTAAACACTAACCGAATAAAGAATTCCGATTAGAAGCCTTGTAAGTGTAATAAAAGATTCAATTTTAACAAGTGGACATGATGGTTCAGGAGGGTGCTCCAGATAGAGCAAACGCCCTGGCAGAGCAGAGCCAGTTGCAGTGGAACATGCCCCAGGGACTGGGGAGCAGTGTGTGGTCAGAGCATGGTCTGCACAGATGCCTGAGGACAGACTGGATAAGGCAGCTGTGGGAGCTGGGAGGGGTTAGAGAAGCAACTGGGGTAGGCACGACCTTACCACTTTAAAAAAAAAAAAAATAGTCATCTGGGTACATAGAGAAAAAAAAACTTTGGAAATGAATATCTTTAGTGTCTGTCCTTCTGTGTATGATACCCTGTATATTATTTCACTTAATACAGCTATCTTATGAGAGAATATACACATCACAGAAGGAGAATCCCAGGCCCAGAGCCAAGATCTGAGCGAGGTGCATCTGAAGGAGAAGCCTATATCTGCCTGATACTACAGCCCCCGACAGCAGCGCAGCACACAACAGCTGCTGCTCTCTGCTGACATGCCTTAGTGATATTTCTGTGCAATTCTTGGTTCAGCCAATGAACAATGTTTATAGAACTGAGACTTCATCCATGTTGGTCCCTGCTAGGCTAGGTGGTGGTCATGTATGTAGACTTTCTCCTACCAGTTTTCGTTTTGTCTGGAGTTAATAATCACCTTGATTTTCTCTAATTTGTGTCTATAAACAAGACAGTGTGCCTACTGTTATGTTTTTTAGTGTTCCCTCTGTTTTATGCCTGTAAAGTACTCTCCCATACTCAGCCATAGTCACAGGCAGGTAGTTTTATTTTTATGTTATTGGAAACGCTGCCTTCTGCATCACTACCTCCTCTTTGTTCCATCTGAATACCTTGCTTTCTCAGCTTGATCCACGATGGCCATCTTGGGACCTCCCCTTGATAATGGGACTCTCCAAAGTTGGATGCTCTGCCTTATGGATCCTGGTCTTCCTCTTCTGTTTCTTCATTTCACTAAGTGTCTCCTCCAGCACTTTCCTAAGAAAGGACATGTAGAAGGTCATTTTAATTTATTTTTATGATCATTTTTTTAACTTAGCAAATCCGAAGCTGTTTTCCTTTTCTTTTGGAGCTGATTGTCTAGATTGCTGGGTTGGGAAACTCTGTGGATTGGCTCACTCGATGGCCATTTTGCCCTTCCTTTCCTAGGCTTTTCTGTAATTCAGAGTCTGGGAATAAAAAAAAAAATGCATTTCACAGGCCTCTAGCCATAATGCAGTTACTGGTCCTGGATTATTCCTTCTACTGTCAACAAATATAAACCTGGAAAGAACAGGTGAGATAGCTGTTTGGGGGCAGTGAGTAATAGGCAATGCCAATCTGCAATCCTGGGGAAAGAGAGACTCCTGAAGTGGATCTTATGATCAGCTTTATGCCTACCACAATCTCCGTCCGCACCAGCATGGTGAGCTGTAGCCCTTTGGTGGTCAGTGTCTCATCTCGGTGGCTGAGATACCTGACAAGAACAACTTAGGGGAAGAAATTTATGTGAGCTTATGGTCTCAGCGGTTTGGCCCATGATTGGCCAACTCCAGAGCTCTGGTTCAAGGAGAGGCAGAACAGCATGGTGGAAAGGCTGACAGAGGAAAGCTACTCAGCTCATGGCAGCCGGAAAACAGAGAGAATGAGGAGCCAGGGTCAAGCTATACAGTGACCTATGTCCTCCAGCCACACCCTACCTGCCTACAGTTACCACCTGGTACAAGAGTCTTTTAAAATTTTCAATCAATCAAATGGATTAACTCATATATTCGATTACAGCTGTCATAATGTGATCATGTCAACTCTGAACCTTCTTGCATTCAATATGAGCTTCGTGAGGGGACACCTCATAATCCAAACCCTAACTAGCCCAAATAGATCACAGGGCCCTAGTGAGCTGCTGAAATAAAGAGAAGAGTTCCCGGCTCCAGGCAGAGGGGATCCCCAGGGATGGGCACTGGAAAAGAGGACCAATGTAGAAAGGGTCTGGTCAGTTGATGTGAGAGGTGCTGAGAGTCTGTGGCTGGGGTTAGCTGAAAATACACAGGACAAGCCTAACAGTCTTCTCACATGGCACTGGTACAACGTTGAGAAGAGAAGATGGACAATGTAGACCCAGCAGTGCTCAGGGAAAAGAAAGGCAGAGAACTTTGGAGTTCCTCCTCCTTCAGTCACAATTACTACTATCTTAGCATCTAGCTGAGACACAGAAAGTCCAAGTGTAAGGACAATGGCATGGTCTGGTTTAACTAAGGCACACCAAAGATCCTTACAGGAGATTAAATTCAAATTTTGAGTCTCATGAGGTTAGAGGGGTTTGAAAAATACCTTGAGTTTTCCACAGAGTTGAATGAGCACAGTGTTAAACCAAGGCTTTGCATAATACTGAGTAGAGTTTCTACAATGTCTTTTCTACAATGTTCAGAGGTCAATACAAATTTCATTAGACATACAAAAAATAGGTGCTTATGATCCACAGAATAAATAAGAAACAAAACAGTCGACAGAACCAAATTCAATAATGTGCAAGTTGCACTTAGCAAAGACTTTAAAATTATTATTATGACTATGTTCCCATAATGGAAAATTTGATGTTACTGAGTGAATAGGTAGAAAATTTCAACAGAAAAACGTAAACTATTAAATTAAATGGAAATTTTAGAACTAAAAAGTATGAACAGGATTGAAAAGTTCATTGGACAGGCTCAATAGTACACTTGAGATGGAAGAGAAAGGAATGAATGAGCTTCAGGGAAACACTGTAGACATTTCCCAACTCAAGGGAAAAAGAGAAAGCAGACACATGGAAGCTTAATGCCACTTAAAGAAGCCCCAGGGACCTGCATTAAGATACTACAGAGTTAACAATTAACACAGGATGCTATAGAAGAGAAGCTAAGGAAACAGAGACAAAAGAAGTATTTTTAGAAATTATGGCTACAACTCCCCAAGTGTGTGTGTGTGTGTGTGTGTGTGTGTGTGTGTGTGTATACCCACATAGAGAGGGAGGGAGAGAGAATGAGAGAGAGAGAAACTATCATGTCTGGAGGTGCTATAGTCAAATGGATGAAAACCAGAGATAGGGAGAAAGATGAGAAGCACAGAGCTATTGCTGACTTGGTATTGGAAACAATGGAGGCCAGAAGACAATGGAATGACCCTTGACATTGAATGAGAAAACACTAACCAACTACTAAGACCAAATGCTGTATCCAACAAAATATCTACTCCATCAGGGTGAGATAAAAGCATTTTCAGTTAAATTTCATCTTTGTGAGAGCTATTGTCTTCCTCAGAGATGCCAAGGTCAAAAGATAATAACAGCAACAGGAATTTGAATCCACAGGAGATAGTAAATCAGAAGCTAAACACAAAAGACTGTTTTTTTCTTCTTATAGCTCGCATGGAAGACAACTAACTAATGATTTAAAACACAAAACCCCTAAAATGTGGGGTATACAATGCAGGCAAAGTAAAGGCAGGGTAGCAATTTTTAAAATGGCTTGAATTTAATCAGACAAATAATCAGACAAATTCTGATGTTTGACCTTGAAGTCAATTAGCATGAAATATTCAGAAACATCAATATTTTTAACATCTGAAAAGCGCAGACTTTTAGATTAAAGGACACTAAGAAGACATGGCAACCAAGTGCAGTTGAGGGAGCCTAATGAGATGGTGGCTCCCGTGCACACGCTCTCCTTCACACACACACTCACGTGTGCACACCTGGAAGAAAAAGACTAAGTGGAATGGGCAGTGGGATTTGATTCAAATATGTGGACAGCTGGTTAGATAATATTATCGTCTCAAGAAAAAAACTCCCCGGTATGACCATCATCTCATGTCTTAGATTTCAGCTGGGATATGTTGTGGTAGTTGGTAGTCACATGGTCTATCATCTCCCATCTCTGAATTTTAGAAAGGTGCTCTGGTCCCTGCATTTCCTGTTTCTTCTAACTTTCTTTTCTCCTCCCATGCTTGCTTTCATTGGTTTTCTCCAATTTGGAATCTTTCTTCAATCATTTATGATCTCTGGTCCCCAAGTCCCAAGTCAGAAGTAAGTGAGCAAGTCCTAGAAAGATGATTAGGGCTGTAGCTGTATGCACAGGACTTTCCATTGCTGGCTCCCATCTCGGGCTCTCATCTCGGGAGGACTGTGCAGGTGACCTTCTCACTGGAGGGTGGAAGGCCAGGGATCTGAGGGTTCTTAGTAACAGGACTGCGTGTCGGGATGAGCCACAGGCCTTGGCTCCAGTTGGCTCAGAGAGATAACGGGGAGAAGAGCAGTATTGTCCCCACCTTCCAGAGGAGGGGAAGGAGTTAATCAATGTGGGAGTCTTTGGGTCTCACTGGGCACAGAGAAGGCATTGAGAAGTTTTCCCGACTGTCATTGTCACTGGGGTTGTGGCTCTCCTTGTGGTGTTTCTCTCTAGTACCCTCTGGGCAGCAGAGACTCAGCTGCTGTGTTCTGAGAGCCTGGCAGGTGGGGCAGGTGGGCTCATCAAGCCCTCCTTACCCATCCCACCCCTCGTCTCTCCCTTTGGCAGCTCCTGGCGTCCGTATCTGAGAACGCTGCTGCTTCATCTGCCAGGCAGCTCCTCTCTGATCCCATGTGTGCCTGCGTGGCTGGGTGCCCAGCTATGTGGGCTCAGGCAGTGCCCCTCCTCTGCATGTGGACCTCCAGCTGCTCTCTGCTGCTGGCCTCAGTTTCCTCTTCCTTCCCAGGTGCCTGCGCCTGGCACGGGGCACTTTCAGGGGCTCCACTGGGTGCATGTTCCGCGCCATGCTGGCCTGCCCAGGTTAGGCTTCTGATCTGCTCTCTCCTGACCCTGGAGCTCCAGGGCTCTGACTTCCCAGGGATCCTGAAGGAGCGAGAGGAGCATGGCAGCTCGCAGTCCGGCTCGGTGCTTGGCACACAGAGAGCTGAGGGCCCCTGGGATCCTGTCCCTTCCTTCCCCCCATCTCCCTGTCCCCGTCCTCTTCCTCTCCCCCCTGCTCTCCCCCCTCCTCCCCAGCATTATGCATTCATGGGTTTCAGCCACCTCAGGCTGCTTTCGGGACGGCAGTTTGTAATTACTGCAGCGTGGTGGGGAATGTCGGCAGCAGATTTATTTCCTCTCATATTTCTTGTAAGTGTCGCTGATGCAGAATGAGCCCCCACATCACACAGAAGCCAGCAAATGAGACGGAAAGCCCGCCGGTGATCAGCCAGCCTCGTGGGGCCTGGGCACTTTTTTGTTTTTAATCTGATTTCTTCTTTGTCTTAAACTGAGGGGCCAATTAGAGGCCCGTCTGGGGAGAGGCTGACCCTCTCCTCCTTGGAGGCCCACTTCCTCTGAGCAGGCCTGGTCCTGAGCTGACCAGGAAGGCGGGCTGCACACAGGACCTCCGCCGAGGGCCTCTTTCCACACAATGAGCTGGAAGGGGAAGGGGCCTTGGGAGATCCAGTGAAGTCCACCAAGCAGGGGACGATCCAGGGCTGGGAGGTGACCACACCAGAGACAAAGCCATTTAGTGCTAAGCCTGGACCTGGTTTCTTCCTGACTCCAGAAGCCCATGGCTGGTTCTGTCCCCTCCCCTCTGGCTCCTCCAGCTGGGCCAGCCTTGGCACCCAGTCAGCTGGCTTTGGTGCTATTTTTATTTGTAATTAATTCATCCAGGAAATATTACGGGACATTTCACGGTACCTGACGTGATTCCGGGCCCTGGAGACACAGATGAATAGGTCTCTGTGCTCACGGCGTCCTCTCCTCAAGGTTGGGGAGCCTGACCTTTAAGAGGCTTTCTCGATCCCATGGCTGGTGGCAGGACAGGGAGTCTGAGGACACCCCAGGGAGTGAACGCCACGCGGGCCCAGGAACAAGACGCTGCCAGCACTGGATTCTGAGAGGAGAACAGAGCTGGTCGAAGAGGAGCAAGAGTCGGGAAGCAAGGTTGGGGGGACCCCACATGCCAGGGAGGCTCTGGGACTCAGACTCAATCTGAGAGGGTCCAGGAGGGTCTCCTGGTCACATAGGGGCCTCCCAGGTTCAGGGCCACCTCGTGTGGGGGTGATGCTCCTCCTCAGAGAGCCAGGACAGTGGACATTTCAAACTCAAGTCCTTCCCCCCTCAGGAGGGCCTGCACCTCCCAGAGCAGACCGCCTTCCCTAGGCCCCATGCACCTCGTCCTAAGCAGTCCGTGGGTCAGCCAAGTGCAGCTGGTCCAGGATCCACGTCCACCTGCCCCACTCCAGAGCAGTGAGGGGGAGCTGTCATCAGAAGAGCAGCTTCATCAGAAGGGCTGGCCCAGGGCCCTGGTGCACCCACAGTGTCCTCCTCGAACCAAGCACAGGATGAATGTGGCCCTTTGCTGGCACCTGCGGGTCACATGGAAGGCCTAAGTCCTGCCCTGCGTGTGGTCTACTGAGTCCTGTTGTGGTCACCACCCAAGTGGACTTCATCAGCCCCGTGTTTGGGCCTCAGAGTGTTTAAGAAAGCTTCCCAAGGTCACAGAGCTAGTAAAATGAGGTCGAGATGCCAACGCAGGCCTGTCTGACTTACCCTAGCGCATGGCCTGATGGGAGTGAGGTAGACATTCACTTGGGAGATTTTGAAGCATTTTGCCAGTCCCAAAGAAAAGAAAACAAACTCTGGGAACAGAAATGTGCCTGGGATTTCACAGGGATCAGTGTAAAACCCCAGATCCAGGCTCAAAAACTCATTGGCTTAAAATCAGATGGGAGCAGATCATGTGTCTAGTATCTGAGGCTTTATGCTACCGCATGACGGTGTGACCCAGATCCTCAAAGCCCTGCCAGGAGCAGTTGGTGAGTGGGTGGCCTTCAAAGGAACAGAAGTGGCATTGTGTGCTCTCTATACTGTTCCCACCCATGGTGCTGCGGGGTCAGAGGTCTCTGGGGATGGGACAGGCTGCAGTGAGCAACTGCATTCCCCTCCCTGGGAAGTACCAGGATGGATGTGGAACTGGTCGGTTTTCTGTGGCTATAACAAAATACCTAAGGCTGTTTAATGCAGAAAAAGGAGGTTAATTTAGCTCATAGTTTGAAGGTTCAAGAGCCTAGTGCTGACATTTGCTTGGCTCTACTGAGGACCCCTGGGCTGTGTCACTTGGTGGATGAATTCATGGCTGGAGCACCCAGGAGAGGGAAAGACAGGAAGCAGACAGTGCGGAGGGCCAGGCTTTCTCTTGTATAAGAACCTCTGGCTAGAACCAGCCAGGGTCCTGCAAGAAATGCACGATTCCTTCTGAGGGCAGCACCTGCTCACCACCTGACAACTGCCCTCAGGCCCCGCCCCGGGAAGGTCCCCCCAGGGCCCCCAGCAGCACTCTGAGGGCCAAAGTAGCAGCACTGGAACCCTTTTGGGATGGGCCACATCTTAAGCATGGTGGGTGCTTCTCAGGAAAGCTGTGGAGGGGTTCCCACCCCGGACAGGAAGTCTCCGGGCAGGGAGGAGGGGACTGTCCAGGGACCTGCAGCAGAGGAGAGCAGCACGGCCTCTGGGGAGTCTCAGAGGAGGCAGGACGGGCGTGCAGGGAAGGAGCCCCAGGACCCTTCTTGTCTGAGGTGCACAAGGCCAAGCTGTACTGAATAGGGAACTCTGACCCTGCACCCATGTCTCCTGGCTCAGACCAAAGCCCGCCAAGCGGGAAGCAGGGTGGGTGCAGGTGGGCAGCAGGGGCTGGAGCACCCTTCCATGCACGGGGAAGCACGAGCCCCGGGCCTCTGTGCCAGGTGCAGCCTGAGAGCAGAAACAGGGGCTGGAGGCCCACCCTCCTCCAGTCGCTTCCTTCAGACTGCTCAGGACTCTTGCCAGTATGTGAGCCGCTCCTGGCAGCCTCGACTGAGGATGGGCAAGGGAAGAGGAGAGGAGGAAAGTGCTGGAACTGGCAGGTGGGATGGAGAGCTGTGCCGGACAGGGGACCTGACCTGCCGGATGCTGACTACCCAGGAGGGCTCAGTAGGGTGTGTGGGCCAGGGCACCCACGCTGGGCGGGAGGTGGAAAGGGGCTGTGTCCATTCCAGGGCAGGGCTCCTGTGTCGTGGGAACGCTGGGGACCCTCTCAAAGTTACCTCTACAATCTGGAGTCCCTTGGATTGTCTGGGAGCGGTGCTCTGGCTCTTCCCTGGCTGGCGACAGCACCAGTTGGAATACTTCAACCCAGCAGCTGAGCCTTCAGCTAGGGGGAGAGGAGCCGGAGAAGCCACGGCAGCAGGCCCTCACCAGCAGGGCTCTCTGATCAACAGGCTTCTTCAAAACCTCAAAGAACTGCGTGTGACTTCCAGCCTCCTCAGAGGCAAACCAGGAGCCGTGATGGCCCTTGGGCTCCCCAAGCCTACAGTTCCCTCTGAGAAGTGGGCGACAAGGGTCTTGCCTTGTGGGTTGCCAGGAGGATGAGACGAGAGTCGGGGTGTGAAGTGCTGGCACATTGTATTGCCAAGGACACCTTCTTGACCGGGTCAGGTGTGCTGCTGACAGTGTCTGTGTGTCTCTGTGGCTGCTGTGACAAGTGACCTCCAAGTCAGGGGCTGAACAACATGTGTGTGTTGTCTTACTGTTGCAGGGGTCAGAGGCCGGGACATGCTCTCTGCCTGTATGGACTGGTTGGGTGAGTTGTACCCACCTGGGTGATCTAACAGAGTCCTCCCATCTCAAGGTCCACTCAAGGTCCTTCATCTCAGTCACATCTGCAGAGTTCCCTTTGCTGGGCCAGTGGCTTCTCTGCAGGTTGCAGGGATGAAGATGTGGGCATCTCTGGAGGTCACTGTGGCTAGCACCCTCATCATCATCACCTTCATCATCATCACCGTCACTATCAATAAGAAGTCACATTTCCTGAGCGATGCTTGGTTTTATAGAATGGGAGGAGTCCCGCATCCCAATCCCAGGGACATATGTTCAGTGGAATGGATATGGGACCCCAGGCCCTGCAGAAGGGTGGCCAGTGGGCAGAACCGTGGGGCCCCTGCAGGAGTTCTCACACTAAAAACAACACAAGGTCAAGGTCAGGCGGATACCTAAATAGTTAGGGGACCAGAGTCCAACACAGGGACCCTAGGAGGGCCGATGGCCACAGTTGGAGCAGATTTCGAGGTGGCACTGTGATGATGAGTTCCTGAATCTACCCTGAAAGTCCACAACAGGCCTCCTTCACTGGAGAAAGGCTCCAACAGATGGGCTAGGGGCGTGGGCTCTCAGTGTTCTGCTTTTGGTGTTTGTGCTTTTGAGATTGCAGGGATAGAACCTGGGCCTTTCAGGAGCGAGGCAAGCGCTCACCCCTGGGCTCCACCCGCCTGGCCCTCAGTCCCCCATGCGGGCACCATACGGCTTCACTCCCCAGAACCTTGCATTTCGCCCTCTACGTGCCACCCCTTCCGACTTCAGCATGCACGCCCGTCCCCCCACTCCCCCAGTTTCCAGGAGTGGTGTCTGGCAGGAGTGGTGTCTGGCAGGAGTGGTCTCCCGTCGGCCTCCGCTGATGCAGGTCTGAGGCACCTAGCCCATACTTTTGGGGACTGCAGGCAGAACTCAGAAGCAGGACAGACGTGGTGGGTGGGGCTGCAAGGACACAGGTTCTGGGGAGGATTCAGCCTCTGCTGCTTCCCAGGTTTTCTGGGGCCCCAAGCTTCTTCCTGGACGTGGCTTTGACAGGTGCCGAGGAGGAAGGCCTCCCGTGAAGAGCTCACGTCCAGCTCTGGGAAGGCTTCCTCCCGGGTGAGCACCTAGCAAGGCAGGAGAAGGGCCACTTCCCGCCATTCCATCCAGGTGCCTGGGTGGAGCCCAAGTGGGCTGAGGCTGCACAGCACCCAGGGCCAGGAGGCCAGGGGAGCCGGTGACAGCTCTGCACATGGGGCTCATTCTCTAGTGTCCTCACCACCTTGGCATAATGCTGTCTCTCCTGAGGGGGACAGAGGTGCTGGCCTGCCTCTCCACTCACACGGTCAGCCACATACACCTGCATGTCCCTCTTTATCCAGTACCTCATGTCCAGATTGTCCAAATAGCTCCTCATTCTCCTCTGTGACAGGGACTCTCCTCTCCAAGCCCCTGAGCCCTCCTGAAAGGGAGGTGGGGGACACTGGGGAGTCAGCAGCCTGGCTGACTTTGCTCACGTTTGGTCCATCCTGGGCGGGAGGGCCACAGCATGGGAGAGTCTGGAGGACTAAACAATGACAGTCACTAAGCTCACTGAAGGTCCCACTGAGCCCGACCTGACCTCAGCATCCACATGATCCACACCAAACCCCCTGAGGATGCTGCTCCTGTCTCCTTCCGTCTTTGGGTGATTTCTGCAGCAGGCTCTGCTCCCCTGAGGGATGCCCGGGAGGGTAAGGGGTGACTCTGGAGGAGGCCCGAGTGGGTCTGCTCGGGTGCAAGTGCCCTGGTGCATGTGTGCCGCAGTCTGGCTGGGCACAAAATAACCGAGCCGCCACACAGCCTTGAAGGTTCAAAACAGGAACTCCTTTATTCTCTGCACTGTCGAGAACGCCATGCACGCGCCCTTCTCCCGGGACACACCACACCAACTGGAAAATCCCTCCTCCGGAAATCCCTCCTCCAGCACTTCCCCAGCCAATGGGAACTCTCTGGGAATCCCCACCAGAACTCCAAAGTAGCAGGCCTCCAAAGTAGCAGGCTGAGGCGGGTAGTAGGGGTCTAATATACAATTGAATACACAGTTTAACATAACGATCATCATCTCAATGGCTTGCTGGCGGCACCTCTCAACCACTCTGTTCTGGCAAAAATGCCATGCGTCATTCCTACTCGGCTCTGGCTCTCAGCACATGTGGACGTGGACATAGGCCCTGGTGCACGCCGGTGTGCCTCTCCAACACTACTGGGTCCCAGAGGAGGGGATCAGGGTGGATCCTCAGAAGCAGACTCACGAGGACTGTCTGGAAGTGGCCTGGCTGCAGGAAGCTCGGAGCGTCAGACCATGAAGCGAAACCTTACATGACGACTCTAAGAAGGGACGTGAGACACTGGAGGGGACACTGCCCTAGGGAGCAGGACAGCCTGGCTTGACCAGAGTCAGCTCATCCTTGCAGGAGCCTGCAGAAGACACTGCTCTCCTCGTGGCAGCAGCCAAGCGAAGACAGTGAAGGAGAGGAGGGGCAGGTCACTGTGTCCCCTTCAAGGGTGTGAACTGGGAGCTGACTTCCCTGGCCAGGCCCTGCCTTACAGAGTCCACCACCCCCAACAGCTCCAGTTGGGGAACAAGCTCCCAAGCATGGGCCTTGGGGCGTTTTAGACCAAACTGTAGGGGATGGGATTCTGAGAAGGGACACTACTATTTCCAGAATTCCAAGAACACAAAAGAGGCTGCAGGGTCTGCAGAGAGAATGGCCCAGGGTTGTATCTTCGGCCTTCCCAGGTTGGGCGTATCTTTGGAGCAAATGTGAGACAGTATGGGGGGGTGGCAGGAAGAAGAGCTCTTCCCTGCAGGGCGGAGACCTCAGAGCAGCGAGCCTGGCAGAGAGGAAAGGTTCAATCTCTGTGTTTCCAAAAGGCTGTCACCACTGCATGAGCTTGCGGGGGACAGGGTGTCGGCTGGTGTGGAAAGGGCTTTGGGGTCTTCAAGGAGAAGCCTGATTCCCCGTTAGAGCCCACGACACATAGCAGGCTGGTGACATTCACGGAAGCAGACCCATGTGTCCCTCCTGGTTCACAGCTCTGGTCTGGACGATGAGCCCAGCAGGAGTCTGCCCGCAGCCCTGCAGCCTGGCACTGAATGCACAGAACTGGTGGAAAGCACCGGCTGAGGACGCCACACTGAGCGGGCTCACTCGGACCCCAGCACCACTGACCAACATGGCCGTGAGAAGCCAGCATACGCCGCTGGACTTTGGCAGATGGACACCTCTGTTTGGGATTAGCACCAGCTCTGGGATTATTCTGGTGGCAAAAAAGAAGCAATGTTAACCTTGGTGTTTAACAATTGGGACCAAATCCTTGTCTGCCTACCAATGTGGTGGTGGTGGGACTCCCAGTATGGTCTTAGATAGTTGCCTTTCTTCCTTTTTTTTTTTGGGGGGGGGTACCAGGGATTGAACCCAGGGGAGCTTAACCACTGAGCTGAGCCATATCCACAGTCCTTTTTTAAAAAACAAACAAACAAACAAAAAAAAAAACCAAAAAACAGGACCTCACCAAGTTGTGGAGGCTGACTTTGAACTTCCGATCCTCCTGCCTCAGCCTCTGAGCCGCTGGGATTACAGGTGTGTGCCACCACAACCAGCTTGGATAGTTCTTCTCTCTTAGCCTTAGCTTTTTCTTTGGTTTGTCTTGTTTTTAATCTCTAAAAGGGAAAGTAGAACTTAACTTCCAGGCAATTAATTATGAAAGGAAATGATAAATGTGAAGTGTCCAGGAATAACAGGTGGCACAAGACCCCTAAAGGCCACTTGCTCCTCCAGTGACTCTTCACTCACCCCTTAGCCAACCTCTGGGTCTGAAGAAGCCGCTGGCCGACACCTGGGCTGGTGCTGGAGACCCAGGAGGGATGGCCCCTGGAGCACGGTGGGTGGCAGAAGTCACCGTGGGCGTGTGAGATCAAGTGGTCATTGTCACCAGCCGGGAAGGGCGGGCAGGGCCATGGACCTCCATGGGCCTCGGCTCCCATTTGAACAAATTGCTTCCTTTGTGGCGGCCACACGTCATTGCTGGGGAGTATGAGCGTGTCCGATCTCCCAGGAGCCTTTGAGGCTGGAACTTGGTATCATCCTTCATCACAGGTGAGGAGCCAGGCATGGGCTGGAGAGGGGGCCACACCCCACGGCAGTGAGTGGGTCGCTGATCCCATGAGCTGGACAGCAAGGCTCGCCGGGCTGTGCTGCGTTTGTCCTCCCAGAGGTGCTGTGAAGGCTGACGACAAGTGCCACTTCACCTGTGAGCGGGGCCACGTGGCGTCCACGTGAACAGGCTCAGGGCTGTTCACCCACTTCTCTCCCAGCTCGATAGCTACAACATTCAAAACCTCATCGGCAGAAAGGAAAAATAAGAACAGTCTCCATCTCAGGGCTTCTAAGGAAACTGATCACGCGATGCAAGACACACGGAAGGACAGGACGTGGGACGTCATCGATTCTTTGCAGCATTGTCTTGTTCTAGAACACTTTCTCGCCACTTTCTACCTGTGGCCATGGTGACAGTCACACACACTACAGACGAGATCGGGCGCGTTCGGGGTGGTATGGCCATAGACAGTCATGCACACTACAGATCTTTTTCTGGGACAATGTTTAGTCACCATGGTCTCCGGGAAGCCCACAGCATCATGCTCAGCAGAATTGGGGGGGAGGGGCTCTCTAGCAAGGGGACATTCACAAAGCATCCCTGGGAGGCTTCTTTGTCGCACCAGAAGCTCACAGGACCCATGCACTAGCGGGGTCCCTCCTGAGCCATGTGGGCCCCTCATGGACTCCAGTGGAGCAGGGTGGGCGGAGCAGCTGGTGGGAGGAGCAGCTGGGTGGGAGGGAGGAGCAGGTGGAGTAGCTGGGCTGGAGGGAGGGGCTGGCAGACAGCCTAGGAGGCGGGTCAGTAACGACTCTCAGTGTTGACACGGAGGCATTCGTAACTCATACCCACGGCCATTCAATCATCCATGGTCGGGAGTCCCCATTTCTGTTCCTTTCCTTGAGCCAGGCAAAGCCGCACATGTAATTACTCCTTTCTTCCTTCTGCTCTCTGAGAGCGGAGAGCCTTCAGTGGTGTGGGCATGGAGCTCGCTCCAGCCCCTGCCTCAGGGAGAAGTCGGGCTACGCACCTTGGGACTCTCCTGGACCCGCATCCCCACTCGCAGCAGCTCTTTAAACTGGACCTCCCAAATGTCTCCTGTGCCCCGCCCCCATGCACAGGCACCTTGTCCCCTGAGCCTGCTGTCCTGCAGTGGCCCTTTCCCCTGCTGGTCCCCTTCGCCCTTGGTCTGGACCCTGTCATCCGTCTTCCATCCCGAGGCCAGGGAGGACTGTCTAAATTCAACCATGGCAACTCCTGCTCCTACCTGCTAAGAGCCAGGCCTTGGGAAGAAACCCAGGCCAGTGTCCTCACCCACCCCCTGTGGCTGCCCCAGGCTGTGCCGATGCATGCTGTAGGAATGTTTCTGCTCCTCAGACATCAGTGGCCTTTGAGCGTGGACACGGGGCAAGCTAACCTTGTCCAGGTGGGACACATGGCAGGTGATCTGGGGAGTTGGGTGCCCCGGGAGTCGTCTGTCCGCTGAGCTCACCCTGAGGAGGACCTAGCCAGCCTGTGCCAGGCACATCTGCAGAGGGCACGCTGTGTTCCAGGACAAGCAGGCCAGGCACAGGTGCCTCTGTGTCCCCACAGCACCTGTGCGTGTTTGTCACCGGAGCCATGATCACTAGCTTGCCTATAAGCATCTGTCCCCTGTTACCTCCCCACAGCTCCCTGCCCTCTCTTAAATATGCACCTCAGGGCTTAGTGACACCCAGCAACATGAAGGGCTAAATAAGCAAACCATGTGTCTCTCCCCTCCCATCACCACCCACGGGCACTCTCCCACCCCACCCTCAGCTGCCCACCCTGGCCAGGCTTCTCTGCTCCGAAAGGCCCCAAGGACCCTGCTCTCTCTATTCCAACCCAAGACCCACCTCTTCTGAGTAGGACACGAAATTCAGTGAGAGCAGCTCTAAGGAGGACACAAAGTAGGCAAATGCCACTGTGTGAGGATTAGATGCCAGAACTCCCTGCCATCTGCTTTCCAAGGGAATATGTAGTTAGAGTGTACTGTGAAGCAGAATGTGTGTGTGTGTGTGTGTGTGTGTGTGTGGTGAGAGAGAGATGAGAGAGAGAGAGAGAGAGAGAGAGAGAGAGAGAGAGAGGAGAGACAGGGAGAGAGGAGAGATTTCAACATGGCTTAGTGGAGAATATATTGCAAATTTGGCATCAAGATGGTGGGTTTTGGGCTGGGGATGTGGCTCAAGTGTAGCGCGCTCACCTGGCACACGTATGGCCCGGGTTCGATCCTCAGCACCACATACAAATAAAGATGTTGTGTTCGCCGAAAACTAAAAAATAAATATTAAAAATTCTCTCTCTCTCTCTCTAAAAAAAAAAAAAAAAAAAGGATCGTGGGTTCTAATCATCTACCTGATCATTTATTGCTATGTAGTCATGTGATCTCTTGGGTACTCAATTTCCTCAGTAAAATGGGAATAGATCTCCCCCTGGAGAGGTGGTTGTAAGGATTTGTGATGCTGCATTGGGAGAACCTGGCATCAAAGTTTTAGATGGATGCTGGTCCTGCACTTCCCTGCTGCAGACCTCCAGGGTCTGTCCATGGGAAGGCCATGGCAGAATGAGCTTCCCATCTATCCAGTGGACTCATCCAGGGTCCTCGGGGGCCAGGAGGAAGACAGGCCAGAGACAAGGGCTCTTCAGCCAGCAGTGTTCCAGTGAAGCTGCCATCTCCATCCAAGTCCTCCTGGGCACAGCCTCAGGGTCCGCATCCTTTGGTCCAGCTCTGAGCTGCATCTGGGGTCATGGAGGAGAGCTCTGGAGAGCCTGGGCAGCTCCTTTCTGTCTCCCAGGCTCCTGTTCCCTCAGGCCCTGACCCCTGTCCTGCAGGAGCATAAAATCCAAAGAGCCCTCTGATGGTCACATGCCTGTTCTGTCCCAGACGTGGGAACGGACTCCCTAGGACTCCCTTGTGTTCATCCAGTGGTCCTCTGGGGTACTGGCTCTAACCGGGGGTGATACATGTTCCAAGAGGACATTTTAAATATACAGAAATATTTTGATTGACAAAATACACATACTAATCTCTGTAGATACAGGAAAGAACATTTACTAAAATCTTTAACTCCCTCTTTACATATAGATATGAAAAGCTCAAACTGGAAATGGAAACTTCTCATCCCGAGAAAGGCCATCTATGGAATTCACAGCTAACACCCTAGAAACTCTCAGCTGAACACCTGAAGGCTTCTCCTCCAGACCAAGGGCCACACAGGGAGGTCTGCCCTTACCTCTGTTCAGCCTGGGGCTGGAGGTTCAGCCAGGACAATTAGGGAGGCAGGAGGAGGCGAGGGGAGGGAGGGAGGAAAGAGAAAGGATATCCAGGCTGTCAAGGAAGACATAAACTGTCTCTGCTGCTGATCACATGATTGTGGACATAAAACTCCAAGGCTTCCAGGATGCAGTGGAGAAAGACCAACAATGACTGACATCATGGGAGGGTTTATGTGCAGATCATGTATCTTACAAGGAACTTACACGTGGAATGTAAGAAGAACTCTTTAGAAGAGGATACATATGGCTAGCAAGCACACAGAAGATGCTCACCGTCATTTGTCATTAGAAAATCTAACACTGCGAAATAGAAATACTGCTTTATACTATGACAACAATAATAAGCCAGTTTGGAAGCCCCCAGAAAATGAAGCATAGAGTTACCACATAACCCAGCAATTCCACTCTTCAATTCAAGGTCAAGGGAGATGAAATTGATTTCTATACAGAAATTTGTTTATGAATACTTATAGCAACATTATTTAAAATAGTCAAAATAAGGGGGGGAAACCCAAATGTGCATTAACTGATGAATACATAAAAAATGTGGTATATTTATATAGTGGAATATTATTCAGCTATGGAAAGGAATGGGGTATTGACACATGCACAACATGAAGGACCCTGGAAAATGCCATGCTAAATAAAAGAAATCAGTTACAAAATATCATTTATTATTCAAAGTTAAAGAATGTCCAGAACAACACATAGAGACAGAAGGCCAATTAGTGGTTGCTTAGGGTAGGGTCAGAAAGGGGAGGCGGGGTTGCAGGGAGGGGTGATGGCTAAAGCCATCTTGGATTTAGGAGTTGAATTCTTTTGGGGGTAGTGAGAATGTCCTGAGATTGACTGTGGGGATGTTGGCACAACTCTTGATGTACTAACAACCCCTGGACAGCTTGCTTTAAGAGGGTGACGTGGGTATTATGAGAATTCCAACTCACCAGGCTGTCCACAGGAAACACCCAGGTCTCCTGACCCTCCAGCGCATGCTCTGTCCTGCCAGTGTGTCCATCCTGGAAGCTGGGCTGCCCTGGAGCAGGACTGAGGTCTGGGGACAGCACTTCCTCTCCAGTGGAAGTGTGGGGAAGGCTGTGGTGGAGTGCCTGTGCACAGGGACACCAGGGACCTCCTTGGGCACCCTGTCTCACTGCAGAGCTGCCTGATGGCTTACTGCCAACGCAGCGTTTCCAGAGGGGCCAGGGCTTGGGCACCCAGCCCCCGTGCAGCACGGTGTCCTGAAGGCACAGGGGTCTTCGCGGCTGTGCTAAGCTGGCTCTGGGTTTGTTCTCAGCAACGGAGAAGCTGCGAGGTGCTGAGAAGCCACCAACCTCTAGGGACGCGACCTCTTTGTAAATCCAGGAGGAACAGATGTCAAGTGGTGAGGGCCCAGTGGGACATTCTGACACTGCTTTGGACATTCCCATCAGTTTGAACAGAGACGCGGGCTCAGTATTCCTCTCACAGAATGGGAATGAAGCGATGATAAGGAACCGCGGGATATTACAGAGGACAGATCTGTTCTCAGGAAGGTTTGCACATCTCCCTCCTCCCCTCACCAGGAGCCAGGGAGAGAAGAGAGGCAGGCAGGGCCTCTGTAGAACTTTCCTGACAGCTGGGTTGGACCTGAGACACCCAAGGCCGCGGTACCGGCTGGACCCTGGCCAGGCCCCGCACCTGGTCCTCCCGTGGATCTCTCATCTCCTGCGGGGGCAGGATGCTTCCTCAGTTGGTTGGAACACTCTTCCGGCTTGGAACACACCATTCTGATGCATCCAGAATGCTCAGAGTCCTTGGAAGGAGGAACCTGGGGCCCCAGTGTCATCTGAACAGTGACAGTAGCCAGATGCTGTGGAGGAGCTGGAGCCAAAGGGAAAATGGAAAGTTAAATAAAAGGTCCAGGAGCCCAGAGCCCTCGCCTGCCACCAGGCCACAGGGAGCAAAGGCCTGAGCTCCCCGAGACCCACGGCATCTGGACCAATGTGTTCAGGTTCTCACTTAGAGGCACCCACTGCATGCATCCCTGCTTAGCTCCGCCCTTGGGGGGCAGGGGGAGAGGCAGTCGACTTACATCTGCTGTTGTCCCCATCTCCTGTCTGTCTGTGGATCTTGTCCAGGGACTGAAGAGCAGGAAGAGCACGTCTCCTGTCCTCTACATCCCCCAACAGCAGTGCCGGCACGCATAACAAAAACTCAGAGCAGCTGTCCTATATTACGTTCCTGTACTAGTACCTCTTTGTTTCTTAAATCAGGGAGCTGAGGCCCTGAGACATGAGATGGGCTCACTGGTCCCAAGAGGCCAGTGGTGGAGCAGAAGTTTGAACCCAAGGCTCATTTTGATCCTGACTGCCCACATTTTGATCCTGGGGCCACAGTGTCAGCTTGGCAGCGCCAGTCTGGGCAGGTGAGTCCAGGTGGAGTGAGCAGGAAGCCATGGTCAGGGGCAGTGGGGATGGCCCACCCTGGCCCCTGTCCTGTCCTGTGTTCACACTCTGTACTGGAAGTTCACTCCAGCCCTCTGGAATGTCTGGGACCCCATGTGCATGAGCTGAGGCTCGGAGCTCGGGACCACAGTACTCATACTCTGCCCCAGGTGAGCAGTTTGACCTTGGCAAGTCCTTCAAACCCTGCATTCCTTTGGTCATCTGCCTACTGGAGAGTCTATTCATGCTTCCTTCTCCAGGATTGTGGGAATGAATGATGAGCCCAGTAAGCAATGAATGTTTTAGCCAAAGACACATTTTTTCTGAGCTCAAAATAACTTCAAAATGCAGCTACTCAGCACTTGACTCCAGAAAGATTCACCAGGAAGTGGTACAGGGCAGTTGGATTTTGCCCTCTGTCCTGTCTTTTCTTCCAAAGCCCATGTCAGTGGCCATCGATGGATTCCCCAGTTCACAGCTGGGAGGAGATCAGGGGACAGGAAGCCAACCCTGGGGAGGTACTCTGAAAAAAGAGAAGGAGCCTTTAGCAAGCACAGACATGGGGATGACTGCAGGTTGTTCTGCCGGCTGGTGCCTGGACTTCGGTAGCGTGGCAGCGTTGACTCTAGGCCTGCTTTATGGGGTGACTCCTGGAACCGCTCTGCAGGGGCACGCACCAGGGAGTGCCTTCCTGGCACCAAGTCACCAGAATCAGGGGCTGCTGCCTTCCTGGCCCTGCTCTGCCTTAGGAGAAGCCTCCACATTTGTCTTTTTCTCCCTCTAACTCAATTCCACTTGAAAGTCTTGCCTGGGTTCATCTGTCCGCCAGATCTTAAATCACAAGCAGTAAGGCAGGCTGGGAAATGTAGTTTTTGCTTGTGTCTTAATTCTCACCTGGAAGGCAGCATTTACTTGGAAGAGAACAATTAATGTTACCTGATTTGTACAGCCACGACAACAGTTTATACCTGGGGAGGACCAACTAGAGTCTTGGCATTGGCCCCTCCCACCAGGAACCAGGAGGTTCCACCCCTCCCGGGGGGCCTGGAGAGGGGGCACCTCTGCTGGCTGTCATTGCCAGACATCTGAGAGGCAGCCCAGCTGCCTGCTGAATGCTCAGAATGCTCAAAAGTTCCTCGAGTTCTCCTCCCATCTCTCGAATCACCCAGGACACCCTGGGGTGCATGGGCCTGGCCACTTGGCTGCAGAGCCACCAGCCAGCACATTGATTTCCTTCTTTGTAGAAGCACTTGGCTCCCACCTCTCTCCAGGGCCTGTGCCGGAATCCAGACATGCAGATGTACTAAGATGTGGTTCTCTTTCACTCCCTGGAGGAACAGTCTATGTAGTAGGGTGTGTCCATCAGCTCCAGGTACTATAACACTTGAAGTAGTTAGCTCAGGAAGACAAAAGGTTGATTCTGGTTCCCAGTTTGGAGGTTCTAGTCCATAGCTTGGTAGCTTCTGATGGGAGTGCTGAAGGGCAGTGATGGGGAGCAAGAGGTGAAGTAGGCTTCTCAGCTCAAGGACAGGAAGAAAAAGGGAAAGAGGACGAGGCCAGGCACCACAGTTCCCTTTCAGAACAGTCTCCAGGGATCTGAAGACCCCGCTAGGACCCGCATCCCAAAGGTTCCCCCACCTCCCCAGACTCCCCTCTGGGAACCAAGCATTTAACTCATGGACCTTCCGGGGACACTTACCCAAACTACAACAGGGAGGAGGAAGAACCGGATGAAACCGGTGCAGGTCCAGTGTTGACCAGGATGGAAGTGTGTGTGAGGCAGTGTGAAAAACGTTCTCAGCAAGAAGAAAAGAGAAAAAGGATGGAACCCACTGGGGCTATTCCTCTAAGGATTGCTGCTCGCTGCTCTCTGCTGCTCGCTGCCAGCGAAGGGGGGCATTCCCGTGGCCCCTGACTTGCTTCAGCTAATGAACTAAGAGCTAAAGGCAGAGTCTAAGAAAGAGTATATGGCTTGGCATGTTCTCTTTCTTCAGCTGTGATGATAATGGAAGCACAAACGGAGAGGAAGACTTTATTCACTTATATTGTAGTGATTAAAATAATTAGATGTTGCCCCACCCCAGCTCCCCAGGACAACTTGGGGCACGTGGAATGTGATTGAGGGGCTGTTAGTTTCTGCAGCACAACTCCACTCACCCTGACTGATTCATAAAGGCATCATCAAGGGCAGAGGAAACAGCACATAAAAATGCCTGAAGGTAAGAAATAGCCTCTTGCACCTTGGGAGCCCTAAAAGTTTAATATGGCTATTGAATAAAGAATGACACAGGAAAATGGACAGCAGGGCAGGGCTGGCGAGTCCTCCATGCTCTGTGGAAGAGCTGTGCCTTTTGCCTGTGAGCAGTGGGGCCCCATTAGAATTGCGTTTTAGAAAGAACACCCTATCTACAAAGTGGAGAAGGGAATGGATATGGGGAGACGGGTGGAGCCTGTTTCAACAGTCCAGATGAAAGGTGAAAGAAGTCAGGTTCCTGGAATGCAGTGGAGAAAAAGGGATGCAGACACAAGGAATTTAGCAGGACTGACTCTCTGGAGCTGGAGAACAGCTGCACAGGCGGATAAAGGAGCAGGAGGCCAGCCGTTCCACTCCAAAGCCTGTGTGCTCTCCACTCGCTTAGCTAGCTTTGACCTGATAAATGCCCTAGCATTAATCATCTCATTTGATCTTCAAAATGGCCCTCTAACTTACATTGAGTGTATATTTCTGCTTTACAAATGAAGAAATCAAGTCTCAGAGAGGTGACAGGAAGCCGTGCTTTAAAACCAGAATGCTGGAACTTCCGTGTCCTATCTCCAGCCTGACTCCTGGCTGTAAATCACCCTGACCTTAGTCACTTAGATATTTCAAGGGTGGAAATGGGATTTTGGGGGGCAGCTGCAACAAGACCAGAAAAGATAGTGGTAGGTAGGAAATTATTTTTGAGCCACAGCTGTCCAGGATTTATCTGTGTGCTCAGGCATACGTTACACACATAAAAAGCAATACGCTCACAGGAAACCCCCGCACACAAAGTCTAGATTTATAAGACTCAAATGAGTGATTTTTATTCCATTGTTAAAGGCTTTTTTCTTTTTCTGATTTTACCAACGTATTCCTCATAGAGTTTCTTAAAAGAGCAATCGTGGTCTCCCATGATGCTTTTTAAATGCAATTTACGGCACATATTTTATGAGCATTCCATGGCTTGGAGCTGCTGTCCGTGTTCCTAATGGCACGTTCTGCTCATGGGACGGTGCCAGCTGGAGACGTCGTTGGCTCAGCATTTCCAGTTATCGTCATGGTTGTTTGGAACAGGGGCACAGTGAGTAGAGTCAATTGCATGTTTTGAAATAGCTCAATCTCCCTAATCAAACACAGGGTGAAGTACTATGTGGAACCTCGTGGGCAGAGAGAATGCAGCACTAAAGCAGCCGTGAGACCCCGTGTCTGGGGCTGTCCTTGATATCAGTGAGCCTGCAGCCTGGCCAGCATCCCACTCCTCTGAGACTCACCCCTCTTCTGTAGGGTGGGAAGATGGACAAACTGGAGAGCTGACACTTGTGTGCGGTGATCCTCGACTTACGATGGAGCACCATCCTGATGAATCCGTCGTGGGTGAAAAACGCACATAATACCTCAGATCTGCCAAACATCCCAGCTCAGCCTGGCCCGCATTAAAACATGCTCAGATCCTTTGCATTAGCCTTCAGCTGGGAAAAATCATCTAACACAAATTTTATAATGAAATATGGAACATCTCCCGCAATTTGTGCACTGTGCTGAAAGTAAGGCGCACAGTGTGTACAGGGACGGTTTAACACTGATGTGAAGTTGAAACACCACAATCCAAACCCTCATAAGTTGGGGACCCTCTGTATTTATTTAATTATTTGGCTGGTTGTTTAATTTTTAATTTTTTTTAGCTGCTGAAGCCTCTTCCAAAATAAAACATGAAGAATCCCCCAGCGCAAAGTAAGTAAAGGCCAGGAAACCTAGGGATGGAGGGTCACCCCAGAACCCTCCAGCTGGGGGTAGAGCTCAGAAGGTGGGAATCTCCGACCTCCACCAGTTGTTCTGCAGCTCTAAGAGCACAGGTGGGCTGTGGCCTCTCCGCTCCTCATCTGAAAGGTGGGGGCTTTCACGTGGCACTTGGTGGCTCTGATAATGAACACATCCTATACGTGGTTCTGCACACCTGTGTCAGTGTGTGTGTGTGTGTGTGAGTACTGACATTCCCTCGGCACTGATGCATGCCTAGGCAAGATGAAACACTTTCCAAAAGACTCATTTAATACTTAAACACCATGGAGGAGACATTTCCCAGCTCTGCGTACAGATGAAGAAACTGGGTCTGAGAGATTAACTCATTCAAGGTCAGAAGGCTAGTAAGTGTCAGATAAGAACAGGGGAATTGGTATCTAACTTGACTTCAGATGGGGTCTGAGAATTGAATGGAGTCTGAACAAGGAGCACCCTCAGTCCCACACTCACTGTGTTTATAGTCTGGCCCAGGGGACTGTGAATGCAGCAGACAGACTCTAACGAGGCCTCTCCAGATCCCTGCCTCCTGGTGTTCATTCCCAGTGTGGACCCGTGATTTGCTTCTAACCAACAGAATCTGCCAAAGGCTCTACACAGGACCTGATGCTGCCAGTTGGTTGTGCACTTGAAGTAGATCTTCCCCGGGCGAGTCTCCAGATGAGAACTCAGCCCCCCCACCAACATTTGAGTTTCAGCCATGCCTGGGCTCCTGACCCTCCAAAACTATAAGCTAATAAATGTGTGGTTCTTTAAGCCACTATTTTTGGAGTAAATTTGTTACTTAGCAATGATAACTAATCGAGTTACACTTTCTTTTTGTTATCATTGTAATAAAAATTAGTTTTTAAAATATTCTTCTTTAGACTAAGTCCTTTAATGGGAAACAATTAAAATCGCTCAATTATACTCACTATTGAGTATAAACTAGAGACAACAGCTTCCTAGACAACAGAAGGACTGTTACTGGATATCCTAAGTCCAGGCCCAGCATCTCCCTCCCCAAAGACTGGCTTCCAGCTCCCATGTGGAGGCAGCCCCTCTATGGAGCAGTGCCGGCCCGTCTATGTCCCCCTGAGCACTCTGCAGCCAGCGCAGGAGGCATGCTCTGCAGAAAGGGCCACTTTCTCCCCAGGAGGACTCTTCCCTCCTCTGTAGGCTGCATTGCCAAGTTCTCTGAGGGAACGTGCTCAGTTCAGTGGGGGCTTGGAAGAGTGGGCACATGTCCTGGTCATGTGCATGTCCTACTTCTCCAACCCTGTGGGTGGGCTCCAGGATGGACCCACGGCCCAGGCAGACCTGCTGGGGAAGGAGTGCCTGTTCAGGGTAGGACTTGCCAGGTGTCACGATGTGCAGAATGCCAGCTGGGGCAATGACAATAGAGACACGCAGAGTTAAGAGTGATCAGATCCCGGTGACCTGGCGTGGGGCCTGAAGGGGGTCCAGGCCCAGCCAGCCAGTCACGTAAGCCCATTTCCTTTTGTGCTTCAACCAGCTTGAGAATGACTTCCATCACTAGCCACAGAGAGAGAGAGAGAGAGAGAGCCATATATCTACTGGGGGCAGTGGCCCCTCTAGGTAACCTTCATTGTCCAGCAGCTTCCAGCAGAGGCATTACCCATGACTCGTCATGTATGTCACACTGTGGACAACAAGATGCACGGTAGCAATGTCTGCCACACATGGAACCCAGCTTGGTAGTAGGCCACTTCCACCCTCTCTGGTGAGTGATCTCACTGAAGCCTTGGACAGCTGGGTGAGGGAAGAGTGTTGGTCCCCCCGGGTGGCCACCGCTGCCTATCAGCTCTGTATTCCACCTCTGTGCAGACACCCTCAGGAAGCAGGTGCCGACATCACCCTGGTTTACAGTGAGGTAGATGCTTCACTCTGATTCTGCTCAAGCACCTACGCGTTTCTCACAGACACAGAGGCAGTGTGGCCCTGTGGCCACAGAAGGTGTCCCTAAAAGATATGATACCCTTCATTGTCTCCAAGCTAAGGGTGCCCTGAGGGAGCCCTGAGGTCCAGTGCTGGACAGTGCATCTGGTGTCTTGGGCTGGGGACTGCTGAGGAGAGCTGAACCCTGGGCAGACAGGACGCCTTGACCCAATAGGCCTTCTAGGACAGCCCGGGCTCTGGGGATGAGACCCAGGGACAGCAATGGAAGAGGTCTGTCCTGTACTGTGCAGATTGCCTGGTGATCTCTGCAGGTACACCTGGGTTCGTCCTGTTCCTGCCAGGTGCCCACGTGCCACGTATGGGCCTGGAGCCAGGATATGGGGACTCAATTCTCTCTGAGGCCTCAGGCACATCCGCTCTGTGTTTCTGAGTTTCTCTATGGCTCAGGTATGCAAGGAGAATGTGTCTCTATGGGGCAGTGTGGGGAGATGTGGCAGCAGAGAGCTCATGGATCAGATTGTGGAGGGCTTGGGACTAGGGGAAGAAACCTGATCCCCAAACTTTCACATCTTACCTTCCTATGTCCTCATAGCAACCCCAAAGCATGGATGTATTAGTTAGCTTCTGCTGCAACAATAAACATCCCCAAATGTCAACCATTTACAACAGCAAATTCCAAAGTTGAGTCTGTTTCAGGTTTACCTTAGGTAGTGAAAGCACAGATGCAGGGCCTCATCCCTGAGTTTTGATTCTGTCGTCTTGGATAGGGACTGAGACTTTACATAACAATTTTTTTTCCAAGTGACATTAGTACTGCTGGTCCGTGGACCACACCTGGAAGATCACTCTTTTCCAACACTGAGCATTTATTTCTCCCTCACAGTTGTAGGAGTGGGGTGTGGAGCTTGGCTCTAGGCTGTGGACAGAGTCCAGGTCAGCTCCACCTGTCCCCCACTCCAGAACCCAGGCTGGGAGAGCAGTGGCTCCTCAGGCATGATCTTCTAGGAAGGCAGGACAGGAGCCCCGGAGGCCAAGCCACGCTCACACTGTGCCTCTCCTTCTGCTTGGTGTGTGTCTCATTCTTTTGGTCAATAGAAGTTAAGTTTAGGGCCTGCATCAATGGCGGGGTGAAAATAGACTGTTTCCATGGAGTCACTGGAGGAAGGAATAAAGGTGATATTCATAAAGTGGGTTTTAGCATTTCCACTAGGCAGATAGGCAGTGGAATCTCAGAGTAGCCGACTTGCCCAGCACCCTACAGATGGCAGGACTGAGCCTGGCTGCTCTAAGGTGGGGCCCACCAAGGCTGGGGAGGCGAGGTGGTGGACAGGGCGCTGCTGCCCAGGGCTCTTGGAAGGCCAGGCGGAGAGCAGAGCGTGGGAGCTCGGCCTGCCGACTCAGCTGGGGTCAGGTGTTGTTTCGTCCACCAGTGCTGGGATCTCAGGCATACCCTGGATTGTGAGCCTCAGCGGTCCCTTGGAGTGGACAAAGAAATGGGTCATTTTAGCTTACAGGGTCATAGTAGGGATCAGGAATAGGTAGGTGAAGTGCGAATCAGAGCTGCCCTAAAGAGGAAATCACGTGAGACCTTAGAAGACTGAAGCAGACTTCGAGTCCAGGCAACAGCAGGAGGGAGACACAGGGTTCCCCGGGGGGGCTGAGAGGCAGCAGCACACCCACCCCGTCCTCACCAGCCCCCAGGAGACCCATCTTCATAGAAAGAGTCTCGCCGCTTCTTCCCTTTCAGTTGGTCTGGGTGAAGAGGTCCTTTCTAAGCCTGGGCCCAGACCATCCCTGAAGGACCAGGAGCCCAGGTTGCCTGGCTTTTCTCTGATTTCATCCTGCTGCACTCCCCCAGGATCGGGCAGGGGACCTGACAATTCCCATGTGCTCAGTAAACACGGTGCGAATTGCATTCTGACCCCGATTTACAGCCTCAGTTCCCTTGCTGGGAATGGGGACTTGGGCATCTTTCAGCAATGTTCAACGAGCTTTAGTGAATTTATTTTTTCCTTGGCATGCTTTGTACTAAAAGCTATTTTCTTTCTTGTCACCTGCTGTCAACAAAAGTGTGAGTCATTAGGACTGTGGTCATGATGTCCAGGGCCTGTGCAAGGATGAGAGCTTCTGTCCTCGGTGTCCTGTTCTATCCATCAAGCCTCGCTCCGAGGAACTGCCTCAGTGTGCTCATTCATTTATTTGTGAATTCACTCATTCATCCAGTCTCTTCACATAAACTGTCTCTTCTCTCCACTGTCTCTTGCATAAACACACACAAGCTCTGGGGATTATCAGCCATTTGGCATCCACCTCCAGCCTGATGTAGACCTGCAATTAAAGAGGCAGTTTGCAATCAGCTGCATTGATTCAGTTAACACGGCTGACCTCCTGCTCACGCCGGCCACGGGAACCTCCTCGTGTGTGCCTTTCCAGAATACATTTCCTCTTTGTCTTGCAACAGTTCACCGGTGGTGCCCTCCTGGAACTGCCCCTCCTCAGGATTCGGTTTCCTGGTTTCAGAGGCTGGAGCCCAGCCCATCAGAGCCATGTGTCCACCTGGCTTCAGGTGAGGCTCTGACTGTGCACACATGAGCAGTCCCAAGACAATTAGAAGATAATAGGACTCAGACAGAGTTGGTGGGAACGGTGGGGAAGGTTTTCCTTGGAATTTCTCCAGGGAAGGATAGAGCCTTAGAGGGAAGAGCAGACGTCTCACCACCATGAAGTGAGAACTTGTTGGAGAGCAGAGCAGACACGGGGGCAGGGAGCAAAGAGACTGAGTGGGGCAGGCAGGCTGGCTTTCCCTTCCTCCTGCCTCCTTCCTTCTTCCCTTCCTTCTTTCCTCCCTCCCTTCTTCTCTCCCTCTCTCCGACATTTTCATTCTTTCTGGCCAGTATGAATACAGACGAGCAAAATAGCCTAAGTAGCTCTCTCTCTCGACACGCTTGCCCTGGAGACATGATGGACAGAGGCGGCCCCTGCCCCCTGGGGGCCTCGCTTTGGGGAGGAGTAGAGAACAAGCAGGTTCATGCACAGTTGCCACAGTAGCAGGTCCCTGGGGAGACACCAGGGCTGCACTCCAGGGTCTGTCCCCAATCTGGTGGGTCTCTCAATGACAGTTCTCAGCTGGGTGATTACATCATAGAAAGGCTGTGGCTTACACCTTGGGTTCGTCCTCACTCTACCTCAAGTCACTTGGCCAGCTGCTGTGTCATGGGGTGGCCAAGGAGAGGGTGACACACATTGGTGATGTGTCAGGCTAGTTGAGCAGCCCAGGAGGAGGCCACAAGGAGCTGGGGTCTGCTGAGATCTGCCACAGCCACACAAGTCACTTGAGGTGGTTGATGACTATAGCCCTAGGTGACAGCTTGAGGACAGCGTTTAGAGTTCCCTGGAACCAGACTCACCCAGCCAGGCTACTCCTGGACTCCTGACCCACAGAAATCATGAGATAATTAGTTTTCTGTCTTTCACTTCCAAGTGCCTAGTAGTCGGTTCCAGTAATCAGAACAAGCGTGGGTCTCGGAAACTCTGCACTGGACACAGAGTAGGTCTCGGTACCATGAACAGGCCTGACGGAGTCCCTCTTGCTGTTCTTGTGATCACAGAGTCAGCCTGAACAGAGTCTTCTTAACCATGGCTTTGTGGAACGACTCATCTCAAAATGGATGGTCACAGGTATCCCACTCCTCAGCACATACCCAAAGCACTTAAAAGTGAGCATACTATAGTGATACAGTCACATCATTGTTTATAGCAGCTCCATTCACATAGTCAAGCTATGGAACCAACCTAGGTCCCTTCAACGGGATAAAGAAAATGTGGTACACAAACACAATGGAATATTACCCAGTGATAAAGAAGAATGAAATTATGGCAGTTGCCAGTAAATGGATGGGACTGGAGACTCTCATGCTAAGTGAAATAAACCAATTCTAAAACACCAAAGGTGAATGTTCTCTCTGATATGCAGATGCTAACACATGATAAGCTAGAGGTAGGGAAGAAGAGAAGTTCCCTAGAGTAGACAAAGGGGAATGAAGGGAAGGGAGGGGCGATGGAAATAGGAAAGACAGTAGAACAAATCAGACATAACTTTCCTGTGTTCTCATAGGAATCCATGACCAGTGTAACTCCACCTCATGTGCGACCCCAGGAATGGGAAGTTATACTCCATGTGTGTATGACATGTCAAAATACATTCTATTGTCTTGTAAGGCTAAAAAGAACAAATAAAACGTTTTTAAAAATGGATAGTGACTTGATATTGAAGGGAGGCTGCTTGGTTCCCAGCGCCTCCCTGTTCAGTACTGAAATAAGTTTCCATAAGGTAATGATGGGGAAGGTAGATGGGGCGCTTGAAGACACATTGCTGAGAACGAGGACTGATTTGCGGCATAATCCCCATCATAACCTGAAGAAATTCAATGGAACTTTAAAATTTTTTTTGTAGTAACCTGCAATGCTTAACCATGAGCCACATCTCCAGCCTTTTTAAATTGTTTTATTTTGAGACAGGGTCTTGCTACATTGGTAGGACCTCACTAGATTGCTGAGGCTGACTTTGAAGCTCTGATCCTCCTACGTCACCCTCCCAAGCTGCTAGGATTACATGTGCACTACCATGCCCGGCTCAAATGGAACTTCCAATGGAACAAGACAATTTCATTGACATTGTGTTGTTTAATCTTGTATACGGGGTAAAATTGGGAGTTCATAACCCACTTGAACCAAACCGTGTAATATGATGTATTAAGAACTATGTAATATTTTGAAAGACCAATAATAAAAAAATTTAAAAAAAATGATCTGTAATGCAAGAAATAATCCAAAGTTGTCCCCAAACTACTGTGCAATTGAAATAATCAGAAATAAAATTGGAAAAAAAAATAAAATACAAAATAGGGCTGGGGTTGTGGCTCAGTGGTTGAGTGTCCCTGAGTTCAGTCCCCACCCCAAAATCATGGTATAGACTTGTATATAGATCATAGACCAATGGAACAGAATGAAGAGCCTAGAAGCAAACACACACCTACAGCAAAGTGGTTTTTGATAAAAATGCGAAGAACATGCATTGGAAAACAGTCTTTTCGAAAAATGATGCTGGGAAAATTGGATTTCCCCCTTTAAAAAAATTAAAGTAGGTGCTCATCGCTCACTAGTTACAGAAATCAAAGTGTATTTAAGACTTAATTGTAAGAACTGAAACTAAACTACTGAAAAAAAATAGGAAAATGTTTCATGGCATTGGAATGGGATTTTCTTCGACAAGAGTCGAAAAGCACAAGAAACAAATGAAAAAATAGAAAAAAAAATGGGATTACATCAAATTGAAACTCTTCTGTACAACAAAGGAAGCAATGAACAGAATGAAGGGGAAACTTAGAAAAGGGAAGAAAATGTTTGCAAACTGTACATCTGGCCAAAGGTGAACATCTAGAATATATGAGGAACTTTAAAAAACTCACTAGTGGATAAACTGGTGGGCAATAGACCTAAGTAGACATTTCCCAAAGGAAGACATACAAATACCCAACAAGAAAAAGTGGCCAACATCACTAATCATCAAGGAATGAATATCAAAACCACAATGAGATATACCTTCACTCCAGTAAGAATGTCTACTGTTGAAAAGAGAAAAAGACATTTCCTGGTGAGGATGTGGAGAAGTGAACCCTTGCACACTGTTCATGGGAATGTTAATTGGTACAGCCATTAGGGAAAACAGTATGGTGTTTCCTCAAAAATTAAAAATAGAACAACTGTATGATTCAGCAACCCCATTATTGGGTATATATCCTAAGAAAATGAAATCAGTCTGTCAAGGAGACATCCGCACTCCTACGTGTATTGCAGCACTATTTCCAAGAAATGTAAACAACTTGAGTGCCCCCAAAGGATAAAGAGATAAAAAAAAAAGTGTGGTATAGACACAACAGAAAAACTATTAAACCGTAAGAAATGATAAAATACTGTCATTTGCAACAATGGGGCTGGACCTAGAGATCCTTATGCTAAGTTAAAGAAGACATGCATAGAAAGACAAGTACTGTATGATTTCACTCATATGTAGACTCTGAAACTGACATTGAGAGTGGAATTGTGATTACCAGAGGCTGGGGAGGATAGAAAGAAGAGAGAAATGCGGAAAGTTCGATCAATGGATACTAGGTTAGGGTTAGGCAGGAATCAGAAATGATAAATGTTTGGGGAGATATTCATGTGTAACCTGATTGACATTACATAATATATGCATGTACTGAAATATCAGATGGCACCCCATAAATATGTGAAATTTTTGTTTCTATATGCCTTTTAAAGTAATTTTAAAAATATAACTGATAAAATATGAAATAAATGATATGTTATTACACATGCTTTGGATTAGAAAAATATAAGAAGCTAATCTAAAAAAAAAACAAACTTTATTACTATAGATGAAGCTGCTGAGATCAAGCCATTTTATAGTATGTTTAAAGCCATATATAGTGTGCGGGGGCCACACCATGGATCCATTACATTGTCCCCAAGTCCACCCTTCTCCTCCCCTTGTCAGAGATCCCTGAAGACAGTCAGGGCTCTGAGATGTTGGGAATGTGCTGAAAAATGATTAAAAGTTTATGTTGACTCCTTTGCAATGCTTGCCCCCGTGAGATGTGTGGTGGCCATTACATATGGGGACACTTTAAAATCGATTATGATGAAATACAATTAAAAACACAAAGTTTCAGTTGCACTGGTGACGTCACCAGGGTTAGGTAGCCAGGTGTGGCCAGTGGCTGCTCCATGAGATGGTGCGGGCCTCGAACACTCCCACTACTGTTGTACAAGTTTCCAGCGGACAGCGTTGCCCGGGACCCAAATGTAGCTCCTTGTGGCATGGACACAGGTTCATGAGTGTGAGAGGTGCTTAGCTCTCCTCACAGTACACACACGTGCACACACACACACACACACACACACACACACACCCCTGGCTGGAGAGGAAGGTCTCTGCTGACCTGTCTCCTCTGGCCTCTGGACACAATCCCATCCTTGTGTCAGTGAGCTGGGAGGTAGGGGTGGAGTAGCAGCACGGGAGAGGCTGGGGGTCAGAAGGCAAGAAGGAAAACTCAAAGGGGTAGGTGCATGGCAGAGCACGACCAGGGGAGAGGGGCCAAGAGTGAAGGTGCCCAGCAGGGCAGCTGTGATACCTCCTCCCCTCCAGACTCCACAGAGGGACTTTACCTGGAGAGTCGTCTCTAGCCCTCTCTGTCCTGCCTCCCTTTTCTCCCTCCTCCACCCACTGCTCCTTCCTTCCTGGCCCTAAAGGTGGTGATAGGAGGGGATGTTGGGTGTGCCTGGCCAGTGGGCAGCTTAGGACTCCATCTTTTTATCCTTTGGTCCAGGCTGTTCATTTGCAAGTTCCAGTGTGAGGTGTCTTGTCCTGCTGTCTTTCTGTCTGTCTGTCTCTATCGGTGTGTCTGCCTCTTTTGTCTCTCTGTCTCCCTTATTATTACGTCTGAAGAGGCACGAGGTAGTGGGTCTCTGTCTCTTGCAGGTGGAGGCCTACTTTGCAGGTTTTCCCAAGTCCTTGGGAAGAAGGAAGCTCTCAGCAGACCTCTTCATGCCCACAAACCCAGGCTGCGCTCTCTAATCCAGTTTTAGGCGTGTGACTGCTGATGGGACTTTGGCTCTCCGCCTTCCTGATCCCTGCATGCTTCTCAGTTGGTCCTGATCTTGGAGAGGAGCGTGGGACTGATCGATTGGCACCCTTTGATCTCAATGGTGACTTAAGAGTGCTGGCCTTTCTTATCAAGTGCATTGATTTTAATGCTGTTTTGAGAGAGGTAATAAAATTTGTGATTAATGTTGAATTACTAACGGTTGTTGGACTGGTGTCGTATGGGTTTGGGAGCCCGCTGGGGTCCCTTTGAGTGCTGCACAGGCTCATGCTGTTAAGTCCAGCTCCTGTGAATTTGGAACAATGTCTCTTCACCAGGCTTTTCACCCCTTCAGGTGTAAAGAAGGATATTTAGCAGGAATCAGAGAGGTGTTAAGGGGACCTTCATGGAAACTGGTTCAGAATCCTAGACAGAATTTCTTTTCTCATTTGAAAACTCCCTGGGCCTGAGGATGCAGCACTATCTCTAGACCGAGACCGACCCACGATGCTGCATCTTCCCAGGGGAGCAGTGGGGCTCTGAGGCTGGAGGGGAGAGTGACAACAATATTCCTAGTCAGGGACAGCCCTTACCGGGACTGTGGGTCACCCCAGAAGAGGTGTATTCCACAAACCCTTTCGTGACAGCACAGAATCCTCCTGACACCCTGTGTAGTAGGAATATATTTCCCCGCTTCTGACATGAGGAGTCCAAATGGGGGGTGGGGGGGTAGCCACGACTTAGGGACGGAGCTCGGGTTTTGCGGACAGCTGGGGAGTAGTGACTGGGGACTGGAACTCAGGTGGGCCTGGTTCCAAAGCCAGCTTGGATCTTGTTGGCAAAGCTGCTCCACACCTCACCACGGTGCTCCGAGCATGAGGAGCATCCTCTAGGGGTGCACCATGGTGGGCCTCTCGGGCTCTACCTGGTCAGCGTCCCAAGACCTCCTGCCTCGTGTCAGAGGTGGACTAAAATCACAGCAGCAGTGTTAAGTAGGAGATCTCAGGAATGATCCAGATGCAGATCAGGGAATGAGCTGAGAAGGGACAGGGCTGTCCACGCCGTGACAGATGGGACAGAGGAGCCTGCAGCAGGACGGGGACAAGACTGAGGTCCCAAAGGAGCCTAGGGACCACAAGGAGACCCTCCCACAGGTGCCCACGGTGCCCCTGTGTGACTCTGGGGCTGGTGCCTCCTTCCATCTTGAGCCTTTGGTCAAAAGAGCTGGCGTTTCAACTGTGGCTGCAGCACCCACATGCCTCACCCAGGCCCGGCCCCAGATACAGGCCAGGCCTCCGACCTCGAGGTTCTTCCATGAAGCTGTGCTCCCTGCTCCTCCAGCATGAGCCTTGCTGAATATTTACCCTTTTAACTGTTTTCAGGAGATTTTTCCAGAAATTTTATAAGGTAAGATATAAAACACCTTTTGAAGCTTTGAAGTCCGTTAACAAGCAGCGCAGCAGCTCTGGGTAGGGGCCCTGCTCCACCAGTGTCCTGTGAGGGGACTCGCGCTTCAGTACGACATGTTAATAGCTGAGGCCTAGGGACTGTCAAGCTCATTCTACTCTTGGAAATCTTAAAAAAAGACAAAGTGTGTCTCAGGATCAGTGGCGAGAGTAAGGAAGGTGTGTGTGGAGTCTCCACTGAGCCCCTTTCAAGGAGGGGGCCACTGATCTCCGTGAGTCCAAGTATCTCATCAAGGTCACAAGCTAGTGGGTGAAGAACTGGCCCTGAAACCCAGGCTCCCAGCCCTGGTGTGGACTCCTTTCTGGGCTCGTGTCTGTCTCAGTTTGCTCTGACTTGCTGTAACGGTATACCTGAGGCTGGTAACTATATATAAAGAAAGGTTTACTTGGCTCCTAAGTCTGGTGGCTGGAAAGTCCAATCAGCATGGAGCTGTAACCTTGGCAAGGGTCCCTCGGCCCTGTCCCAGGTAGAGGAGAAGCAGAAGGAGCATTTTCGTGAGCAAGGAAGCAAGAGAGTGGGAGGGACCACCCCATACCATCCTGCCCCTCGGAAACAGGCTTCTGAGCCTGAGCCTCCCCAGACAGCAGGCTCAGTCCATCCACAGGAGCAGAGTCCCCAGGAGCTGATGGCCTCCCTGAGGCCCACTTCTTAAAGGACCTTCCACCACTGGGGACCTAGGTTCCAACACATGAGCATTTTGGAAACAAAGCACCTCCAAACCTTGGTGATATCTGACCCCAGGCACGTGACTTTTAACCACTGATTTATACCAAATGTAAATGTTTTTTAATGGTCAACCAGGGATCCTATGCTGAGAAAGAGGGGTTGGAGTAGCAGGAAGAAGGACTCATTTATTCTGTCCTTGGTTATTTCACATGAAATACAAGTTTATTCATAACTTAATTTTGACTACCTTGAAGGTTATGAGACATAGGTGCACAAAATAACCTAAAGTGCTGTCATCTCTCTTTCTGGTTTTTGTCTTCCTTCCTTTTGGGACTGTGCAGCCGCCTGTTCCCAGGAAGAGGGATGGCTGCAGGACGGGGTGCAGGGAGGCTTCCAAGGGGCACCCAGGCTCTGTTGCCCACAGGCTGTGGACGGTACATGGGAGCTGCTGACTGTGCACGGGTCATCACTGGCCACCTGGGATTTGTGTACAGAATGTAAAATGTAAACAGAGGGAAGCAGGGCAGATGCATTTAGGAGACACGTTTTGCAAAGTCAGCAATTGTCTAATAAGTTGTCCAAATATTTGATAAATAAACCATCTCTATCTTTAGAAGTGGGAAAAGTCATAGATCAGGGCTATTTAGTGATGTTTATTGGAACTGTCCAAATATTATCACTGTACTCGGGCTGTGGAGGTAGAGAGAGAAATAAATGCCCCTTTCTGCCTCCGCCGATGTCCCAGTTCTTACGGGAGAACACGGTGTTATCACGGCCCAGGATGAGCCGTATACCCAGAGGTCTGAGCAGAACCGCCTCGGTGGGAAGTTGGGCTTAAATCGGTGGAGGAAAGCACAGGGGCCAGGAGCGGGCGGAGCTCAGTTTGCATCTTTAGCTCTCTGGGGTTCTCAAGCAGATCTTCAAGCTTCTGAGTCTTGGTATCCTCCCCTGTAACAGGGAACTATGAAGTTGAGCCCACAGGCTGTCTGAGAATCAAGCTGGCATGGACAGGTGGGGCTGAAGTGGCCTAGGTCATCGACACCTCTCTTCCCTCCCTTCCTCCTCCCTTGGAAGCCTGTACCCACTCCTCTGCCCTGGTCCTTTGACTTGTGGGCCCCATGAAACCTTGGGTCCTCCAGTTGCAGTGCCTGAGAGGAGGATTTGGGTGCAGGTAGTTTACTTTGGAGGCATGGCGGGAAGGAGGCGTGAAGGGACAAGAAGGGGACATAGGGAAGGAGAAAAGGTAGGTGGAGGCGAGGCTGCGGAGCAGTGGAGGTTCTGTTGGGCTGCCTGAGGCACGTCCACAGCGCTGCCCGGAGCTGCTGTCCGAGAACGGAAGGCTGGAGCCTTGATCCACTGACTAAGGGTTGCCCCAGGGAGCCATGTGCCCCTTCTGCATACCCGCGCGTGCACACACACTCACTCACTCACACACACACACACACACACACAGAGTTCTGTGTGTGGAAAACAGGAAATAGAAAAACACCTTTGAGTTCAGATGCTGCCGCCATTGTCCACTAGAGCGGTGGTTGAAATCAGATGTGACCCGGGAGGTCTGGGTGCCAACATTATCTGCTGTGTGAGCCTCAGGATGGCCTTCACGTGAAACCTAATGTCCCCAGGTCAGGAGACGAGACGCTGGGTCTGCACACCATCTGTACTACTTGTGGGCTGAAGACCCGTCTGGGTGGCTTCACCTTTCACACTCAGCTTTCTCCCATTAACTGTGACAGATTAGTGCAGATTGAATGAGAAAATAGACATACAAGAACTGAGTGCTTGCAACTCACTGAGGACTCGAGAACCCTCTGCGTGTCCTGCTGTTAGTGGTGGCTTTAGCAGTGGCCGTGGGAGCAGCTGTGCCCAGAGCTGGCTCACGGTGCCATCTCCTCTGGGGCTTGCTCTGTGCCCTGTGGTCTGCAGGCCTGCAGCAGCAGCAGCACCTGGGAGCTGCTTAGAAATTCAGATTCCCACCCAGGAGTCACCTGAGGCAAGAACATGAGGCAACATGGGTGGTTGTTAAGGAGGACGGAGAAAATACAGGGGGATCCTGGCTCCGCAATGTCATGGTTGAACAGCCAGACCAGCCCTTGGAGCTCCCTCGCTCTAGCCTCCCCTGTGCAAAAAGGAAAGCCCTGTTTACTTCAGCTGCTACTTATCCAGTTTTCTGATATTTTCTTTAACCGACACATTCTTCTGAAAGAGAGGAGAGTGGCATGTGACGCAGTGGGCTCCTGGAGGTCACATGGCACTCTGCTTGGGGCACTCGGAGCCCTGGAAGCGCACACCTGGGGCTCTGACTCCTGAGGGAGCAGCCCCTCCTGTCTCCTGGGCTGTCTGCACTGGACGGGCAGCTTCAGGGGCTCCCTCCAGCCAGAGTCTGGCCCAGCCGCTGGCCCTCAGCTGTTGGCCTCCTGCCTCCTCCCTGCCCCATATCCATCATCTTGCCAGACAAGCACGTGAACATCCTGCGCCTGTGCCCCCCATCTCAGAGCCTGCGGGGGTCCCTCTGCCCTGCAGGCCTTCCTAGTAGCTGGGAGAGGGCTGCCACTGCACAGTGAGTCAACCAGGCTTCCCGTGCAGGGTGAGGAGAGCTTCCCTCCAGAAGCAGAGCCACATGGGCTTGGGACCAGGAACCCCAGGCTCTGTGTCAGACTCTCCAGGAGCACCTCCCACCTGGGCTGCATTGCTGTGAGGGGTGCTGCTGGAGTTGCAGAGTGCACAACCAAGACCACCATGTGGGCTGCATGAGGGACCCTGCTGGCCCCAGAACTTTGAGAACCTTGGATGCTGCCGTTTCCTCCAGGTCTTTAAAAGGAGGATACAAAGGGACAGAGAGCTTGAGGAACTTGCTTAAAGTCACACAGCACTCAAGAGTAGAGCCTGAACTTTAAAGAACTGGTCTGACTGACTCTGACACCTTGGATCTCCAAGCTCCTGCATCATCACCAAGATGTCTGTCACCTGTCAGAACAACTGTTCATTGTGCAGTGACCACACCTAGCACTCCACTATTCTTTGTTGTTTGACCTGGGCTCCCAAAGACTGATTAAAGTCTGACTGTGTGCCAGGAACTGAGCTAGGTTTGGGTATATAAACTCAAAAGTTAGGTATAAACTCAAAAGTATGTGTGTGTGTATGTGTGTGTGTGTGTGTGTGTGTGTGTGTGTGAGAGAGAGAGAGAGAGAGAGAGTGTGTGTGTGTACATGTGTGAATAGATATGCATGCATATGTGTCTTCAGAGAAAGGGCTACCAGCCTTAAGGTACAAATAATTGATGTAAGTTAACAAACGAGAAACACCTCGAAGAAAAATAGATTGAGTGGAGATGGTTTATAGAAAAAGAATGCATACTGCAAAATATGTATTAAGCATATTAAAATGAAAGATGAGCAAATTGAAGCAAGAATGAAAAATCATTTAACACCCATCAAATGAGCAAATTAACCAAGAATAAATAAATGAAAATACTTAATTCTTCTGATGGGAATATGATAATTTGACAAGGGCTTTAAATGTTTTTATACTTTTTTACTGAAATCCAATTCTAAAATATTACTCTAAGAAAATAGCCAAAGGTACAGAGATAAACACATCATAATGGTTTATTAAACAGTGAAAAATACATACTGATATTTTTATTTTATAAATATAACTTCATGGGTTATCCTATATTTAAACGACAGGCTGTTGTGCAGCCTTTGAAGTCCTATCCCATCCAGAGCCATTGAAGTAGACTCTGGTCCTGTGGCAGGACTTCTGGGCAAACCCAGCCACGTTGCTTGGCCTGGAGGAGATATGCTCTGCTCCTAGAAGCAAAGCTATTGGCTGAACAATAATTTAAATTCTCCTAACCTCTCCTCCTCCAGGAAGCTTCCCTGAACTCCTGGGCTGCACACACTCCCTGTTGTCATCTCAGCTCTGTGTTAAGATAGCATGGTGTTCATTCATGGCGTCACCATTGTCCCTGCTAAGCTAGAGACACACCCACTAAAGCATGAACTGCTTAAGGTCTGCACAAGGGGCTGGTTCATGGTCTCACTATTGCTAATCCCACCACCCACCCCTCTCCGACTACTTGTTGGCTGTTTCATAAAGATCTTCCCAGCAAGAGAACACACTGCCCACCTCTTCTTGAAGGAGGAGGAGGAGCCTCACCCTTCTTCCCACACTGGGGGGTCCCCTTAATGGAGGCTTGTGATACTCAGGGCACTGGGCTTGAGATCCGCGGCGCGCTGTGTTGGGAAGAGGGCTCTTCTCTCTCAAATCCTGTGGGAGTGGGTGAGGCAGGAGAGCTGTTGGAGTCAGCGGCCTGTCCTAGGATCTACTGAACCTTGGGTGTGTCACCCACAGGAAACACACAGTGCCACCTGCAGCACAGAGACCCCAGGGGAGGAGCAGCCGCGCGGCTGGCTTAGGGCTCGCTCTCTGGGATTGGAATTTGGCTCTCCGCTCCTCACCAGCTGCTGACCTTGGGCAAGAAGTCCCTGCTCTCTGAACTCCATTGCTTCCATCTGCTCATAGAGCCTCGTGGCTGAGGGAGGGTGCACACTGGAGGTGGGGTCTGCAGAGGGTTCCCGGAGCTGCCCCAGGGAGGACACAGCGCTCACCCCAGGACTCTCCATTCTGAGCTGCACCAGCCCTTCTCCCCCTCCTGGCTCATGGGGTCACGTCCTCTCATGCTGTGAAAACAAGACCGGCTGGAAGAAGACAGGCCTGGAGGGCCCGCCGGTGGGCAGCATGATTCCAGTGATCTCACATGCCCAGCTCACCAGAGCCTCATGACCTTCCCCTACGCAGGTCTTGCTCTCCTGCCTACAGCTGAGGAGTCTCCGTAATGCCTGAGGTTGTAATGTGTTTCACTGTTGGGTCTATTATGATTTAGGTGTGGTGAGGCCATTGGTCAGAGAGTGACCATCACTACTAAAAGGAGAGTTGTTGCAGTCCCCAAGAAGAGGGGCCACACCATGCGGGGGGCACAGGGAAGCCTGGGGAAGCAGGCAGAGGGCAGGGGAGGAGAGCTAGCACCATGGTTTCCGTGGGAAGGACCGGCTGGGCAGGCTCAGGACTGGCCAATGTGAGTAATTTCAGAAGGCCCTGTCCTTAGCTGCCTGGTTCCTGTCCTAGGATGACTAGGAATCAAGGCCTGGAATGTGACAGCCCAGCAGAGGAGTGGTGTGTAGGGGGAGTCTGGGCTCTGCATGTGTTGTTCTGTGTGGCCATTTATAGTCCAGGCATTGGTCAGCTCATCCCCAGAGACAGTGTGGTCAGTACCGTCACCCACATCTCATCTACAGTTTCACTCTTCACACTCTTGGTTAACGGCAGTCAGCTATGGTCAAAAGTGTTACATGGAAAATTCCAGAAATAAAGATGCATACATTTTAAGTTATGTACCATTCTGAGTAATGCAGTAACTCATGCTGTTCTGCTCCCTCCCACCAGGACAGGAGTTATCCTGTTGTCCAGTGTATCAGTGTTGTATATGCTACCTGGCTGTCATTCACTTAGTAGCCATCTTAGTTATCATAGTCACTGTCATGGTATCACAGTGCTTGTGCCTAGATTTGCTGCTATCCTATGACCTGGACTTTCAGGCATCCACTGGGGGTCCTAGAACATATCCATCAGAAATAAGGGGCACTACTGTCCCAGCAAGGACTCAGATGTTAAATCATCAGGATACAAAGAGATGCTAATACACTTGCCGGTCTACACTGATTCAGGGAAGTCTCATCATCCATGCCGAGCTCCCTGCCAGCTACCTTTCTGGAGGTTGGAGATAGTCAAATAAATAAGAGTAAACTTTCTTTCTTCAAAGAGCTCACAGTCAAGTGAGGAAGCAGATATGTAAATCTTGTTTAATCTGAGGTCGTTGGCACCAGGTTGGAGGTAAAGGTAAAGTGAAGCACTGTGCGATGATGCGGTAGGGACTCAGCTGAGAGGGGGCAGGAGCCAGGCATGAAGGGGAGCAAGAATTTCCAGAAAGGCAAGTGCTGCTCCCGTGTTCAAGAGGAGGAATGCAATGAGAGGACTGGAGAGGTGGCCCAGGTGCTGCATTGTGAAACAGAAAACAGGCACCAAAGTCAGGGTGTCCGGGGGTGGAGGACAGAGTCCAGGCTGCTGCGTCGGGTCTTCATAGCAGCTGGCGTTTCTTGAGCACTTTCTATACACGAGAGGTCACTAAATGACTTCAGTGGCCATTTCTAACAGCAGTGGTGGCACGTCTCATTCCTCACCCAGGAGGGGAAACTGAAGCATGGTGTCCAACATCATAGGAAGAGTAGGTATGGGCCCAAGGTCACTGGCTTGACTCGGTACCCACACTCTTGACGGTTGCAAGAGGCCTCGGCAGCATTTGACCCTCTAGAGGTGATGCTCTGGGATGTTCCTCCTGTCCACTCAGTGGAACGATTACAGAGGTTGATTCTGGAGGCAGTGAGAGGTAAGGAGCCGGCTGTCCTGGTTCAGAGGGAAAGGAGAGAAGAGACTGCAGGAGGACACACAGGCCCACCTGGGCCTGGCCATGAGATGAACAGGATGAGGCTGGAGGGAGAAAAAGGAACAGATGGTTGACTTCCAGCTTGGCCAGCGGTGCCAGTGCCAGCACCCGCCTTAAGGGTGGGTCGGCCAGAGAAGGAGGCTGCTGGGGGGCGTCTGGGAGGCAGGGACCTGCCTGAGGGGCAGAGCTGGCTGGCCACGTGGCCTGAAGCTCATGCTGAGGATTTCTCCTTTCTGGTTCTACCACGTCCCTGCAAAGCCTGTAGTGCATCTGTGATGCTGCAGTGTCCATTCTCTGCTCCCTCTGAGGATTGAGGTCACCAGCATGTGACATGCTCTGCCACCCCCCCCTGCAGGTGTGGACATGGGTCTGGTCCCTCCTCTTCCCAGGCTGTGGCTCACTCCGTGGTTATCACCCCCAAGTGCATCTGTTACCCACCCGTTAGGTCTCTTCCTAAGGGGCTCTGCAAATGGCCTTTCTCAAAGGAGGTTGGGATAGTGTTCTTCTGTGTGAATGGTGCATAGGATCTCAAGGGGCTGGTTTGTGATGGCCCCATGTTGTCCTGAAGTCCTAAGGAAATGAAGTCCCTAGGGAGTCAGGATATAGTTGATTAGCTTCACACCGAATAATGCCTTGGAAGTTCTAGTGTTTGTCTTGGGAGAACCAGATAATGAAATCCTGCCCCAGAAAGGGGCCGATGCAGGGTTTTCTCAGGCAGGGTGCCTGCCCCGTGCCAATGCTGCCCAGGGGTTTTGAGCTCCTGCCACATGCTGGGACACACACACAGAACATGGAAGAGGGAAAAATGGACAAGGCTCAGCTGGTGCCCTCCATGGAGTTGTGGTCGGTGGGAGGGGAAGATGCATTAACCCTGGGGCGGGGACGTCATGGGAAGCTTTGTCCAAAGGCAAGTGGAACCCTCAGAGGAGGCCTGGAGGCATCTTTTCTGGATGTAGATTTGGGGATGAGGGTGGTTTGGAAATCTCTATAGATTGGGGGCCATTTGAACAAAGTCTAGAAGGAACCCTGGCCATAGGACAAGGGCCCATCAGGGCCACACGGGAACTTTTGAAGGAGAGGGACACCCTCCTTTTAGTAGTTTTCCAGGGTGACGGGTCCTTAGGGCCATTCTAGGTGCAGGAAGGCCCCACCCCTGTCCCGCGAGGAAGCTGCATCTTTGCAGAGCTGAGTTTCCTTGGAGCTCAGGACTGACTGAGGAACAGGGTAGCTGATGAAGCTCCGGAGAGGTCTAGGCCACCTCATGAGGCTGCTGGCCGTAAGACCAACATGGCGAGATTTGCATTCACTCGCACCAGCACTGACCCACAGAGCGTGGAGAGAGGAAGCAGTGCCCACTGCCTGCAGGTCAAAGAGCTGGACAGCGCCGGCTGGGGGCTCTGGCTCCCCAGGCTGTTAATCCAGCAGGGGACTGACAGGTACCCCTGACCTGTCTCTCAGAGGAGGCAGCCAGCCTCCCTGCAGGGCTCTGTTTCACTCAGGGGATCATGCTGTGGCCACACTTGGGATGGGAGGCTGGCTCTGTGCCAGGAGCATGAAGATTGAGTCCCTGGTATTTCCCAGGACACTGAGACCTGGCATCGTGACCTCCTGTGCAGAAGAGGAAACCCAGGCTCAGAGGTCACCACAGAAAATGAAGAGCTGCTGACCAGGACTAGGTCTGCTGACTCCGGCTTCCCACGCTCTCCTGCACTGCCTGGGAAGCTCTTCCTCCCTCTTTCCCTCCCTCTTTCCCTCTTTCTTTTCCTTCATGTTTTCTCCATTCATTATCTGTTACACATTCATTGGAAAACACCAGCTGTGCCCACCTTCATGCCCTGGGGTCCTCAGCAACCTGGTGGAACCCTCCGCCACCTGAGATGCTTCGGCCACCATTTCCCAAGCAGCTTCCACGGGACGGGCATCCTAGAAGTCCAGGAATCCTGCGATGGTTAAGATGTGACTCCTGCCCCAAAGATCTCTGGCTAATACAAGAAACAGATGTACCCACCTGAAATTCAGTCCACGAAGAGAAGGGCGAGAAACAGGCTGTGCATGCAGCCTCCCGGGACTCCCTTCCCACCCTGCAAAACAGATGATGGAGCTCTCCATTTATTTCCAGTGCTGAGTCCTCTGTGCACCACGCTTTCAAAACGAAAAGTGGAAACAAGACGCAGACTTGCTTCTGCCTCCTGATTCCTTATTAAATAAAGGGGGAAACTGTGAAAAGTTTATATTTTAAGGCTTAATATCCTATGAAATAGTAATAGACTCTGCACAAAAAGAATTTCATCTGAAATTATGGAGTTCTCCATGTCAATGTATCAAAGGATGCTTCTCGGATATGCTCACTGTCTTAGAAGATTGAATAATAAATAATTTTGAGAGAGGCAATAAATATTTATATGAGGTAGTGAAAATTTGATTCCCTCAGAAGAGTTTGAGGAAGAGAAAATTAAAACTTATTGACATATGCATAAGAAAGAAATAAAATAAACATTAAGGAAATCAAATGAAATGTTCATAATGGTTGTTTTCTAGGGGTGAGAGTTATAGGTGATGTTTACTTTTCCATATTTTTATGTTTCTCCCCAAAATTTTGCAATAAGCATGTATTGCTCATATTTTTAGAAAACAAACATTACTTATAAAATTTGTTGGCGTCTTGAAGAATGAATTCCGTTGGTGGTGGTAGGTTCCCACCAACCCTGAGCCTCCTTGGAGATCTGGGATTTTGCCTAGTGTGAAGGGCTTTTGTTTTTAAGATTAAGGCTGAACAGGTTTGAAAGAATTTATGAGTTGGACTCTTAAGCAGGTGGAGATGCCTTCACCTGTGCACTGTGAGCAGAGGGTGCCCAAATGCCAGTTTTCCACGCGGGAATAGTGCCCCAGGGCCTGGAAGTCCACCAGCAGCTGTGAGACTTCACAGGCAGCTTAACACGACTTTAGCCAAACAGTGAGCCAGGAGCGTGTTAACACTGTCACTGCTGGAAACACTGCTGGAAACCACAACGGCCAAGGCTCATCTTACCCAGTGCTCCCTCCGGGTACCAAGCTCTCTCTGGCCACTGCTCCACAAGGAGGCTGCCGCTGACCTGGGCTTCTGCATTCATCAGAGGTGATGGGGGTGGGGGCTCGGGAAGGTGAGCTGAACTCATTCATTGAGCCAGTGTTACCATATGTGCTCTGAATTCTAATTTCAAAGAGGAGAGACTTGTTCTCCAGGAGGCACCCTGTCCTTGCAGACCTGCAGATCCCCCACCCTCCATCTCACAGTTATGGCGGGGATTTCCTCCAGGGGCATGGACTCCAACTCAGGCCAATCAAAGACCATTTTGGACCATCTTTAGGCAGGACAGGCCTTCATTTGGGATCACACACGTGCGTATGTCATGCATCTTGTGAAGCCCACGTCTGAGAAGAAGGCAGAGGAGGGCAGTAGAACTGAGAGAGCGAAAGGACACATGGGTCCTTGTGATGGGGACCAGCCAGGGCTTAGACCACCCCTCACCCTGGACCCCTCAGGCCCATCAGCTAACACATTTTGTTTTTTTGATCTGTGAATATTTTAATCAAAAAAGTTGATTTTATCCTATGAAATGAAAACTGGGAGAAAGAGATCAAAATTCAGCTCTCTGTGTCCGTGGGTTTACAGATTCGACCAACTGCAAGCCCAAAACGTTTTTAAAAATTCATCTACACTGAACATGTACATAATTGTCACGATTTCCTAAACAATGAATTGCAATGACTATGTATATGATATTTATATTATATACAATTACGAATAATCTAGAGATGATTTCACACACACTAATGTAGGTGTGTAGGTTGGGTGTAGATACTGTGCCATTCACACAAGAAACTTGAGCACCTGTGGATTTTGCTATGGGAGGGGAGCAGAAACCCCCAATACCAAGGTGTGACTAAGACAAGTTTATACATTTTCATGTTCTTTTTTTTCTGTATTTTTAGAAGCACTTTATTAATTTCTAAAAATTTTATGATAAGAAAAGAATTGCAAATTTTTAAAGGTCACATTATGGAACCTGTTTTGGCCACATACCATTCCAGAATAAGAATTTAAGACTTCTCCCCTCCAAGCTACAAAATTTCAATATGGCCCTGCTGTCAACTGAAAGGGTCTTCCCAGATGCGTGCTGAAACCTAACCCCTAACATGAGAGTATTGGGGGCACGTTGGTCATAGGGTGGGGCCCTCAGAGATGAGATTCATGCCCTTATGAAAGGGGTCCCAGAGGATTCTCATCCTTCTGCCACCCTCTACCACAGGAGGACATGGCAAGACAGTGGCCACCAGTCCAGTTCCCCAGGAGGAATGCCTATCAGATACCAGATCTTCCCAGCCTGCAGACCTACACAGAAATCAATGTCTATTTTTCATAAACTGCTCAGTCTAAAGCATTTTTTTAGAGAATCCCTGACTAAGACAGATACCATTTCCTTCCTGACCCAATTTAGAGCTCTGAGCTCCCACACTTCCATTCCTAGCCCCCGACCCTCCTCACATACCCATGTCTGCACCACACTTCCTACTTCTAACCACTGCTTGGCATCTTGTATTTGAGTCGTCGGGTGCCTGTACCTCTCATTTACCTGGAGCTCTGGGGAAGACATGCCCCTAGTTTGTCACTGCCTCCTAGCCCAGGCCTGAGCCACCGGAGGCCTTTGGACCCTAGGAGACTGGCTCAAACCACCCATTCTAACGTTCTCCCCGGCCTTATCTCTCTGTGCCCCGCCCCACTTCTCTTGCTGGGAATTCAACCCTGGGCCTCAGGCCTGCCAGGAAAGCACTCTGTCACTGAGCTACATCCCCACCCTCCTTGCTTTCTCTTGTGGAGTCTAGAAAGTCAAATATTTTCCCAGCATCCATAATAGCCAGGAGTGGTAAAATACCTGCTGTTGGAAGAAGGCCCAGGAAATGTGACCATTCATGAGTGGAAGAGTAAACTCTTGAGAAAAGGATCGCCTCTCCTCCCTGTTCCTCTCCTCTTGCTTGTGAACACTGAAATCCTGCCTCATGTGCACACACAGTAGCCACCTCGCCTGGGAGAGGAACTAAGTCCACTCACTGGACGGGCAGGGCCTGGGAGGGATGGAGCCTGTGTCCCCGCAGGTATCAATTAGAACCTGCACGGTCCTCATCTACCTGCCGCTGGGCTTCCTGTGCTGGCAGACTCATAACTCGCATTTGTTCTCTCTGGTGTGGTGAGATTTCTGCTGCAGGCAGCAGGTCCCCTATCTACCTGGTCCTGAGTGAATGGATGAGGGACCCTCAGTGAGCTGGCAGGAGCCTGTGAAGGGCGTCAGGAGGACATGAGGCCTGCACCTGGCTCAGTGCCCCAGGTCAAAGGCCAATAGATGCGCACCATCCTGGACTTACAGAGGCACAGGGAGGGAGATGACTTGCCCAAGAACACACAGTTGAATGCTGGCAAAGTCAATATGCGTCCTTTACAGTGTCCCACAAGGTCCCTTTTGTAAACATTTAGCAATGTGCTAGGCATATGGCAGGTGGTCACCCATCCCCTAGTGAAACAATAACAGCAGAAATGAAATGTGTAGTTTAATGTAGAAATCACCTTTCTTTTGCTTCAGGTGACCACAGTGTTATCTAACGCATCCCAAGGTTTACTTCCTACAAATGTAGCACTCACCCCGTTCCCCTGTCCAGCTCTCAAGAGTTCCTGGATGTCACCAGGGTTATTGATTCCTGGAACAGTACAAATGTAGATGGCATGTGTCACCCTCGAGACAATGCCATTTGAGGAAACAGATCAATGAGGCTGATTATTCACATTATAAAGGAATCCAGGCTAGCGCACTGAATAATTGGTTGTGGGAAATGAGTGGCTACAGAGATAACCTGGCTGGGTGGGAGGAATCCCAGGCCCTGAGACAGCTCTTCCTGGACTATCTGAGTGATCTTTCCCAGGTCTTTATACACTAATACTAGTAATAACGGTGACAGTGATGTTAATTTAACTTTGCAGGGTTATAATTTTGTGAACTATTTGAAATGAGAAAAAGAAAAAACACCAAGGATTCTGCTAGCACATTCTTGTTATAGAAACAAACATCCTCTGCCAAGACTCTTTTGGAGACTCTCAAACAAGAAGAAAGAGCAAGTGCTTCCAACAACGACCACTTGCCACCAGGAAGCTTTGCACTTGGAGCACAAATGGGGAGCTCCTCCGTGTTTGCCTTGGGAAAGTGCCCTGACCTGTCCATCAATCAGACCTCGTCAAATATGCCCTCCTTTGCCCCTGTAGACAGCAACCCCACTGTTTTTGAGATGCTGCTGCCAATCACTCTGGTATGTCCATGAAGGTCCTTCTCTCCAGGGACACGTGGAGAATTCGGATTCTCAAAGCATCTTGGAAGGACAGGGCGGTGAGTAGCGAATGGGCTGAAGGGGAATCATCTCCAAAGAGACTGCTCTCTTCCCAGTTCTGATTTAGGAGGCTGCTGCTGATAAGAGAGCCATGGCTGTGGTCCTCAGCAGCACAGGCACCGTATCTGCCCTCTCAGCAGGGTCCAGCATATAGCAAACACTCAATGGATGTATGGGAAAGAGGGAGCAGGGGAGATGGAGAAAGGAGGGAGGGAGGGAAAGAGGAGAGGAAGGGCCTGTGGGCTGTTGGGAAGGAAAGTGCCTGGGATCCTGGGTGTAGAGGCAGGGTTGACCCTGGCACTGACCTTGAATGCAGCTCCCTGGAGTTCTATTCCTGGCTCCATCAATCGGAAGCCGTGTGACTTTGGCTAAGTGACTTTCCTCTCACAGTGCTGCCATTTTGGAATTGGCTCTGGGCCACAAAGAGAACCAAAATAGATGTGACCAATCACCTCACTTTCCATGGCAGGCACAGATGTGATCGCCTACCGTGTCATTACAGCTGTGGCCGGGCGTGCTCGGGAGCGTTGTTCCAGGCTGACATGAGAAAGCAGACTTTGGGTTGGGAGGAGGTGGGATGGTGGACCCTGGGGCTTCCCAGGAGCCTTCTGTGGAAAAGTCCATGGAAACCTGTAACCGAAGACTCTCTTGGTGGAGGGTAAACAAGTGTGAGATGCAAGGGTGGAGCTCAGCAGGCGGAGCCACTCAGGAAGTTGAGGGTATAAAGCTTTCTCTAAGCAGGAGCCTATACAACAGGAAGTGAGCAGGGAGGGAGAGCAGGTGACATCAGCAGATCTCAAATCCTCGTCCTGTTGGGCGTCAGTTGAGGTCATGGCTCTCAGCAGATCCCAGGAGAAGGGAAGAGGCCAGACTTAATTAAACACTGGGTGGAATGATGCTCCTGTGCCAAAGGGGACCGTAAAAGGGCCTGAGAGCTCAAAGATGGGACATAGACATGACCTGTGCACCGTCACCCAATGTCACTGTGTAAACACCCTGAGCTTAGCATCTGCTCTAAGGAAATCGGTGGGGAGTGCCGATGCCCCGGTCAGCCAGCTGTCCATGATGAAAACCAAATTCTAGAGTTTGCCACCTTCCAGGATGGTCAGTTCCAGCTTGCGAATTTCCTGAAAATGTAATGATCAGCTTTTACGGGCCACACGAGCAGACTCAGACAACGTGGGGCAGGAGGGAGTTCCTGAAAGCAACCGAGCTTTAGCTCAGCATGACTGAGGAATCCAGGATTTACTGAACTTTCTGCACTGGGTAGAAGTGGGGTGAAGAGAGAAAGGAGAGTAAAACCACAAGAAGGAAGAATACCAGCACATGCCGCATTGGTGATAGAGGAAACTCTCAAAATGGGCAAGCCCAGAGCAGCTGCAGGATGAGACCTTGCTGTGGCCGACGCTGACTGCAGATGGTTGTACCCACACGGGAACCAGATGGGAAAGAAGAGACGGGAGTGTCAGGACAGGGCCATTGTTGGGAAACGGCTCTGCCGGGCTCTCTGGCACTTCTGCGTAGCTCACCACAGGCTGCCCTTTGCTCTGGAGTGCCATTTTGAAGACATCTGGGTAACAAACAGCCTTGGAGACAGAGTGTCTCTCTCTAGAGTAACACACGGGAGGACTTAGTGACTATTATAAAAGTTCAGGCTACTTACATCTGGGCTTCCTCTGTAGGAACGAGCACGCCCTGGGAGCAGGCGTCACCTGGTTGTCTTCACCCTGTAGGAATCCAGGTTTGGGAGTTTGGTGCCCACATGTCACATGCCTGTTTCCTGAGTCATGAATAGGGTGCCCGTCTTCTGCAGCATCCAGGAAACTAAGCCAGGTTGTTGGGTAACCTAGACTACAAATAAGGTGCACCACAGACCCTCACAGTTCTTGACAGTCACACATCCAGATGGTAATGAGTGCCACCTGTCAGGCACTGTGAGCATTTAGAACACAGCTAACCATACAGTGGGTGGACAAGACGTTCCCAGAACTGAGTGCCATCACCTGTTCTTACAGGTGGGCTAACAGAGGACAGGAAGAACCAAGGTCTTGCCTAAAGTTCTGAGGGCAGGGAATGTCAGAGCTGGATTTGACCAAGGTCCTGCTGGCTCTAGATCCCGTAGTATGTGCCCCACATGGTGTGCCCCTCTGGGGAAGCTGAGGGTACACTGCAGAAGAGTGTGGCCAGAGAGGGGTTAGGGGACTCCGTGAAGTTGGTCTGGGCTTTGCTTTGTGCAGTCCTAGCTCTGTCCCTGAATAGCTGAGCAACCTGTCTAAACTTTCTTTTTTTTTTTTAAAGAGAGAGTGAGAGAGGAGAGACAGAGAGAGAGAGAGAGAGAGAGAGAGAGAGAGAGAGAGAGAGAGAATTTTTAATATTTATTTTTTAGTTCTCGGCGGACACAACATCTTTGTTTGTATGTGGTGCTGAGGATCGAACCCGGGCCGCACGCATGCCAGGTGAGCGTGCTACCTCTTGAGCCACATCCCCAGCCCTGTCTGAACTTTCTTATCCTCTTGACCTTTATTTGTGCAATGAGGTGAAACCAGGGCTCACCTTGTACAGCAACTTAGTTCTGGGCCTTAGTTCACAGGGCCTGCAAGGAGCCAGGCTCACCGTAGCTCTGCTCCTAGTGAAGCACTCTTGCCGGACTAGCAACCCTGGTCTTGCAGTAGAACCTGGTCTGGCAGCAAATGAGAGAACTGAATCTTAGGTCCCACCCAATGCTATCAGGTGGAGTGGGACACCCCTCAGGTGGCGTAGGATTCTCAAGTTCACTGTAAGCCATCGCCCAGCTTAGTAAGCTCCTGCGTGACCCACAGTCCCTGCTGTTCCTACTTAACATCCCAACTGCCTCTGCAGTCCTTTCCCACAGCCCCCCAGAGGACCCACCACCTCCTTCAGGAAGGACCCACCTCCTCAATTTGCTGTCTCTCTCCCATCTGAGCAGAAGATATCTGGGGCCAGGGAACACACGGTTGGTACCTGCCAAATCCCAGTACTAGGCGTGGAGCCTGACACACAGTAGGCCTTGATGCGCATGCACACATGTAAGGGAAGCGTTTGGGGCACACTGTGCGCCTGCAGGGAAGGTAAGATTTGCAGGAGAGGAGATTCAGGAAGCCAGGAAGGGTGGAATGGAGTCAACAGAAGGATGTAGAAGCTTGCCCGGATCTCGTGTGGCCTGGTGTGGCGTGCCACAGGGCTGAAGCGAGGTCCTCGTGTGGAATGGCCAGCTCAAGCAGAGGAGGCCTTCCTTTGAAGCCCTTGCTGCCTTGTGAGAAGCCCTTTCGTGATTTAGCAGGCTGGGTGATGCTGGTGAGCTGGAGCCAGGAGCTGGTGACGGAGATGGAGAAGTGCAAACACACCGGGGCAGGGTCAGTTGGGCAAAGGGAACCTCAGGGAGGGGGGTTATGACATTGGTGGGGTGCCTGAGCCTTGGTGGGGTGCCTGAGCCATGGGAGCAGAAGGTTGGAGAAACTCTTAGAAGAAGGGCCACCTGAGTTTTGGGGTGTGTTGAAATCCTCTTCTCACAGGAGGAATGACCTACACTAGGGCTTGCCCCTGGCCTGGGACCAACCGGCTCAGTGTTAATTGCTGTGATCACCTGCCCTGTCCTGCTGGGACAGTCAAGGCTGCTTCTGCTCTGCACTGGTCCCCTGGAAAGCCTTGCCTGCACTTAGAGTGAGAGTCCCTGGAGGTCAAAGGCACCGGCCTGAGTTGGACAGACCCGCTCAAACCTGAGTTGCACCACTCTGAAGTGGTGTCCGCACTTGCTGCATCTGTCTGGACTTTGGAGTTCTAATTTGCTAAAATGAAAACATACAAGTGTTTGCACATTTCTCAGGAGAACTGAACTAATCCACTGGCATCGCTATTATTGCTGCTGTTATTATTTTGTTTTAACTGTGACCTTACGCTTGCCTTGTTCATTCTTAGGCAGGTAGTAGCAGACTCCTTAGCTGAGATGAGCTGCGCCCAGCTCTCATGATTCTCAGCTTTTTGTTTTTCAGTTTGCATAGAAAAAACCAAGGCAAGGAGACCCTTTCTTTTGGAGCCCCTGGCAAAGCTATCAGTGATGCCATCCTGGCCAGTCTCAGGCCCGGGCAGTGCCAGCTCCCAGCAGGACTGGATGATCCGTCCCCAGGCAACTCTGAGGCTGCAGCTCTGTGAGTCTCCAGAGGCTGGTGGTTATCAGTGGAGCAGAGCATCTCCTCCCTGAGCAGGGAGCTTAAGCCAGGCCCAGGCCCAGCATGGCAGCTGGTTTACTTACACAGAAAATTGCATTTTCTACTTTATTGATCACCCTCATGTACCTAGAAGCTTCTGCTGCGCTTGGGAACCTGTGGTCTGGGGCTGGAGGAAGAGGGCTGGGAGTGGGTAGTCTGGAGGGTATTGCCAACTCAGGAGCTGCTATAGACAGACAACTGCCCTGGGACCCAGCCAAAGAATGCTGGGACCTGTGGTCTCTTCCCACACACAGACTTTTGGAAACAAAAGTATTGCCAACTGGATATGAACCTGGGCACATTTCCTTTCTTCTCTGAGTAGCTTTATTTTCATCTACCAAAAAAAAATAATAATAACTTCCTCCCAGGTTAATGTGATGTACATGGTGAGTAGGAGTGAGGTTCTGTAACTCCAAACTCGAAAGCAAAATAGATGGTGAGGAATTGCTGTGGTCTGGTATTTGTGTCTCTTTCAAAATCCATGTTGAATCTTAATCCTCAAAGCCGCAGTGCCAGGAAGTATGGCTTTCAGGGGGCGACTGAATCATGAGGGCCGCGCCTTTGTCCGTGGGATTAGGTGCCTCATTAAAGGCTCCAGGGAGGGAGTCCAACCCTTCCGCTTTGGCCATGTGCAGACACAGGCTTCCTCCCCTCTGGAGGACGTGTCCCTCAGGGTGTCATCTTGGAGTAGAGAGCAGCCCTCATCAGACCCAAGCCTTTCCACAGCCAGGACTTCTCAGCATTCAGAACCGTGAGAAATCACATTCTGCTCCTCTAAGTTACTGACTGTGGTGTCCTGTTACAGCCGAACCACAGAACAAGACAAGACAGGAATAAGGCTCCTCTGTCCCGTCACGGCCACCTGATTCCACCTGGGGGGAGAAAACACAAGAGCATAATTCCCAGTGCCTCTGTTTATCCATCTGAAAAATGGGAACGATAGCGCCTACGTCCACGGGTGTGGGTGCTAATGTGACAGTGAGCTGATTCTCCGTGCATACTCTCTGGTTCCTGAAAGATGCACAGTCCTGAGACTCTGCTTCCTTCATGTATCACACCGTGAGGTTGAATGATAGAGTCAGAAGAACAAGTCACCTCTCCTCACACCTCCTCCTTCCAGTTGGCCAAGTCCAGAGCAGCTCCAAGGTGAGGTCTCTCGGCGTTCCTGTGTTCTGACTTGAAGCAGGTGCTGGGAGTGTGGGAAGGGGCCTGGCGTTCCCAGTGCGCTCTGGAGCGCAGGCCTGGAGCGCTCGGTGCTCTTACTCTTTCCTCGCACAGGTGCCACGTCTGTGGGTGGAAGAGTGGGGGGCAGAGGTGAGGCCTCTTGCCCACACTGGCACCTGCAGTTGGTGGCAGAGCTGAGCCCTTGTCCTCAGCTCCTGGGACCTCGTGCAGGGCTCCGGCTTCTCAGCTGACCTTGGCAGAAGCGAGTCCTTCTGTCCTCTGAGGGGGGTTTGGGCAGCCTCAGGGCCCTGAGGGCTGTGGCTGCAGAGCAGCCTGCACACTGGGCGGGCTCCTGTGGCCCTGGAGGCTCGGAGACACCTGAGCTGGAAGGAAGCTCTGCGTGCCTCGGGGTCTGGGCGGGCTCCCTGTCTGCCTGCCTCTGCGCTCGGTGGCTTTCCTCTCCCGCCTCACCTTGGCGGTACGTTTGCGGCACTTCATAAAAGAAAGCCAGTTTCTCCTTCACTCTGAACCTCATTCCTGGGCTTTGAACAAAGGGAGGAATTCTGTGGTCCCAAGAGAAGGAGCTGCCCTGAGGGACATTGCAGGTGGCAGTATCCTATTTTTTCCTGATATCAAACACATGTGAGGCGAGATGTAGTTCTGCTTCTCTCTCTCTTCATCTATCTATCTATCTATCTATCTATCTATCTATCTATCTATCTATCTATCCATCCATCTATCTATTCTTCTATCTGCCTATCCATCTACCCATCTATCATCTTCCTCTCCTACCTTCTCTCCATCCATCCATCCACCCACATAGCCAATCATTCATCTCCCTTCAAATTTGATTTCAAGAATGAGAAGGTTAAAGGAGCCTGCAAATGAACACTTCTACTTAAACTTTAAAAAATAAAGTCAGATTTTCCTGTCAGGTAGTAAATTAGATTTGGCTGATGGGTTTTACATTAAGGAATTGCTTTGCCAATTAACTTACAGAGCTGACATTTTTTTTCCATAAATTAAATGAGTTAACTCTGAGCTCCAAGGTTTTGGCCAGGAGAAATCGAGGTGCTCGTTCAATGACCCAGAACTGCAGTGTGCCATATGACAGGTACAAGTACATGGGCCCACAGAATCCTTGACCCGTGGCTAATCCAAACTGGGCTGTGCTGAAGTTGTAAACCACTCAGATCCCAGAAACTTAGTATGAAAAAAAGAGAACGAGGTCTCTCAGTGATGTTTTTACATCGGCTGCCTGTTGAAATGATCACGTTATGAATATATTGAGTGAAATCAGATATATTATTAAAATCAATCTCACCGTTCCTCTTTTACTCTTTCAGTTGTGGCCCCAGGACATTTGAAATGGCGCTTGACGCTTTCATTGAATTTCCATTGGACACTGCTGCTTCAGAAAATATGTCCCTCGGAACACAATATACACAAGACAAAGCTTTTAGGTGTCTATTTAAAATGTCACGGTGGTATATGGTTTTAAAATGGTGGTTCTGGAGCCTCCAGCGTGTGCCCAGTGCGAGGAGATGTCACTTGGCCACACGCCTTTCTCTTGATCACTCAAGGTCAGAAAGAAAGTGTGGGTCCCGAAAGGGCGCTGGCTGAGAGGAGGGAGGGCAGGGTCGATCCCTTTCCAGCTACTGACTGGCCGAGGAGCCCTCGAGGGTCGCGGTGAGATGCATGGCCTCAGTGTGTCCCCCTAACATTCCTGAGTTGCAATCCTAACCTCCAAGTGCTGGTGTCGGGTGGGCCTTGTGTGGGGGGTGATGGACAGGAGGATGGAGACCCCTCTTTCTCTCACACTCCCACCACAGTCTGTTAGTGACTTGTCAGCTCTCTCTTCGGCATCTTCCCACAATGCCACGGATCTCACCAGTCCTTCAGGCCTCTGCAGTGTCTGTTCCCTCTAAAGGGATGTGCTTTTCCTGGCATGGCTCTCCTCCTGAAACTCAGCTCTAACTCAGCAGCTTGCTGGCAGGGCCTCCCCCGTCTCCCTCTATCAGCACGGCCTGCCCTGGACGCCAGGGGAGTTCCAGCTGTTGTCTGCTGACTCCCCTAGGAGCATGTGAGCCCCAGCTGCGCAGGGCTTTGAGTCCCTTTGTCACTGCTGTGGCTGTGCAGTGGGCATGACAGGGACTGCACCGTGTGCGTGCCCTCGGCATCTGCCCAGGGGTGCTGAGTCAGCAGCCCTGCACTGGGCTGAGGCTCCCTCAGTCCTTGCCCCCGGGGGTCCTGTCCCTGGAGAAGCCGCTGGGGAGAATTCCTGGGCCGCTCCAGCACCAGCCCCCGCCGGCAGGCAGCAGCCCGGGCAGCTCCTACTGCAGAGCAGTTTTCAAATGGATCACCTCCTGCGAGTGTTTCCCTGGCTGCAGGGGTAAACCCTGGCGCGGTCCGACAGGTGCCACGAGACCCGTTACTAATGGCTTCTGGGCTGCATTGGAGGTTGGTTAGTTGCCTTGGCCTTACTTTTTTAGAGTTTTAAAAAGCTGATTAAAAAAAAGGAAAGGTAATGCCTATTCACTGAAAAGAAAAAGACGAAACCCCAACAGCCAAATCTCAAGAAGAAAACAGGCATTTGCAATTCCACAGCTCACTGCCAGCCCCTTGGGCTCAGTCTCCGTTTTCTCTGTGGTATGTATGAACCCTGGTTGAGATCATACCCCATATTCAATTTTAAATCATGCTCTTTTCCCTTAAAATTAGGCACTGAGCATTTTCCACATCATTAAAGACTACTAATCGTTACCATTTGCCCAGTGCTCACAATGCCCCCGCTCGGGGCCAAGGGCTCTGCTCAATTTACTCTTTTAATTTTCACAACAGCTGCCTGCAGTTTGAAGGGGTGGCCCTGGGGCCAGGTGGCCAGATGCCCCTCAGGCTCAGCCCCTCCAGAGAAATGTGGGTGTGTTTGCTTCCTGTAGCTTCTGTGACAAATTACCATGAACTGGGTCGCTTAAAACAGCAGAGGATGATTCTCTCACAGGCGTGGGGGGCCAGAAGGGAGAAGTTAAGGATTCAGCAAGGCCACGATCTCTCTGGAGACTCGAGGGGGGGATTCTTGCTAGCATCTTGTGGCTGCTGCAAATCCTTGATCTCCCCTGGCTTATGTATGCACCAATCCAACATCTGCCCCTCCTCTCCATATCCCCTCTTCAAGAACATCAGTCACTGAAATTTGGGACCAGCCTAACCACTCACATCTGCAAATGTTCTATTTCCAAATAAGCTACCTCCTAAGGTTGTGGCTGAGCATGAGTTCTGGGGGTCACTCTCCAGCCCTGCATGGGGTGTTTCTGAGCCTCACTTTCCTCATTTTTTCCGTGGTAAGGACCAGTACCATCCTATGGGCTAACCGAGTGAGTGTGCGTGTGTCACGTGGAGCACAGAACTCCGGCTGGCCTTCTGCAGCCACCTCCAGGGCCCAGCTTGCCCTGACAGCATGGCAGTTACAGAACCGTCCCCATCAGCCTAACGATGACTGGACCAGGAGGGCAGTCCAGAGCCCCTCAACCCATGGTGATGCAGCTGGCAGAAGCTGGGCCTGCTGGAGAAATCCTGGGAGTTGTCACCTTTTTAGGAGACAGGATCAAAAAGCAGTCAGAAAGAGAGAGAAGTTATGGCAGCCAGGGCTGGGCTCTGACCCCAGATGCACTCACCAGCAGCGTGGGCCTGGGGGGTCACTTAAGCCGCTGAGGTCCTGACTTCAGCCCTGACATGGGGGGACCTCCCCATCTCACAGAGCTACTGGGAGGCCCGAGCGAATCCATTCGAGGGTCTTCGCCAATGGGAAGCAAAGTGGCGCTGAGTGACGGCTGCGACTACTCTAACTTTGGGTCTAGTGCCACTGTCCATTTGTTTACTTGATGTATCTGCTTGTTTGTTTTCAAAAATGCATTTTCTCTTAGTGCAGAAGGCATGCATGTTCATTATAGAACAGAATAGACAAGGAAAGGGGAAATACTGATCACCTGTGATGTCACTCTCTACCGATCGCCCTTTAGTATAGCACGTAGACGGAGATATATATATATATATATATATATATATATATATATATATATATGAATGAAACCTTTTAATGGGATTTTTGTGAGCTGTCTTTTCTTTTCTTAGCTATACCCTGTAAACATTTTATATAGATATTTATTTACATGTGTACGTGTGTGTCTCTGTGTGTGAACAGAATTTGTCACAGTTCCGTGACATGGTGTCCAGTGGATGTGTCATGGGGCAGTGAGCCCACCCTTATTTATTTATTTATTTATGGTGCTGGGGATCGAACCCAGGGCCTTGTGCTGGCACAGCGAGCACTCTGCCACCTGAGCTATATCCCCAGCCCCCACCCTTACTCAGAGGCCAGCTGGCGGCCATCTCAGCTCGGTTCATTTGGAGAACACCTGTTTCCACCTGGTGACAGGGCTCTGCATATGACTTGGGGCCTCTTGGGCATCTAGGGCCGTGACCCCACAGGAGGAGGGGATGCCATGGGATCCATCGTAGGCCATTGAGGATAGCCATCCAGGGTCTCTTCCCTGGGGTCCCTGCTGTGGAGATCAGAGAACTGAGGATTCTGAGAGGCCAAGAAAGTGCCCAGGAAAGGGATGGGGATGCCACCTCAGAGGGGCTCCCTGCTCCCCCGGAACGGAGGCTGAAGGGCCTCTGCTCCCACTCCTTCACCAGGCCCCCTCCTGCCCACCACGGTTGGGGAGTAAATTGATAAATTCTCATAAGCTTTTGAGGGCCTCGGGGTGTCTGGGTTCATTCTGGGCAGCTGCAGCCGAGCACCACAGCCCGGGTCTCTCAGGATGGGCAGAGACTCACTGACGGACGGGTCTGGAGGCAGAATCCAAATCAAGGGCCGGCGTCTGTCCAGGCCCCTCTTGCTGTGCCGTTGAAGGATGGAAGGAAGAGATAAAGCAAATGGGTGAAAAGGGGAGAGAGAACAGCCTTTTATAACAAGCCAAGTCCCCCTGAGTGAGCCGACTCCCCCAGCGTCCCACTGCACCCTTGCAGCCTGGCCCTGTCCTCGGGCCCCAGCTCCCATCTCTGCTGCCCTGGGGCCGGGTTCCCACAGGTGCTCCTTGGGGCCCTGGAAAGCGCACGGCAAGGTCTTCCATCATTAGAGAAAGCTGAGTGTTTGGAGGAGTCCCCGGAGATGTCCCCGTCCTCCTGGGTGCCTGGCTGGGGAGGTGTCCATCCCGACAGGGCTCTTCCTCGGAGGCCACCCGGGAGGAGTTTTGCTTTCTTTCATCCCAACTCAGAAGGCAGTGGAGAGGACGATGCCAGCAGAACCAAGGGACAGATGAACAGGCGTCTCTTCTGTCACCGCTGCAGCTGAAGAGCCTGGGCGGACGACATGGCCCAGATGACACACGTGCCAGGATCCATCTGTCCGAGGTCGGCCCAGTCTGAGCGCTAAGGAGGCGGCTTCATGAAGAAAACGGTTCCCCTGTGTCCACGTTCCTCCTGGATCTCACCACCCCTGGGGGAGCCAGCAAGAGCAGAGCAAGTTCTTAGTCTTAAATATTGATTTAATGGGAGTAAATTGGTACTTCTTTAGTTAATTTGGGGCAAGTGAACATTTTTTAGAAATAATTAATTTCTGCTAGTGGCTCATTTGTACCTTGTGGTCTCAGGTATATTCTTACCAACTTACAGAGGGACAGCACCGAGAACTACACAAATGAAGACTGTAGTTTTTACCACCCACCCCCACCCCACACTTTCTCTTTTTTTTTTTTTAATAGTTAAGCATTTATTTTCACAAAAAAGTTGAACACCTTTTTCACAGTCATATCTATTGATCTTTTCATATGAGATTCCTTCAAAACTTTATGATTTAGAAAGTTCTCCCATTTATACAGAATTTGCAGGAGGACCATCTAGTGTCATATAGATTTTTATTTTTAATTTCTCACATTGACTTCTCAAAATCTACCTGGAGGGTATTTGATGCTGATTATGAAGTGAGACTCCAAGTTGCATCTTCCTTCCCCAAAGCAGCCTTCCAATTTCCACTAACTGCTTTATCTCTGCCATCTACACCCGGGCTCATGGCGCACACACACCAGTACACAAGCGCACACGCGTTCCTCTACGACATCTTTAGATCTTAAATGGATGCATTCCTGGATACCTATTTATTTCTACTGGCAGCTCATCTTGCAAGTCCCATTTATTTCACAGATAAGAACACTGAGACTCAGAGAGCAGATTAATTTTCGAGGTCACCCAGTTTGTTAGAGGCACGTCTGGGAGGATGGCAAACCCAGAGCATCCCCAGCTAGTGCCACCCTACTGACCCCATGGGGCTGGGTCCTTCCTCTCCTGAGACGCCACAGCCAACAACATGGCTTGGTTCCGTCCTGTCCGTCTAATTAGACTTACAGGATCCAACGCAGTAAGCAGCAGCCACAGGTGCACCGAGAGTCTGAAATATTTCTAGTCCAAATTGAGCTGTGCCAGGGGAGTCGAGCACATGGGATTGAAAGACCCAGTGAGGGAGAAGAAGAGGACACCGAACGGCTCACGGATGGATTTGGCAGCCAAGACCCGTTGACCCGAGAGTATGTCCAACATGTTGAGTATAAGTTAGTATTAAAATGACTTTCACTTGTTTCCTTTTACTTTTCCAATGTGGCTCCTAGAAAATTAAAAATTATGTGTGTGACTTGCATTATTTTTTGTGGGATAGTGTTGAAAGCTGGATTGCTTATTCTGTGTGGTCTTCCTTTTCTTGTGGTTTTACCTTAGCAATCTGCACAATCCCTAGAACATGGTAGATACTAACTGTTTGCTGAATGAATAAATGTGACTTTCCAACTCCTACAGCCACACACCTCAGTGATGGAATCCGGGCTTTCTCTTCCTCTCAGTGCAAAAGGATTGCTTAGGACATGATTGTGATCAAGGAGAGTCCTTAGTCCCTGGGGATCGATAGGAGAATATGAACGGACCGAGAGCTCAGGCCACGAAGGTGGCCTCTGTGAGGAGTCCCTACATTGTCCAGGGGGAATCTCCTATTGCTGTGCTCAGGTCACTTGGCCAAGCAGAGACATGGTGCCCCTGCCCCCTGCCCAAGCCCTTCCTTTCTCAGCCCAGCACCATGCTGTGGGTAGGTCAGCAGCTGAGGTGGGCTCAGAGCAGGCGACCTGGCTTTAGATCTCTCCTTCCCACCTGGGGCTGTTGGATCAGGAAGACCCTCCCTCCCTCCCTCCCTCCCTTCTTTGCCTCCCAGCCCCTCGCCTTCACCGTGTACGGAGTCGGCATTGGAGCGAATGCTCCTGACCAGCCGAGGAGCAAGCCTGGGACAGGGTACGGAATAGGTGCCACTTCTGCTCTGGGCCATGAGCCGCGCTTACCTTTGTCTGTTTATCTTCATTCCCCCAGGGCCCCGTGAGTCATAAGCTGGGAACTCATGTTTGTTATGGTCACAAACGTCCATCTGCTGTGGGGCATGCGTCCTCGGGCTTCAGAGAAAGGCTTCCCCCCGTGCACTGGACAGAGGCCATCTCCTGCCACCATTTGGATGGACTTGGCTGAGCACAGACAGAACTCTGTTTATAGGACTTGGGGTCAGGCTCTTTATTTTGTGAGGGGGGTAACGTAGGTTGAGCACCCCAATCCTAAAATCCAGAATCCAAAATGTTCTAAAACCTGACACTTTTGGAGTGCTGACATAAGACAAGTGGAAAATTCCACACCTGACCTCCAGTGTCGGTCACGGTGAAGACTCAGGTGCACTAAAGACGTGGCGTAACACTACCTTCAGGCCAAGCACATAAAGTGCATATAAACAAATGGATTTTTGTTTAGACTCAGATTCCATCTCTAGGAGATCTCATTATGTATAAGCAGATATCCCCAACTCTGAAAATAGTTCCAGTCCCAAGCGTTTTGCATAAGGGACATTGTAACCCCACGTGTCTCTCTGAAGTCTTTTGAGTGTCAAGTGATGAAGCATGTGCCAATCTTCTTTACGAATTCCAAAGTACTAAGATAAATAAATAGACAAAATGTCAGACACAGAGTTTACCCAGCTGCCCAGATAGGAAGCAGGGTTGGAGAGCAAGTCTGAGTTCTTCTAAGCCCAGGTTTGTTATTCAATTTAAATGTGTAGTGCGGAAGGACGGTGGCCTGGGCTGGGCGCGTAGGAGTTATTGTTAACATGGGCACAGGTTTCAGGCAGGATGAGAAGTTCCCAGGAAGTCTGGCGGTGGCAATTCTGTGACAATGGGAATGTCCTTGGTACATCTGAACTGGGCACTTGAACATAGTAAAAGTGCTTAGTTGTAGGTGATGTCTGCTCTCCTACGATTCGAAATATAGGAATGAAGTTCTAAAAGTAAAAAATGTAGGGGAGGTTATCTAGGATAGAATTCTCCCATGTTCCAGGTGGTAGGGGGTGGATGGGAGCAGAGACCCCCTGCTGGGGTTGTACCCACCCTCTGGGGGGGAGGAGGAAGGCCCTTACAACACAGGAAATGCTTGAATTGGAGATCCCAGGGAGCTGCGGATGCACAAAGAGGGGCCCCCAAGAGATTTTGGGGAGGGGTTGACTGCAGACGCTTCCTGGGCACCAGCAGGGCAAGGGGATGGGCATATGCTGCAAGCAGAGGGCAGAGCCGGTCTGGCAGCTGGAGAGAGGGTCAGGGCACAGGTAGGGGCCAGGCAGGCCTGTGGCGGGGGAGTATGAGGTGAGGCCCCTCTGAGGCTGGCACTGTGGGGCCCTGTGGTCAGCTCCCTCAGGGGCCCTTGGGAGCCACTGAAGGGCTTGGGAAGGGGAGGGACACCTTCAAATCCGCCTTCCTGACAGCTCGCTGTGGCAGCTTGGAGGCTGGGTGAGGGGCAGGGACAGGACGCAATAGTGAGACCACCAGGCAGCGGCCAGGGGGCGGGAGCTGAGCTGGCCGAGGGGAGAGCTCTTAGGCTCTGGTCGCCTGCCACCCAGGCTGCAGAGGTCGGGTGTGAGTGGGCAGGGGCTGTCGCTCAGGGGTAGAGCACTTGCCTGCTGTTCACGAAGCCCGGGGTTCGACACCCGGTACCACAACACAACAAGACGAAAACAAAAAACCTGTTTCCAAACACATCTGGACTCCTAAAAAAGTCCCCTGGAACCATAGGACTGCTGGTCACACCATTCTGTACCTCTGTGACATGTACTGAGAACCCTCTGTTCGGCCTGGGGACTCGGCCTTTTAACAGTGGCTTTCCAAGTTCTCGGGCCCCAAAGCCGCTGCCAGAGCGCTGGTTCTTGACATCAGCCTTCGCCAACCAACTGTGAGGATGTAAGGAGGGGTCTGGCACCCTGGCACCCAGGGCTCCTAGCCTGGGGTCTTTACCTGGAGTTCATTTGAAAGAACTTTTGGAGACACATGATCTCTCTCTGCCTTTCTAAAGACACCCTTAAGAAGGAACAGCTATCGGTGAGTCAGGGTCAGCAACGTGAGCTGCCCGAGGACTCGTGCCCAGCTAGGGGAGGCTACTCTGAGGTTGGGGTCCTCAGCTCCTGTGCATGAAGATCTCCCCAAGGCCAGCTGTGCACCAGCTATCCACAAGCACATCAAGGTTGAGGAGAGGTGAACTCTGGATTCTATTTTAACTCTAAGTTTCTGAAATTCTAAGACTAACTTTCCTTCAGTCTTGTTCTCTCAGTCATCTTTCATGGTTTTCCCAACTGTTAGCATTTTAGATGGAGGAGCCATGTCTCAAAGCCAGGGCTAGAAACCTAAATATGTTCACCTGGCATCACATTAGCTGTGTGACTACAGGGTAGTTACATAACCTCTCTGAGTTATTTTTCTCTTTCTGCAGTGAGGCACCACGTATCTCCTCTAAAGTTTTCTGTGGGAGTTACATGAGACAGTGGATGTGAAGACACCCAGCACTGCCTTCCATACAGAAGGTCACTTGTTGACTCCCATTTCTGCCATTTTGGTGCATGACCTTGAGAAAGATAAAAGATAATCACCTTTGGGATCCCACCAACGGATATGTGCAAAGCTCTCAAAACACCATCGCACACGTGTGAACCCCACAGCATTGTCGGTCAGTGATGATCACAACCTGAGTGTGCCCTCCCAGTGCCCTGTGTGTTCCCAGTCTGGACGTCCTGTAGCCCATCTTCCTGCCCTGCCCCCCACCCTCAGCAGTGCCTCCCCACTCAGCCTGGGTCGCTGCACCCAAAGCCTGAGTCATCTATGAAAATCACTGACTGAAGAGGCCACTGTCGCTGGTGTCCAGCTGTCCCGCTCTGCACCCAGCACGGGGACTTCTGGGTACCCCGTGTGCACTGCCCGAGGAGCCTGAATGCCCCCACACTGCACTAATACTCGGGCGTTGGGGTGTCTACAAACGCCCATCTCCCCTGGACGGCCAGGCACACGGTGAGGCTCTGCGGCCTGGTAGCCCACACTCCCCTGTGAGCTGCTGGGGCCTCCTGGGAACATGATGTTAAACTGAGGCTGTGAGGCCACCAGACACCCAGGGAGAGGTGATGTGGGCAGTCAGGGGTCGTCTCTCATGGCTGGGCACAGCCAATTTGTCCTGGGTTAGTGGTGTTTAGAGGTATTTGGCCCTACAGGCCTTGGCAGGAAGCTGTTTGCACACATTCTTCCCTTGGGAACTAGGACTTCAAGGTCGGGTCTGAAAGGGGCTTGTTTTCTGTCCCAGTCTCATGCTGGGCAACTGTGGGGGCCTCCCCAGGAGGACGGTGTGAGACACACCTAAGAGTGTGTGTGTATTCAAAGGTGTGTGGGCTGGAGCTGTGCATCTGAAGTTTTTTTGGATGGTTTGCAATATAAACAGACTGTTTTCTTAGCTAAGCCTAAAATGTTGGTTTTCCAGAAGGTCCCTGGCCAGCTCAGAGTCAGGAAGTTGAACAGCAGAGATGCCTGTGGAAAGGGCCTGGAGAGATTTGCAAGACCTGAGCAGCAGCATTCGGGGTTCTCTGGAGTGAGGATGTGGGCAAACTCTCTGTCAGGCTCCAGATAGTGAGTATTTGCCACTTTACAGACTTTCTCTAGTGAAACCCTGTAGTGCCCAAAGAGCAATAGACCACCATACTAAACCAAGGGGCATGGCTGTGTTCCAACACAACTTTATTTAAAAACCAGGAGGAGTAGCACCTGGTCTGCAGGTGGTGGGTGATGGCCCCTGCCCTGGAGGGAAGTGGGGAGAGGACTTGGGCACCCCCCACCTGTCCTGCAGGCCCTCCTGTCCTCCTGCCTCCCCTCCCCAGGACTCCACCTCCTTCTAATTAGTGCTTCTGATTAGTGAAAGGTGGGCAGTGATTGGTTCAGAATCGGCCAAGGGGCGGTCTCACCACTGACCACAATGATTGGCTCAGGTTGGTCCAATCAGAGCAAAGCAGGAACTTTGACTTAGTGAAAGGGAGAAAGGAGGAGAAAGGAGACCTCTCCCCCTCCTCCTCCTCCTCCTGCTCTTTCCCCCACTTCCCCGAACTCCTGTGCAGGAACAGATGAGGGCAAACTCTCTGTCAGGTGCCAGAGAGTAAATATTTGCCATTACAGACTTTCCCAAGTGGAACCCTGTAGTGCCACAGCGTGTGCTCCAGAGTCAGTGTGCCCAGGGCCAGGGAAGGCCTGGCAGCTCCTGGCTAAGCAACCTTGGCCGTCTCCTGAAACCCCCTCCTTGGCCTCCTCATCTGTAACGCAGCAGGGGCCTTGTCACGAGAATTGAATTAGTGAATACACTTTTAACACTCTTAGAATGCTCCCGACACCTGGAAAATGTGGAACAGAAGCTAACTTGATTAGGAAGGTGATCATCAATATCCCAATTAGATCACCCTTGTTTGGGCTTTCAGCACAAACACTTTCTAAACCCCCGCTTTCCTCTGTTCTTCTGTAACGGCCCCCACGCGGCGTCTGCTCCCAGGACCCTCTGGGCTGTGTCGGTGCAGACTCCCGGCTTGCTCCTAGGCGCTGTCCTCCGTAATGAGTTCTCTGTCAATCGCCAGCTCCCGGAGAGCAGGCTGCGGGCCGTGCCTGCCATGGTTCTGTCAGGCCAGCGCATCTCAATTTGGGAAGCTCCTCAGTGGTCAGTCACCATCTAAAACAGAGACCACAGGGCCGTCTCATGCCTCCCGGTTTCTGGAAACCAGCCAGCTCTTCTCCCCAATAAGACACTCCCATTCTCAGCATGCAGTTCATGCAAGGCCTTCATTACAGCTGGTTCTGGCTGGTTCCCACAGGAGCTGTTAAATCTTCATTTGTGAACCCTCTGGGGCTGCTCTCTACTTTGGGAAAGAACCGTGTGCCCGAGAGAGAGACAAGCTGTCTCCCCTGACCCTTGCACACCCTTCCACTCCTGCCCCACTTCAACCCAACTGTCAGCCGTCTCTTCAAGTGAGCTCGAAAATTAGCCCTGGTCATTGGCAGACTGCTAGGCGGAGTGGCTGGTCCTTCATCCCGGGGCCCAGACACCTGCTTCTCTGAAAGGAGCACTTCTTGGCAGGTGGGCCTCCTCGTCAATCAGCACCAGCAAGCAGAAGCCCTGAGGACCAACCACCCTGGGGTGTGCACGGTTTTAATGGGGAGTCTGTGGGTTCACCGAGTGCCACCACGGAGGTCAAGGGCCATGTTGGTTTAGGGTTTACTTTTAGCTGGTGACAGTTCCCCACTAGGCAGCTCTTGTTAACTCTTTGGCTCTGGGTCTGTCTCTGGTTATAAAGCCCTTGAGGCAGGGATGGTCTTGTTTGGTTGGGACAGTCAGTCTTCAAACTGGGGATTCTTATTATCTCTGTTTACTGGGTAAGGAAATAGGACTCAGAGTGATTGAGTCGCTTGCCCCAGGCCACACAGTTGGGACAGACCCAGGATGAGAACCTGAAGTGATTTGGATGCCAAGCCTCTTTCTCTGTGCCCATTTTCAGTTATATATTCATTTACTCCAAATCCATTCATTGAAAGCTCACCAGACAATAATCTATGCCATGGGAGTCCAGCAGCAGTGAACGGTTTCCACCCTGGGGGGAGATAAGCAACCAGCAAACAGTCCTGAAAAGTGGTAATTGCTCTGCAGAGGATTAAAGTGAGCTGGAGTCAGTTTGCATGGGGCGAGCTCTGTGGAGGGCAAATGGGCAGCAGGGATCGAAACTTAAAATTGCATTCACTTTGATACAGCAGTTCGACTCCTAGGTAATTTATCCCAGAAATGTGTTACCATGTAAGCAAATCAACTGAGATGTGTACAAGAAGGCTCTCTGCATCATTAGACTGGTCAAAAAGTGGAAGTACCAAATGCCTATGAACAGAGAATAGAGTGTCCGTGTGGGAGAGCAGTTTGTAGCTGTTTAAAAGAGTTCAGTGGAACAGACAGAACGATGAGATGTCATCTAGGATGCTCTGACATCTAGTAAAATAGCAAATTGTGAGAGAGTCTGTTTCCCTTGATTATGGGAAAAATCAGAGAAGAGAATATGTGTGTCCTTATGGCATAGACTAGGCGGGAAACCCTGCAGGAGCAAGCAAGGGCTGTTACTTCCTGGGTATCTGGAATGGCTGAGAAAAGGAGCAGAAAAAGTGTTGTTTCTTTATTTTCCCCATAAAACTTTTTGAATTTGCATATTATATATATATTCCAGAGCATATGCTAGATTTTAAAAAGATAGAAACCAGAGCGACGTGAATGACTGATGGCTGACCAGTTAGTTAACTTCTCTGCGTATCAGTGACGTGGCACTGAGACTGGAATAAAGAAATGGGGCAGCCCGGGGAGGAGGGGGGCCATGCCTTCCTGGCAGAGGGAGCAGTTAGTGGAAGACGGGAGTGGCTCATCAGGAGAAACGGAACAAGACCAGGCTGAGGGTCCTGGGGGACGGGGAGAGCAGGTGCATGAGTCTTGAGACGGGGAGGGGGCCAGACTGGAGAGATGTTTTTTGGTCAATAGCAAAAAGAGTTTGGTTATTTCCAGTTCACAAAGGCTTCATTGATAAATGTGCTTCAGAGAAGAATGATCACACCCACAGCTTCCAAGCCAGTGGGATGAAGTGCTGTGTCTTCTGCTGGGCCACCTCTTATTCCTCGACCCAGCCACCAGCCCAAGATGCTAGTCCCCCAATGCCTCAGATGGGAAGCAGAGGCTGGTGTCTCTCCAACAGTTTCTGTCAACTCACTCCTGCCAACTCGAAGGCAGATTTCCCTACACCTGGTGCCCAGTTTAGGATCTTTTGGGATGATCTTCACAATCCAGGAGTTTGGACTTTATTCCAAAGATGAAGAGAAGACAGACAGTGGTGGGTTTTAAGCAGGCAGTAGCCTTCTCTACTTATGTCTTAAACTGACTTCTCTGCAGAGGAGAAGAAAGAACTGCAAGGCACTGGAGTGGACGCAGAAGATGCAGCTGCAGACCTGGTCTTCGCCTGCAGGAGAGGAGAGCAGAGGAGGTGGCTTGCCTGGCCTGTAGAGGTGCGCGTGAGCAGACACATGGCTTAGAATAGGTTTTGGAGCAAGGACCACAAAGCTATCGACTGTGTGTGGGGTTTGTGCAAAAGAGAATCCCAGATGATTTCTAGTGTTTTGACTTGAGCCAATGGATCCCACATATCATAGTGAAAAATACCAGGATGCTGGGGTGACCGGAATCAATAATACCATTTCAATGACATTAACCTTGACATTCGCACTGAAATTCTATTGGGATGCCAAGCAGACATATATACACACAAATAGTCAAAGGGAGAGGGGGAGGAAGGTGCTGGAAGCAGGGACCTGGGTGTGGTGAGTAATCAGATATTTACAACCAGAAAAGAGAGGGTTAAATGGAAAGGAAGGACCCTTGGAGTTTTCGACTTTCCCAAGTCAAGCAGAAGAGCAAGAGGGAGAGGGCTGGGGAGAAGCAGTCCGTGAATTAGGAGGAAAACTTGAGAGTTGTGGAGTTGCGGCAGCCAAGAGAAGGAAGTGACTCAAGAAGGGGGAGGTGTTCTGCTGCAGGAAAGCCTGCTGGCTGGTTGCTGGCACCCTGCAAGGACAGTCCTGGTTAGTTTGGGGCAGGAACCCAACCACAGTGACTGAGGAGAGAATCCCAGGTGAGCAGGGAGAGGGACACGGTGTGAGGGACTTTGTTCTAGATTATAGAGATACTAGAGCATTTGGTGTGTAAACGGAGATAATCAGGAGAGAGGGGACAACCGAGCAGGCAGGCGGGCAGGAGAGAGGGGATGCAATTGCAGAAGTAATGTCCTTAGAGATGAGGTTGAATGGGATCTATACAAACAAGTGGGGACCTTGCTTTTATGGATTAGAGTCACTTTCTCATAAAATGAAGAAATAGAGAGAGGACATGGGGTGGTAGTTGGTATGGGTGGAAGTGGTTGTTGTGGGTGGCTGGTATGAAGTAGCAACCAAAATCATAAGTTGAGAACAACGTGCAGGTGGGGAGAAAAGAATGTAGGGCTTCCGTACGAGAGAAGATGTGAAGCCGCCATTCTGGAAAGGAGAAAGGATGATAGACTTGTAGAAATGTTTTTCATGCAGTTTGAGATCTGTCACCCTGGGCTGAAAGTCAGGGCAGCCTGCAAAATGGTGTGTTTTCCTCCCGTACTCCTGAGGTGCAGACCACTGCATGGACAAAGAAGTGAGTTAGTGAGGATCAGGCCTGGATCAGAGGTGAGTGATGGGTGGTGGCGGGTGGAGGAGTGCAAAGAGCTCAGAGCATTTTCAAGGAAGTGGTTCCAGATGTGGACTATGGTTACTGAGCTAGGTCAGGAGGAGAGTGAGGGTCTGTGTGGGGTGCCAGGATGAGAGGTTGGGAAGGCAAAGGAGTGTCTCAAAGGCTGTTGCAATGGGTACAGTTGGCAATGGTTTTCATGTTGTCTGGGTGCCTTCCTTTCTTGCAGTGTGGATCTGAGATATTACATTCTCTTCCCTATATCCTTGTGGTACCTGTGCAGATTGTCTGTACCTCATCTTGATGTTGTGCTCCCAGACCGTGCTGGTGTCCCTCACTGTATGTTATTGCATCTAAGGTTGGTGGTGGCAATAGCAGAGGTAATTTGAGATAATAGTGTTGGTGCCCCAAGATGGAAGCAATGTGTTACAGAGATGGGGCTGAAAGAGTGGGCCTCACACTCCCTTTGGGATGCCTGCTCTGAGATGCAGCTGCTTCTAGGCCCTGTCTGTTGTCAGGGGCTACTGCTTGGGAAGGCTATGGCAATGGCTGCAGTGTCCCAAGATGGAAGTAGGTTAGCTTAGGCTCCCAGATGGGGAGTGGGGGGGACAAACTCGGACCTACCCTGGACCTGGGTCCTGCACAAGTTGGTGTGGACAGATCTGGACCGGCCTGGACCCCTGTGGTAGTCTGCTGGTCAGAAGATGTGTCCTGTGCTGGAGGCTGGGCTCCGGCCGGTGCCTGCCAGTGGAGGGGTGGACCTGGGCCTACTGTGAGCCTAGGTCTTGTGTGGGCTGGGCTGGGCGGTCTGACAAAAACCATTTTAGAGGAGGATTAATTTATCTGGAGGCTCATGGTTTCAGAAATCTCCATCCACAGATGGCCAGCTCCATTGAGCAATGGCAGAACAGCTCTGAACTGTGGCAGAACATCATGAGGTTTTATGGTGGAGGAAAGAGCTCAGCGCATGGCTGCCAGGAAGCAGAAGGAGACTTCCCTCCCCAGGGACAAACTGCATACCCCAAAGTCATGGCCCAGTGACCCATCTCCTCCAGACACCTTACTGGCCTATAGTTACCACCCACTTAAATCCCTGACAGTGGATTAATATGCTGATTAGATTTAGGCTCTTGTAACCCAAATATTTAACCTTCTAACTTTCTTGCATTGTCTCACATATGAGCTTTTTAGGGGTATCTCATATCTAAATCATAATAGGTCCTTTTCTTTCTAATGATATTGTACTTATGAAGTTATCAGCATACTTGGGGCCTCTGAAAAACTCCTGGGTACTCAGAGATAAGTGAGACATCAAACATTAAAACATCAATGTTTGAATGAGGCTGATTATTTTTTAAAGAGTCATTTTAAAGAATGCTATAATAATGAGTTCAAATGGTGAAGGAACTGGGAGGGACATTACTTCCCTCTGCAATGAAGCTATACAGCTCTGAGGGAGCACAGTTTTAGCTCTTTTTGTTGGGTGTGGTTAACTATTGAGTGTGCCTGGGTTTAAATTGTAGTTCTGCGATTTATAATAGAAGTCACCCAAAGAAAATTATTTCAACATGAGAAAAGGGAACCCTTGCACACTGTTGGGTGAAAATGTAAATTAGTAAAGCTATTATGGAAAATAATACAGATGTTCCTCAAAACATTGAAAATGGAGTCACCACATGGTCCAGCTATACCACTGTCACGTATATAACCAAAGGAAATGAAATCGGTATGGAGAAGACACCTGCATTCCTGGGCTTTTTGCACCATTTTTTATAGTAGCCAAGAAATATTAACAACCTACGTGTCCATCAGTGATGAGTGAATAAGGAAAATGTGGTACAGATACACCACAGAATACAATTCATTCACAGAAAAAGAGTGAAATCCTGTGATTTTGACAGCCCGGATAGAACAGGAGATCATCATGTTAAGTGGAATAAGCCAGACCTAGAAAGACGAGTACAGCATCATCTTACTCCTGGGTGGATCTCACAGCATCTGAGATTAGGATGTTGGCCACCAGAATATTAGCACCAGGGGTGGGAGTCACAAATGAGAGACTGGATCAGTGGGTACTAAATTACAGTTAGGTGACGATAAGAAATTCTCAGTGCTAGTGCACACTGTGCATTTAATAAGCTAGAAGAAAGGAGTTTGAATGTGTTTGTCATAAATGATAAATGTTTGAGGAGATAGATAAGGTTAACCTGATTTGAACATCACACAGTGTACAAATGTATTAAAATATCTCATGGAACTCCATAAATGCGAACAAATTTTATGGTTTTATGAATCAGTTAAAATGAATTTAAATAAAATATTCAAAAATTCAAGAAAGAGCTACTTAACTCCTCAAGCCTCAGTTTCTTCATTTGCATAATTATGTCCTCTTCTTGGGGACTCTGTGGGAATGCCTGGTGAGTGGCAGGAGAGAGGGTGACTTGCCCAAGCCTGGCCTCACTGTGAGAGGACCCCAAGACTCTGGCCAGAAGCCTGCCTGAGGTTGCAAAAAATGAACAGGGTTGGGCACCTCCCAGTTCCTGGTTTAGTAAATGATAATTTGCGTTTGAATCTTCCAGGGTACGGAATTACAAAGTAGATTCTCATCAGGGGAAAAAGGATCTCTTCCATTTCACAAATCAAACCGTCATTCTTCTAGTTTTGAAGTACAGTTGATTTTCCAAGTTTAACACAGTGATGGAAAATTAAGTAAAACATCAGAGCCTCTGTGGACTGTAGGGACCAACGTGCCACCCAGAGGCCCTGATTTGGTTTCTCCAGCAGCCCAGGATCCTGTCACACCAGGTGCAGTAGGAAAGAGGGACATCGTAGACAAGGGTGAGGAAGCACCTAGAGAGCACTGTCGGAAATGGGAGCTGGTGGAAATAACCCCCAGCTCTGGGTCCCAGGAAACTGCCACCAGAGGCCCCTCACCCTAGGGACCACCCGCCCCGGAAGGGTCAGACTGAACTAGCACCAAGTGAGATCTAAGAAGGTTTTCTTAGAGTCATGTTGCATTACTGCTTCTAAATTGAGCACTAAAACTCTACCGGGCCCCATTGAATCATAAGGAGAAAGGGTGACGTGAAAGCATCTGCAGGGTCATCTAGCCCGCCGACTGCAGCTGGGGTCCAACAAACTTCCACTGCACTTCCTGGGAGTGCCGTGTTCCTCTAGGGACAGGAGGTCACTAGGCAGCCCCTGCTCTCCAGTGGCCTAGTCTCATGGGAAAAACAGATGTGAACAGAGAAGCTAACAGAGCTAAGAGACACAGGCCCATTCTGGCCGATGGAGTGAGGACAGTCGGAGAGCCAGGCCTGGGAGGACGAGTAGGACTTGATCACATGGGAACAAGAAGGAGCAGCTCTGGGAAGAAAGGAAGGGTGACCCCCAGAGACCTTCAAGGGCTATCACACTCGAGAGTGTGAGCAGGTAGGAGTGTGCCTGGCTGCAGGGCTGACCTCAGATCAGAGGCAAGGAGGCTAGACAGGGGCCGATGGACTGTTCTCAGGGACTATGTCTTATTTGCTTCTTTTACAAACCCCACGTTAATGTCCAGTCCCTATTAAACCTGTGATAAATGGATGATGAATGGATGATGCCCCAGGACATGAGTCGGGTGCCTGGCAGAAGGGAAGGGATCAGAGATGGAAGGGAGCTCTGAATGGAGCCTCCCCGGCAGCAGGGGAGAAGGCACCCCCTGGGCAGCAGGGCTTGCTGAGGAATGAGTGCTTCACAGTCAGGCCAGCCAGGGCAGATCCCACCTGCCAGGCATCCCCTATGTGGTCCTGGGCCAGGGGTGGAAGCCCTCAGAACTCTGTTCCTCTCTCTGTAATACAAGGGTAGCCATGCCAACTGCATCAGACAGACTCCTTTGATTACAAGAGTCAGAAAACCCAACTCCAAAGGACTTAGGCAAACTGGGGACATATTGGCTCACATAACCAAAATGCCTGGGTGTGGATTGGTCCAGGAGCACCAGGGAGTTTGCTACAATCCAGTTTTTCTCCATCTCTTACCCCTCCTTTCTGGGGGATGGCTTTGCTCTCAGAAGCAGCATGTGGGCAAGTGAGGGATTCAGCCTCCATCCCACATGGGACTTCATGTCACATACCAAGCAGCAAGGATGATGGCTGATGGATGGATGCTTTGCAGGAAGTCAAGCCAGCTACCCAGGGGTCACTGTGTTTCACTCCCTGGAGCAAAGGGGGATCCTCTTCCAGGTCTTCAGGGCTTCACTCTCCTGGGCAGATGCTGTGATCCCTTTTGTGATGGTTAATTTTATGTCAACTTGACTGGGCAAAGGGCTGCCCAGATAGCTGGTGAAATTCTTCCTTGGTATATGGGCGATGGAATCTCAGGAAATGATTTGCATACTTAGTAAAGAAAAGCATGCTCTCTAAAGTGGGTGGGCTTCTTCCCCTCCATTGAGGGCCCAGGTTGAATAAGAAAGTGAGGAAGGATAAACTCTCCCCTGGAGCTGAACACCCATCTTCTCTGCCCTTGGACGTCAGGCCTCCTGGTTCTCAGGCCATCCAACCAGCTTGCAGATGGCCTATGGTGACCCATCCTGTGTATCTCTGTAAAGCCTTTGGTTCTCCTCCTCTGGAGACCCCAATCTACTTATGACCCTTTCAAGGGCATGTCATTAGTACAGCTCTGAAGTCCCCATCCTTGAAGGTTCTTTGCTTATGTCCTTGTGGGTGGCAATTTTCCTCTCCACTTGTGGCTCCTCTAGGTCTCTTCTCCCTCTTCTGAGTTCTGTGAGACCCTTTTGCCCTTGATAACTCAAGATAACTGTTGGATACATAAAAATGTAAGAAAAATTAGCCCAGATTAGTGAAGCTGTTACATTGATAATGTGATTATACCCCATTCTAACTTATTCATTAAAAAATTAAGAAACTTACATCTGGAAACCCTTTGTTTGCCCCATCTCCCATGGCCATTTATATTTGGTAGTTAATAAAATTATACAAACAACAGCTAAAAAAGGTAATTGTTGCAGGCATGTCTTAGGGATGTGTTACTTTTGTTAGTTATTTTATTAATCTGAGGATGATGGTATATTATGAAACAATGCTCTACTCCCCTTCCTTCCTAAAATACAATTCTTGGAATAGCAAAACATTATTTTTGAATGTTGGATGAGTCCTTTTTTCCATAGCACAAAAAACTACCAATAGTTTCAGGCTTCCTTCCCCTTCCCAGATTCAAACCTTGTAGGAAAGAAAGCTACTCCCTTTCTTGCAGTGGGAACACAGGTCTTGGGCCTCATTTTCCTTGCTCTGAATCTGGTCCTGGGCTCACTGGTGATCCAGTCCCTGGGCCAGGGGACGTGCTGCGTTGGATTGGCTTTTGCTTTGAGCAGCAGGGAGGTCACCTTGCTGAATGACATAGCCCCTGATGATGGAATCGTGGTTTTCCTACCAGCAGGTCAGAAGGCCATGACTGAAGAAGTGAAAGGCTGCAGGACACACCAGCTGAGGTCCAGTGCACGTTACTGACCAGGATGACTTAAGATGATACCCACCAAGGGCCAACATGGTATGCACCTAATAAAAAAACCCAAAGTCTTTTTCACCAGTGCAGAGGCTGCACTACGTCCTGTCTCGGGCAGTTCATTATGTTGGAAAAGCATGGATTCTGGAGGGGCCTGTGAATTCTGGTCCCCCATTTTTCCCTGCTGGCTGTGTGTCTAGGTCAAGACACATGCCCTCTCTATGTTACCTATCACACGCCTGTGGGAATTCCACAAGGTACCACATGTCAGGAGTCTAGGACAGGACAGTGTCATGGGCAGGGCTCAGCCCTTGTGGACTACTCAGAGAAGGTCCATGGTCAATTACACAGCAAAAGACTGATCGCTGCCCACGGCCGTCAGTCATGCAGAAGGGAAGGACTCCAGACACAAAGAAACCCTCCCCCTCCCTCATGCACATATGTCAACACACCCAGAGCCTAGTACGAGCAACACGGAGGCCAGCTGGAGGCTTCAGGCCAATGTGTGAGAGCTGGGGGCATCCATGGCTCAGCCAGTTGTGGTCAGAGACCAACAAGGTCCAGCTGGAGGCACAGAATTCAGAGTCCAGGAGTCTGTCCCAGGCCTGCGAGTATCTGGGGACCAAGTCTTTGAGGAGTGACTGAGAATCATTGTTGTGCAGCCAAGTCACCAATAAGCCCTCAGGGAGGAAAAAAAAGGCCAATTTAAAGCATTTGCCCCGACACCGACTTCATGCTGCCAAGATTAGGAGCCCATGTGAGCAGGCTCCAGCACACGCTGCCTGACCCGCCTTGGGGAGTGCCGCTCTGCCTGGTTCCTGCAGCACCATCCTGGCTACTCTCACCCTCAAAGCTATCCCCTGGGCTCACAGTGACGAGCAGTTCTCCAGGAACCTGTGCCATTTCTTACCTCTTCCCAATCACCTTTTCCTCCTTCTGACCTTGAATGATCCATCCCAGCAGGGACCCTGTGTAAGGCAGAAGAGGCTGTGGACTACACACCTCCAGGGGGTCCATCTGCAGGTGGAAGGTGCACACAGTCCCTGCAATCACCTGTGGCAGCTCTGCGCCCCAGGCCTTCCCGCTCCACGCGTGTCCCTCCAGGCCGGCTCGCTGCTGATCTTCTATATCCCTACAGCATCCTGAAGTTTTCCATATGCCCAATTTCCCTAAGGTAAGGAGGACTCTTCCCTAATACATTGACAGATCTCTTGTAGTACTCTCTGCACTTGTGCACTGTACGTCCATTAGCAGGAGGAACCCAACGTGACTCACTTCTACATCCCTGGCAGCCACTGGAACATGTGATGAGTCTGGGAGCTCTGTCCAGGGGATGTTAGGTTGGGGCAGAGAAAGTCCAGGGAGGCAGAGCCGTATTTGATCCCCAGAAGACACTGCGAGCAAAGCCGTAATTGGGTCTGTTCTGTGGGGCGGCAGTGCCCCGGAGAACATGAGGCTGACAACTCCGAAAAACAGTGCTTTAACCCAAAAAGCTCTTCCCGCAGTGGACAGGCTGTCTTGAGAGGTGGTGAGCGCCTGTCTCTAGGACTTTGTGAGCCAAGGCTGAGATTGGTAAATAAGCAAACTAGGGATCTCTCCTTGAATAGGGATTGATGTGGAATTCTTTGTCCTAATATAAGAGCTGAGACTACTGTTCAAAACGCTTTCTGCAGCAGTTAGGTGACTTTGTGGTGGCTGCTGCACTCACACGTGCCATTTCTACCTGATTTCCAGCTGGGAAAGTCGGATAGGGCAGCAGATAGAAAGGAGGTAGAAGTACTTGGTGGGAACCCCCTGTTGGTGAGTCATGGTCAGAAATAAACAAGAGCCAGCTGTCTGGGCAAAGTGACATGTGACCTGCGGTGTTTCACACCTCTGGGCCTTTGTTCCTACCTCTTCTTCCTGGGACGCCCTAGCTCTTGTATGACCAACGGTGGCCATTGGCGTACTTGAGCTGCTGTGCTCGGTTTACCTGGTCACCCTCAGGAAGCCTGGCTGTGTACACCTCAACCATGGGATCAGAAACACCTCAACAAAATTAATCAAAGTTAGTTTGTTTGTTCCAAAGATATACAGGTTTGGGGGTTCCCTGAGGGCAGGGGCTGCCTTATTCTCCTCTGCATCCTAGAGCCCGGTTTGGTTCCTGGGATCTAAAGGTGCTCCAGGAGGGCAGAAGAGCTGCCATGCGCCTGAGTGACTATGTCCACCTACCTGAGGCCTGGGGATTTCCTTTGGAAAAGTGGATAAGTGTTCTAAGTGGATGAAAGGGCAAAGGGGTAGAGATGGGGCATGATCTAAAGCCGGGCTTTGGGAAGCCTGTTGGCACAAGACGGGGGTGCCTGAAAATTTGTGAAGAATGAACACCATCCAAAGGGGTGAGTGACCGACAGCCCTGTTTCCACCCTGCCCCTGCCCAGAGCTGGCTGTCCAGTCCAGGGTAGACAGGTGGCCCGAGCTGGGTCAGTGGATGTTTTCTCTTTGAAATCTGAACATTCATACCTTTGGATTGTCAGCAGCAGCACCTGGTCACGCAGTCCCTGGGAAGGTCACCCACTCCCCAGTGGCCAGGGCTACGGTCTTCCCAAAGAACTGTCCTCAGCCTTTCCCCGTAGGCCAGTCAAACCCCTCCTCAGAGCGGTTTGTGACTATCCGAAAATACCTAGGATTTTGAAAAGCCCACAGGGAGCAAAATCATACCCATTGAAGGCCATTAGTCATGACCCAAAGAATCGTGACACTGTTCTAAATTCTCCACAGACTTCATGACTGATCCAAAGTCGTTGTGATTCATCCCTTCCCTCTCCCCACCCCGGCGTGAAAACACCACCTTCCCTGAACGAAGAGTTCTGTCCCTGAAAATTTCCCAGGAAGGCAGAATTTCTTGCCAAGAAATGTTAAACCTCCTAGAAACACAGAGCTCAATTTTATGAATGTGTTTGTAAATGTATTTATGATAATTAAATAAAACAATTTAAATTCAAGCAAAACATTTATATTGTATTATAAGAAGCAAGGTTATCAATGCCATTTTACTGGACTATTCTTAGTAGTGGCTGCTCTGCTCTTTATTTTCCATTTCACTACCCTCCCCCAGCACCAGCAGCTCAATATGGTGGTTAAGAGTATAGAGAGGAGATGGGACTCACAGGTAAAGACCTATTGCCAGTATTTTCTACCTGTGTGAGCAGTTCAGTTATTTAACTTTTATTCCTCAACTTTAATGGTATTTGAAATAATACCTATTTTAAAAACCTGTTGGAGGATTCAATTACAAAAAAAATTTTTCACATATATATATATATATAGTTCAATGCTCAACACAAAATAATGATCCAGCTATTTTATTAGTTTCTTTCTTTTTGAAACAAGATAAATTGTAATCTCTTACCTCTGGTGTGTTGGAGTATTTTAATATGAATTATAAAAATCAATTGTTTATCTTTTTGTACCTTTACTCTGTGCTCAAATTTTTATTACTTTATGACTTCAGCTAATCAATTCTTTATCTCTAATCCTATGATAACGTCAAATTCATTGTGAGAAGAAAATCCTGGGTCAGGAAATCTCTCTAAGTGACTTGTGCCCTCCATCATTTCTGCTAAAAATTTCACTGTCAATCTTATGGTTTTGGGAGTGTAATGTGTATATTCTCTAGTTGCTGCTTTAAATAAGTTTTCCTTTTCCTTTGAGTTTTCAGCAAAGTTACTTTGATATCCCCAGGCTGTGTATGCATGCGTGTGCGATGATCAGTGTGTGATTGTGTATATTTCAGTGTGTGGCACACACAAGTGTTGATGGATCCACTTAGGGATTTACAAGGATTCTGGGCCCTGTGTATTGATGTCTTTCATCAGTTATGTAAAAATTTTAACCCTCATCTCAAATATTTGTCCTTTTTCCCTACTCCTCACCTTCTGAGACTACAATTAATTTTTTACATAATTCATTTCTACAGTGAGACCCAAAACCTCCAAGCCAACATGTTATGCCCTAGGAAATGCCAGACAGAGCTGCGGCCCAGGTCTAGCATGCCCTGGTTACTTTATGGTTCCCTCAGACAAATTTATTTGAACTTTTATTCACATTCTTGTTCCTTCTCATACTTTTTCTCAGTAGGGGGTTAGGTCTTGAAAAAGTGACTAGCAGATTTGGCTAGTAACTTTTCAGTTAAAAAAAAAATTGCTGTGTATATTCAAAGCTCATTTGAAGCCTTTACCCCCCAACTCTCCTCTGCTATGGGCCACGCAGACCCTGGGAGTGCGCCCGATCCACGGGACTGGATAACTGCTGTGTGGAGCCCAGAGACCCCTTGAACTTCACCCTTTGGATTGTCTCTAAAACTCTTGGAAAACTATACTCCTGCTCTGCCACTGCCTTTGATTTCCCTTTACCCATTCAACCCAAACTCTTCTTTAGTTAATTTTACCAAAAGGATAAGTTTATGACTTTCTTGACCATCATTGAAGATTCTAATGTTTGAAAAAATACCTTATGAGAGAATTCCCATTGTGAGATGTGCAAAGTGGGGAGAAGATCATGTAAATATTCTACCTGCTTTTGTTATTGGGAAAGATAAGATTTCCACATACATCATCTCAACTAATCTTAACTCAGAAGTAGAGAAGGTCAACCAATGAGCCCCGTCTTACAGGCCAGCCAACTAACACTCAGAGGATGCAAGTCACTCCCCACCGCGACAGAGTCAGGAACTCAACGTGATGGAAGACTCTCCTGGCCTGCATTTTCCAAAAAAGAGAGCCTGAGGAAAAGCCTAGCACAGCACTTCTTTTTTTACTTGCACAGTTCCAGGGAAGCAAGAAGGATGGGGAAAGGGAAGTGAGGCAGGAGAGGAGAGAAATAAAATTCACGTCAGTGGATGGTGACTTGGCCATTGCTCCTTACATAGTGACACAGCTTCAGAGAAGCCATAGGAAGGTTAGGGGCCACGGCAGGGAGGGGAAAAGAGTTTCTTCCTTAGCTCCTTGTTTGTTAGTCACCTTTCACAGGCTGTGGACACCCTTGCAGGCATCCTTGTCAGTCTTTGGAGAAGCTAGTTCCAAAATACCTATGGGGTCATTCTCTCAGGAAGCCAATGGGGGCACAGCAGCAACCTCCCACCTGCCTTCTTGGACACGCAGGATGGCCTGGCCAGGGGAAGCAGAACCAGGGGCATCTTGCCTCCCAGGGAGAAAGGCACAGACCAGGATGGGAGAGACATGTCAGGCAAGATACTCTTGGCACAAGCCATCCAGGGGTCCAGGTCAGCCAACCAGCCAGCATGGCCAGGTGGAGAGAAGGAGCACCAGTCTGAGAGTGGACCAGTTCCCAAGACGGCAAGTGGACACTTGGCTCTGTTTTTAATAAAAACAGAACCTGCTTTCTAAAGGTATAGAGATTTCCTTGAAAATTTTTGGTAACAACAGGAAGGCACAGCTGAGCATGGCCAGGGAGGCACCTGAACTGATCCAGTTTAGGTTCAGACACCAGATTTCTAATCATAACACAAAAATTTCCCCCATCCCCAGAAATACATTTTCCAGGATCCCCATGTGGAGGAAACATGTTCCATTTCTTTCTGACGCTTTCCCTTTCTGGAAGTGAGAAGAGGAAACCCAGGAGATGGATGAGGCCTGAGCCCAGGAGTCAGGACGGACCCTCACTATGTGGGGGCAGGTGCAGGTGCACACTTAGAAGCAAATGCAAGTTCACCTTCAAGTGAGTGTGTTCCATGTATTGATGTGAGGGCGTAGGTTTGCACCTAAAGGAACTCGTGCACAGAGCAGCTCTGCTATGAGTGTATGGGCGCAGGTTTTTGCACAGATGTATCTGATTTACACGTGTTGTCACATGCATGTGTGTCTGAGCATGCACTGGAAGAGCATTCTCTCGGGTTTCTGCATGGGCGTAAAGCGGTTGTGTGTGCTGGTTAGCTATGTACCGCCTGCTCTGCGGATTCTCTCCCTCCTGCTACCCTGGATGGAACTTTGCACTCCTTATTCAGGAACCCTTCATGCTACTGGGTGCAAAACAGAGGGAGTGTCTTTCAATTCTAGGTCCCTTGGCTTTGCCTGGGAGAGTGAACTTCACTATGTTTTGGGGGGAGGGGGGGTGGGGGGGGTACCAGGGATTGAACCCAGGGACTCTTAACCACCAAGCTAGGATTTTCTTTTCACAATGTGTTTGAAGTTATTGTGGGATTAGAGATAAAAAATAGATTAGCTGAAGTCATAAAATCATAATAACTTTGAGCATAGGGTAAAGGTACAAAAAGATAAACAATTGTTTTTTATAATTCGTATCAAAACACTCAAACACACCAGCCCTTTTATATATTTTATTAGAGCAGAGTCTCACTGAGTTGCTTAGGGCCTCCCTAAATTGCTAAGGCTGGGTTTGAACTAGAGATCCTCCTGCCTCAGCCTCCCTAGTCCCTGGGATTATAGGTATGTACCACCATGCCCCAATGAACTTCATTATTCTTAACTTCATTATTAGCTTTGTCCTAAGGGAATGAGGAGGAATCGAAGCCCATGTCTAAAGCAAATGTTCAACAAGGTGGTTTTACTGGGTCCTGACTGTCAGGTGAGTGAGCAGGGCCAGCTGAGCCTTCCTCTCCCTCTGGAGGATGAACACTTGCAGAGGACACAGAGCTCCTGCCAGCTTCACTAATTGTGTGACCAGAGCTAGGATTGTCCCAGCACCTGCTCCAATTCACTTGGGTTCTGTCTGCCTGGTTTCCATGTCCCAGCTGCTCTTGGTCTGTCCTGTTCCCTGTCACTTGGTTCAATGCAAATCATGTCGAGACAAGTTGACACAGTCAGACCATGGAAAGCAAATCCTCAACACCCAGCCCGGTGTCCAGAGTGTGTGGTTCAGTGACTCAGCTGGCAACTGCTCTCTCTCCCAAATGGCACCTACCAGGGAGGGAGGGGCAGAGGCAGGCTCGGCTCGAGGGTGAAGATGCACTGCTTCAGAGGCCTCGTCCATGGGCAGGACTGGGCCGCAGTCTGGCTGGGCACAAATCACGAGCCACTGAAGCAGGAACAAACTTTATGTCTAAACTCCACCAGCACACTCCACACACGCTCCCCGGGAATTCTCCCGAACGCCACGCGCCTCCTCCAGGAACCGCCAACCGGAACCCCCTCCTCTGGCACTTCCCCAACCAATGCGAGCTCTCCAGGAAGCCCCGCGAGAACTCCAAAGTGGCTGGCCGAGGCGGATAGTAAGGGCTCGCCTCTCAACCAGTACTGCTGGCAAAATGCCAGGGGCTGTTCCGACTCGGCTGTGGCTCTCAGCAGACTGCAGCGTGTGTGGCCCCAGCAGGCGTCACCAGTGGAGGAAGGGACTGTCCTGCCACCCTCTCCACCGTCATCCCAGACCTCTTCTCACCTGTAGAGATGAAACCTGGCGCCCATTAAGCATCTCCAGTCCCCCTCCTCCCGCCCTGGGCAGCCACTGTTCCTCTTTCTGTCTGAGTTCTCCTCCTCCAGGTACGGCACCTCCATGGTCGCAGACTGCATTTATCTTTTTGTGACCGTCTTGTTTCCCTCAGCACAATGTCCTCAAGTTTCAGCAGTGTAGTAGCATATCTCAGAATTTCTTTCCTTTTAAACAAACAGTCGTATTCCTTTGTGTGCATATACTGCCATTTTTATCCATTCAGTTAATAGATGGCGAGCTTCCTCCACCTTTTGGCAATTGTAGAAATGCTACCGTGAACACGGCTGTTCAAGCATCTCCTGGGGATCCTGCTGCAATTCTTTCATGTATGTACCCAGAAGTAGAACCGATAGACGGTCTGGAAGTGCACAATTCTAGATTTAAGTTTTGAGAAGCTGCCATGCTGTTTTGCATGGTAACTGCACTGGGTACACGCTGGCCAGCAGGCACAGGGCTCCTGATCTCTCCACGTCCTCACCCACACTTGTTATGTTCATTCATTTATTAATTTTTAAGTTTACTTAGGTAGTAGCCATTCTGGTGAGTGTATTAGCCTGGGTTTGTAAACGTGGAGAGAAAGTCTGTGGGGTTGGGGTGGAGGGGCCTGAGCAGGTTGACTGAGGCTCCCTCACCCAGGTCTACCATCAAGGGGCCTCTGCCATGACCAAAGGTAGGGGTGCAGAATGAACCCAGAATGGCTCCTCAGATACAGGGCCCAGGCCATAGAGGGAGAAGGGGAGAGAATAATGGATTAATTTGCACTCTGCATTCAGTACGACATCTGCACTGGGATGGTTAGGGTCTGTCCTTCTGACTCTCAGGTCTCTTCTTCTTGGAGATTCTTGGACTCCCCACATTACTGGAACCACAGTCTGGATCACACCTGGGTCAGGTGCCTTTTCACAGCCTCCTGTGACTCAGAAACCTTCCTGTTCTTTTGCAGCCACTTATGTGACACCTCCCAAAGTGCAGGTGTGGCTGGTGAAACCTGGGAGAGTCTTGGCCTAGAGGAAGAAAGAAGTTTACCCAGGCCATGGAGTGCCCAGGGTCACACCCAGAAGCGGATGGTCAGCTCTTGTTGGTGGGTTGGAAGGAACCCAGGCCAGGGTGTCAGGAGACTCAGGACCAAGTCCAGCTGTGGAATCCAGACAACCCCACCCCTGGCACCATTGCCTTCAAAGTCACTTCAGTAACAAACATCCTTGCAAGGTCTACTGCCTGTGTCCCAGACAGGCCCCTCTCTGTCCTACCTGTAGTCTCGCCACGTAAACATGCAACTAAAAGGCAGCAAGTACCATTGGAAGGCAGGAAGGAGAGCCACTGTCCCAGCCTAGAGATGAAGATCAAGGGAGGTGGAGGATGAAGAACCAATCACAGTGTTGGCCGTAGTTTAGGGTCTCAAAGAATCATCATGGTTGTCGTTGCTCTCGTTGACGTTGATGGTGACAATGGTAATGTTGTGACACCCAGGCCAGCGCTGCCCTCTCAGTCTCTTCTTGGCAGCACATTGCGAGTGCACAACTGTAGTGTGAAATGCACAGATGGAACACACAGGGCACATCTTGTCACGAGTTACCCCACGGCTCAGTGTGCCCACAGAGGACACACTCCATCAGGAGGGTCCCTACTACTCGCCCACTGCCGAGTACAGGTGGCATCTCACCTCCATGCCATCGCACCATGACTGGCTTTGATGTGCCCTTCATCTGCCTTTCCTTGGCCCAGGAGAAGCCTCCTGTTGTGGCAGGGAGTGTCCTGGCACAGTCTGTGCCCCGGGTGGGAGCTCCTGTTTGCCATGGCTCATAGACAATCCCTATGCACCTCTGGGTCTACTGGGTGTGGGGAAGGCAGGAGATTGGCCTAAACAGCCACCATTATGGGAGTAGTTTGCCTTTTTAAAAAATCTTACATTAGTTTATTTAATCTTCTTGGAAGACTTTGCCAGGAGAGTTGTGGGAAGAATAGCTCCTTCTCTTCTGAGTTCCATCATCAAGCCTGTTCTCCTGGAGACTCAATTTTCTTAGCCATGAAAGGGACTCATCTTCCCTCTGAAATTGTTTAGGTGGCTTGGATGAAGGGTGAGGCTGTCATGTTGTCACAGCTGGAGTTACCCGTGGTGGAATGGTGGTGGGGTGGTGGGGGTGGGTGGTCACCACCCAGTTGAAAGCTGCCCCAAGGTGCTTTCTGGGTTCAGTCGACCTCTGTCTTCCAGAAGTCTTTCCAAGACACCTTTTGGCTTTGCATCCAATGGAACCATTTCACTTTTTAACTTCCAGGAAGTTAAAGATTCATTCTCACAAAACGATGATTGATGGAAACATGATCAGCCTCATTTGGAAACACCCTTTGCAACAAGGCTGTCTGGTAGAAATATATTGTGAGTCATATATGTTCTTTAAAATTTCCTGGTAGCCTCGTTTTTAAAAAGTGAAAAGAAGCAGATGAAAATAATTTTACTCATATTTTTCCCATTCCAAATAGTAAAATTATTATCATTTCAATATGCAATCAGTATAAAACTCTCAGTGCGGTAGTTTACATCCTTCCCTTTGCATTAAGCCCGTGACGTGCAGTGTGTGTTTTACACTTGTGATGCTTCTCAACTGGAGGCTGAATTTCCATGGCACTTGATCTACACTATGATCTCATAAAAGTTGCAGTTGAAAAATAGATTCATATACCTGAGACATGGCTCCAAACATACTTAAAAGTGTTTCAGTGACATTGAATTAATGGGGGAATATTTTTCTCCATTTCAGTTCTTAGATTTAAGGTTAAATTATTTAAAATGAAAGAAAATGAGACACTCGTTTCTCTCCTGTATCCAGCTCCAGGTCTCCATGGCCACAGGTGGCCCACAGCTCCCTCCGTCAGCCCAACCTTGGGGCCTGGGGCCACCCTTCAGAGGTCCTCAGCAATGACATCTTCAGTTTTTGAAGTTGGTTTTACATTTTTGGAAGAATGCAGGCACTCGCTGGGAATGTTGCCATTTTGGGGCAGATATTAAACACCAATAGAGAGCTTACGTTAGGAATGAGAACCAATTTCTCTGAGAAGGGTGGCGCCTGCCTGGACATTATTTTTGTAGCCATTAAACCCATCTGGGTAAGCGAGTCCTGGTGTGTTAGCTTTACAGTTGCTTGCATTACTCACTAGTCACACTCGACATGGTAGCTGCTCTGACCCGGTGGGCCCAGACTCAGGAATGTCAGCGTTCCTGGTGAAAGCCAGGGCTGGAGACCCCTAAGACCTACCAGGCAGCAGGAGGCAGGATCTCACTGGGGCTGCCAACTCCCACCCAGGTCCGTGCCCTCTCGGGGGGAGGCTCCCAGCGCCTCAGCTGGCTGCAGGGAGTCTGGGCGGGGCCTTTGGCAGGACTGGACCTCTCCCTCTCTGCCACAATCATAGCAGTCCAGGGTGCTCCAGGTTGCTCCCGGGTGCCTGGTTTTATACTCTGCTTCCCTAAATGACATAAAAGCAGCTTTGTTTTTTAACCTTCTAACCCATAATAATAGCCTCAGCAGGTACAACACTGAACTATACCAAGAACGATTTTTAGTCCTCAAATCCATAGAGTTCCCCTATTAGCTACTCGAACCCCAGGTGAGGCTTGTTGGTTGGTTTGCGATTGACTTTATCGTGGTGTGGGATTGTACAGGCACCAGGCGAACCCCAGCCCCACCGCGCACGGAGTTGATCTACCCTCCCCCTCTCCTTTCTCTCTTCCCTTCCTTCTATTCATTTAACCGACCTGTCTAAAGCACCCGATCCATGCTGGACCCTGGGGTAGGTGATGGAGCTCCTGAGACTAACAGGATGGGCGCCCTCCCTTCTCCAGGAGATGGAATCAGATATGTAAACACATGAATTCAGTCAAGCCTGTACACAACAGGAATACCTCTCTGTCTGTTTGCATGTCTCTGCTCATTCCATTCACACCGTGCCTGGCCAGAGCTCAGGGCTTGAAGAGAACGGCTCTGAATTCAAATACTGATCTTCTCACACATTTGTGGGTCCTTGGACAAGTCACTTAACTCCTTTGGGCCTCAACCTCTGCATCTGTGAAGTGAGGGTAATAATACCTACTTCAAGACTGTTTTGAAGGTTGAACGAGATGATCCAGGTGAAACTTAGTGGAGCACCCGGAACATACCTGGTACTCCACCTGCAGCGTGATGCCAGTGAGTCTCCTTCTTACTTCAGCCCTCCATCGGGTTCCCGGGGGTCTTTACTGTCATGCAATGAAGCCCAAGGGGGAAAAGTGTCTGGCTCTTCACTCCAGTGTTCTGGTGCCAGTGCCGAGTCTCAGCCCCTTGAAGAGTGAATGGGCCCTCACACTGCCCTGGAGAGTGCTCTCCAAGAGCATGCAGCCTAGTGGGGAGCAGGGAAGACCCCAAGAGATGTCTGCTGGGGGGACATCTGAGAAAACCAGTGAGGTCAGGGGAGAGAGGACCAAGAGGGTAAAAAGATAAAATAGTGTCTAAGGCCAAAAACTCGCCAGTAACTAGGTAACACAGTGCCTGCAGATAACAGAAATCTATCATGGCTGGAGCACGTGCGTGCCAGTGTGCACATGAACATGTGTGTATGTGTGTGTGTGTGTGCACATACTTGTGCATGTGCACCTGTGCTTGTGTGCACACACGTGTGTGTTGGGGTAGTCGATGACTGCAGGAGTGGGGGACGGTCGGTCACAAAGGGCTGAGTTAAGATATTGTGTTTATTTGTAAAACGTTGAAGGGATTTCACTTGATCATACAGGAATTTTAGGTGGGTCAGGAATTTTGGGTGAGGTCAGGAAGAGGAGGACTGGAGGCCCGGAGAGCTGGAGGACGTTACTGCTAGGCAAACAGCGATGGTGGCGTGGTTCAGGGACGGGGCAGTGAAGACGGAGAGCTGGCAGAGTTGAAAGGACTCAGAGGGTGTGACTGAGTCAGACCATGACTTCTGATCCGTGGTCACTGGTTCAAATACCTGCAGAAGGACCAGTTCCCTGAGTGGGGCCCTGTCTGGGTGTGCTGCTTCTCTTGGCTGCTTTCCTGATGTCAGTGAAAGGGGTTGTCCCTGGGGTGAAGCTCTCTGTGTGAACACACCCTTTGATTGAGTGACTGTGTTAATCAAGGTAATTAATGCTAAGTTGCTATGACAAATAACCTCCAGATTTCAGTGGTTTAACACGATTAAAATTTTTTCCTTTGATACAAAGCCGTGTGGTTGGGCGGGTGACTTTGAGCCGAGCTCAGGTGACTCACTAACTTAGCTAGCTGCCTTTCAGTTAGCAGCTAGGGTGGCCCCTGGGCCTTGGAAATTCTCTGCTGTCTTCTGCATGCAGCCATGGGATGACCAAAGGGAAAGGACACGGAATATTGCGTTGGGCATTTGAGGGGTCACGTCTGGACCTGGTGGATCACAGATGCCATGTTTCACTCTTCAGAACTTGTTGTGTGGCTCATGTTTGAAGATTTCAGAAGCTACAGTTTGATCGTGTGCACAGGAAGAAGCTGGATGTGGTGAATCTCCAGCCAGAGTCTGTCGTGCTGGGATAGAAGCTAGGTAAACCAAAGGGGAGATTCACACGACCGATATTCTTTTCCTCAACCGGAATGTTCTAGGTCTCTCTCTCCATCACCAATACCTGCATCTCCTAAGGAATGTGGACAGAAAGTTGCATGTGTATGGAAGGCTGCCTCCTCCCCGGGCTCTGTGAGCGGCCCGGTAGGCGGTACAGAGAATGACAGCGGGTGCCGCTGTGGGCAGCAGGGTGAAGCCGGGTTCTCATGGGGCTCCAAAGCCCCAGCCTTTTCTGAAAATGAGGGCCCACAGTACAAGAGAAGGGCCAGAGATGAACACTTAGGGAGGTGCACGGAAGTCAAAGGCCCCTGCTGGCCAGCAGGACAGGTGACTCTGAAGTTGAGCCCTTCCCTCTCTTTCCCCCTCACCCACATGGTGAGCTCCCTGCAGGGCCGGGCTCCTATCTAAATCCATTCTCTTTGCTGTTTGACTCTCGGAAGACCCTTTACCATTTTAAGCTTCTGTTTTCTCATTTCTGAGTTGAATCTGAGGAATTACAAGATGCTTTGGACTCCAATGTTCATGCCCCTGTAGATGAATACTGAAAAGAAAAAGACTGAGGAAAATGGCAGAGAGTTCTTGCCCGTGTTTTTACCGAGGAACACTTCAGAGACATTGTCGTTTCCAGAAAGACCTGGGATCCAATGTGTTGTTGAGCAAACCATGGTCTAGGAGTGCAGAGCCTGGCCCAAAGTGACTCATCTCATATGGCTGGGTCACTGCCACCTTACTACTGTGGCCCTCATCTGTCCTGGCAAGACCACGGGGGAGAATGCTGGTCGCCCAGTTAAAGTGGACTCCTTCACTCCTCACGTGACAGCATCCTGGAGCCTGACTAGGATTCATCTAGAATCACGGCTGTGGAAGGAACTAAGGAAACGGAGGGAATGTGAGTCGCTCTCTCTACCAAACACGCAGCAGGAGACACACTATTGAGGGCGGAAAGAAGTCACCTGGTTTTAGCCAGAGGGTAGAGCGGACACTGCCCATCCCTTCCCTCTTCCAGTAGAGCACCCTGATTTTCTGGGAAAATGCCCCCTTTCTCTGTGTGTCCCTATAGTTCCCTTAAGGTTGACCTATTCATTAGCCTCAGTCAAAAGCCAATCACCCTAATCAGGAGGATTGGTTTAAAGATGATCAAAGATATTTCTTAAGACTGACAGAAGAAAATGTCTCTTCTGAGGTTATTCAGAAAAGAATCTTGTAGAGGAGGGCACCAGATAAGAAAGTCAAAACCTGTGTCCCAGGGACTTATTCATGACCTGGTTCCTGCCATTCCTGAGCCTTGTGTGAACAATAGATCCCTCACTCCCCTCCTGGTTGAAGATGGATCAAGCAGGCAGGGAAAGGGTCTGTCCTTTGCAACTGCAAAGACAGAGGGTCTGAGATGGCCTAAACCTTTTGAGTAATGACAATCAGGTTGGGAATAACACTCCTCTGACCGGCTTTGAGGCACTCCACAAACATTGTTCCCTTCTCTCCTAACCACGCACGAGAGATGTCATCATCAGCATCACGCAGTTGCAGTTGCTGAGGTTCTGTTATATTGAGTGCCTGGACCAAGTTCAAATTGCTTATTAGTAGTGGAAGCAGGGATTCAAGCCCAGTTCTGCCTACACCAAAAGCTTTGGGCTTTCACTCTATCACATGATCTCTCCTGAAAGAAAAGCCTGGATAAACATGAGGACAAAGGAAAATCTGAGACCACAGTCTGTTTAGCTTTCCGAATCTCTGGAAGGATTCCCCATCAAGGACACAAACATCTGGGGAAGGGGCTATTGTTACAGGAAGGAAACAGCTAACAGAGGAGCTAGGAGCAGCCGCCTGAACAGGAGGAAGCAGCAGGAAGTCTGGTTTTGTGCCTAACTTGTTGTCGGGACTTTGGGGTGCAGCCGCAGAAGTGAAGTGGAAATAAAATGCTACAAGGACGCGGCGAGTCTTGGCGACCCGAGGCTGTGGGTTTGGCTGAGTTCTGAGAGGGGGCTTGAAAGCGGGGGCCAGAGAGTCTCCAGGTCTCTGCCTCTTGTTCCCTCCATCTCTGCTTGGCTGTCTTACCCCTTTTCTTCCTCTGTGGACGGGCTTCCTGTCTGCAGTTTCTGGGGTAGACGTGACTTTCCTTCCTGATGGGCAAGTTGCGTGGACACCCCAACCTCCAGGGGCCGACTTCCCTACCAATTCCAGACTTCTCTGGAGAAGGTAAGGGGTTGGCGTGGTGGGTCAGCTGTACTCGGTCCTGGGTCCTTCCTGGGAAGGGGTGGGCAGGGAGCCACACCAGGCTGTGGAACAAGTGCTTGTCGGGCAGGGCTCCTGATGTGCTACCTAGAGCCCCATCAGGTTTGGGAAACATGTCACCTCAGCTGGTGACAGCTCCCTATGGCACCACCTTGCTATGGCCATGCCTTCTATGAAGGGGAACTTTCTTACCCCAGATGGGGCATCTCCAAGATTCTCTCTAATTCCTTGGGACTGGTCTAGGCCTGCTTTGGGCTTTGGAATAGCAGCTCAATTTCTCCCTCTCCTCCACTGTATATCCTGCCCCTCTGTCCTACAGAATCACTCTTGGATACTGTCCTGCCTGGAAATTTCTACCATCAGTTTCATGGAGAAACTGACTGACCCGTGGCAATTGGTTCCAAGAATTGTTTGAGATCAAAGATACTGAGTCGAGATTCTGGGAATGGATAAACACTGCCTGTCTGGCCATGAGGACTCCATTCCTGGTGGGAGGTGGAGCCCAGATGCCCCAGTTCTGTGTACCGGGACAGTTTGGTGGTGAGCCGGATAGTTACAAGCAGAAGGTATTCATTAGCTGGTGCAGTATAGCAGGCATTTGTAAACATGGGGTAAGGACTGAATAGAAGGACAGTGGGTTGAAGTGGCTATTATGAAGCTCAACTGAGACTCAGGAGAATGAAAATGAAAAGGTCAGAGTGATTAATTGGCAAGTATGAATTTAGCCTGGAATTCAGGCACCCCGGCTAGCACATCGAGAGGCTTCCATCCCCTGCAGCAGGAGAGTAGAGCAGGCCGAGGACTTAATTGTCAGAATTCTTGACCTCCAGAGGAGGCCACCCTCCCACTCAGGGAGGTCAGCTATGCCGGGGCCAAGGCTTGGCTGGGAAACCGCTGGGTTAAATGCCACCGAATCTTGAGTCTCCAGCTTCCCCTGGCCCCTGAGCCACTCTGTCTATTAAGGGTTGGCATTCCTCTGCCTGAACATAAAACAGCAGGGCCTTGACCCTGCAAGGGAACATGAGCACCCCTCAGGACCCTGCTCCCTGGAGGCTTCTGTCTAGGCAGGGTCAGAAGAGCAAGGGATCTGCCCAAAGCAATTCGGTAGTGCTGCCAAGTTTCAGATCCAGGGATGTCTGCCTTCAAAGCTATTTGCATCCTGCTGTGTTTCCTATTTAACACAGATTTTTATAATTGATCTGTTGGCAAAGTGTCTAAATTAGCAGGCAGAGAAAAATCAGGCTTATAGACGGCAATTTCAGCACACAGCTGGAAACAGTTGGAATACTGAGTACAGAAGATGATGCTAGGTGTCATCCATCCATCCATCCATCCATCCATCCATTCATCCATTCTTTGACTTGTTCATTTAACAAGCTTGAATCAAGCTCTTAATCTGTCAGTCCTGGGCTAGGTGAGGTGCTGGGAATAGAGCAAGGAATACCACTTAGTCCTGGGGGACAAAATGACATGAAAACAAGGAAGTGAAATAAATCATTTTAGGGTGACAAGCAACAGTTACAGCTTCCACTTCAAACCCATGAGAGTACCTGAGCATCATTTCTAAAGACAAAGCACGTGAGTGCTACTGTGCTCCCAGGGTCAGGCACATGCTAGCAGAAATGGCATACAATAGACAGTACCGTGGATAATGCTGTCATCTTCTTGGGGTGAGCTCAAATATGTGTGCATACCCAAGGACCCTGAGACTGAGGTGGCACCCTGTGTTTTGCTTGTGGAGGCAGGGGCGGATATGGCCTCCTGACAACCTCTAGTCCAAGCAGCCCATGTTGACTCTTGGACTGAGACTTGAGCTGAACTGTTGTACTGGGTGCTAGGAAACATGGGGAATGTGACACATGGGGATGTCGTCAACATTTCTGTTTCTTTTTCAGACATTGACACCTGCCCATCTACTCAGCAGGCACATGCCAGAGCCTCTAGTGGTGAGAAGTACCTGCATCAAGGGCCAACACCCTGGATTTCAGGTTCTGCAAGATGAGGGAGAAGAGGATTTTAGGTAGAGAAGGAAGATGGAGAGAGACATCTAAGAATCCACTGACAGATGAGTAGGGAAGGCACCGTCTTCCATTCAGAACCCTCGGCCCTGAGTTCCCAGAGGTGTTGGGATCCAGTCATGAACAAGTCACCGAGTCGCCGCACTGGTCATGCCTCCCACAGCCCAGGTACTTCACAGAATGCCCCTGCTGCATTCTGTGCCTGAATGGTCACCTGCTGCCCTTTGTCCTGCTTAAAGGCCCTCTTCTATCTGGCTTCCTCCGACTTACCGGGCAGCAAGCCTCTCTGCTTTGGGAGTTGTTTACTCCTGGGAAGAAGCTGTGTGTGGACAAAGGAGGAGCCTCACCCAGGGCTGAGCAGGAACTCCCAGCACAGAGCCTGGGGTTGTGGAAGTCATGACGGCTAGAAGGAATGAATGGGCGGCACTCTCACTGTGTTTCTGCTCCAGGAAATCATGGCTCATCTGCAGCAGGGTTTCAGGAGAATGGCAGATGAGATTAGTGGGTGAGATCAGTGCTTCTCACCAGAGATGTTTACCAAAAGGACTGGGGGAGTTTTTTTAGAAGATTGGCCCCACCTCAAATGCAGGACTAGGACTCCCTGAGTCTATAATCCTCCAGGTAGGTAGCTTTACTGACCAGGTAGATGCTCTGTATTAGGAATCAATCCCTCTTGAGTTCCTTCTATTTGGGGCATTTAATGAACTATATTTTGCTCTGTTGATTTCGTCATAAAAATACAAGGAAGCAGTGGATCCCCTTAAGAATGCTTCCTGGTCCCGAGGGGCTTCCCAAATTTGCCTCAGCAGGTGCAGATACTCAAGATATTTTAGATTGACTGCTGTCCTTCTGTGATTTTCACTTGGTAGAGCTGACTCCCAGCTGCTCAGAAGCATCTCCAGATCAGGCACGTCTTCCTCATGCCCACTCCTCCTGAGGCCTAGTGAGCAACGACATTCCTAGTTCACGGTCAATGGGCCGCCATTTTGTTTGCTTCTTTGCCCACACTGAAATGCAGCTGAATTCAGTTGCTGGCACTCATCTACCCAAAGTCCCCATCTAGGTCTTTAAAAATAGAACCGAGTGTAAACCAATATTGCAATAAACTAATACCCAGGGCTCTGGAAAGATTTGCAACCCAGAAGCTCCAGGCAAATGTGACAATCTTATTACCCACTGAAGAGGACATGCCATTTCCAGGGGCCTTCAAACATCACTGGGCAGTGGGGTGTAAGCAAAGGGAGGTGGGGAGCATTCTCTGAATGCTGTTCTGGGGCTTTCCTCCTTTAGCCCTGAGCAGAGGTCCTGGTGCCTCCCCACACATAGGTGAAGACACTGAAGCTCAGGACAGCCCCGTCGGCTCTTCTGACCAAGTCTTTCTGAGTGTGTCCACCTCTGAAATCCTGCCCAGGGAACCTGACTTTGTTATCTCCCTGACATCAAACCCATCCTCGGGAGAAAAGGAAACTTATCCAGCCTCTCCTCCCATCAGCTCTGCCCATCTCCTTCCTGCATCCAGGGAGGAGGGAGTGATGGTCACCCATGCAGCTGCAGTTCTTCCTCCGCATATGTTTGTAGTCATCCTCATTCCCACTTCCCTTTGACCTCCTCCCTCTTTGATGGAGCTGGTGGGGAAGTGAATTCAGCAGCCATCCCAGGCTCCATCTCCCTTCAACTTACCCAGGTGGTGGACTGAAGCTTCAGGTTCCAGGAGGAGCAGGAGGCCCACTTGGCCTCAGATAGCCCATCTGTGCAGTCACTGTCGTATTCTGCACTGGCGATGAGTGACGAGGGTTCAACTTATTCATTAAATGGGATTTTTCCTCCTATCTGCTATTAGGCTTTGTGTCTCCGTGTCCATTGGAAATCAGGGAGATTGACAGACTAGATCCAGGCAGTGCTGCGTGTGTGGCCTTGTGCCACCAGAACAGCACCCAGTTTTAGCCTTAACAGCCATGCCAAAGAAGCACAGGTTGAGAGAAAAAGGCAGGGAAAATAGCAGCAAGGATACCAACGGCACCCACTTGCAGTGATGGACCTGCCGACATGTCCATGTCCATCAAGTCTTGGGCCCAGCTCCACTCTGGGCACATCCAAGAGCTTCTCAACTGGCTAGACTGACTTTGTTCTGGTTGCAACCAAGAATGCAGGGGTCCTTAGGGCACAAATTCACTGCTGAGTAGATCATAGTAATGATTGTTAGTATGACTTACAGGATGCTTAACAGAGCTGCCAAGGGGGATGCCATGGAAATGACCTGGATGGGCCATGGCTTTTGGTAGAACCCAGATTATAACAGGAGATGAGAGCTGGGAGCCAGTCTGTGAGAACAGGGAGAGGGATCCCAAAAGACCTTGAGCTGGTGAATTTGGGTAAAACCTTAGGAAATGGTGTGGGTTGGGATGAAAGCAGGGGGACCCTGCCTAAGTTGTCACTTTCCTGAGTTTCTGTGTCTCTTCTAATTCAGGAATGGTCATTCTTTCTCCATGAGTTTGACATGGGATAGTGCTCTTTGGTGGAACACCTATAGAGTATAAGCATTAAGAGATGGAATATTTAAATCAGTAAGACATCATGTCATCTCCAAGACCCAGCTGAGTCTGTGAGTTGTCACCCACGCCTGCGGTCACCTGAGGTTAAGGCTGTGAATGGAGATCTGAGTGTTGCAGAAGCCCACAAAAGCAGCACTTTCTTACCGTCACATTTCACTTTTGCAAAGCACCAGCAGGTGGGGGTTGTCATTTTACAGAGGAGGCACTGAGATGTGAAGTCGTGCCCCTGAAGCCTCGTCATCAGGGAGAGGCCTAGTGAGACATTGGGCCAGTGTCCTCTTGGTTCCCACTTCTGCCCCGTCCCTGTCGTGTGAATGCGCTGGGCTTCGGGCTGGTCCTACAGCATGTAATCAGTGCATGAATCCTCTCCCCTTCCTTCCTCTCTGGGCCAGTTTCCCGGTTTATAAAACAACAGAGTTGGGCTGGTTGGCCTCTGACACTTTGGAATTCACAGGTATGACTTGGGAAACTGTTGCCGAACCATCTGCCACTCCATTCCTGGTCTTCATGAAGCCCGCTAAGAAAGGGACCCTCTTCCAAAACAGGTGAGCGAAGGCCTGGTCCTCACTTCCTCCAGGAGGATTCTGAAGAGTCAGGAGTCGGGAACCATTTCTGCAGAGAGGGAGACCATGTCTGGGATTGCTGAGGTCCTGAGGTATTGATTGAGAACAGTACACACTATATACATTTCCCAAGAAAGAGCTAGAAGAAACCCCACACTGAATAGGAGCAGGCTGGTTCCATCATGGTGGACACTGGCCCAGCCCACCTCCAGGGCCAGCTCCCAGCAGCCAGCCATCCTGGTCATAGTCTGGAGTTTGCTCAAAGGCTGCAGTCCTCCCACACACCTAACTCTCTCTTCCTCTTGGACCCCACCCTGCTCTTTCCTCCCTGGACAGCATCCTACATGCCCTCCTCTGTCTATCTGGCATCTCCTCACCTGCAGCGTTTGCTGTTGAGGTGCAACTTGCCCTCATCTCGGCCACTGCCAAGTTCCCTGCAGCAGCAGTGAGCGGGGGCTAAGCTTCCTGCCCGCGGCAGCTGATCCGTAGCTGCTCTGCCTGTGGCTTCCTCTAGCAGAAGCTGCTCACCACTGTCCAGGGCAGGGAGGAAATGGCAGAGATGTGGCAGCCCCTAGAGCAGTCCTCAGCCACGGAGGGAGGCAGATGTGCAAGCAGTGCTCTGGCAGCCTTGTCCCCCTGGGACAATGCCAAGATGCCTTCTCACAATCACTGCCTGTGGCCCCTGGGTTCCATGCCTCCTGATGCTCCCCTGTGGGCTTGGATCCTCTCTGATCCACCTTCCCCAGTTACTGCTACTTCCTGGGTCAAGTCCCAGTAAGCCCCCTGGGCCCTGGGCCAGACCTGCTCATGTGTGGGGAGGTGGGTGCTGAGACACACTCCAGGCTCTGCCCACCTGGTGACCCCATCAGAGGGGCAAGCTGGTGTGGTTCTCCTCAGAGGGCCCATGGCCCCTGGGATCTTTGCTGTCCCAGCACAGAGCAAGGAATCACAACAGTGAGCTCACGACTGGGTCTCCTCAGCCAGCCACGCTTTCCTGGAGGGCAGGAGCTGTGTTTTTCTTTAGACCTTTACTACCAAACAGGTAGAAGGTTGCCCTCTTTCCTCTCCAGCTTCAATTTAATAACTGGCTCAGTGTCTCCCTTGATATACCTGCCTGTGTTGGCCTGAGTCTTCCTGTGAGTCTTCTTGAGGCCCAGAGGTGGCCAGGCACCACCCAGGGATCCTGCTGAGGGCAGGTTCTGATAGAATCCTCGTTCCAGTCATGGCATAGGAAGAGCACCCCTGCTTCTAACCAGCAGGCCTGTGTCAACTTCTGACATTTTATGAAGCTCTGATGTATCTCGGGTTTTGGTTTTTTGTTTTAATTTTTTATTTGCTTTAATTAATTATACATGACAGTAGAATGCATTTATGCACTTTGATATATCATACATAGATGGGATATAATTTCTCCTTTTCCTAAGTGTACATGTTGTAGAATCATATTGGTCATGAGTCACATGTATCCATACAATAATAATGACTGCTTCATTCACTATCTTTCCTACCCCCACATCCCCTCCCCTCCCCTCCCATCACTTCCCTTGACCTAATCTAAGGTAATGCCATTCTTCCCTAGTGCCCCCCACCTTATTGTTAATTAGCATCTGGATATTAGAGAAAACATTTGGCCTTTGGTTTTGTGTGATTGACTTATTTCGCTTAGCATGATATTCTCCAACTCCAACCATTTATTGGCAAATGCCATAATTTCACTCTTCTTTAATGCTGAGTAATATCCCACTGAGTATATATACCACATTTTATTTATCCATTCATCTATTAAAGGACACCTAGGTTGGTTCCATAGTCTAGCTATTGTGAATTGAGCTGCTATAAACATTGATATGGCTGCATTACTGTAGTGTGCTGATTTTAAGTACTTTGGGTATAAATCAAGGAGTGGGGTAGCTGGGTCAAATGGTGGTTCCATTCCCAGTTTTCTGAGGAATCTCCATACTGCTTTCCATAGTAGTTGTACCAATTTGCAGTCCCAACAGCAATGTATGAGTGTACCTTTTCCCCCACATCCTCGCCAACATTTATTGTTGCCTGTATTCTTGATGATTGCCATTCTGACGGGAGTGAGGTGAAATCTTAGAGTAGTTTTGATTTGTATTTCTCTAATTGCTAGAGATGCTGAACACCTTTTCATATATTTGTTGATCAGTTGTATTTCTTCCTCTGAGAAGTGTCTGTTCAGTTCCTTAGCTCATTTATTGATTGGGTTATTTAGTTTTTTTGGTGTTAAGTTTTTTGAGTTCTTTATATATTCTAGCGATTATTGCTTTATCAGAGGTGCATGTGGTAAAGATTTTCTCCCAGTCTGTAGGCTCTCTCCTCATATTGTTGATAGTTTTATTTGCTGAGAAGAAGGTTTTTAATTCGAATTTATCTCATGTATTGATTCTCAATTTTCTTCTTATGCTTTAGGGGTCTTGTTAAGGAAGTCAGATCCTAGGCCCACGTGGTGAAGATTTGAGCCTATTTTTTCTTCTATTAGGCTCAGGTCTCTGTTCTAGTGCCTAAATCTTTGATCCACTTTGAGTTGATTTTTGTGCAGGGTGAGAGAGAGAGGTTTAATTTCATTTTGCTACCTATGGATTTCCAGTTTTGCCTGCACCGTCTGTTGAAGAGGCCGTCTTTTCTCCAGTGAGTAAATGGGCTGCAATTCCCAGTCTCTCCTGCCCTCCTCTATAAAGGCTTCCTTTCAGAGAAAAAATAAAAATCACCTGTCAAGCAAATGAGAGGAAGTAAGTGCAGATCTCAGAGACTAAGCCAATCTGGACAGCGCTGCGGCCCCAGACTCTGCAGTCTGCGGAGCCCCTGGGAGCATTTGTTGGAAACGGGTTTCCATGACGTGGGTGGGCCCCAGGCCCACTTTGGGAATCTGGTGGGAGCAGCAGCTTGTGCTCGGGGAAGCACCTTGCACACACCCAGTCAGTCCAGCTCAGGGACCCCTGGATCTCCCCAGCCCCAGGGGCTGCAGGGAGGTAAGAACCTGGGGGAGACCTCTCAAGTCCATTGTAAATGGAGGCTCCAGGATGGCAGGGACCTGCCCCATGTCACATACGCCTGGGGTGAGGCTTGGACACAAAGTCAGGGGCTTGGTTCCTGTCCCCACATTCCTCCTTCTCAGACAGAGAAATTCCAGGTAAGTTCACCACATCACTGTCCAGGTTCAGGGCCAATCATGTGCTAAATGTAGGGTTTTTGAGGTGTGATTTGTGCAGTTAAATGCAGCCACTTACAAAGTATGACTGCATGGTGTTTCAGCGTGTTGACAGAGGTATCTGCCATCACCAGATTCTAATTTTAGAACATTCCCGTCACCCTAAAACGAAATGTAAGTTCCATGAACAGGCACTCCCCATTCCCACCTCCTCGGTAAACAGCAGCTCACTTCCTGTCTCTGTGGGTCTTCCTTTTCTGAACACCTCACTGCATGGAGTCACACAACCCACAGCGTGGCCCGGGGTGTGGCCCTCTCCCACTCAGCAGGATGTTTGCCTGTTTGAGAGGCTCACCCCCTTGCTGTGGGGTGGTGAAATGTTAGGGCACTTTCTGCCCTTCTAGTGCTGGGGTGTACCCAGGCCAGCTGCTTCTCGTGTGTGTGTGTGTGTGTGTGTGTGTGTGTGTGTGTGTGTCTACCCATTGTCAGCCGAGGTGACCCACATGCAGAGACTCTGGGTTAGCTGGGGAGGGCAGGGACAGGAAATGGTGTCCCTCCTGTTCCAGAGGCAAAGCTGGCCCCAGCAGTCTGTTCTTTTTCTCCTGATCAAGTCCTGAGCCCCTCGCCTCTCTAAACAAGAGGGTGTCTGGTTGTTCAGCTGCAGGACCCTGGGGTCCGCTCCCCTGCAGAGGTGGGCTTCTCTCAGGCTTGGCCTGTCCGCACTGGAAAGCTAGGGCAGCCCTCCTCCCGTTCCCGACTTGAGGACAGAGGCCCCTCAGCGCTCCGCTGTATGAAGAACCTTCCGGGTTGAATGGAGAGGGAGGTCAGGTCAGCTCTGCGAAACACCTGCCCAAACCCTGTCCCCTGGTGAGAAGCATGTGTGACATCCAGGCCCAGGTCCAGCTCCAGCCTCAGTGGGGAGCAGGCCAACTGGAGCACCGAGGCAGCTTCCGGGGGATGCTGAGCCTGCGCTCATCCCAGTGGGAGACCACCATGCTCAGGGCCCTCTCCCACACCTTCAGATTCCCACGGGCTGCTGCATGGAAGGGAGGATCTGGGCTCGTCCATGGGGGTCCACTAGGCCCGACAAGGACCACTGTGCCTGAGTTAGAGGTTGTGGGCAGCAGGAAGGGGCTGGGCAGGGGTGAAATTGGGCTCAGTCTGGCCAGAGAACCAGGCCCAATAGGCCATGTAGGTTCCAGTTAGGAATTTAGGTATAATCCTGGTCACATCAACAGGGAGATCTCCACTGGACCTGGGGAGGAGGGCTTGCTATTGTGCTTCTGGCTGGCTTCCTCCCTGTGGGCGAGAGGTGGGGGATGTGGAGATGCCAGGGCCCGGCTGGCCCTCTGTGGAGGCTGCTCAGGAACTGGACCTGGGCGACTGTTCTTGGGATAAACCTGGAGTTTGATGCTGAGCAGGCTGAGGGCCGTCGGGATTCGTTTCTCCCTCTCTCAGCATTTCCCGTTTCCCTAAGCTCTGGGCTTGTGGGTTAAGTCAGAAGGGTAGATCCCTGAGTCATTTTCAGTGTGCTTCTTCTACCCTCAGCATGTCCTCCTTAATATGACCCTGTTCTGGAGGCAGCTTAACATCTCCATGTTTGAGCAGGACAGTGAACTTGCCACGCAATCGTCCTTTGAGATCTTTATGAATGGCACCATGTGCACATTACAAGTTTGCATTCTGTTTGAATACGGGTGGACCTGCTGGGGTGCTTTCCAGGAGACGATCTCTTCTAGCTGCCGGTCCTCTGGCAACAGCCTGCTCTGTTCTTGGCCCTTCACCAGGTTGACTTTCCTCACGGTCCACCCCTTGACCCTCTCTGCGTTGGCAACCCAGCGGCACAGACCAAAGGCTTACAGGATTTCCGGCACTCGAGGCTTCTCAGGAACTCTTCCCCAACCAAGTGTGTAAATCCCAGAAATAGCTCGACTTGTCTCTGATGGAGTGCTCTCAAGGGTGGTCCCCCTGCGCTGGCCCCAGATGGTTTCTTCTGCTCGAGAATCCCAGGAAACTCCTGCTTGCCCTGTGCACGGCAGCGTGGTCCTGGGTTGAGTCTACGTTGCTTAACATCAGCCGATTGTTTAATCCCTATGTGTTTTGGTCTTGCCCCTGGTGAGACGCACAGCACAACACTGGCCACACTATGCGGAGGTGTCCCTGGGATGCTGAGCACAGGGCAGGGGCTCCTGAAGCTGTCATTACAGTTATGAGTGAACAGTCATACACTGGCAGACAGTAAAGGTAGCTCATTCCAGACTATTCCACACTTTCTTCCTAGAAAGGCAAGAAAACTCAATAGAGAACAAAACTGAAGAAGCCTACAGTCCCTAAACTCTTTCATTTAGGATTCCCAAGGAACTCAGGCTTGGCCAGAGATTTGGGGCAGTAGGGGGAAAGTGGAGGTGGCAGTCCTGTGCCAGCGAAGGGACCTCTCTTGCGTGGTGTCTGGCCTCCTGGTGCAGTCCTGGTGCGGTTTCTAGCATCTGGTTCCCATCTCAGGAGCGAAGCGCAGCCCCAGGGGGAGGGTGCATGCAGGAGAGAGGTTTTCTCCTGCGTCTGAGTCGGGGCGAGCTTCTCTGCTCTCACGTGGTTTTCCCAACGTGGAGAATCCAGGTCAGACCTCCAGCCCTCTCTGTGTCTGAGCCAAGTCTTCAACACAGTCTTTGCTGCCTCAATTGGCTGGACTTTTTTTTGTTTTCCAATCTGCAGCCTAGAACCTCGAGCAGTACATTCGCCTGTAACAGCTCCTCTGCTTACGACTGAGACCTGAAATGCTGCTTGGAGAGGCACAGGATGGGCCTGAGTGTAGACAGCCAGCAACCGTGGGATCTCTACAGCTCATTAATCTGGACTCTTTATTTTACAGACAGGGAAACTGAGAGCCAGTTTGGGGACAATAACTCCCCAGAAGCTCACAGCTTGATGTCTGCTATGTATGGAATGTTGCTCCCACTGGCCAGGCTGTGTGTCAGCACCAATTTGTCATCTCAGGTCCTGCCTTCGGGAGTCCAGAGGGACAGACCTCACCATCCTTTACAGGAGGGACGTGAGGCTCAGAGAGCCAAACCAATACTGTAGGGCAAGGCTGGGACCTTGGTGTAGACCTGACCACAGCCCGGGCTGTTAATCTAGACCCTTGGCTGCCTTCTCACATCAGCCCTTCCTAGATCTGAGGAATCAGTACTCAGGTGATGAAGAAAGAGGAAGGAAATCTAAAATAGAAATGGCACCGCTTGTGCATCTAGAGAAGTTCCTGGGGAGCTGAACGAAGGCAGTTTCACGAGGGTTGATTCTCTGGGAGTAGGCGAAGCCTTCACTATCGAAGCAGACACAGGTTTGTGCCCGAGCAGAGGGAATGTCGCCTCCACAGAACAAAGAGCATCTCCCAAGCATTAGAGAAAACTGCGGCACCCCTGCCCACCCTTCCCCATCTCAGGAGTGAAGTGCTCGGAGGGAGATGATGATCTGAGTCTGACCTGAGAGCTGGATTGGGCCACCTCTACTGGTACCCACACAGGGGCTTCCCACTCCAGTTTGGGTGAGATATTTTAATCTCTGACGCCACCCCAGCTCTGTGGTTGGAATGGTGTGCACCCTGAACTCATGGGAAAGGCACAGAGGTGCAGAATGCCATCATGTTTGGAGAACCCCAAGTGGTCCACGAGGCTGGGACTTGGTGTGTTGTAGAAGGGGTGGCCACAAGGTAGAGAAGCGAGGAGACACAGATCCTACAGCACCTGTGCAGCTTCAAGTCACCAGCCACTCAATCCCTGCTACCCAGCCGCATCCCAGATAGAACAACTCCACTTGGAGGGCCGGTGTCAGGTGGCTGCCGTGCTGTGGTCTCCCTACCTCCTCCCATCTCCCATCCACTCTTGGTGCTTTTTCTCTTTAAGTCTACCTACCATGGTCATCTTAACAGCCCTTTCCTCAGGTCCAAATGTCAAAGGCAGACGAACCCTGTAGACCTCCATCCCACTGTCCCAGGATGCCCCACAGACAAAACCCCTGCTCTAGCCGAAGTTCATTCTGGTTGATTTCATACCATGAAAACATGTGGCCTCTGAGCGCCCAGAGAGCGGGGAGTCACAGCCCCGTTAGTGGATGGGAGGGGCTGAGGGAGTCCACACTGTGTACAGGGCTGCTCAAACTCACGGCAGGGAGACCTTGACAGTGTGACTCCAGGCTGGTGCTCCTCCAGGGTGGGGAGGTGATTCGATCTCCCCCCTTGGCCTTGCCCCACGTCCCCTGAAAGCCTTGGCAGTGTGTCTTGCTGAACAGGGTCCCACAGACCGAGCCAAATCTTGTCTTCGGCTTGCCCTCCTCCACTGGCTCTGGGCCCTCTCATGTTGCTGGAGAGCTCTAGAGAACAACCCCAAGGACCTGAGGTGGCTGTTCCCGGGGGACAGGGGAGTAAATTCAGTTGCTCGGGTGTCCACCCCAGGAGGCTTGCTAGAGCCCGCTCAGTCTCCCCTGGGAACTGCCGAGCTGGACCCCAGTCTGCTTTAGCTCTGGACACCTGTGGGTCCCCAGTCTGAGCAGTGGAGGGCCCGTTCCTGCTTCCCTGGGCTTCAAGTCATGCTTGGGGACCTAGGCCAACATGGAGTTCGTTGGGTGTCGTCTTGTGGGAAAGGCAGGGGGGAGGCTGGAGCTTGCATAGATGACATGTGGGAAGAATTCGGAGACTGGCCTTGGCTTGGGGGAAAGAGCTCTGAGACCGTGCAGCGGTGGCTGCCAGGAGTGCAGGACTAGGAAGTGGCCTCAAGCTGGCCAGGGGGCCCCAGCTGCAGCCAGCCGTGGTGGCATCAGCTCATCGGCTGCAGAGGGATGAACGGCTTTGTCTCCCGCTGGCCTTGGCCCTGATCTTCCAGGAGTGAGCCCAAGGCTCCTTTGATCTGTAGCCATTCTTCGTGGATGGCTCTCGTGATTCCCATTTTATACTCGAATGACCAGAGCTCAGGGAGGCTGAGCCGCTTGCCCAAGGCCACAGAGCCAGCATCTGATATGTCCAAGATTTAAGCCCAGATTTGCCGGATCCCAATCTGTTTTCTTTCCATCTATCAGTACACTCTGTGCCTTGTGTCTCCTCTTCAGCAGGAGCTGAGTAAAATTTTACAATTATACATGTATTTAAAAAAAAACCCCAAGATCAGCAATTAATTAATTTGAAATTATCTCTAAAAAGGATTTCTCAACTAAAGAACAGAACTCCTGATTGAAAATCTGAAGTCCTAGAGCGGTCCAGGGGCACTCATTGGTCTTTGAATGCTTTGTTACTGGACTTGGAACAGCTCTCAAGAGCTGCTTTGATGCCTGAAGAGGTGACCTCAGGCCTTTCCTGAGATTAGCCGAAAGCAGATAAAGATAAAGTGTTTTCATTCAGGCAATTAGAGCTAGCCAGGGAAGCTGGGGGTCACTGCCTGTGGGCCACGGTAGCTGTAAGCCCAAGGTGCTGCACAGCCACAGAACCTTAGGGTGGAGGGGGGCTAATTCTATGCCTTGATTGTAAACGCAGAGACCCTGCACTGCACCAAGCAGAGATTTCATCATTCACGGGTCTATTTTGAGGTCGCATGTAAATTCACTTTTTTATTTCTTTCCAATGTCTAGTTATCCTATGGCATAGTCTAGGACTCAGTGAAAAGCTTAGAGATGAGGAAGGTGACAAACAGTGCCCAAGGGCTCAGAGTCCTGACTCTGTGCTCTTAAATCAGGTACCTCTTTAGGGTGTCTCACGAGAGGGCCTGTCTTGAGATACAGTCTGTGGCAGGCGATGGCATCACGGTGGGTCACGGATCACATGCATGATGTGCTGACATGACTGGCCTTTGTCCTCTGCATTATGGGGACCCTTCCCACAGTTTTCCACAGGAGATTGGCATCATCAGAGTTTCCTTGTGTGTAGACCACTTTACAGGGTGTGGTGTGTGGACCGAAGGAGCGGCCTGTGGGCAGCAAGGCGGACGGGGAAAGGCAGGTGGAGACGTGTCGGCTTCTCCCTTCAGCTCTCCGCAAAACAGGCCTGACTTGTCCACGACTCTGCTCCCAGGGCTAAGGATGTCTCCCTGAGTGGGCACGGCCAACAGACTCAGAAAGCGGTTGGAGGATGGAGTTTTAGTGACCCAGCAAAGGAGCCAAGTCCCAACCAAAGCCTTGGGGGAGGACACTGAGAAAGGGGGACACTCCAGACACAGGGGGTGGAGGGCAAGGCCTTGGTTATTGGTAGAAGCAGGATTTGAGAGCAAAGAGAAGAACGAGATGCCCCCAGAATCCCAGACTGGGGACTAGGGCCTCTTTCTCTCAGGGAGAGAATGGGCCAGGGTGAGGTTCAGATGCCGCCCCTCGGGAGGTCCCAGCTCTGGTCCACTAGCTGCCACTGTCCTCTCAGCTCTGGCCTCCGCACACACGGTTCCCTCTAGACCAGAAGCTCTTCCTCGCCTTTAGCAGTCACCCCTTCCTTAGCCTTGACCTGGCTCCACCTCACTTCCCTGGAAGCCCTTCCTATAGCCGGCTAGGAGAGTCCAGCTCCCAGGGGTCAGGTGCCAACAGACTGGCTCCTTCCCTCTGGCCATGGGTGCCACAAGTGCAGTTAGTGGATAATGTTGCCTCTCCCTCTAGGCGTCATCTCCAGGCGGCCAAGATGTGTCCCTGGCCACCCGTGTCTCAGTAACAGGCATCACGCCTGACACATGAGAGCCACTCAGTAAACATTTATTGAGGAAATAATTAAATGGGTGAATAAATGCCTGCACATATAGACAGATGCCGAGCAGATAGCTGCAGAGAGACATCCCCTAACACACGGTGGTGACATTTATGCCCACCTAGCTTCACAGGTGCCATCAAGGGGCAGGGACAGGGCTCTGAGTCCTCAGCTTGAGTCCAGGTTCCTGTCACATAGTTGGTGTCTAGAGAGTGCTCGGTCCCTGGTGGCTGGCTTTTCTTACCAGCTTACTTTAAAGACATTAGGCAAGACATGCATTTGAGGGGCTTCAACTTTCTTATTTATTAAAACGAGAATAAGGTCATCAATCTCAGTCATTTTTTTTAAATGGGAATTTGGTGAGACAACTTGTGTCAATACAAGGCACACAGTAGACACGCCATAAACGCTTCTGAAAAGCAACTGGGATAATCATGAAATGAAAATCTGCAAAGTTTGCAGAGGACAATTAATAAGAAATGAGTATAGCCCAAGGAAACCCCAGCCCTCCTATAGACAAAAGAGCACACGCACACACGCGCGCACACACACACGCACACACACACACGTCCCCAAGTACCCAAGACCTAACCCTCCCTCTATATTTTTGCTTCCTGCAACTGGTCACACTCTTTTTTAAAAAATATTCCTTTATTTTATTTATGTGGTGCTGAGGAGGGAAGCCAGGGCCTCCCACATGCGAGATGAGCGCCCTACCGCTCAGCCCAGCCCCAGCTCCAGCCCCCTGGTCACACTCTTGTGAAGAGTCTGGTTTCTTGCTCCCACTGTGACTGGAGCTTGTGAATCCTGTGGATCCCAGCCCTCCCGGGAGACCCTCAGCAGGTGGCCTCTCCTCCCACTCTGTCCACCTCTGTCTTCTCAGCTCTTGGCCCAGGGCTTAGCATTTGGGAGATTCTCTGTGCAAGGATAAAGGAAAAGAAGGAAAGAAAGGAGGGAGTGAGGAGGGAAGGAGAGAGGGGCAGGTGCAGGGCCTCCAGGTTTTGCTTCCTCTCCAGGCATGAGTGCCCCCAGCCTGAGTTTAAAGGCAGAGGGTGAGACCTGGGGAGGCTATGGGTGGGCCGCTCACCGCTGGTCCTGCCTGGCACATTTTATTCATGATGATACCGGGGCTCCCAAATGTTGGCTTGGGCTCCTGAGTCCAGGTCACCTTCCGTGCAGGGATACTGCCCCTGCGGCTGCTGAATCCCCTGGGCGTCCTGGCCACCTCCTGCCATGACACGACTCTGTCCCAGGACGTGAGGCCTCAGAGATCCTGTAACAAGCGGCGAGGCAGCAGAACCTCCTCCTGCACCTGCACAGCACCCCAGAGTCCAAATTCTCTCTGCAGACCACAGCCCTCTCTGAGCCACCCATTGGACCTGGCCTTCCCCCTCCTCCTGCACCAGTCGGCTTCTCAGGTGGATCAGGGGTCACCTCAGAGGATCCCAAACGGTGTTCGTAGGACTTCGTGGATTCAGTTCCCCAGCTGCACCCCTTACTGGCTGTGTGGCTTGAGTCACTCACTGAACTTCTCTTAGCCTCAAGTTTTTTCAACTGCAAAACGGGGAAGACGGACCTTACTCCTTCATAATTGTTTGCAAGGTGGTAAAAGTCTGTGCTTACAAGAGCTCCAGCCTCAGAGAAGGTGACTCTCTTCCCACCTTCACTCCGCTGTGGCGGTGCTTTGGAAATGTACTGTCGCTACCTTTCCTTGAATTCCTCTCAGGTTTTGCACAGAGTAGGCAGGAGGTCTGCACCCCCAGGGTGCATCAGCATCTTGGGGCGCATGTCATGTATAAATGCAGGTTCTCTTGCATGCTTTTTAAACATTAAAGCCTCGGTGGCTGGAGTCTGCATTTTACAGCTGGATCTCAGGGTTGTCAGAAAGTTCTGCCAGTTAGACTTCTGGTCTCCCTGGAGCTCCAGTTCCCTAGTTGGCTGGCTTGCAGCTTTGTGGTGTGGACAGGAAAGAATGAAGGGGGGTTTCTTAAAGGTGGAGGACAGAGAAGGGAGGTGCTTGGCATTGTCCGCTCTCACTCTATGGCAAATGTTGACAGAGCTTCTGTCTCTCGTGGCCCATAAAATGACTATTGTGCTTGAATTGCAGTGCTTAAGGGAGTTCCAGGCCACTGGCTCGGGCAGCTGTCATCCCGGTGCTGATAATCCAAGGCTGCGGGCGCAGGCCACCCTGGCAGCTGGAAGCTCCTGCTGGGGCGGCCACATTCCAAATGCCAGTGGTTGGTTCCTGGAGCCTGGGAGGAGAGCTTCCTGGGGTTCCAGGGAACCTGATTCTGGAGAACTGTCTGGATCTCCTGATCAAAACCAGGCAGTTAGTTGTGCTGAGTCCCCTGCTGAGTGGGTGAGTGGCCTTCCTCTCCCCACTCTGAGGACAGTTTCCAGGGTGGGAGGGAGTGGCCCAGTGGGCACTGGGGAGGGAGGTGAGCAAGCACAGATCCCAGAGTTCCTAACCAGGGTCCAGACGCCTTCTTTTGGCTATTTTGTTGTTTTGGGGACATCGAAGAGATTACCACCAAGTCATGCCTGTGATTTAGTTCTTTGCCCTTTGAAGCTTTGTTTTCAAAAAGTTTCCAGAGAAAGAGACTAAAGGAAGAGCTTGGGAATCAGAGAGCAAAACTGTGCGTTCAGATCCAACACTTCACACTCCAAATCTCCTGCCCTCGCACAGACAGGGCAGCGTCCTGGCAGCGTCCAGGACTTGCAATTCTCCCCGGGCCCCTCCTAAGTGGGGGCACACACAGGGCTGCTTTATCTCTTTCATCATATGATGAACATTCCCAGGCTCTAGGGATGAAAGCTAAACATATATGCATATCCACATGCATTCACCCAGGTATCTGTGCACATATACAGAGATGCACATGGTACATTCCCATCGTTATTCATCATACACATGGAAAACGCTTCAGTGTACATTATGTATCACCTCCTTAAACTTATGTGTGCACATATAGACACATATACACACCTACACTACATATCTGTATTATCTACATACCTGTTCCCATTTGTTCCTCTGAGCCCTGTGTGGCTGTGAGTGACAGTTGTGCCCAGACACTGTCAGCAGTCAGCATGAGCTCCCCAGCCTCTCACCGTGTTCCCAGCCCTCACTATAGAGCCTGCAAGGCAGATCCCCACCAGCACTGGCCTCCTGGCCTCCAGCCTCTGCCCATTGAGCCTGCATGTCCTGCTTTGCCTGCTGCCACTCACCTAGCCACACTGTTGGTGGGACAAGTGCCTGTACAGTTGCTCCTGCCAGCGGGAGGCCCAGAACTGGTGAGGCTCTGAGCCAACAGCAGAACAAATTCAGGCCTGTTCTCGCGAAATTCACAGAGGCAGAGCCAGCCTAGTCCTAGTCTGTATGCACCTGTCTGTCCCACCTCAGGCCCACGGCCACTCCTAGGTCAAGCCTTCTATAGCCCCTGCCCACAGTGGGTCCTAATGCATGCTGCATCTGCCCTCATGTCCCCAAATACAAGCAAGACACAGGTCTCCACACAGGAGCTCTGTGTTCAGCTCTGCATTTGATATCTGATGCTCTTTCCATAGGAGAGGTCTTGGCTTCCACCAAAATCCAGTATGGAAATCACCTTTTGCAGATGAAAAGGAAGATGAGAAACAAAGAATGAAAGGTGCCTGGCGAGACCGAGGCAGGGACAAGGGCTGCCACCCACTGTTGAGGAATGAGAGAGGTGGATGAGCTCTCCGGCTATACCCCAGCTGAGCAGAGGGCTCTGGGGTCCCCTCCAGTGGTCTGTCTGGCTCGGAGTCTACAGTCTTTTCTCTGAGCTGCCTCTTGATGTGCTGGCAGGGCTGGGTCCATGTGGCTCCTGTGGTTCCAGGCCAGCATGCTCTGTGTGGTGCCTTGTCTTCTGAGTCCAAACCAGAGCCTGCAGCGTCCAGTAGCCACCAAGGGGGTTTGTGTTGGAGGCCAGGATGCCACAAGAGTGAGGGCACTGATGCCAGCCAACGGACAGGATGGAGCTGGTCACCTGGACAGCACTCCCCTCCTGGGGGTAGGGCTTCTCAGCCCTGACCTGTCCACAGCTGGGGTGAAGACACGGGGTCTCCAGATCTGCAGAAGACATGCAGGAGTCACACACTGGGGATTAGATACCAGATTCCCAAGAGTCAGCAGCTAATGTGAAGAGTGTGTGTGTGTGTGTGTGTGTGTGTGTGTGTGCACGCGCGCACGCGTGCCTGCAGACTATACTAGTTCCATAAGATGCAGATGTTTGCAGAATCATGCTGAAAAGCTACCACTTTGCTTTCTCTGCTGTTAACTATTTTAAAATTTGATGAGAGCATTTTGTAGTGGTAATTAACAGAGGTAATTTGTGTGTGTTTGTTTTGTAGATGAAGTTTACACACCTGTCTCTGCTACCCCAGGCCTCCTATGACCGCTCTGGGTCTCCGTCAGGGAAGCCAAGGCTGAGGCAGCTGAGAAGGATGGGCACTGGGCTCAGGGGGGACAGGGGTCTGAGTGTGGGTGGCTGTGGGTAAAGCCCTCTGGCTGCACCTCGCCTCTTAAGTGAGCCCCTGGGCGAAGCAACACAGGATGGTGTTGGGCTTGTGCCACAGTCGGAAGGAAGACTGTGTCTGTCACGAGCCTAGGGCAGTCCCTGGACAAGGGGGTGCCATAAAGGGAAGCCACAGGACCAGTTGCATGATTTGTGGGTCCCAGGGCAAAAGGAGAATGTGAGTTTGTTCAAAATGAGTTTCAATGCAGGGACAATACTAAACAGAGCCATGAAGCCTTCGAAGCACAGGGTCCTGTGTCACTACACAAGCTGTACACCTTGGGCAGGTGTCACTAGCAAGCACAGCCAACTTCACTGAACAATTTACTGTGTGCGGGGCAGCACCTGAAGTGATTCCCAAGTTTTTATATTCTGTTCACTACAGCCTTCTAAAGTAATGTAGCTACAATTCCATTTTATAGGTAAGGAAAATGAGGTTCAAAGAGGTCAAGTCACTGTTCCAATTACACAGCTGGAGAGTGGCAGAGCCAGATTCAACCCAGGCAGCCTGGCCCCAAAGCCCACTTTAATAGCCACCAGGATAGCTCTGCTTTTGTGGTTGGCATTATCATCATCATTGTCCTTTTCTGAACTTGAACTAGATGTTTTTCTGGTCTGAAGGGAGAATATCTCATGACCCCTGAGACCGGGCACAGAGACTAGTTCCAGGAGTTCTATTCTCAAAGCCAGAGCAGCTCGGGCACAGGGGACAGGTAGGCGGCCTGTGCAGGTGGTGGTGATGGAGGGTGGTGCTGGGACCCAGAGAGCAGGGGAGGAGTTCAAATGAGGCCACTGCCATTGTCCAAGCTGAGAGAGGCCTCAGCCAGAGGCACAGGGCTTTATTCTTTGATGCAAACTCCAGATCAGGGCTAATCAACTGCAGGTGCGCACTCACGTTACACGGCTCACGGCTGACACAGCACTTTCAGGCAGGGCTGGATGACAGGTCCTGTCTTCCCACTGTCCTGCGGTTTCCAGCCAGCAGGGCCGCCCTGCAGATGTGAGGCTGCCCCACACTCTCTCAAGACCAATCAGGTGCCTGCCTCCTACTAGGGAGAGTGCTTTTCTTGGTGAAAGTGGAAATGTTGGAAACAAAGAAAACCGTCCACTCCACCTTTAGTGGCTGGATTCCCTCAGAGCCCTGGTTTAATTTCTTGCTCATGAAATAAAAGGACAGGGACCATGACGGTAATGATGATCATGTCAGCTGACACGTAGTGAACCCCATGGCGTGCCTGGCACTTGCAAAGGCACTTGCAAAGGTCTCTCACGCACACGTGCTCCTTGACACAGGTGTGACTCTGTCAGCCAAGCCATTTGTGGTCCTTTCAGGTCACAGGATGATGTCACAGCTGAGGCGATTTACATGCAATTGACCCCCTTGATTGATCGCCGACGGCTGGGTAATAACGCCCTCGGTGTCAATGAGTGGAACTTTTCAGTTCTCTGCTCAGGTTAAGCTCCTCATTCTGAGAGCGGTGGGGAGTGGCAGGCAGGGCAGAGGAGCTGACCAGCTGCTGGCTCTCGACCCTGGCCACACATCTGCTGCTCCAGCTGCTATGGAGGTCCAGCTGCACTGGGTCCTCCTCTGCCCTCCTTTGTTTAGGTGCTCTGTGCTCCGTCCCTTCCAGGCCCTTTCACGACCACCTTTCTCTTCTCTTTGCCTGTGTCAATGTCCCTTCACCCTTCCCACCCTCAACGTGGTGTCACCCTCTCTGGGAAGCCCCTGGGCTGGGGTCCTCTGTCCACAGGTGGAAGCCATCGTGGGACATTGGATTTGAATCTGACATGGTAATGCTTCAGGCTGCTCCTGGTGGGGACAGGGTGTGCCTCTCTGGTCCTGTTATTATTTACCACTGCTGCGTTCCTACCACTGAACATGATACGGGTTCAGTAAACGCTTGTTGAAGAAGTGAAGGAGCAGGCAGGTGTGTTAGGGCACAGGTGTGTGTGGGCTCTGTGGAGGATTCCTCTGAGCTGGTCCCTTATCCATACCTGGGCTAAGGGAGGGACTCTGGGAGTAGGAATCGGCATGCCACATGCCTTGAGGGTCGAGGCAGCACACCCAGCCTTGCACGGACTGGATTTGAGCTGGGAAAGGGAGAGAGCAGAGCTCTGGTGCTAGACTCCCCAGAGGACCCTGGGCAGGTCTGGGCACAAGGCTCAGGCCTCCCACTGACCCAGCGTTCCCCCTGCTCAGGAAGTTCTGGGCCCCCGACTCCAGACCGGGGGTTGGGATCACTCTCTGTGAGCTCCAGATGGTGAACATTTTCGACTTTGCTGGCCTTGTGGTCTGTGTGGCAACTGTTCAACTCTACCACACACAATGTGTGAGCAAGTGAGCCGGCCGTGTTCCAACAGAACTCTATGAACATTGAGATCTGAATTTCACATCATTTTCATGTTTCACACAATACTTTTCTTTTTTAGGTTCATTCCCAGTCATTTAGGTTGTAAAAACCGTTCTTAGCTCACGGGTTGAACAGCCCAGATGGATGGCTAGAGGTGGCCTGCGGGCCATGACTTGCCAAGCTCTGGTCAATATGCTTGCTGTCCACCCTGGGTACGCCCTCTGCCTTGGCAGGGGGTGCTTCTGCAGAGCTGGGTCTAGGTTCTGATCTGCGGATCGTTTTTATGTGACCTGGGGAGCGTTGCTTATCTCCCAGGCTCTGGGTGTTGTGACTGCTGAGTTCCTGGGTCCAGCTGTGACCTGAAAGGCTGCCTGATGCAGATGCCTGGAGTCCTGTTGTGGTCTCTGCCATGCTCCCCCAGGCTGTGGGGTCCCTGGGAGAGTTTCCTCCAAGTGTGAGGAAGACCCTGGGGGACACAGTGAACCTACATGCTATGAGCCATCAGCTATTGAAAAGTGGGTCCCAACCCCTCTGCTGTGGGTGTCACCTGGGGGCTGACTGTCCTCTCTGAAGAGCCTCATACTTAGCCTTAGAGCTGGACATTTTCACTTGAACTTCCCCAGCAAAAGTGTGCAACACTATGGGAATCCAGCCTTTCCCTCACACACTATCCCAGAGCAAAATAAGCATTTCACATCCCCGTGCAGGGAGGAGGCGAGGTGTGAGGTGGAGGGGGGACGTGGGTAGGGTTACCACCTGTAGCACATAGGTGACCATCAAAGTTCCCAGACGAAAACAAAGGAACCCAATCAACCTGTTTCTTCTCTTATCACCTTATTCTCATAAATGACCCCAGCGTGTACCCTGCTGGGAGTCCATGTGCCCGGACTCCACGTCTCTGTCTCCCACACACAAATGGATCATGGCGATCTGTGCATCCCTCCTAGAAGGACCGGAAATCCTGCAGCCTTTCTTACATTTGTACCCCACTTGCTCCTCAGCACGTTAAGGTCCCTCACCTGGGCCAAACTTGACCTCAAATCTTTGGCCGTCTCCCTGTCCAAACTCACACCCTGATTTTTCGGTCATCCTATTTTTGTTTGTTTTTATGATGTTTTCCCCAAAGGAGAATCTGATCATGTTACTATCACCTTGTAGAAATTCTTTAGAGGCTTGGTATAACGACAAAATTGTGCAGGTGGATGGTGATGGCGGTTGTCCCAAAATTCAAGTGTACCTAGAGGCACTGAATCATGGACTCAAATGGTTCAAATAAGAAATTTCATGTCTTGCTTATTTTATTACGATAAAAAATTATGTAACAGTCCCTGCTGATCACAAAACATCTTTGAAAGGAGACATGGACCTCCCAGGGCCTTGCAAAACCTTTCCTGTGAACACACTGAGCTCACCTTCCTGTTTGCACCTGTTCGTCTCCCCACAATCCACTCCGTCTGCCTGATTCTATTTTATTCCCTCTGTCTCGCTTCCTGAAATCTACTCCAACTTCAAGACCCAGATCAGGAGGATCCCTGCCATCTCCTCCACCAGCCATTTGTCACTGACCTTGCTTCTTTCTCTCCAGAGAACTAAGTGGTTTAACTGTAGTAAGTTCTAGAAGAGGACAATGAACACGTACAAGCTGCCCACCAGATGACCGCCCAAGAGACTACAATTAAAGGAACACTGTATGTCCACTACAGGGCCCAGGCACAAGGTGACCATGGCCCCGAGCTCTCTGCCTGTCTCCTGGACATCTTCGAGTCCCTCTCCCTTCAGAACCGACTCCTGCTGTGAAGTTTGCTTTCTCGGTCTCTTTTTCTTCTTTAGGGTTTAACCCGGCTCCTGTGTGGCCCTGAACAAAGAACCACGTGCATGCGCATGCTTCTGCCCTGGTGTGAGCAGAATCACACTGCAAGCTCTCTGTGGCCTGTTTAGGTCCCCTCAAAGTGACATTCACAGACCCATCCACGCTGTGTTGGTGTGATTCTCTCCGTTGGATAGCACGTTTGCCGGTGGTGGGAATTTTGATTAATTCCAAATTTTCTTTTAAAATTCATGCTGACATGGCCATCTACATTTACAGGTCTTGGAGCAAACACAGATTCTCCAGGGAGTATCCTCCCAAGTACAAGTGCTGTCCCAGACCTGAGCATGTCTGATTCTATTTAGCAGAGTCAATGGGGGTCTGCCTGGATACCAGCACACTCCCACCGCACCCTGCCTCAGGGGGGATTCTCCACCTCGTGAATCATCTGAACCTCAGACTTTAATTTTCAATCTGCTGGATGTAAATCACACCTCACTGCGGTCTTACCTTATTGGGCTGAGATGGGTTCTCGCTGCGCTCCAGAGATCCTCCTGCCTTGGCTGCAGTGCTGGGAGGACAGGTGCACACCCCCACGCCCGGCTTGCAGCTCTACTTTGCATTTCCTTATGGATAAAAAGGAAATTTGGATGGTACAGAGGGGAGGGAGGGGAGTGGAGGGGCGTGGGGATGGCACTGAGTGGGACGTTGTCACCCTATATGCCTGTAGGGTGTTTATACTACCCGGGAGACTCCACAGCTTGTTCAGCCAGAGGGAGAAGTTGTGCTTCACTTGTGTACAATGTGTCAAAAGGCCTTCTACTGTCACGTATAACTAATTAGGACAAACTGAAAGATAAAGTGTAAATAAAGAAAAAAAAGAAAGAGCTTCTTGGCATATTGATTGGTAATTTTCTCTTCTATTAAGTAATATATGTTTTTCTTATTCTTCTATTGAATTTTGGTTTTATTCTTACTGATTTGCAGTTCTACATACATTCTGGAAATTACCTGTCTGTTTTATGTTACAAATAGTTCCCCCTCACTTTGGCTTATCTGTACACCTCCTGAAGTTTCTTTTGATAAATTGAGGCTCTTAAAATTTTGTGTGGACAATCTTGTCTGTTTTTCCCTTTATCGTAGGTGCTTTTGGGGTCTTTAATCAATCCATTCCTAGCTTGAGGCCATGAAGCCCTCTCTGTGTCATCTTCTAAAGGTTCCATAGTTTTACCTTTGACCTCAAGGTCTCCACGCCTCTGGGGCTTGGCTTTTGTGTCTAACATGGGGAAGGGTCCCAGGTAAGACCACTCTGGGGGAGGGTGACCCAGCGTCACGTGCTGAGTGATCCGTTCCCCTCTGTCTGTGCAGGTCCTGTTGATAGGGCTCCGTCCCTGGGCTTCCTGTCCGTCTGGCATCTGTCCCTGTGCCCACAGGGCACTGTCTTCATGCCTGCCGCTGGTGACAGGTCCCGGTAAGGATCTGGGATGTCTGGGCTCACTTCTCTGCCTTCTCACTAATGTTTTATCATCAGCTTGTTAAATTCCACCAAAAATGTCATGATCTGAATCATCTCATCCTTAACCATGGCCCTCCATGCATTTTAGACGGTGAACCTGAGTTTGTGGACACTTCCGTGCTCACGTGTCTCACCCTTGAGACTTTTCACTGTCCCTAACAGAAACCAAGCCTCCTGAATGGCAGATGGACCATCCCTGGGCTCCGTCCAGCTGAGGGTCAGGCTTACACAAACCCCCGATTTACAGTGCAATTAAGCCAAGGGAGAAGGAGGAGAAGGGAACTCACACCTGGGGTGGCCAAGAGTGACAGAGTGACGGCCAGGGAGGAAGGGACGGAGGCCATCTGGAGCCTCGTGAAATGTCAAGTGCCCCAAGGGTTTCAACAGCAGGATGTGATTCACACCATCACTCATCTCCTCGCACACGTGGCCTGGGGAGAGCAGGGGATGAGCGCTGTCCAGAGTCTGCCTCACTGAGTTGGAGCCAAGATAGTCCACAGATGCAGGTGCCTCTCAGGGGCTCAGGACAGGCCCGTGTTTTGGCTTTACATGCACAAAGGAGAGCCACTGCTTTCAGGAAGAGGAGCTTGCTTCACCTGGGAGAGCTTGGGAGAAACTGTGTAGGAGTGTACACATGCGCATACACACACACACACACACACACACACACACACACACACACACACACACACTTTAATAAGACCAGGGGAGAACTTCCTTTTTCTTTCTCCTTGTTTAAACTCACTCAGGGTAATTTGAGAAACAAACATACCCTTGCAAGCCAAGGCCTTCAGGAAGTAGCAACAGGGAAAGGAATTGAAGCCCAGGAACACAGCGTCCAACTTGGGCTGCAGGCCTAGAGCTCGAGGCAAAACCAGGCTCTCAAGTCCTGCTTGTCGGATGGCAGGTGGAGGCTAACCTCTGGGGGAGGCAGAGTTCTCCTCCCCAGTGGGAGACGGACATAACCAGGCTCATCTCCTGGGGAGGCGTGTGCCTGGCGTGCTGAGCTCTCGGCAATGCCTCCCAGCCAACAGCACATCCTGGACGTTCTAGATCACGCCGTCCTTCACTCCACAAGCATTTGCTGAGCAGCACCCTGTGCTGGACCCTGGAGCAGGACTGGATACACAGCGACTAAACTCCCAAATCCCTCCCTCAGTGAGCTGGTCCAGGGGCAGGGGGCAGATGCTCCATGAATCATATGAACTATGGGGAAAATAAAGCTGGCTAAGGAGACCGTGCTCGCAGGAGTGGGAGGATGCTGGGAATATTGTGTGTGGACGGGAAGGCCTCTCTGACAAGGTAACGCTCAGCTTCCACACCAAGGTAAGGGGTGTGCTCTACGTCTGCCTGCAGAAATCCTTCTGGGCTGGGAGAGCAGAGAGTGCAAAGGCCCTGAGGTAGGAGACCATGGTAAGTTGGCAGGTGGCCTGCAAGGGTGAGCTGGGCTTGCACTCTGGTGGGGTTCCTCTGTGCCCAGGTGTGCAGAGCCTTAGTCCATGTCTGCAAGTATAAAGACAGCAGACAGAACGCTGGCTGAGCAGGGCTCAAAAAGATGCCTTTGGTATTAGATGTGTATTCTTCAATGAAAATGTACTTGACAAACGGCAAGGGGTCTTAAGCATTTTCTGAGTGCTCAGTGCAGCAAGCTGTGGAGTCAGCTTCCCCAGGAGAAGCCCCGACATGGAGTTCACCATGCAGGGCACTTACCAGGGGACGTTGCTGAATTCAGAAGTGGGAGGAAGCAGAGCTGGGCAGAGGGAGCTGTGGAGCTGTGACGACTCCCCACCAGAGCCGCAGCTGGCCCCCAGCGAGCTCGAGCTCGAGACAGTGTGGTCCGCCCCTGGGACAGAGCCCCTGCCGTGGGGGCACAGCTTGCTTCAGCCAGGGCCAAGCCTCCAAGGTCCACACAGGAGCCTGCCTGGGCCGGAGGCGGGACCTGGAGCCCAAGAGCCATCTGACCTGCTCTTCCCATCAGAGGCCACGGCCAGGCCTGGCCAAGTCTGGCGCAGCCTGGGCTCATTTCTTCCTGGAGGCCCTGGGCCCCTCTTCCTGGCGAAGTTGAGAAGTGGACCTGGTGGGTGGTGCTGTGGCCAACACCACAGCTGTCCTGGACTTCAAGTGAGAGTCCTGCTTTCCCTCCTCCATCCTGTGTCCCTCACCCTCAGCCAGAGCCTGCTGGTCTCCTGCTGGGATGACCAAGACCCTGGACTCAGAGGAGTCCTTGGCCCAGTTCAGGTTGAGGTTGCTGCACTTGGTCTCTTCACAGCCAAGAGAAGAAAAGGAGCCCCGTGAGATGCCCCAGTGGATCAGACCCTGGGTCGTCATGTCAAGATCCCTGAGCTCCCCGTCTGCCTGGTCCTTGGCCCAGGGAGCCCTTGTGCATAGCTCACTGTGACTCCTGTTGTATTCCTTTGAGGAACAAGACCACCACCTGCAGAGCAGAGGATGAGGGGGTGAAAGGAGCCAATGGGAACAGTGGCTGGCGAAGCCCGTCCTCCCGGTCCTCGATTTCTGGACCCCCGGGTTCCTATGAAGGGCTCTGAGCTAAACATCCTGCTTGCTGGAGCAGGTTGCTCCGCGCTGTGTGGTGTTTCTGGAGGGCATCTCTGGGCCTTCTCGTGGACTCTCTCCCATGATCTCGGCGTGGCAGAGCTGGTGGTGCAGAACACGTGGCTGCAGGCCCTCCATGGTGGGCTCCCTCCTGCACCCTCTGTGCTGTGGAGTGGGGTCTTTTGTTTTGATACAATGTTATATGGACTTTTATGCTGATGAAGAGAACATTCTGGAATCTCCAGGAGAGTGACGCCAAGGAGGCAAAGGCACACCTGGAGCATGTGCCAATTCCTACAATTAACCACTCTGCTTTCAGGAGCAGAAAGGTCCCAGGTCGTCATCTGGCCACAGGTGGTCAGTTGGTGTCCTCCAGGGAGATGGCTACATTAGGGGTCATCTTTGGATGTCTTTCTGGCTGGGCCTTCTGCAATTAGCCGTGGCAGGGCTTCCATTTCTGCCTCCGTGGCTCCTGCATGAACATCTGTGCTGGTGCAGGGTGGCCAGACTGGGACGGGCTGATGTCAAATGAACATGAGTTTGTGGGAGCAAAAGGACGTCACCCTAGGGGCCCCTCCGCGTGTCTGGGGTGCCCCTCCGCCTTGCTTGCCGCTCCAGGTCTCCTCCCGCTGCTGCACGGGGAGCACCACGCTCCGCCTGCATCTCGCTCTTGGCCCTCGGCTCACTGAGGATGAAGGGCCTCTGCAGGGGAGGAGGCTGAGACACACACAGGACGAGTCAGAGTCGGGCTGGGATTGGGGCCCAGGCCAACTCCCCACATGCTCTTAACCAGCACGCGAGTCACACGTGGCAAGGGAGGCTCCCCACACTGACGGCGACAGGAAAAGGAGCAAGGGTCTGAGCCCAGCAGGAGGGTCCCGGGGAGGTGAGGGCTGAGGACCTTGTCCTCATGCACATCAAAGAGATTTTGGGTCCTTCCACCCGTGGCACATGGTGTGGACAACATGAATGGGGACGTGAGGGAGAGGCAGGGATAAGCAAACTCGCCATCTTGAGGAGTCTGCTCCTCCTCCTTCTTTTCCCTCCTACGTCTTCCTCCATCTCTTCTCCAAAGAGTGGGGCGTCCCCTGTGCCTCAGGAACTGAGGAAGAGGGTCCACCATGGCCCCTGCATCCTCTGCCACCGCCCTGCCTCCTCACGGCCCAGCCACACTGCCCTCTCTCTGCATCCAGGACACAGCACACTTTCCTCCAATAGCTATTTCCCTGGTATTTCCTGCCTGAAAGGCTCCCACTCAGATGTCACCTCTTCAGAGAAGTTTCTGCATCTGTTAGAAGCCACATTCTGCTCCTTACGGAAGCCCAACTGCCATCTTGGTAGATGCACAAAAGGTTAATTCACCCACTGAAAGGACATCTAGAAAAGACAGCACAGGTATGGAAAAGATGCTAATTGAGGTCATTAGGGATGCGGGCTTGCTCTCTCAATGTTTTCTCTACCAATATTTGAAGATTATTTTCATCCTAAAATTCATGAAAGGTTGCTGTGGCCCCATCCATCAAACATACATTCCAGGCAGATAGAAAATAAGAAGAGTCTAAAAAGCATCCACTCTCCAGCTGTCTGCTTTTCCTCTTAGGGAGCTTTCTAGGAAGCTTGGCTCTTAAATATTACAACAGTTCCCTTAGCTGCAGGAGAAGCTGGAAACAGGACTCTACTGGGAATATCACTGGAGAGAATAAAACCAGGGTTCTGATATGAGTGAACAGTGGATGGTTGGGTAAGCAGCCTGCGATCTCTGTCATGCCCTCTGCCACCCTGCCACCACTGCTGCCTAGGTCCGGCTGCAGCAAAATAGCCGGGGGGTGACGAATAACTTGTGTACGTTGATACAGCAGGAATAGGAGCCGTTTATTGTAGGGCAACAGAGCTATTTATACATTTTGCACAGCTTATCTTAATTAGCATAAACTAGATACATCAATCAACCAATAAGGAATCTCCACACTTAATGGCTCGCTTTTGTTACTTCTCAAACCACTCCCTCTGACATTTTGCCAGGCACCATCCAGACTTGTTTACGAACTCTAACATTTTTCTGGCAGAATACCAGGTGTTATTTTTGACTTATTTACAGACCTTAACACACTGCTCCTCCCCTCGTGGCTTTGTCCTGCTCACCTATGTATTTTTTTCCAGTAGGAAATGTCACTGTGGGAGGTTGTCACTGTGCTGCCTCCTCTGCCAGGCTGCAAGCTCCCCAAGGCTGAGACTCGCCTCCTTGATCCTGCTGCACCTGCAGTCCTATAGACCTCAGAACAGAGTGGTCCTCCTGGGAAAGGAGATGCATGGCCTCACTCACTTCTCTACTTATGCACCCTGCAGTTACGCTTCAGGCTTCACCTGACTGTCAGACACTACCTTAAACTCTGGGACAGGAGAGTGGAATAAGTCGCGACCTTCCCAGGGACAGTGACATGTGAACCGAGAAAACAAATCTAACAGGGAAAAGCCCGAGCAAGGTCATGCCCAGGAGCACTGGGAGCCCAGGAGGTGAACTGTCACCTGCCTGGAGATGGGTCTTTGTAGCTGGGCATGTGGCGTCCACCAGGCTCCTAGCTTGGGCTCCTGCTATCCAAAAGGGTCAGGAAAATGGAACTTGTGGTTCAAACAGGGGAACTTGTGGTTCAAACAATGGAGCCTGGAGAGGCCCGTTTGCCTTCTTCCATGGGAATGTTGCCATCCCGCCGTGACCCTGTGGGCTTCGGGGTGCTGAGGGGAGAGTGGAGACTCGGGGGTTCCTGGAGGAGACAGTGTCTGGGAGGGAGGTGGCAGTGTGACAGAGGCCAGAGAAGGCTCTCAGCCAAAGGCTCTCTCAAAAGCCACCGTGGGCTTTTAAGTAAAGTCTCGACTATAATCACTCTCATGGGCTGAGTAAGTCTGCAATTTGGAGCCGGGATGCTCTGGGTCAGCTGTCCTGGGGCTCAGAGAAAGTCCCTTTCTTTCTGCCTTTAAGACCAGCAATAAGAACAGGGCCCTGCTCCCGTGAATTCTTTCGGTCCTCACTCGGTGGGTTGGGACCTCTTGTCCAACCAGACATGGCCGCCTCTCCTGGAGTCCACTAGTGGGGGCAGCAAAAGGGAGCAGCAGGGGACGTTCCAGTGGGGGTGCGTGTCCAGGATGCTGCCGAGCAGATCTGGAGTCAGACCCTGCTTCTGGACCACGGTCACCCGGAGACCTTGTGCAGGCCAGTGTCCTCCCTGTGCCTAGTTTTCCTCATCTGTAAAATGGGGTGAAAGCCACGCCCCTCTCAGTGTCGGAGGAACGAATAGTCCCAGCGGATCCAAGCCCCTGTTGGCCTCTGAGTGGATGTTTTTCCGTGATGGTCAAACTCTCCCCTTTGGTTTAACTTTGCTGATGGGGAAGAGGGTGAGCTAGTTGTGCTGCCTCCCTTAGTGACAGATTTGCTGACACAGCGAGCTGACAAGATGTGGCCATAGGACACCTTGGATCCGAGTCAGAAGGACCTGCCGTGCTTCACCTGTGGGACTGAGGCTCTGCGCCTCGGGGCTCTTCTGCTGCCGGGTGACAGTCCTCACAGCAGACACTCTCCACGCCTTCAGCTCTCTGCTCAAAGGGTGACTGACGTCATCAGAGGAGGTTGCCTGGGCGCCCCCGTCACCTGGCCCTGGTGCCGTTCTCTGTCCCCCTCACCCTGGCTGTTGTGCCATCTGACAAACAGACTTCCCTGTCTGTTTACTGTCTGTCTCCTCCAGTTACAAAGCCAGCTCTGTGGGGGCAGAGGATCTCTGCCTTGCTCACTGCTGCACCTCCATATCCTAGAAGGGCCCTGGCACAGACGGGGTATATAATACACATTTGCTGAAGAGCTGCGGAATGAAACTGTCTTAAATTCTCTAAGCTTGAGATTCTTCGTGAGACTAGAAATAGCCACCTCTGGGGTTATTGAGGGGCTAGTTTACGTCAAGTGCAGGAGGATGTCAGTATATGGCCATAATGATAATGACGGAGATCAGACTGTGTCTGGCATACCTTCCCGCCTGGCCCTGCTTCTGAGAGCCGGGGTCAAAGGAAGAGGATTTGGATCATCATTCCCCAGATCTGGCAGCAGATCAGTGTCTCCTGAGGAGCTTAGGAAAAAACATCTGTCCAGGCCTTGCTGTGGTCCTTCCGACCCAGATCTCTGGATGGAGCTCAGGAATCTGTGTGTTTTAAGTCTGGAGTGGCCAGGGCCTTTCCCTTGCTGGAGTTAGAAAGGACACAAGGCCAGAGGGAGTTGTCAGGATGGCTGTGTTCCAAGGAGGATCCTGGGAAGGAATTCCTACCTGCTGAAGGCGACACTCGCTGTTACCAGGGAGGGGAAGGAAGCAAAGAACTACTGACCAGTGAGAGCTTGCTGGCTAGGAGGGCCACCTCCGCCAGACAGGACACTTCCCCAGCCACACACAGAGCCTGTCAGGCGTGTTTCCGTGAATGAAGACGAGGAACACAATGTGCTAATTACGTTTCTGCTTTTAAACCTGACACCCTGGTAGCAGGTAGGAAGTGAGTGTTTGCCATCCCTTGGCATTGCTGAGTGTTTAATCTTTTAATTATTACTCTCGGTGTTTTTACAGTGTCATGGTAATAAGCAAACTCATGGCCTCTTTCTTAAACTTTATTTCATGCCTAGAGTGTTGACACAACTGTGAGTCCCCCACAGGGCAAAATACTGGGGCCAAAAGTTAAACCCAGAGGGTAAACAAACTGAAATCATTCTGCGTTTACAGTAAAGTAAGTGTATACCAAAGCAAGTGAGCTGATATTTTCTTAGTAATCATCCGGATCTGTGCTGCCCAGTACCATTGCCATCAGTCACACGTGGCTATTTAAATTTAATTAAAATTGAATTAAAAATTTAGTTCCTTGGTCGGCGAGCCACATTTCCAGAGCTCCCTAGCCGCGTGGGGCTGGGGACTCCAGTCTTGACGACAGAAATACCAAACATTTCCATTGTCACAGACGCTTGTATGGAACAGGGCCGGTGGGAATTCTCCAGAAGAGCATGGTTTAAGCAAACCACGGCTGGCGTATGGAAATCGGCAACCTGTGATCAGAAGAGACACAGAAGGTGTGCTGTTGAGAAATGCGAGTCTCAACACAATCTTCTGTAGCTTTTGAAAACATCTTAGCTATTTACAAGGGAACTGTCACTGTGGATACGAGAAAATGGTGCCTGCATCGAGTGGACAGTAAAAGTGGCAGTCGGCAGATGTTTGGAGGCTCTACCCAAGAGGGGCTTTGCTTGCACAGGGAGCAGAAGGCCGGCCTTTCACCTCCTCTAGCTCCTGGGTGAGGATGGCCCTGCGGAGAGCAGCGTGGGCAGCAGGCGGGTCTAGCTTGGCACCTGCTTGCTCTTCCCGATGAGAGGAAATCATATGGGTTGGGCACCTCTCCTTCCTTATCCAGGACAAGCTGGGGTCCTCAAAGGGACAGGGTGTGCTGCCCGCTGTCTTGGAACCTGGCCTGTGTCTGATTGAAGTTAGCAATAAAATGTGTCCACCTGACGGAGAGTCCGAAGCCTGAACAGATAGAGGACAGAGCAAGCCCCATCTTCTTCCTGTCTGCATGGGACCAGTGGTTTACTTAGATGTGCCCACGGGCTGTGGGTCAGGCAGTCCTAAGTGCCACTCTGTTTCACAGTTAATGAACTGCCCGTGTCACTAATTCCATGACCAAGGTTTTTGTGATTTATTCATGTACAAGTTGTGATGGTCACTATCTATGCAGAAGTTTGTTCCAAAGAGCAAATAAAATGAAATACAGCTGGGACCACTGGCCCGGCCTACCCCAGAGCAGGAGGTCCCCAAGTGCTGCTGCTTCTCTGGACTTACCAGGCTGCCTTGGGAGACCGGCTTTTCAGACCCTGGGCTCTTTCCGTTTTATTTTATTTTTATTGTTCTGTTACATTTGTGGATCAAGTTCAACTACAAACGCATCTCCCATCTCCCCAAGAGCTCTGATTTACCCACGGACCCCTTCTGTTCTCCAAAGGATACGGGCTGAAAGCTCAGTTCCATCACAGAAGGGCCACAGCTGGCTAGGAGTGCCTGGGTACCCCGGGCAAGTCCCTGGGTGAGAAAGGAACGCCGAAGGGGCTTGTTATTGGGGCCTCACCTTCTTCCCTGGAGAGACCTCGTCCCCTGCAGTTCAACAGGAAGCTCCTCCTGCAGAGGCTGGGCCCTCATGCAGTGGGCGGAGGTGGCGGCAGGGAGAGGTCCGCTCAGCCTGGCCCGTGGCACATGCCCATGACCCTAACAGACCTGGGGCCTTGCATGACTGGCTGTTTTCACATCATCAGGGCAGGAGGCCATGGTGGGAGTTCCGTTCCATTGCACAGAGGTGGACGCAGCCCTAGGGGAGGAGGGCCCTTCCAGAGGACAGAAAGGCATCACTGGTGCACGGCAAGGCTGGGCCCAGGGCCCAGGGCCCAGGGCGTGGAATCCCGTCGTGCTCTGTTTTGCTGTGTTCTTCCCGTTGCGGCCTCCTTTGCGCTGTCTCTCAGAGCTCTGTGTCCTGGTGGTCAGACCCCACCCAGTGCGCCTGTCCCCACAGCACCCCTACTCCTGGCTTACCCCTCTCTCCTTGATGGATTCCGTCCTCACAGCAAGGCTAAAAGAAATGTAATTTGGACAAAATAATTCTCTCTCAAGGCTCGGGGACTAATACTTGCCAGTTCAAGAGGTTTTGAAAGACAGGGTTGGATTACTCTAATCATATCCCATTATGGCAAATTTCAAGCTCTTAATAACGCCAGATCCTAAGGTGAGGGCAGAGAGAGAGGCCTGGCGTGGCAGCTAATTGGCCGGTGATGTCGGGCCAGCTTCTTGGGCTGAGCCTCAGCCCCCTCACCTAAGAAACAAGGTCACTCAGGCCCTTCCCCCTCGAGGTTTCTGCTCCTCCAAAATAAAGGGGAAGACTTCCAACTCTGAACGGGAGGTTTGGTTTCTCCATCTCCACATCCTGACCTCTGGGAAAGGATAGCACTGGCGTGGCACCATCGGCCTCCTGGGTGGCCCTTCCCTGTGTGAGTGGCTCTGGGCAAAGAGCTAGATATGCCACCTCCTGGCAAGTCCCTAGGAATCCCTGCCATTCCCCGGGAATCTCCCATTCCCATCTAAACCAGGTCCAAAGGTTTGACTGCATGATCCTTGGTGCTCCTCTCCATATCCTTCCACCTGGAAACAGCCTGCATGATGCCTGTCCGGAGGGCGGAGGGGACTCGGTGTGTCTAGTGTTTCTCCAGTTTTTAACAACCACCCAGGGAAGCCGAGGCAAGGAGATCAGGCTGCAGTGGCGGTGAGCAAACTGTCTGCCGTGGTGACGGACTTCACATCAGGACTTCAATCCTGCCATCTCCATACGCTCGTCCTCCTCAGCCCAGGGTCAAGAGCACACGGTACTCTCCAAACACCCACCGAGCACCTCCCACGGCAGGTGCACATTTGCGGATTCTTCATAGTTGACAGAGCCTAGGTCGTGCGTTGAATGAGTCAAGGTTCTGTTGGTGGCAAAAATCAGAAACCATCTGGGATTAGTTGAGAGAGAGAGGGAGGGAGGGAGGGGCTCAGGGAAACAGGAAAAGAACATCCAAGACTCATGAGGGTAGGAGGGTGTCATCCTGTGGGATCAAACAGTCAGATTCCAGACAGTAAAATCAATCCATTCTAGGTTTTTCAAACCGAGGGCATTTAATTCTGGGAACTGGTTCTGCCTGTGACCGGATGGCTGAAGATTAGCCACAGCAGGATGGGAACTCCGCCCAGGAGGCCTGGGAAGCAGGAGGGAGCTGCTCAGATCAGAAGAGGAGCCCCTGGACCAGGAGCTGGGGCACGGGGGTGAGAGGTTCCAGTCATCGGGACTGAAGCTCTAGGGAGGGACAAGGCCACTGCTAAAGAAACCAGTGGAGAGGGGCAGGTGGGCAGTGCCTGGACCTTCCTCCTTTCCCACCTGACTGCTGCAAGCACTTCCTGTTGCTTGAATCTGTGCAAAGGTGGCTGGCGAAGGGCAAGGTGAGCAGCTCCCTGCACCACCCAGGGAGAAGGGGGCTCAGAGGGATGGCCACCGGGGAACCTCACCAGTCCTGACTCTGGAGCCTGACTCCAGGGCGACTCAGCTCGGCTGCACACAGGCCCTGGCTGGCTTTCTTCAAATTCCTCAGCAAGGCCCTCTGGCGGCCCCAGCTTGGTCCATGTGATCCCTCTGGGTGCCCAGCTGTGACTAAGGCACAGGATTAGTAAGGAAATAGGAGCAGCCACTTCCAGTATAGGGTCACTTCAGGGGCATCATCTCATTCGATGGCCCGGGGGGCCTTTATTTTCAGCTTTGTAGACAAAGACACTGAACCTCAGCAGCACACGATGATTTCTACATATTATGTGATGGCCCAGAGCTACTTTGAACCACATGGATTTGGGCTCTAATTATGTCTTTTTCTCTCATTGGCTGAGTGACCTTGAACAGAGAAGTCGACCTCAGTGTTCTTCTCATCTACATAAAGGACACGGCCATGTGGAGAAGATGCATTGGGATCACACATATGTACACACACACATGACAAAATTAGTATTCAAAACCGCCTGCTTCCAACAGCGCTGTGGCTTCTAGTCACACGACTTGACTCAGTTCAGGGAAGCTTTGAGCCAGGTCAGTAGAGCTTCCCGGTCTCATTACATAAGCTGTTCTAATGCAAAAGGTCAGAGTGATCAGAATGGCACAGAGAGGCAGGATTAAGATCTAATCCATGTGTCTCAGCCTGCAGCTGGGCGGGGGCGAGGTGCAATGTGGTTCTTCTGGAAGGAAAACACCTCCCTCTTTTTAGGTCTAAAGCTCAAACACACATACTTACATCAACACATATAGAGCATAACTTTAAAATTACATTTATGGGGAGTGGTGCTTAGGGAAAACCTCTGCAAGGCTCCTTGGGTGGAGCTGAAGTGCTGGGCTCCCTCTGGAAAGCGTGCCATTGCTGGAGAGCCAGTCACCCCCATGTGATGCTCACACCCTCTGACCCAAAGGAAGCTTGAGATCCAGGGTGTGGCATGGCCTAGCATCAGGTCGAAGAGACTCAGAATGGTTCTCCTGGGCCAGGCTTCCGCCCTTTAAGTCTGAATGCAGGATCAAGACTTCTGCTCACAGTGGTCTGCAGGTGCCCAGAGCCGAAGCCCTGGTGGCCACTAGTGCTGCCTGGCACGTCTCTGCTGCTCCCCTCGTGTGCCTGGGCCACCCTCATTTCCTTTTTTCTCATTTTCCCAGCACAAGCTCATCTTTGCCCATCCCTCCTCTGGCCCCTGCCTCCCACCCCACTTCCTGAGATCTGACCTTCTTCGGCAGAGGCTGGCCTGGCTGGCCCACAGCAAGCCCTGAGTACCCCGAACTCCACACACTCTAACACCTGCAGGGCTGGGCCTTTGACCTTGACCTTCCTTCAGGATTGCAAGTAGGTGCTGGAGACGCTCAGCAGACACTGAGGTTCGGCCCCTCCACAGTCTGGCTTTCTGCCTGCCTCAGTTTACCTCTGGGCTCTTACCTCCAGTCTTGGCTCTGAACCTCCTGGGATTGGTGTTTTCATCCCTTTGTTGATCACTCGGCCAGTCTTTATCAGTCACCTCCTCTATTTGTTTCGTAAGGCTGCCATGACAAGGTACCTCAGACCAGTGGCTGGAAACAGCAGGAATGCACTTTCCCACAGCTCCAGACTCGAGGGATGGATGGAATCCGGCCCTGCTCCCTCTTCCCAGCTGCTGGTGACCGGAGGCCCCCTGGTGTTTGCCAGCTTCTAGGTGCATCACACGACACAGCTGCTGTCTGCATCCGCGGGCTCCTCATCTGTGGGTCCAGCTGTGGATTGAGATGTCTCTGCACACTGGGCCTGCCCTGACCACGCACATTCTTTTTTCTGGCCATCATTTCCTAAGCAATCCAGTATAACAACTATCCCCACAGCATTGACAGTGTTTGAGGAATCAGAAGTCATGTAGAGGCGATTTAAAGTGTACGGGAGAAGATGTCTTGGTCATACGTGAATAGCGTGACATTCTATTTAATTCATGGGAGTTCCTGCCTCCGTCACCCATGGATACTGAGGGGTGGCAGCGCCTGCACCTGTCTTCATGAGGCTGTCTTCTCTGTATGTCCCTGACTGTTTAGGTGACATTCTCCTCCTTGTGTGTCTGGGTCCACGTTTTCTACATTTTATAGAGATATCACTCTTGGGGTTAATCCACTCTTATCTCAAGTTGATGACGTCCGAAAAGTCCCTATTTCCTAATGAGGTCACAGTCACAGAGAGGGGTTGGGATAGCGACCTATTGTTTTAAGTGACATGACTTATCAACCTACAGCACCCACTGGCCTGTGTTAGGCCATGCTCCTCGGCCCTTGGTGTGGGCGCATGAGTCCAGGCCTTCCGGATACTCTCAGCCCACATGGGACTGACCACCTGGTCAAGGCTGGGCCTCTGTCTGCTCACCATGTTCACACCAGCTGCCTGGACTTCTGGGTCTCTCTTCCCTCAAGAGCTAAATTCTTCCACTATTTTGATGTGTATGTTTTTAATCACCACAACGTCGATGTCTAATCTCCAGGAAACAGAGAGGTTAGCTCAGTGTGTCTCTGAGCCAACATCTGCCAGGATGAGGCCGAGCTGCTAGCTCAGGATTTAATAAGAAGAAATAGGAGAGGGAATTAAATTAGAGGGAACAAGAATAATCACCCATCTCCACTTCTCTTCAAAAAAATATCATTTCCATCATTTTCAGGGGAATCCTCACTCCCCACTGGACAGCTCCAGCCCTCAATGCAATTTTCTTCTTGGAAGCCGGAAGATCTGAGAGCGTCCCAGAGAAACGAGCTGGGCAGGCTGGGAAGCTCCTTCTGAGAAGGCCCCATCGTGAGCAGGTCAGCCAGGGGCACCCTCACCACCCTCGGCTCTGCTTGATGGTGTGGACGCAGCCACAGATGACCCACAGGGCGGCTGGTGTGTCCATGCTCCCAAACAACTCTACTTACAGCCACGGCAGTAGCACCCGGGCGGTGTGAAGTTTTAAATCGTGACAAAACACAAGGTAAAACCAAGTTATTGGCTCTGGCTCCGTAAGTTTCCATTTCTTGTCAACTGGCTTCATTGCGGTGGCCTGTGGCGAGGCAGACTATTATGGCAGAGGGGGGGGGATGGCTGTGGGGAAGCAGGAAGCAGACACAGAAAGGCAGGGACCAGGGCCTAGATAACCTATTTCCTCAAACAGGCCCCACTTCCAGAAGTTTCTACCACCTCCTAGTAGTAGCACCACCAGCTGGGGACCAAGCCTTCAACTCACGCCTTTGAGGGACATTCCAAATCCAAACCACAATGTAAGCCGTAGTGGTGTTCCAACCCCTGGGTGGTGGCAGAGAATCAGGAAGAATCCCCAGGATCCCAATCTGAGGACAGAGTCAGCCTTGCTCACACCCCAGCAGCGGAGGGTTGAGCCAGCTCTTCTCATCCAGCAGCCACTTGTACAGGCCTCGTGAGGAGGAGGGGCCTCCTCTTCTCCAGATTCCCAGCCCACCTGGTCAGTATGGAAGTGCTTGAGTCTGGCAGGACAGCTGGCTTCCTTTCTCTGGTGGTCCTAGGGCCACCGTGCACCACCTCAAACTCTTGTGCCCAACAGCCTTTGGAAAACCTCCATCCCTCGGGGCTCCTCTGCTCCAGGCAAAACAGTTCCTGTGATGGCTTTTTGGCCAACATGGTTTTATGTCCTCCCCTTCTCAGGTCCCCTCATCTCGAGGGACGTTGGCTTCAGACAAGAGAATCGGGATGCAGAAAGCCAGTGCGTGTTTGAGTTGCTGCCTTGGCACCTCAGCTGCAGGGCCAGGTGACTGGCTCCTGGGTGTAGCCTCCTCACACATGGGGAGAAGTGGGGAGTGCTGAGGGAGTGCAGGAAGAGGGAAGGGAAGCCACTTGTCCAGATGGGTCCTGAGTAGGTGAGTAGATTCAGCTCTTGGGGCTCCGGAGGGAATGGACAGGGCTCACGCGGAAGGGTGTGACTCCTTGAAGGTGCCTGACGGCTGAGGTGCAGGGTTGGGGGGCCCAGCTCACAGAGGTGGCATCCATAGTTGTGACAGAGATGCAAGGTGCTGGTTGGATCTTACCTGTCTGTTAAGTCACGCAGCCCAAATGACACTAGTGGGAGATGGTGGGACCTTCAACAGGTGGCCTACTAAGAGGTCTTCAGGCCGTAGGAGACAAGCTCTGGAAGGGAATGCTGTACCTCCATACCCTTTCCCTTCCTCTTTTCCCCTTCCTGGCCACGAGGTAAGGGGTTTTGCTCCACCACACACTGTCTCCCAGGATGCCCTGCATCTCCACAGACCCCAAAGCAACAGGCCGACCTGTCATGGCCTGGGAACTCTGGAGCTGTGAGTCGGAATAAATGTTTGCCTGAAGCTGATCATCTCGGGCATGGGTTGCTGTGAGGAGACGTTACCACAAGGTAGTTAAAGCCAGGCAGGTGGGGAGCTCAGTGGAGCCCACCTGGGTGTGCCTCTGTCTGTCACCAAGCAGTGTAGAGCACAGTAGGCCAGCAGAAGCCAGCCCAGAGCTGGCCCCCAGTCCTCGAAGGGAGATGGCAAAATCTCAGCTCACCCTTCTCACTGGGAAGGTTTGAGATTTCCTGGGCCTCCTCAATTGTGTTAATTCTGATCTTTCTGAATTGTCTTTTCGAGGAGAGTGGGTTAGAAGGACGAGGAAGAGCTATGTCTCTCCTCCTCCACTTCCTCCTCTTCTCCTTTTTCTCTTTCTTCCTCCCCTCCTCTTCCTCTTCTTCTTATTTTTCCTCCCCCTCCTCTTCCTCCTCCTCCTTTCTCCTCCTCCTCCTCCTCCTTCTTCCTCTCTCTCCTTTTCTGAAATAGTTATGCTTCTTTGATTAAAACTTGCAAAATTCTTCACCCCACCCCTTCTCCTCTGTTACAACAGAAGTTTTACAAACTAACTATTCAGATTCTATAGGAAGGATAAGGACCAAGCTTGGCATGAATGATTTTAACAATGGCTCCCTTGTAATTCCAAGACATAGAACAGGCCTGACTCTGGGGGATAGACTGCCTTACATCTAAGAAAATGATTTTCAGCTAGCGTGTGACACCCCCTGTAGACGGCATGGTCTTTGGCTAAAATCCAAGGGTTTGTCTAGGATCTGCCCCCCTGGGACTTGCCCCGTACTCCATAAGGCCTCCCTTCACATCACCGACACCTCTAACAACATAGGGTCTACCGAGTCACATGGTCTATGAGGCTCCTTGCACCACAGCCTGGACTTTCCACAGACCCCTTTGTCCCATGGTCCTCTCTCAAAGCTGGAGCCTGTCGCCTGGTCTATGAGTCAACGCAGTATGCTGTGTGTAGCGTGTGCTCCAAGACAAACCCCAGAATACCCACCAGGTGCCGCACTTCCTCATCTAAGGAGGGAGGTACATGCCGCAGTCTGGCTGGGCACAATTCAGGAACCACTTGTCAAAAGAAACTAACTTTATTTTTAGAACTACAAACGCCAAACAAAACAGCTCCTCAGGAAAAACCCTCAGAGCCCAACTGCCACCACCGGCTTCCACAAGCCTCTCCCACACACCAACCACCACCTCCCACAATCCTCCTGCTCTTGAGGCCGATTGGCTAGGTCGCGTGGGCGGAGCCAAAGAAGTCCCCCAATGAGCAGTTCCGTAGTCTGAAGGGCAGGGAAACAGCCCAATGAACATGACCACAGAGGAGCCAATCAGCTAGATGTTGCTGGGGCCACTGTGAGCCAATCATCAGCCGGCAGCTGGAAGTTTGCTGGGGCCCCTTTGGCTGTGGCTCTCAACAGGTACAGAAGGAGACAACACCTGTGCTGTGTAGATGCTGCCAGGCGTGCCCTGGGCCACTGGGTCCTAGATACGCCACGAATGTGGTAGGACTTGGGGCTATGATGGGGGTACCCGCCTCCTTCCTCAGTTCCCCAGGCTAGTCCAGTGCTTCTCCTTCATGCTCTGGAGCACATGTGTGTCATCAGTGTCCCCAGCACACCAGCCACCTCTTATTCATCTGGCCCATCAATATAACATTGTCAAAATGCATCAGAGTGCAGCTAAGGCACACCCTGTGGATCCCAAGCTCTATCTCTCTGGTGATAGTCCTATGAAAGAGGGAAATCGGGCGTAAGCCCAGGCTCTAAGTGCGAATTGTTGTCCATTCCACATGACTGAGCACCAGGCGTGACCTCTTTCCTTCCTGGAACACAATAGGACACTTACCAAGTCCATGGCTGCAGGCTAGGACCCGAGATGCTGGTCTGCTCCAGTCCCAATGCTGTAGAGGGCACGTTGGCCACTCAGGGCCGCCTCTTAGTTGCAGTTGTCTAGAGCTGCCCTCTAGGCCTAACTGGCTACTGCAGGGGGTGTGATGGGGGCTGAGCCACTCTGCCTGACCTCTAGAGGGTGGCCTTCCGCCTCTCCGCTCCCCAGACAGGGTTGTTCTTGCCTGTTGTTTGGCTCTTTCGGCTGGTGGAAGGAAGCCAGTCTTAGACATTTCCACTTGGTCCCCGCCACCATGCTAGCTCTCCCCCGCAGGACAAGAGCCTGGAACGGAACTTGGGGATACACATTCTCTGGTCCCTTAGAGCGCATGTTGTTGATTTTTCTGTACTTGATCTAGGGCAGTTGTGTGAATTCGGTGTGTGTTCCATTTGTAGCCACAAAAATTTAGGAAGAATATGGATGAATTCAATTGATGTCATTAGGATCCAGGGCTCACAGAAAGTCACCCATGTCACCAGGGGACCAGGTGCTCATGAGAGAGTCAAAACAATCCACGAAGGGCGCCCGTCTCTCAGGTGGCTGCCTTTGCAGGCCATCCTCGCCCGTGGCAGTGAGCCTCACCTCTCTAGGCATAGGATACAGGTTGTCATGGTGACAGAAGAAAACACTCGGGGAGGTCTATGGAAGTAAGCAGTGTAAACCGTTTCCCAATCACTCACTGACAGTGGCCCTGGAAATTCACAGCACCAACAAAAAGGCTCAAAAGGAGCCCTGAAGGTGGGCGATCCACAGAGCACTGCTCAGATTCCCCTGCCTCTGGCTTCCCTGGGTTACCCTGCAGAGTCCAGGGGCTTGGGCTGGAATTCTAGATGAAGGAGGAACAACCAGCAATGACAAAGCCCCTTGCTAATTAAAGTTCCTTGAAAATGACCAGGTGAGCTGCCACCTGCTCTGCCCTTGCTCCTGCAGCTACACTAGAGCAGACTGGAGCTACACTAACTGTGAGGTTAGCGGGTGGGACTCAGAGTCTCAAGGTGGACAGGGCAGCAGGGCAAGGCAGTGAGTTGCCAAAGGCCATGCAGTCTGCAAGGTCCACTCCCTGGGTCCCCGAGCTAGGCCAGGGTTCATCTGACCATGAGGCCATCTCGCAGGCAGCATATTTGCCTTGGCATCCTTCCTGTCCCAGCAATGGGGAGGTGGCGAGGCCATGTGCTCTGAACCTCCCTCAGCAGGATCCCCAGGCTCCTCAGTGACAAGTGAGGAAGAAAGAGGCAGCCAGTGCCTGTCCCACCCGGCTTCAGAGGTGCTGATCCACTGTCATGCCTGTGCACAGAGCGCAGTGGAGAGGCGTTCTGGGGTGGGCTGCATTCTGAGCCTCCAGGAGAGCAAGCAGGGACCAGCGTGTCCAAGACAGCACTGGGGTAGGGACAGGGAAAGGTGAGACAGGGACAGTCCAGCAGGGCTGACTGGGCTGCTGGGCCACTCGACACACAGCTGGGTGTCAGCTTGGCCAGGAGGGAGGGAAGGAAGGTTGACAAGATGGAAGATCCAAAAAATAGCTCAGGTCCCAGGACAGGAATGACTGGGCCACAGTGTCCCCACTTAGTGGCCTTAGAAAGCCAGTGTCCCCTCCCATGTGGTCAGCACCGCTTCAGCAGCCTCACCTGGACACACGGCTGCATGGCGTGCCTGGCCTTGCTTCCTGCGCATGCTCACAGGGTTCCAGGTAGCATGCCCACAGTGGACATCATGGTGGCCCATTCCACCACTGTGTGGTCCTCCCCATGGGCTAGCCTCTGACCCTGCACCTGCATCTGTAGATTCCCAGCACCTGACAAGCTCCAGCCGTTGGCAGGAGCCTGCACTCTCCTCCTGCTCCTCCCGCCCTTCTCTGTCCCTCAGCACCAAGCCTGGCACTCACACTGGGAGGCAGCCTACATGGCTACAGGTCCCTGCCCTGTGGCTACTGTAATCTTTTTTTTTTTTTTTTTTTTTTTAAAGAGAGAGTGAGAGAGGAGAGAGAGAGAGAGAGAGAGAGAGAGAGAGAGAGAGAATTTTTAATATTTATTTTTTTTTTAGTTCTCGGTGGACACAACATCTTTGTTGGTATGTGGTGCTGAGGATCAAACCCAGGCCGCACGCATGCCAGGCGAGTGCGCTACAGCTTGAGCCACATCCCCAGCCCTGGCTACTGTAATCTTGACCACCTCATGGGGACACCCCACCTCCATTCTCACCTGCTTTCTGGCTCTCCATGCTCCCCTTCATCCGTGCACTCACTCATTCATTAAACCCATGGGGTTGGAGGACCTACTATGTGCTGGGCACTTTCCTAGTCTTTATACATGCAGCTGTGAATAAAATTAATTAAAAAAATAACCTGTCCTCTTGAAGCTTACATGGCACAGGGAGGGTCACAGTCAATAAACCAAGAGCAAATAAGTACAGTGTGCATGAATGATGAAGATAATAGAAAGAGGGACATGTACATGTCACATATAGTTATGTACCCAGGCAAAGCCACGCATAGTCACACACACATGAGCACACAGAGGTATAGAGAACTTGGGTGAAGGGTTAATATTTTAACCAATTGGGTCAAGAAACACCTTCTCCAATCCAAAGGAAGCAACTATGTGAAGCCCTTTCTTGGTAACAGCAGGTTCTTTAACATCTGGATGACGTCAAACTCTTCCTCTTTCCCCTGCAAAACCGGCTTCTCCAGGTACATTCTCTATCTCTGTAAATGGCCCCTCGGGCTTTAAGGGTTCAGATCAAAACCCCTGCCCCTTCTCTCCTGCTCACACTCAAGGTGCAGCCAGTCCTCTGTGCATGGCCTCCCGACTGCCCGGAGCCCCTGCCATCCCCCACCTGGGAGAAGCTCTGCACAGAGGTGTTGGGCAGGCCCCGAGGGTCCCTGTGGACCTCAGGGAAGGCAGCCAGGCGGAGGCAGAGGAGGAGCACGGAGCTGAGCAGGGGTGGCGTGGTGCGTCCTGCAGGCCAGAGTGAGGGGGCCACAGAGAGACTGAGTGGAGGAGAGGAGGCGAGAGGGCAAAGGGGGAGGGTCAGGGAGAGGGAGCTCCCGAGTGCTGGGTGCAGGGGAGGCTACACTGGCTCACACTATCTTGGGGTTCCTCTGGCTTCTGCTCTGAGGATGGAGCTGGGGGAGGGAGCAGGGACACTGGCCAGTGTGTGCGGCTGCAGCGGCAGGCAGGGAGGGGGAGGCAAGGTGCCTGCAGTGGAGTGGGGTGACATGTCCTGAAGGTCACGCTGAGAAAATCATCTGGACTTGGTGTGAGTGGAGGGAAGGGCCGGAGTTTGGGCTCAGATCTTAGAAGGCAGAGGGTCTGTTCACAGAGATGGAGTCCATATGGGAGGAAGCCACGTTTGCAGGGGAAAGCGGAAGAGTGTGTTTTGACACCATCCAAACCATACAGCATTTGCTGGAACTGCATGTTTTTATCAAGTGTGCATTACTTGCATTTCGTGCTTCTCACCACCCTGTGAGGTGAGTGGTGACACACGCATGCGCGTGCACACACACCACGTGCACACAGGTTTCCAAATATATCAGGATCAGAATGTTTTTCAGGAGGGGGCAGGTATTTTTCCGAGAAGGCTGTTGCCACAGCAATTGCTTTTACCTCATCCCCTTCCTTATTGCAAATTTATACAAGTCTCTTTCTCCCCCACTTAACCCTGCAGAGCTAAGTGTCACTGTTCTTGAGGACTCTACTGTCCTCAAGAGCTGGCCTGCATCTCTGCACCCAAGGAAGAGGCTCCACTCTCCCTGGAAGGAGGAAGGACCAGGGCAGGCTGGTCCTCTCCTCTGGGGGCACAATCTGGATGGTGCACAGAATACCTCTGCCCACCCTGTGGCCAAACCTGGATCACAGCCTTTCCAGGCTGCCATGGAGGCTGGGAAGCCTTGTCCTTGCAGCTGGGTGGCCCTGTTTCTGGCCACCCAGCTTGAGGGGCCTGCCACTGCAAGGAAATGGGAATGGGTGTGGGGCATCCTCAGCCGTCTGTGCCATCTAATCTAGAACTTGACTTCACCAGGATGGCAAATTTCCCAAACCACCAGTCTATGAAGGTCTTCAAAGGCCACACCTTCCTTCACTGGTGTTTTCTCAACCAAGGGCCAATGAAAGAATGGAGGCCTTCCTGAACACCTTCCTCACTCCGCATCTCCCACCTGCCCCCATCCTGAGCACATACAGTGTGCCGGAGCTTCTATCGACCTCTCTGATCCTCCCTCAGCCTAATCACCAGTCAGCCAACTGCGGCTCAGACGAGTGCTGCCGGCCCGTGCCTCTGCCCAAGCCCCGTGTGGACTTGTGTTCCGTGTTCATCAGAAAAAGAGAGGCACCACAAGAAGATCTTGCCTTCTGCTACCCACTTCAAAAAGGGTACGAGTGGAAGTGGTAGAGCCAGAGAGAGACCAGTAGCCACTCCAGCCACCGTGATGCTCCTCACACCCACCCTGGCCAGTGCCCCTGGGTCCAACCCCAACTCCAACCCCACTCCGTGCACACCCAGGCCCCCGGCATTCTGGTGCTCATGGCGGGGATGGCCCCGGAACCCTCCTCATGGGCCTCCTCCTCTCAGATGCCCGGACGAGGCTCTGAATCCTTTTCTTATCACACTGCACACAATTAGCCATCAGCACTTCTTTCCCTCCTGCAGAGATCTAAGATGCCCTGAGAATGAGCAGGAAAATGGTCATATCCAGTCCTCGTCCCCTGGGGAGTTACAGGAGGGAGCAGGAGGGAGAGGCTGCTTACGGGCCAGAGCAATCATGCCACAAATCTGAAGCATCAGGGAGTTTACATAGGGATGGCCCAAGGCCCAGCCAGCGTCCTGGCTCTGAAGCTGGGGTACCATCCACCCCACCGGCCTGCAAACCCTCACTCATTCTCCAGATACAGCCTCAGGGTGGCTTCCTCCTCGTTGGGATGAAGTTTGCAGCAAACCAAAATAAAGAAATGTGTGTATTTTTTCCTGAGAGGAAATGCAAAGTCTGGCACCAGGAGATGCTCCAAGTTACCTCTTAAGATTCTGGATTTAAAGGGCCACTTCTCTCTGGGCTCTCACAGGGCAACACTTACCTCTGCTATGGCAAACCTTACATTCAAGTGAGGATGCAGGTACCTTGTGCTGTCTCCCTCACTAGAGCCTGTCCAGCTTGAGGCCAGGACTCTGCAAGTGCCACCGTCAACCACAGACAGTGTTTGCACATGCCGGGAGATGCACTGATTCACTCCAGCCTGCAAGGGACCAGCTGCCTGCCTTCATTCCTGGAAATTTAAGACTAGCCAGGGTGAGCCATTTGCACAGAGCACCTTAGCTCAGGTACCCTGGTGATGACTTTCTGGATATAAGGGCTCAGGCAAAACCTCAGACTCTCAATGCTTCTGAAAACCCTTCTCAGGATATTCACTGGCGCACTGTTGTCTCCCTGGACTTCCTGGTTTAACCAGAGAGGGGCGCACTTCCCCACAGACACAGCACAGGTCCTGGGCAAAGGCACGTCCCGTCCCCTCCCCCGCTTCCTCTTTCAGTCTCACACATTCTCTTGTCCAGAATTATTTTCTTTAAGAACAGAAGTTCAGAGAGCATTCTTTCCCTGCTCCACATTGCCTTTATTTACCTAATTCAGCATTTGAGCTATTTGAAAAATGTCTTAAATGCTTCAAGGCATTGTCTGCATTTTTATTAAAGAACTGCTTCTCTGATTAGTAACAAAAATACAAATTTTACTTATGTAAAATTTTTTTTACTCATGCAAAAAAAAAAGGCCAAAAAAATTACTCTATCCTGGAATTTTCATGCCTGACCAAGGTTCTCTTTGTCCCCATCTCAACACTGTGCAGATGGAGACATTGAGTGGACCTTGGTAGTGTCCTCCTGTCTTCCAGGGCTTCCTGGGGAGAAGACTGAGCAGTCAGCCTGTCCGTCTCCGTTGATGAGGAATGCCTGCAGCTCTCAGCGTGGCCACAGCACTACTTGAGCTCTCTGTTCACGCATACAAATGATGGACTAGAAGCCTGGCCAGTGCCTAGAAAGGAGAGCTGGGGCACAGCGCAAGCGTATGAGCAGGAGAGGGACAGTGATTCAGTCTGCCCAGCAGCTCCTGTTAATCCTCGTGGAGGCAGGGAGGGCATCTGCTCCCCCACTAAGCCACACCGCTACCTGCCACTCCTCCCCATGACCCCCTGGGATGTCATCAGCAAAATAAATGGACAGAGGGGGCAGATTTGCACACCGACTTAGGATATTTTTCTTAGGGAATGATTCCTTATGCCACATGGGAAGATGTAAAAATGCATATGAGTAGGCAATCTTCCTGCTTGATTTGAGCATTAAATTTTATTAGTGTAGTGGGTGTGTTTGTCATATCCGTTACCATCTGTTAACAGTGACGATCAGAGGCTGTTCCTGCCTCCATGAGGAAGGGGATTCACAACAGCATGCCAGGGGAGCCCCTTGCAAGATAGCACCACTTCTCCAAAGCGCCCGTCTCATGGACCCTGAGTGGCAGGTGCCGTAGCTCTGCAAGCTTTGCAGGATATTAGCCCCTCGAGGGCAGCAGCCACTTCTCTCTTTGTGCCATGTGCCTGGAATACCTTTGGTGCTCAATAACTATCTTGATTTCCATTTTCTGCTTTCTAATAGGACTGAAGTGTTCCCTCTTCAGTCCTGTGCTACCCTTAGAGAACTACTTTTTGTATTTTCTCCAAATATCATTGCTCTTCACTCACCAAAAAACCTTTCCATGTGCATCTACTATGCCCATAACCACAAAGAGTAATGCTCTGTCCAAGATGGCAGCACTTCCTGCCTGCTGCCCTATGAGGGCATGGCAGGCTGCATCTCATTCTGATGCCTGATCCCTGTGCAACCTGTCCAGGAAAGGAACTGGCAGGCAGGTTGGGGAATGTTGCAAAGTGGACTATCATTGATAATTACTCAGAGGCCAGGGCTGGAGTCTGCAGAGAAATGGACCACCCAAACCAGCAGCACTAAGACTTAGTGAGCAGTTCCCGGCATGGGGCCTCCTGCACGAGAGCTTTGGTTGGGGTAGTCCAGTCCCTGCAGGAGAGACACCTTCAGTCACAGAAGACGTGGGAAGCGATTCTTTCCCAGCTGGGACAAGCCCTGCAGTTGGGAACTCAGGCTCAGATCTCATCCCTCCACTGACCAGGTGGATTTTCAGCAAGCTGCTTGAGGTCTTGGAGACTCAGCTTCTTCAATAGGTACAATGACGCCCCACTTCTGTGAGGAGCACATGAATTAGTAGAGATCCACACATAATTCATACTCACTAAGTGACACGCTGAATGAGTCACAGAGTGTAAGTCACCTTTCCCAGAGCTTGGTCTGTCATATGTGCTCTCAGTGAGTGAAGGAACGAATGTGCATATTTCCCAACACAATGTGCAACACAGCGTCTACTCTTAGATAGAAAAAGGCCACTCTCTCCCCAACCAAGGTCCCCCTCCAACCTTTCATGACTTGTAAGCTCTGGCCCTTGGAGGTGAAATGTCCTTGACAAGGTCACAGAGAAACAGTGAGTCCTATCTGCACTCTTGCTCTTTTCCAAATGCCCCTGTCTTCCCTTCTAAATATTTTACTCCTTTATTGAATTTGGGCTCTGGTTGTTGGTGTCCTCCTCTGTCTGGCAGCTCCCTGAAGGTGGGGACTCTTATTCATCTCAGATTTCTGAACACAAAGAAAAATTGTGTTTAAGTAAAAGGAAGGGAAGAAGGAAGGAAGGAGGAGGGAGAGAAAATGTGGGAGGGAGGAGAGGGAATCACCTGTCCCCACTGATAGGGTGTGTCCCAGGGGCACAAGAACCAACTGAATGAGGTCCCAATGGCCAATCCTGGAACAATATGAGGGACATAATTAAGTAGCATTAGATTAAAACCCAAAATATAAAATAAATATTCAGAAGTCCATGCAGATATAAATAATTGAAATAAATAGGAAAATTTTTCATGAGACTTACCATCAAAGAGGGTATTAGTCAGGTTTTCATTCCTATTAAAAAAACATAAGATCAGCTTGTAAAGAAGAAAGGTTCATTTTAACTCACAATTTTGGAGGTTTTTGTTCATGACTGATGGACCCCATTACTTGGGTCTTGAAGTGGCTCATCATAGTGGAAACAAGTGGCAGTAGAAGTTCATTCAACTCATGGCTGAGTGTAAAAGGGAGAAGAGACTAGGGTCTCCCAGGCCCCTTCCAGGGCATACCCCCAATGATCTAAATTCCTCCCATGAGGCTCCGCCTCTTAAAGGTCCTACGGTCTGCCAATGGCACCATAGACAAGACCAAGCCTTCAACACATCACCTCTGGGGGACACTTACGATCCAAATGATATCAGAGGGGAAGCATGATTCCCTACTCCTTAGGTGTCACCTACACATAGTGGTTTCCTTCCAAAGAGTGCAGTTTAGAAAGGAGGAGAAGGGCTGGGATTGTGGCTCAGTGATAGAGCGCTTGCCTTGCATGTGTGGAGCACTGGCTTTGATCCTCAGCACCACATAAATAAAAGAAAGGTATTGTGTCTGTCTACAACTAAAAAAAATTGAAAGAAAGAAAGAAAGAAAGAAAGAAAGAAAGAAAGAAAGAAAGAGAGAGAGAAAGAAAAGAAAGAGAGAGAAAGAAAAGAGAGAGAAAGAAAGAAAGAAAGAAAGAAAGAAAGAAAGAAAGAAAGAAAGAAAGAAAGAAAGAAAGAAAGAAAGAAAGATGGAGAAAAGAAGAACCTTACAGAAGAAAAGTCTGACACGCTCCGCCTCCACCAGGTGGTCCAGGCTGAGTGTCAATAGTCATAAACCACATTGACTGAATGTGCCCTTCATATGGTGTGAGGAAAATGGCCCTTTATCTCTTCCTCCAGTAAAGTATAATTATGAGAAAAACAGAGAAGTTCCTGTTGTGAGACAACCTACAAAAAAATCCTCAAAACTGTTGGCGACTCCAAACAAGGTAAGTCAGATAAATGGCCAGATGGTGCTCAGGGAGACGGGACAAGTATAATGTGGTTTCCTGGAATAGAAAGAGATTGTTACTAAGAACCAAGGACATGTGAATGTGCTGAGGGCTTTAGCTGCTGATAAGGCATCGACACCATCCATTTACAGTCAGAGAGTGCCATGAACAGCAAGGAAGGGACCTGAGTGTGATTGTTTGGATATGAGATGTCCCCCAAAACTCCTGTGATAATGCAGGAGGTGAAATATTAGATTATGAGAGCCATAGCCAAATCAGTGGATTAATCCACTTGATGGATTAGTCATCTGAATGGACTACTGGGTGGTAACTGCAGGCAGATGAGGCACAGCTGGAGGAAGTGGGTCACTGGGATGTGTGCCTCCCCAGCTCCTCCAGCTCCATGAGCAGAGCATCTTTCTGCCACATGTCCTTCAGCCATGACGTTCTGCCTCCCTCAGGTCCGGAGCTAGGAGTCGGATAACCACAAACTGAACCTCTGAAATAATAACCCCAAAATACCAGTTTCCTCCTCTAAGCTGTTCCTCTCAGGTGTTCTGGCCACAGTGATGAACAGCTGGCTAACACACTCAGGGTGCTGTTCGTGGATATGCATGATATATTCTCAATTTTCCTATACATTTGAAGTGTTCTAAAATCTGTAGCCTATCAAAAAAACTAAGAAAGTGGGACAGTTATCAAATATCAGTGAACATCAACATCTTAACCTTAATTGGATCCCAATTTACAAAAAATAAAAGACTGCAGGAGGGAGAGCGTCTGGACCTGGACCCAAGCTGTACCTTCATAGAGGATCCTGTGCTACCTGTGACACTGGAAGTATTTTTGCTTCTTTTACTGTTTTCTCCTTAACAACGATTATTTACAGTTTAGCTTAGGCAGGAGAGACGGAGTTACTGTGTCCCCCGCCACCCAACACGTACACCACAGCAGTGATCTGCCCTCTGAAGATGGCAGCCACCTGGTGTGGTCCAGAACAGCGGACACCCAGGCAGGAGCCTCCCTCTGCCAGCTCCCTCTGCTCTCTAGCGCCACCTACTGGTCCTCATCTGCATCACCTGAGGACCTGCCCTGCCCTGCAAGACCCCTGCTAGGCACTAGGGAGAAAGAAACCTTGTTGTACTGGAGACTGCCAGCATTGAAGGGAACTTTAAGATGAGAGCATCCTCTATAGTTTAAAAAGAAATTAAATGTTAGATGCATTGGGCATTTCCCAAGTGTGGAGAGTCAAATTAGCCAGGGTTTGAACCCTGGGCTGCAGTACACCTCAGGCAAGCCCAAGACTCTCTCTGTGCTTCAGTTTTCTCATCTGTAAAACGAGGACAATGAGGATATTACATCTATCTCCTATGATGGTTGGGAGTTTACCTATCACCACCATCACTGTCATGTATTGATCTTTACTGTGAGGGCAAAGACAGTGTCTGCTGCAGAGCTCTTCATTGATATTTGAACTTATAGCTATTTCAGGGCCCTGGACACACACATGGACTTCCTTCCCCTGAGTTCTGGGGAATGGTCAGACAGAAGGACTGGAGAGGGTCCGTTTCAGCTCAGGTTGGATCAGACCAGGAGCAGGAAGCCAAGGAAAGCTGCCGGAACGAGGAAGACTAGCCACCATGGACATCTGCCTCCATCTCAGGCCCACCTCCATGGAACTCCCTGCACCTTCAATGGTCAAAAATAGATTTACTTTGTCTCTACTACGAACTAAGTGGGGAGGACAGTGGCGATTATTGTCCCCAAGCTCATCATTATCTGTACCTGAGACCTTTCATATGCATTGCAGAGAAATTGCTACAAGAAGGATGTGTGCTCTGTCTAGTAATATCCAAGGAAGACAGATAACGACCTGTAACTAGTGTCTGGCCAATAGAGACAGTCAACCTCATACAAAAATGGAGACTTGGTCTACGATTGCTCCAAGTCTATGACCACTGACATCACCCACAACTCCCTCCCTCCAAGGCCACATGGGCAGCAGCACTTGGCTGGTGGTGATGGATTGGATGAGGTTCTGTTTCCAGACAGCAGATGTTCTGCCAATAGACGTGCACATTCTTGACTTCCTCACAGATATGCATCCTGGCCACTGTCACCTGATAGACCATCTGATTTACACTCTGTACGAGCTCAATCGATATCTGTTGAATACATGAGTGATGTCATTCATTAAGGCACTTGATAAATGCATTCTCTAGCCAAAGGATTCCGCCATCAGGCCCAGGATCCTACACACACCTCCAGGAGAACTTCTCCCATTCAGTTGTGAAGGAAGTACACCAGCAGCCTTGTTATCACAGTCCCAATACGAGGCCCTTAATTTATTGCTTAGCTGTATACATTTTAGAAGTTAAATCGTACTTTTTACTTGCATACTGATTTTCTCAAGTAGGTGGTGGACTCCTTTTGAGAGCAAAATCCGCAGGACATTTTCTCAGGATAAGTTTCTTTCCTCCATTTTCACTCATTAATGTTCACCTCAGGGGCCCGCTGCAGCCTGGCCTATGTGAGGATCTTTGAAACAAAGATCTGCCCTGTCCATCCCAGCCTTGGACCTTCTCAGTCCCTCTTGAAGTTGTTGCAACTCGGTGCCATCACCCTCCCACCCACACAGACGTGGCTCACAGAGAAAAACACTGATCTCTTCCTTGCTAAACCCAATACATCCATCCCTCGCTTAATCTGTTGGACTCTGCTGCTTTTGAGTCCTGTTACCATTTCTTCCTTCCAGAAATCCCTTTCTTCCCTGCCTCCGAGGATACCCAGGCTAGTCTTCTTGACTTTCTTTCTGGAGTTTGTAACAACATGCCCCCTGGTATCTCCACTGAATACCCCTCCAGCATTGTGAATTCAACATGTCCAAGACAAAACGCGCCATTGGGGTTCACCAGAGGATAGTGCTAAGAACAAAGGGGGGCTTTCTGAGTGGATCCTTGGACTGGGGAGCGAGGCACACAGTGGTACCCCAGAAAGCTGACCTCTCTTCACAGCCGCGCAGGCCACGCAAGGGTCTAGATGGGGAATGCATCTCAGGCAGGAGCGGGAGCTGTGGGGATGGGCGGGGTGGGGGCCACAGCGTAGCCCACAACGGGAGGCAATTCCAGAAGAGGCAGGTGGCCGTCTGTGGAACAGCCGCACGCAGGATTAGGCAGAGGCGCGAAGTGCACTTCAGTGGGCTGGGTGTGCACTAGGGAGGGCAGAGTGGTGTGGTCACTTGGGATGATAGCAATGGACGCCGCAGGGGCAGGGCTGTGGGGCTTGGAGCTCTAGAAGCAGGGAGAACAGCACCAGGCTCACCACAGCCTGCTCCTCTTCCCAAGGAGTTTAAGTTCAAGTACAGAAGTCCTCACGCAGCAGCAGGCTGTGCCATGGTGCAGTCCTCCCCAGGGGAGGGACAAGGAAGGAACTGAAGGAGACCTGCAGTTGAATGTCTTCCTTTAAGCAAAGGGAGGGGTGGGGGAGAGCGCAAGAGGGAGCCCAGAAAGGTTAATTGGTATTTAAACACACAGTTTTGTCTTCTGTTTGGTCTGACTGCAAAAATAAATTGCGTTTTTCAAAGCCCTGGCTTGCAGGCTGTAGTTGGAAAAGGGCGTGGTGAACGTGGCCTGGCCGACGTGACCGAGAGAGACCAGTGGTGCTGCCCGCCCAGAGCCCAGGGGAGGGAGGAGGAAGGAGGACGGCAGCAAAGGGAGCTGGTGTCTCACCTGCCCCCACTGCCCGCAGGCTGCCCAGCGCAGGTCACTTTGCTGATCCTCTGGGTTCTTATTTGAAAGATGAAGGTAATAAGGCTTTTCTCAGTGTGCTGTTGGGAGAAGGGTTAGCATGGTGTCAGGTACAGGATGGGTATTTAATAAATGCTTGTCCCCAACAAATGCTCGTTCAGTCTAGGACTTCAACTCCCTTTTTTTTTTTTTTTTTCTGAGCTCCTGTGATATTTCTAGAAAAGTCCCAATGCATGGCTGTGCACCGCCGTTGTGGACGGTTTCCTAATTGCACAGAGTTTAGGTGGCATCTTGTCAAGTCAGCCTGGCTTCATTCATTCAGTTTGTTCTGTTCAATGAAGGACTAGTTCCTCATGACCATCTTTCCAGCACAATATTAAGGGATGCAAAGATAAATATGACCCGGTCTGCACTCTCAAAGAGCTTAACCCACATTCAGAGAAATAAGAAAATCCGTCAAGGGCTCTGATCTGCCTTTGGATGGCTGTCATTGCTCGGTGAGGAGCTAGAAGGGGATCGTGGTCAGGACCATGAGATAGATTTTCATAGCAATCGCACGATGAGGCGATTTTATAGATAGGGAGATTGAGTCACAGAGAAGGTAATGAATGAATTTAAGGTCAAAACAAGAGGAAGGGGCTTGAGCCTCTGTCTGCTCCCGGGAGCCCACTCTGAGCCTGGTTCCCCCACCCACACCTCCCTGGCCCGTCTCCCACAATCCACCCTTCCTCTGTGCCCCTTGTTAAAGCCCAGTGTCTTGCGACCCTTGATGACATGAAGACACGTGGCAGGTCTCCCAGATCTTCATTGCTAAAAGCAGGGGGATGGGGGATGGCATCAAGAAGGTTCACCCCCAGACCTTCAGGAGGCCCCCAAGCAGCGAGGTCCTTCCCCGTTGGACACCCTATCTGTTTTATGCGGATTACTTATTTCTAGGGGAAAAATCACGACATCCCTGAAGTGGCTCTCAGCATGGTCAAAACAGCGAGGGAGGTTTCTTTAAGAACATACTGTGAACCCCCGAGAGAAGAGAGCTTTCCTTCTGTTCTCTCCCGGGGTGCCTAGAAGGGGGCCCTCCCAGAACAGTGCAGGGCCCGCAGGCTTCCGCGTGCTGCTGAGCATTTCTCTTCTTCCTGTTGCTAACCTTCCTGTCCAATATTCACACTCTACTCATCATTTTCTAACAAATTTCAAATTTACTCTTTATCTCCATTGTCCTCATAATGCACAAATTACCTCAGACACTTTAATAATTAAACCTCCCGTCTCTTCCTGGTTATTAATTCCAGTTCCATCACCTTTAAAACACAAAGCGGTGTTCTTTGTTAATTTCTTGCAATCGGTGGTTAAGTACATTTTCCCCATTTTGGCGCTCGCCTGTATTTTCTCCAACCACATTCATCCTCCTGCCTCTGGCTGCCCAGCGAGGGCCGGGGGTGGGGAATTCTTAGCAGTCTGAAAGCCTCGTGTGGGTTCTGCTGAGAACACCCATGGGTTGCCATCCCATGTGCATACAATGTGTACCTGTTATTTCTTATCTTTCCCATTAGGTCGTCCGTCATTTCCAGAGGATTCTCCGTCTTTCCTGACGTCCACTGCTGGGTGGAGGGTCCATTCCAATCGCCATCTCCTTGCAAGGAAGTCTTCTTTCTCTGGTGACTGGACTCTGCCTTTGCAACAGTGATGCTCTGAGCCCCCTCTCGGCTGGGTAGGCCGGGGGAGCTGGGGCTCACCCTCTGGTCCTCGCCCGTCCTTCCCACTGTGGGGTGTGGAGGGCACCCCCAGGCCGTGCTGTCTGGGAACTGGCATCACCATCTCCCGACAGTGTGTCCCATGCATGCACACACGGTCCCTGCCCTCCAGCCACCCACCAGTGCCAGGGCTGGGGCTGGGTGAGGCTGTGAGGTGCCCCCTTGAAGGGGACTGTCACTCCAGGTGCTGCCCCTGCTCTCGCACCACCCTGGAGCGGGCACCTCTTCACATTCTGTGCTCTGGGTGCTCACAGGCCTCTCCCCAGCCCAGGCTCATTCTCCACCCAATCACCAGTGCCCCTCACAGGAGGACCTTATGGTGATGGCCAGTTTTACCTGTCCCCGTGAGTGGGTCAAAGGTGCTCACCTCTTCAGTCACATGTTATTCTGGGCATCTGGGAGGGTGTTTGGGGAGGAGATTAACATCTGAGCTGATAGCTTGATTAAAGTGATGGCTCTAGCCAGCGGGGTGGGGCTGGTCCAACCAGTTGAAGACCTGGAGGGGATCAAAGGGCTGCTTAGGGCAAGTACAGCAAGCTCCTGCTGGACCCCGGAGCTGGGTGTGGGCCTTTTCTTGCCTCCAGACTTGAACTGAAATGTGGGCTGTTGCCGGGTCTCGAACCTGAAGCCTTCCAGGCAGTACAGGGCCATCTGCAGTCTTGGACCCCTTCCTGCTGACTGCAGACCTGGGGACTGGTGATGGGTCTCCACCATGGCGAGATCCAATTCCTGGAATTACCCTCTCTCACATTCAGAGATAACTGGCCTCCTGCTGGTTCTGCTCCACAGACCCCGCTGACACGCGCATTCCTTGTCCTTCTGTGATGGGCACATCCAGCGCAGCCCCCACCCCTTCCTCCTGGTGTTCACATCCTGTGTGCCCCTCCCCTTGTGTCGGGGAGGGTGGTGAGTCACTTCTGAACACCAGAGTATGGCAAAGTTGAGGGATGCCACCTGGTGATGACCATGCTAGTCTCCTTAATGTTCTCACCCTCCTGGAATTCTTCACCCTCACTGTGAAGGACCCCGATACATACCAGCTGCTCAATAAAAATCATTTTCTGAGAGAATGAATGAATGTTGTGACTCCAGTTGTTTTTATAAATCTATGATAGGGTTCTGTTCAATGCCTCTGTACGTGAGTATGTGTGCACGTGTGGCATGGTGTGGGTATGTGCGGTGCGTCTGCATGTGCACATGTGTGTGAGTGGGGCCTGGTGTGGGTATGTGCAGTGTGTGTTTGAGCCCGGAGTCCAGCCCACAGCGCCACCCACGCTGCTCTTATGTCAACAGCCTCTGCTTCCCCTGTGATTTTGGAAGCCACACAAAGGTTCAGTCTTGGAAGAGGGTATCCAGGGCTCAGAGCTGAGATGTAGACAGTGCCCGGGAACCTGCCCAGGTGGCCCACCTCAAACGGCAACACCCCACCCCTTCCAGGTGACGGAAAGTCTGTCCCAGCAGCTGTCCTCGGGGACTTTTTTCCACATAGAACTGAAACTTGTGTTGTAGCCAAAGAGGAGCAGAGCCACACCATCCTTCCTACTAGTTAACCCTGGTGGGAGAAAAGGGGGAGCCAGAGCCCTCGGCTAGCCGGGGCTCATGCTGCCTGACGTGGAGCTATCCCAGCCCCATCTCGGTAAGCAGAAGTGGGTAGCAAATGGTGCAAGGGAATGCTAAAAAAAACGAGGAGTTCAGATTCAGCTTGATCTGGGTTCCTCTGAGAAAGCTGGGAGCCCCTGCACATGTGTGTGTGGAGCATGGTGTGGGTACCGGCAGTGCATCTGCATGTGAATCTCCCTCTGCGTTGGCTCTTTGTTAACTTGGGATGGTGGCAGCCCCCTTCTAGGTCAGTGTGGGGATCAGAAACACAGTGTCCAGATCAATAAAGGTTGTTTGTCTGCCTCATGACCTCTGTCCTGCTGTCACACACTGCTGCACCCAAGGCTGACCTGGCCAGTTCCACTACTACCCCTCACCTGGATATCTCACTTCCTACCTGGAGCCTCTGGACTCATCTTCTTAAAGTTCAGTTTTGGCAATATGCTTCTCACACTCACAGACCTTTGCTGGCTCCCTATTGCCTATTTATTAGGTGGAGTTCTTGGGCATAATTCACGTCCTTCTGTCTGGGAGATTTGCCTTCTTCTGCCTCTTAGAGTCTCACCTTGCTTCCCTTAGGGGGAAGCAGCATAGTCAAGTCTTCCCTCCAGGGTCTCTGGATCCAGCGAGGAGGGGGGTCTTCTCTCCTTCTTTGCTTACAAGCTGTGGGGGCTCGGCAGGCCACACAAAGAGCGCAGCTTCAGAGAGGCGCGGAGAGGATGCTGTGAGCTGACTCTGCAGGGCTCCTGGGACAGTGCTCAGCACACACTAGGTGCCAGGTAATGCTCATTGCTGTTCTTGTCCCCTGGCCACAAAGTCCCTGGACACTCGCTTTAGAATGGCTTACTCTTTTTGCTTTATGCCTCACGAGTTAGGTACTTGTATGTTTTCAACAATCTTTTCTTAACCGTTGGAGGATGGGGACAGTGTCTTGTTCATCCTTCACAGTGACTGCAGCAGAGACCCAAACTAAGGCAGCCAAGTTGTAGGACCAACAAGCAATGGCCATCCAGAAAGTCCCCGCGAGGTTCTCTCAGGCTGTGCCCAGAGCCCACGGGGTCAGTCGCCCTTGAGCTGGACTCGCAGCTGACGCAGCTGCCAGCCTCACTCTTGCGCTCCACCGGCCCCTCTGCCTGTGACTCTGAGCAGGGATGACCACCATCTGGAAATGAGAGAATCATTTTCCTCTCGATGGCTCGAGATTTCCATCTGTCCCCGAGTGAGGAGAAGCATCTGGTGTGGGAACCATGCTCCTCAGCCCAACGTGTTCAGTGTGGCACAGCTGCGTGGCCTGGGGATGACCAACTCTGGGCCACGCCTCTACTTGTCTTTTAGTGTTTATTTTTGGCTCCTCCAGGGCTAGAGTAAAAGCCCCCTCCAGTCAGAATCCACCAGGACTGCCAATCCCCACACCTGGTGCAATGGGAGCAGCCACCGGACTGTGAGCTGGGACCTCCATTTTGGAAATCCACTGGATGCTGCGCATGGAGATGCTTCTGGATCTTAATCACCTTCATTTCCCAGTATTTTTTACTCTAGAAATTCAGCCAGGGAGATAAGTGGACATGGGGTCAGGATCCATGTTTGCGTGTGTCGGGGCTCCTGGTGGGCATTCGGGGATGGTCTTTCCTTAACAAGTAAAAGGTGGAAGTAACCTATCCCACAGTGTGTGCCGTTCCAATGACAGTGGCGGGTCAGAGGCTGGAACGTGGGGCAGCCACCCAGGGCACTTGTGACAGAGGCTTGGTGGGGTGGGGTGGGGTGGGGTGGGGTGGATGTGACGGGAAGGGAAGGCAGCAGGCACAGCGGCGTGTGGATCCCAGTTGTGGGTTTTCACACTTGCATTTGTTTCCATTTATTATTCCATGAAAGGACGGGACTGAGAACATGAAGGATCCAGGTCCATGGTTCTCCACTGGAGGGGATCTGCCCCCACGGGGCTGTTTTGCAGTGACTGGACACACTCTTTATCTTGACCCTGGTGGGTGTGCACGCTGCCGGCTTTGATCAGACTGGGGGTGCTGCCAAGCATCTTAACACCCAGGGCAGCCCCCAGGACGGGCACCTCAGCCCGGCAGCCCTGGGTGCTGAGGTTAGGGGACCCCGCTCCAGGTCCCTCTGCCTTCTGCCCCTCGATGACACGAGCAGACGCTCTCCCTCTGCTCTTTCCCTCCCTCCTGCCTTTTCTCTTCCCTCCAGCCCTCCAGCCCCCTCCCTCTCCCCCCTCTTGCCGGTTCTCTTCCTCTCCCTGGTGCATTGGGAGGGTGAGCACCGGTCAGCGCTGTGCCGAGGGTTCTGCAGGTAATAAGGGCTACCCCGCCACCCTCCACACAGCTGACTGCCTTGGTAGGCGGCACTGTCACTGAGGTCAGATCACCCCTTTGAACTCTTCTGAAGTTTCCAATGATCAACAGCACTCTGTCTGACCTGCACGCAGACGCCTACATCCACACGTACACACCCGCAGACGTGGGCTGTCCTCTCTTGGAGTCTGCAGGGATGGTTCCCAGACCCCTTGGGGAAACCAAAATCCAAAAAAAAAAAAAAAAAAAAACCGCTCAGGTTCCTTCTAGAAATGGCATATTTGCATATGACCTTTGCACTTCCTCCTGCATACTTTAGACTCCAGGAAAGTCAAAATTTAAAAAGCTAAAAATACAATACAGCACCTGCCACAGGACAGGTGTGTTGTGATGTCGGGGGCGAGCGGCTGCTCTCCAGTCAGGGGAGCTCACAGCTGCTGTCCTTCTGGATTAACTGTAATTTGTGGTACTGTAAATGTTATGTCAATAGCTACACTGTTTCTTTTCTTCTCTCTTCTTTTCTTTTTGGAATAATGACAAGAAAATGTTGGGCGTGATCAGTACAGTGCAACTTGTTTTTTTCTTCAAGTCTTTTGATCCTCCGTTGATTGAATCTGCTGATTCAGAGCCTGTGGGTACAGAAGGCCAGCTGCAATCACACTGAAAATGTGTGTGTGTGTGGGGGGGGGGGGGTATGTGTGTGATCTGGTTTTTTATGGTAAAAAAAAATGCAGAAATGGCCATCTTGGGGTGGCGGGATCCAGGGAAAGCTTCGTGCTTTCTTCTTTATGCTATTTATATTTTCCTTTGCACTGTTCTCTGTTCTCCACATTTTCTTCAAATGCGTAAGTTCCTTCTGTCACATTAGAACCCAGAAGTGTGTTGGAGCCCTCTGAGACAGAAGCTCTCTATGAGGCAGCCCCTGTCACAGGAGAAATTTAGAGAAACACTCTTTTGTGGAGCTGTGCCACATGTCACCAAAACAAAGCACTGGGTGGCCCTGCCAAAACATAACCGGGTCCCTCCAATGCGAGGCAGTAGACATTGGTGTCACAAACCCTGCGGGGGGCCCTCTACTGGCTTTCTGCTTCATGAGGCTGGCTCCCTGGGGATAAATGATTTCCTACTGGTCTCATTACACACTGGGAAGTGCTTCCATTTACCCTTCGACTGCCCATCTAGCTTCCTCCCACTTCAGTGATGAGTTGATAAGATGAATCTTGCCCTGGTGTGAATCCCAGATCCACCTAGAGAATCCTCCCTAGATAAACAGGACCACCCGGCCCCAAGAGGTGAGGATTTCTCTGAGGATGAACACCCTTTTTTTTTTTTTTTAATCTGCAGAGTTTTTAATATGGAGCCAGGTATAGGAACACCTCCCTCAGTGTCATCATGCCCGTGTCCCCTGAACTGGCAGGAGGAAGAGGGTTCCAACCTTCTGTGTCACCCACTTCAGGACAGCCACTTGCCACTGGCGGTCACCTGCCAGCAGAGGCTCTGGACCCAAGCATGCAACACCTCAGCACTGGCTGGTGGGATTTCTCCAAACAAGTACCATCCCTCCTCCCTTGAGGTACATGGAACTTGCTGGAAACTTCTTCCACATTCCAGTCCTTCAGCTACTTAAAGGTGGGGTCGCACGTCTCTCCCCATCTCCCCTTCTCCAGGCACACTAGTTCCTTCCGCCATCCTCGGGGTGCACATTCCCCTCACCTTCTGCTAACTTCTCTGCTGTCTCCTCCTGTCACATGAGTGGTCTACACTGCCTGGTGGAGCGTCTCCATGTCGCAGGTCTTTTCTGGAGCCTGAACAGTCAGGCTAATTTCCGTTCCTCCTGGGGGCAGAACTTTCTACTGCAGGTCACCTAGAGAGGGGGTGAGTTATCAGCAGGTCCCTCTGGGGAAATTCCTTGCCCTGGGGAAATGTGTCCAATGTCTGTTCAGGTGGAGGAACAAGGGACTGGCCCTTTAGACTACATAAGTGGAATCTCCTGCCCAGTGCACCTCCCTTGTCCTGAGAGTCCTTCCTTGTGTCATTCCTGACAGTGGCAATGAGCCTTCTGCAAAGATATGTCCACTTCATGGGCTCCTTCCCAGAGAATCCGACTTGGAGACCTGCCAATCAAGCCCTTCAGTGAATGGCCCTGGAGCTCAGGGCTCGCTGAGATTTTCTGTAGGAGCCTAAGGAAGGTGCAGAGATTTTCCTTGTGGAAGAGCGATGGAAGGGCAATCCCAGTTGCCTTGGCCAGGACACACTACCTTTCCCACCATCTCTCTCTGCTTCAATGCTGGGGCTCTTAAAGATTTAAGCAGGACTGCAAATTCATAAAGGCTCTGGGCAGATGGAACTCAAAGCCATGATCATCAGTGTGAATGCCAGCAGAGCTCTCCAGTAGCTACCGGTGAACGTAGGTCATTGTGCATTGCACTGATCCCCAGGACCCTCCATGACCTCAGGGTCAACACGCACTCTGCTTCTCTAGCCAGTGCATGCCAGAACACAGTGTGGGAGGTTCTCACCACAGTTGCCCCAAGGGTGGATCCTCTGTCCTTCTAGCCAGCTTCTGCCTCCAGTGGGAAACCCCCACTCCTATGCATCTAAGCCACTTCTGCAAACAGCGTCCATGGTACTTCTCTCCCCAGTATCTCCTTTGCATCCTCTGTGCCTGTGCCGACCTCTTAGTCTAAATGATCACTCCTGCTCTGTGCCTCTGCCCCAGTTCCTCTGTGGCCCTCCATCCCAGCACGAGCTGCTTTGAAGCACGCTGTCTATCATGAACTGCTACAGGGTCCTGGCCATGCCTCACTCATCTGTGTCCCCCAGCAGCTAGCTCAGTGGCTGGGACACACAGTCATTAATCAGGAAGTATGTACGGAATCCAGGTAAACAGAACTCACATGCTGTAGTTCTAACCCGGGACTTTCAGCTTATTGGAGAGATACCAGCTCTGCCTCATGACTTTTGAAGCAACTTCGCATGTGCTTTCAAAGTTCCCTGCTGACTCTTCCCAGCCAATGGCTTCCGACACACAGGAGGGCAGGGAGAAATGGGCTTGAGGTTTATCATGATAAAAACAGCTGTGAGAATCACTTTTTCTTCTTTCTTCTTTTTCCCTTTTGATCCAGAAAGACTTTGGCACAGAACCTTGGATTAAAGATTGCATCCGAAAGAGTGAATCACATAATCACCCTGGCTTTCTGTCTGTGGCTTCTACTGACTCGTGACTGGGGAACTTATACCCCAGCAAGCATTGCAGGCTTGCAGGGCCGGGCGGGCAGAGGAAGAGTTTGAAGCTTGCCAGAGTCGGGGTAACAGAAAGAGAGCTAAAGCACAGGAGAGGCTGCAGACCTCGGTCCTCAGCTCCCTCATGGCATCAGATGGGATTAAAATGCATCTGTGCAGGACAAGACTAGGAAGGTCTAGCCAGAAAGGAAGGCCTCTGGGAGCCCCAGGAATTATGATCATCCAGAGTGGAGAGAAGCCCTCAGTGATATCACCACATGCTACTTGGAAGGAGCAGGGCTAGACTGGCTTATCTGATTTCCCTCCGTTTTCATCACTTCCTTCTCCCACTGAGGAGCCCAGCTCCCATCATCTTTAACCCCACTCCGCCCCAAGCAATGCCCCTGTGTATGCTCCAGGCACAGATAGTCTTCTCACCAGCACCACCGTGTCTCCTGTGCCTTCTTCCTCCTGCTCAGCCCTGGTCCCCCATTCCAGACCCCCGTCCTCTACCTGCTCTAGTCTAGGTACCCACTTCGTCCTCTCCCCTGATCCCTGCAAGTGAAGGATTGACATTAGTGAACCACCTGAACTCACAACACACGTCCAGCTCACTACAGTTCTCTCCACCTGGCATGTCTCCTCCCTGACATGGCCACTGGCTAAAATCCTCCCTTTGCATTTGAGTTCCACTAATCTTTGATCTGTGACGCCTTCTTGAAAGTTCCAGGATGGTTGCCAGGCTTGTTTATCCTTTTCTTGATCTTGCATGTCCCTCAATACAATGCCCAGGTACTGTCAGACCTCCTGCCCCTGGTGTCTCTGAGGACTCTGAATTCCTTGCAAAACAGGCAGCTTCAAACACCCAGCACATGGAAGGTGTCTGGTGAAGTGGCCACTGAAATCTGTCTCTGTCATTGCAGCACCAGAGGTGGGGGGGGGGGTGGCTGTGAGTGGCAGATTTGCATGAGGCAAGGCACCATGGTGAAGCCTGTTCCAGGCACTCCCAGACTCCTCTTATGCCTCAGTCTCCACACCACGTGGTCAGAACGCAGTCCCCACCTGCTGCCTCCTTGCTCTAGGACCCAGAGAAATTGAAGATCATTTTATGGCTTAATTGTTTTTTCAGGTTCAGGCTAAATTCTGTTGTCCACAATGCAGCTTGTGTCTTTGCAAATAACTTGGGAATAGTTCGGTTTTCGCAGTTCAGTGAATATGAACCTCTGAATCCATAAAATAAATAGAATGAACCTTTGGCTCATCAGATTTGGCACCTTCACAGAACTGCCCTGACCCTTCTCATGGCTCTTGGATTCCAGTTTCCAGCATGAAGGAGGGAATGGAGACTCTCTCATGTATTTAATACTCATGAGAACCCCTGGAAGGCTGGGAAGGGAGCCCCAAGAGAAAGGTTCTCTGAAGAAAGAGGAGAGAAGGGACTTTTGTCCTCTGAACCTAACGTGCAAGAGAGACGAGGCTGAGGTTTAGTTTGGAGCTTGTTTGCATTTCTTTATGGGACAAACTAAAAGGAAAAAGAAAAAGAGGCTTGGGTTGCAGGGTTCAGAATTCCCTGAAAGAAAGATAAGGGTGAAATCTCTTTCCCTTACTTACTTCCCCACCCCAGGGAGGCGGCCATCAGATCTCTAGGAACTGCAGGGGCCTCTACCTGGCCTGCTGGACTGGAGTCTCTCTCCACTTTGACCCAGTCTCTTGTCTCTTGTCCATTTTATTGGGCTGCTGACCCAATAAAATGAAGGTTCTTTGATCTGATACCAAGGGTTTCCAAGCAGCCTGCGCTTGGCAACCCTGATTCAGCCCCCGCCTTCTTGCCGGGCAACTTCAGCACATCAGCTACCTTCTCATTTATAAAACGGGGACCCAGGACTATGGTGAGAATCAAAAGAAATGATGGATATAAGCATTCGCAGTTTGTCAAGTGTTTAAAAAATTGCTATGGTGATTGTCATTATTATAAGAACTCAGCGACACATGTTCAAGTGAGTCTATCCGTGGCTCCGAGAGTTAGATGTTGTAGAAATGACTTGAGCGGTATGTGGAGACTCTTGGGATGCATCCTAAGATGGAAGGGCTGGGCAGGCCGGCCGCCATGATGGATCCTCCACCACAGACCCTGCTTCCTGGGGAACGTCAGCACCTTGGTGCAGAGAACAGTGGTGTCAGCAGCTCCGAAGACACGGGAGCCTGAAGGAGTGGAGGAGCCTCCAGCCTGATCCCAATGATTCATGGATGAGGAAATGGAGCCCTAAAGAAACCGAGTAGTTTGCTCGAGGGGGGACAGCTGGAGAAGTTCAACCAACACTCTCAGCAGAGCTGTGCGGGGACCCTGCTGGCAATCCCTCCCACTAGGATCCCTCAGATGGACTTCGCCCAACTCGCCATGGTTTCTCAAATTCAAACCAACCTGAACATAGGCTTCAGGTGCACTTAATACAACGGTTACAGTTATTATTTCCCATCCAAAAGTGAAGATTTAAGTACTGTGGGAACCCATTTATTGCTTTTTATCAGTTTCATATATTGGGGTCTTCTTAAAGATTTCCTTTGAAACAAAGGTTTGTGTTGCTGAAGATGCTATAAAATCTTGACCTAGAAAAAAAAGCGCTGAAGGGAACTGCAGTAAAATTTTCTGTAAATGGGTTTTTCTGTGTGTGGAGGGCTGAACTTACAGAATGGCAGCTGCGGTAAAGCAAATTCATTCACCAGTTTTCCAAGAGCCTGATGTGTCCACGTATCCCGGAGGGGACATCGGCTCCCTGACTCCCCCACAGTCCACCAGGGGTCTTTTCTGCACTTCTCTCTGTTACCAGAAGTCTCTTTGGAGACAGAAGCTTGTGTTCTCGTGTAGCGGGTCGTCTAGTCTATGAGCAGGTGGTTCAACCCAAGGATGGACAAAAATTAACTTCTATGTCCCTGAAAATGGGGCCTCTGAGAGTGTTCTCATGAGGAGACCTGCTGGGGAGGGCTTTTATTTTATTTTTTTGCTAAGTTTCTCATATTTTAGAGAGAGAAAAGAGAAAGATATGGATAAATCCATCCAGTGGGGCTCCAACATTTCTTGTTTGAGAAGGGCTTAGGATAATGCTTTTTAAATTATCTTGTCCTGTGACCTACAGTAAAACATAGGCCGCAATATGCACAAGTTCTTTCTCTCAAAGATATATGAAATAACTAAATATAGAAATTCAGCACACAATGATACTTAACCTTATTGCATTCAACTTGAGTCTCGGTCTCCTCCCCTCCCCTCCCCTCCCCTCCCTCCTCTCTCCTTTCCTCCTCTTCCTTTCCCTTCTCCTCCCCTCTCTTTCCTTCCCTCCATTCTCATTCCATTCTGTTCCATTATATTCTGTTATTTAAAAAACATTGGAAAACTTCCACTAAATAGACCTTAACACCAATTAATGTACTTTGTATTTTTTTAACAATGACTTAGGGACTTACCTTACACATGGACTTGCACCATGTACAACTGTGTCAACCGTAAGTATTGATGTTGGGAACAGGTGGATTGTGAGGAAGTTCTGTATCTGCCAATGGCTCCAACTGTCACTCAGGAGTGTTCCCACAGCGATGTCATCAGATGGGGAGGGGCTTCACCTCTTGTCAGAGAAGCTGCTGGGTACTAGGAAAGGGGCCCTGAGGGCTGATGAGCAGGATTTGCACATGACTTCGGGAGGACTGGACTAAGGCCCAGTGTGGGGCCTCTAGGGAGAGGCACACTGTGGGGATAGACTCTTGTGATCCGTCAGAACCTTAGGAGCTGGGTACCCAGTGAAGGAGCCCGAACAGGGAGGTTCCAGGCAGGCTGTTCTGGGGCAATCCTCTGAAGGAGTTGGGGTGCACTGCTTCTGAGGATGTCTAACTGGGTGTTGAACACTTCAAGCTGCAACCACCCAGGAACTGTGGCTGCAGAGGGCCATTTGGCCTGTCTGTCCCTTCACCCAGAAGGCCATTGAGATTCCCTTGGGGGGGTGTCCTCCCTGCAGTATGGTAGGAGGTGACTTTCATCACCAGGGACTGGCAGTTGGAACTGAGGACGTCACCCTCATCTCCCAGTGGCTTCACATCCCACCATCTCTCTTCCTGATACCCTAGAGCTTACTCTCCTGGTCCAGAGACCCCTCTGTCTTATCCCTTTTTTGACAATCGTTATTTATCCAAGTTATAAAAATATACTGCCTTGGCCATCTCTTCTGGTTGAGACTCTCATGTGCATGTTAAATTTGTAAAACTCATATGATTTTCTCTAATTCATCTTCCTTATGCTAATTTGACTCCTGAATCAGCTGAAGAGCTCACATAACACTGGGGTGGGGCTGGGGCATCCCCTCTCCTACATATCTTCTGCTTAGCCATGGAATCATCCAGGTGCATGCAGAAGTCATCAGTCACCAAAGGCCACTCTTAAGTGCTTCATATACGATAACTCATTTGATCCTCGCAACAACCCTGGGAAGTAGGTTTTACTATTACCATTTCCAGTTTACAATCCAGTAACCGAAAGCCTGAAAAGATAAGTACATTGTCCACAGCTGCCAACCCAGACTTGACCTCCACGTGTCTGGTTCAAGAGCACCCCACTCCCCACTGACGTGTGCTGCCTCTTGTAGAGCAGCTGAGCTCCACCTGCTCGCAAGCTCAGGTCAAGCAGTGGCCAGAAGGAAGGTGTAGCCTCCACGGTGCTCACACATGCTGTCTGGAGCCTGGAGCATAGAGAGGGATGGACAAGACACGAGGCTGCCGAGGGGGGACAGGCCAGCATATCCTGCCGGATCCTCCCATGACATTCTGTAGTCAGGGCGTCTGAAACTCCAGTTACGACGTACAGGACCAAATATATCCTGAAAATATTAGGGTTAAGAAAACACAATAGGCTCTTGCTGTGCCAGCCAGTCAGCACTGGAGGTGGGGTGGGGCGGGCATGGGCAACACTGCCCTCAGGCATGGCACCCCTGGGCAGCTTCTGCCCAGCGCTTCTCCTTCAGGCTCCTGGGGAACTACTGCAGTAGGAAGGGAGGTTGCCAGGTCAAAGTAGCCACAGTGATGATCATTCGGGTTGGGGAGGAAAGAGACAGGACAGGAGGTGGGTGTGGGTGGTAAGGATGCCTGAGGGCTGGTTAGGAGGTCAAGGCACCAGTACCAGGTCCTGCAGCAGGAACCATGAGCTGGGACAAGCTCAAGAAATGTTTAGGGGCAGGACTGACGGGACTTTCTGACAGAGGGATGTGACAGCCAAAGGAAAGGATCAGATCCAGATGACTTCCAGGTCTTCAAGCTCCTACCACCTGAGCTAGTCGGCGGTGGGAGAGGAGGGGACAGGGAGTGGTGGTGCTGACAGGTAGGCAGTGGAGCAGCCAAGCAGAGGTGAAGGTGCAGGGGTCAAGGCTAAGGAGACAGGCAGGCAGAGAGAGATAGGACCCATTCACATGCCACAAAAGAGAGCCACATTCACATGCCACAAAAGAGAGCCTGTCACCTATAGAGAGAGACTTAAATAAAATCAGGGGTAAGACAGGATCCTGTGAATCACTAAGATGAGCAGAGAAAGAGGCTCTCAGAGAGTGGAGGACAGAGAATGGGGTGAGGGGTGGCAGGTCTAAGCAGGAGGTGCCTCGGCCCCATCTCAATCTGAGTCCTGGCCGTTAATTCAGAAACCAGGCGAGGGGTGATGGGCATGAAGAAAAGACAAACAGACGCACATAGACACACGGGTGGACAGCCAACCTGATGGACTTTGTTCCAGAGCCAGTGCAGCTCATTTATCATACAGATTTCAGGAAAAGGTCGTTTGTGGGAATGTTTCAGCAAAGCAGGCGATCTGAAGGATGCAGGACTGCTGAGACATGAGGCGAATCTTGTTTTGCTCAGAATCCTCTAGCCCTGGGAGTTGGTGAGCCTCTACTGGTAAAACTGACCTTTCACAGAGTTTCCTTAGGCTAGCGTCACCATAACAACTGGGCCATCTCAATCTGAACTTTTTCACAGGCAGTCCCCAGAGCAACCCAGCCATGAGGAAGGCAGACCATGATTCAAGTCACTGCTCTCCATGGTGGGAGTGGGGACGACAGCAGGAGTGGGCATCGCAAGCTTTTGAGAGTCCATTCAAGATCCTGACCAAAGCTTCAAGGACACTTAGAGGTCATTGTATTTTTTCCTAATGAAATAGCAAGAGTGTTATGTAAAATAACTTATCTGTTTTATTTATAGCAGGAATGTGAACCAAGATTTGTTGAGTGCCCTTTGTGTTCCATGAGTGATACTAAATAATCCTGGAGGGCAAATAAAACAGACAGGCACACCCCAGGGCCTGGACTTGCTCAAGGTTAGTCCATTATCAGAGCCAGAAATTCTATCCACAGAACCTGGACTGTGATCAGCGGCACAGAGCAGCCTCACACACTCAAACCAAAGGCCACTCCTAAGTGCTTCATACACAATAACTCATTTGATCCTCGCAACAACCCTGTCACTAGAAACTGAGGACATACCTCCCTCCAGGTGCTTGTCAGATGCCCTTGCATTCTGCTCACGATTTGCAGAGAGAACACACTGCTGGCAGGTAGCCTCCAGCTCGCTGGTTTTCTAATTTCCAGCACCTTTGGACTTTACATTCACGGTTCTCTCTCCCTCACCGAAGTCACTTATGATATTTGCATGAACTCAATCAAAATGCTTAGGTCAATAGGAGACTTACCTAAATCTGCATAGGAAACATGTTCCTGGCCAGGAGGGGTGCAGGGTGTCCCAGTGTCAGGTTACTCTTTTGTCCCTGTTGTGGATGGGGAGAAGGAGGGGAGGGTGATTATATTTTGAACCTGTCATTTTGCTGGACAGATGCACATGGATCATGTGACTCTTTTTCCCAGCATGAGGAGTGCCAAAAAGTAGAGGTGACAAAGCTGTTCCTTGAGTTGACTTGCAGGCACTCTTTCTGATCCCTGTTCAGTTGATAAGAAACTAAGGCCCAGACCCTTTGACTACACTTTTTAGAAATAGAGAAAAGATTATATCCCTTTACGACTTCTGTCAGCTTGAAAAAGCCATGAATCACAGCAAAATGGCATTTTATATTTAGTAATTCGTCTCCCGCTCGGATCAAGATGACAAATCTTGTGCAGAATAGCTCCCTGTGACTCACATCAGCTTTTAAAGATGTTGGTAACAAAGTTTGACGAATCGTTATCGACCGAGCTTGGAGGGTGTACACAATTCATCTCAGCTATTAATAAGAGATGCAGTCTTCATCTGCTTCAGAGCGTAATTATGATTTCCTGCACTTGGCATGCCTCTCACAACAAGAGAGAAGATGCGTTTCAAACCTGACAGAGGCCTCATGAGCCTTGCTGAGGGCAAGGCTTCTAGATTTTACTACATCAAGGAATCTTGGAAAGGATTCTAAGTCTATGAATAAAAGCGAGATACACTTAAAAATGGACACAACATAGTGTGATAAAAACAGTTTCATTGTTAATACATTAATAATTCATTAATATTAAAATTTACATAATGAAATTACAGAAGGCTGGAGAAACTTCAATCATTAGGAGGTTCGGGCTCACTCTGCTATTTTTTTAAGAGAGAGAGAGAGAGAGTGAATTTTTTAATATTTATTTTTCAGTTTTCAGCAGACACAACATCTTTATTTTTTTTATTCTTTTATTTATTTATTTTTTTTAAAGAGAGAGAGTTCACTCTGCTCTTGTCTCCTGTGGCTAGAACTTGGATTTTATGCTTTCATCTCCTCTGGTTGGTTGTGCCAAATCTAATCCTTGTAGTTAATTAGTTGACTCACTTTTTCCAAGTGTTATTTATTCAGAAAATACCTTAGGCCCTGGGGTATGAAGCTGGAGAATGCCCAGCCCCTGGCACAGACGTGCTCGCAGATCCGTGGAGGGTGCGTGATGCACAGATCGGGGTGGACATGCAGGACCAGGAGGCTGTTTCCACTCAGATTTCAGAGAGGAGTGGACATGTGATTTTCAGGAATTCAAGCCCAGAATGGGAACTGAGGGCCTGGCTTGAGTCTTAGGTTAGGAACTTCAGACAGCATGTGTACCTCTGTGGCCCTGGGCTTCCTGAGCTAGAAGCTGGGGCTGAGGTAGAGCTGTCTCGGCAGTGCCCGCTGAACCAGGCCGCGTGTGACACACTGAGCAGTGTGTTTAGAGCAGACTCACGCTCAGGGACGGCTTTACACGTGAGTGTGAGGTCAGGCAATGGTGGCGACCAAGGAGGCAGATTTAACAGGCCGCTGGACGAGGCTTTATCTGAGACTCACCCCTGGGCGGAACTCCATCAGACCCAGTGGACGGGAGGAGGGTCTGAGGAGAAACCTGGGGACTGGACAGGGACTGGGATTTTATGAGAACTGCAGAAGGCAGGGCAGGGCTTGGACAGGCAAAGTGTTTGTAGAGTCCCTTGACCCATTGGAGTTGGTCGGGGGAACTGGCTGAGACCCAGGATTGCTCAGGAGACCCTGCTGATTGACAGGTGTTAGCCAGGAGATCCTGCTGATTGACAGGCGTTTCTGATGGCACCTGATTGATGTTTCTTTCGCTCATGGGCTGCTTCATGCTGTGTTCCTAAGTCACTGCCACCAGCTTGACAGTGAGCAGATGAGTGCTCACTCTGGGCCCACACCTGACAGGCACCCCCAGCCCCCAACCAGGCATGAGCTGAGGGGATGGTTCACGGCACCCCAGCTGGGCCAGCCAGGGCTCTTTCTGGTGCCCGCGTGCTCAGGTCTTGCCTCCACATGAGGTGGCTCCTGGAGCTGCTTCCTCTCCTGCCCTCCCGCCCTGCCCCCACCCTATCATCACCTGTCTCATCTCTTCCTCACCTGAGTCAGGGAGGGATGCATTCAGAGGCTGACAAAAGACAACCGGAGCACGGGAGCGTTTCTACCTAAGCATTTATTTATTTCACAAGAGACTGTTGTGTTGCAGCCATTGAAGAACCAAGCCCACCATCTCTTTGTTTGCTGGAATGACTTTTGCAGGAAGAAGAAAAAGTACATGTGTTTATCAGCTTTCTGTTGCTGTAACGAGCACCTGAGATCATCAATTTATAAAGAGAAAAAGTTTGCTTTGGCTTGCAGTTTCACAAGTTTGAGTGCATGATCAATTGTCCCTGTTGCTTTGGGCCTGTGAGGAGGCAGCACCTCAGGGTGGATGCATGCGCTGCAGCAATACCCCACGGCCAGAGAGCGAGAGAGATACCCAGGCCCACAGTCCCCTATTGGGCACACTCCATCGACCCGGAGACTTCCTCCCAGGCCCCACCCTGAGGGGTTCCACTGCCTCCTAATGGTGACATGTTGGGGACCAAAATATTAACACAAGTACCTTTGGACATTCCGGATCCAAGCCACAGAAGCGCAGGATCACGGGAGCAAAGGATGGGCTGAGGTCATTCCCACCGGGTATCTTACAGGGTTCCACGTGGGGACATCACAGCCCTGAGCAGCCAGGGGCAGTGGCTGCCCTACTGTGAGGGTCTGAAGTGGAAGGCAAGGAGAAGGGAGCTGCTCACTGGTCATATGGCCCTGGCTCCTCCAGGCCCACAGTTCCCAGGGAACCTCTGCTGACAACCACACTGTCACTGTTAGCCCCAACCCAGGAGGAGCATTCTGCCCCTGTCACTAAGCCCTTCACACCGAATCGCCCTTTCATGAGCCCCTCACTTCACAGGTCACAAAGTGCTTTCTACTGTGACCTCCTGTTCTCCCCTCACCACCACCCAGAGGGTCACACATCCTTTCTGAGGTTCCAAGAAGGCACCAGACTCCGCCCAGCACAGCAAGATGTTGGGGAAACACCAGATTTAAGACGAGGAGCAGGACCCTTAACCCCAGCTCTGGAGGATTTTGGAGTCAGGTAAAACAGGATCCCAGTGCTGGTTTGGCCACTTATTAGCTGTGCTAGTAGGGCAAATAAACAGGCATTTTAGTCTGTTTTGTGTCACTTTAACAGAAGAGCACAGCCTGGGTAGTTTGTCAAGAACAGAAATTCACTTCCTTACTCCTGCAGTCTGGGAAGTGCAAGGCCAGGGGCTGGGGTCTGGCGAGGGCCTTCTCGCAGAGTCCATAGTGGAGGGTGGAAAGGCAAGAACAGCATAGAGGGGCTGAACTCTCTTTCACAGGGGACCTGCCCCCTGATCCGAAGCCACTCCCACGATCTTGGCAAATCCATTCACAATGGCCACGAGAGACTTCAGGCTTGTTCCCTTGAGCCAGTGTCAGGGGGAGAAGCAGCATGGAGCAGAGGAAAGTGAGAGCAGGGTGAAGAGCAGGTGCTGAGTACTGCACCCCAGGTCGCCTCGCTGGTTGTGGGAGCCTGGAACCCCAATTCATGAGGGCCTTGCTCGGCTCAGTCTTCCTGCAATGCCAGGGGTCAGAGGGACTGAACCAGGTCCCAGAGCAGTCCACAGGCGTCTTCCCAACCATCTCCTCAGACAGAAGCCAGACGACCACCCATCTCCAGCTCTGCTCAAGAGGAAGCACTTGGCCTTTGTTCTGAATTACAGCCATCTCCTGTGGTTCTCATAGTTAAGCAGTACCACACTTTATTCCCACTTTACAGAGGAGCAAACAGAGGTCAGACCTTGCTATGTGGAGAGCATTAGTAGATCTCCATTGGAACTCAGACCTGGCTCCAAATCATATGCACTAGGAACGCCTCTTCCTTGGTGGAATGACCCCGGGACACCATCCCGAGTAGTTCTTAGTAGATGGAGCAGTAGGCAGCAGCAGTGGCAGCATCAGTATTAGCAATAGAAGCAGCAGCGCCACCGTGAGTAGCAACATTCCAAAAGCAGCAGCAGCAGCAACAGCAGCAGCAGGGACCCACTCTGAGCACTGCCTGTGGGTGGGGCTGCACTGTGATTTCAGAACTCTACTAAGTAAGAGAGAGGGAATTGGTGTCTCTCCTTCCCCTCCACTGAGGAGCACCGAAGTGAAGTCATGCAGATAGGAGCTGGCTGCGTGGGCTTCTGTCTGCACCCTGCTCCTTCCCACCTCCCTGCCTCCGTGTCATTTGCAGGTGTGCTGCCTTCGCTTCATGGGCTGCAGAGTGGGCCACCATCAAGGGGAGACGCAGGCAGGACAAGTGGATGCACCCTGTATGAGCTCCAATTGTGCCACTCACTCAACAAAGGGCTCATCCCAGCTCGGTCTGCCCTTGCCTGGAGTGGGGCGAGGGGTGGAGTCTATCAGACTGCCCAAGAGTTCAGTGGAGTTTGGTGGGAATTGTCCACAGCCTCACAGCTCAGGGAAATCCAGTCCCAGTTCCACTCAACTCTGCGCCCACCCAACTGACCTCTGACAACCATGCATCGGTGCCCTGTCTGCAGGCATCCAATGTGGGGCTCACTGGTCCCAAAAGGTCACCTAACTGTGAGCATCCTAGAGCACCCAGCTCTCATCTGCCACAAAGCTCCCCCTCTCCCATCTCCACATTTGTTGCAGGGATCTGTGCAAAACATGCGGAATGCGGACTTTCACACTGATGACCATGCTGGCTGGTTCCGGGTCATCTGGACTCTCCCAGGCCTGCCACCTTGCCCGCCACACGGGCCACCCTGTCCTGAAACACACCCAGCCTCTCTGGCTTCCTTGGTCACTGTCGTTTTCTCCAGCCCTCTTCCTGCCACTGTCTGCAGACCCTCCCTCTACCCTCCTCGCCCAGAGGGAATGGCTGGAGTCCCTGGCCTCAAATGGCACATCCATGTCACTCTGCCATTGTCCAGCCTGGGCCCTCTGTGGGCATGGCCTTCTGCTTCTGCACCTGATGTCCTCTCTCCTTCGGCACACAGCCCAGAGCACCTGCTGAGCAAGGACTGCCAGGTCATGCAAACCTCACTCACGCCTGAGAGATGGACAGGAGCCCTGCCTGCCCTGCCCCAGGACGCCAGCGCGCTGCTCCTGGTGGGGGAGGGAAGGAAGGCCTTTTCCATGGGCATGGGATCCAGCCATCTCGCTGTGCGGTCCTAATACACCCCCTGATGAATGAGTGAGCGAGCGTGTAGCTGACAGGAGCGCTCAGCCCAGGAGCACACTGGCAGAGGGGAGGTGCCTGGCTCACAGCACAGTGGACCTCCTCGGTGGTCCAGTGTGAAGCATCTGACCTCACAGCTCCCTGTAGCTGTAGGGGGCTTGCCATCCTCCACCGACCCGAATAGCACATGCTGCAGGTAGAAAGCTAGCTCTTCTCTTAGGCCTTCAAGATGACCAGGCTGCCACTGGAGCTGTGCAGCAGACACTGGCATCACCAATTCCCACCACTCAGCTGCCCGAGCACTGCCCTGGCACCACGTCTCCTGTGAGAGCTCCCACTGGAGGGACCCTGTCCTACTTTCAGAGCCCCGTTCTGCCTTCATACAACACGGGCAGGTCCACCCGCATCCTTCCCAGCTACCTCCAACCTCAGACACAGCCTTCACTGGTCAGTTTGCTCCTTAAGCTTTAAAAGCACAACAGGGTCCCCATGTGCAGCAGGCCAACCTCAGGCAGGGTGGGGCAGAGGGGACAGAGCCATGCTCCTGCCTGCTGTTTCCGAAGGAGCAGGATGACCTCTGCAGCCTCCCGGGGCTCTGGTCCCCTGTTGCAGTGCGCATGGCCTTCCCAGTGGACTCTAGCTGCGGCCCACTGCCCCACCCCGGGGGGACAGACCTCAGCCTCCCTGTCTGCATTTCCCATCTCCCACCCCGTGGCCTCTCTGCTTCCCCACACCACCTTACATGTCCTTTGTCCCTCCCTCTCCCTTCTGACTCTCTGGACCCTTATTTTATTCTTCCTGCATCTCTCCTTCTCCCAGCCCTCGTCCCTGTTTCTCTTGGTCTCTGTCTGTCCTCTGCCTTCTCTTCCTCTCGGTCTCCCTTCCTTCTTGGTTTTCTTCAAGGATTCAGGGAACAGATGTCCACTTGGCTCCCAGGTTGGGCCGGGCACTTCAGTGGTCCACGGGTTGCAGTGGGGAATTTGCACCTAGTAGGGAGGCAATTGTGGATCTAGAACCCTCCCTTCCCACTCCTCCAGCTCTTTGTCCACCGGGTGGAGTCACGTTAGAGGCGTGAGCCTCAGTGCCACAGTTGGGACTTGAACTCGGCCCCCTCGCTTAGGATTGTACACTCCGGCAAGGCCCTCAGCCCGGGCGCTCCCTACCTCAGCTGTGTGTGCAGAGCTTGGTGACTGTGGGTGCTAAAAACACAGGAGTCTCCACCCAGTCTCTTCACCACCTCTTCACTCTGATTTAACTCAGCAAATCATGAATTTCTACCAGGACAAGCCCTGCCCTAAACGTTACTGGGGGGATGGTTCTATGCTACTTTCTGGCATCTTATTTTCTAAGGGAAAAGAGAGCCTAGGTAAATGATTGCACACACCAGGTATGACCCATGTCTCCACGTGGTCCAGCTCCTGCAGGGGTCACAGGGCGAGCAGCTCAATCTAGCCACCAAGGGTCATTTCTGAAAGCAGTTCCAAATTTCTCTGCTGTTTTCTGGGGAAGCCGCTCAGAGGTCCATTTTGTAATGGGCATTGGTCCTGGACCTCTGCTTACTCAGATGCTACACCTGCTCTGGCTCTCATGTCCACAGCTCGGACATCTCCTTGAGCTCCTGTACCTCCGGCCCTCCTTCCCTCGTTCCTGTGCTCTTTGCACATCACATTCTCCATGGTTCTTTCCCTGTTGCTCCTCCCATCTCTCCTGTTGGGGTTTTCTTTTTCTGTTCCTCTCACTGGCCATCAAACCCCCTCATAACCGACCTGCTGTTAAGACTTGCCTGTTAATTGAGAAAAACATTGACTTGGAGCGTGAAAACGTGGAGCACACACAGGTGTCAACCCTGCCGTGGCTACCGTGCTAGTGCAGGCTCCTGCTCATGACTGTGTCCAACCCGGGACACACTGCCATCCCACACGCTGCCTTTCAAACCCAGGAAACTCCTGCAAAGTAAAGTGGCCTGAGCCGCCGCCTCCTCCTCCGCAGCAGCAGCTCCTCGTGCATCTGAACTGCAGGGGAGGGGACGGCCAGGGCATGGACGGAGGGCATTCTCTGCCACTGAAGATGGAGGACAAAGCCTGCAGCCTCAGCTTATTAGGAAAGCAGCCCCGAGGGCAGAACGAACACTGACCAGAAGGCAGTAACCACGATGGGCAGCTGTCCCACCCGCACTTGGACTCACCTTTCCTGATGACTTTCTGCCCAGAGGTGGGCTCATTTTCCAAGTCACTCTAAGGCAGAAGCCCACTGAAGTGTTAAGAGCGGTGAGTTCTAAAATTTGAGTGATATGACTTTCTTCCTGACAAATGTGTATTTTCCATATTTCTAGTACTAAACATGTGGATTAAAAAAAAATAAAACCAGGAGAAGTATTCTTAAGCAAGACGTGATTTCTCCCCACAGCTTGACTCAGGGCCTCTGAATTTGGAAGAGCCCCTAAGGAAGGGCAAGGCCGCTGCCTGACCTCACCAGGGCTGGCTCCAGGGCACCGACCTGGCTGTTGACTCTGGATCACGTTCTAGTCTTGGAAAAGAAAGAACAGACTCCACCAAATAATTCCCTAGAACCAAAACAACCGTGGACAATAGTTTCCTTTGGAGCCCAAGGCCGGAGAGAAACTGTTCATCTCATAATGGGGTCAGAGAGAGGGAGAGAAGGCAGCCCAGCAGTGGGAATCTCTCTCCCAGGGTGTGAGGGACAACGAGCAGTGGCTTCTTTTAAAAGTGAAACCAGAGTTGGTGCTGGACAAAAGTCCCAAAATGGAGAGGAAGAGTGACAGGTTGAGCTGGGGCTGTACTGAGACCAACCGTCTGCAACTCTTCACTCTGCCTTTGTGCCTGTGTTTTGGGTGACGAGCTACTCCCCAAGACCCTCCAAGACCATGGAAACACAAAGCCATGTCCTGGAGGGTCTGGGGCCACTGCAGGTGGAGGCACCTGTACTTGGGCACTTAGCAGCTTTGTGGAACACCACGGTGTCACCTAAGCTGCAATCAGGGGATGGCTTTCTACTGGCCACTGGCAGGTTCCATGGAGGGTCCAGATACCAGGAACCCAAAGCCACGGCAAGAAGGCACTGAGAGGCCCGTGGGCGTGAGGAGTGAACGTCCAGGCCGCAGGGCCCTCAGCAAACTGCAGACACGGAATCCCTGGCCGGGCAAGGTGGGGATTCTTTCCTGAGTGCTGCTTTTCACTCGACAGCTGCAGAAACCTCAGGGGCCACCTCAGGTTGAACACGCAAAGACACGTCATCCCCCATAATAGAAACTGAAGGCACTGCTGATGGTGCTTAGTTATTTATTTGTTTGCTTGTTCAGACCCATGTTCCTTGAGAGGAACCGGCTTCTCCTCTGACTGGTCATCCATCACCTGCTCCTGCCCTCTCTGGGTATAGGCAAAAGAATAAAATCCGGGTGCTGGACAGTTCCACGGTCCTCAACAAAGCAAAGCAGCCAAGACCAAGCAGGCGTCTTCTGTGAAGAACATTATATAGATCTGGGAAAGTGAATGATCTTTTTTTGAGGATCATAAGCTATAAAAAATATGGGTGGGTGTGGAATGTAGAGAGACATCTTCTCTATTTCAGGAAACCCAATCTAGAATGAAGTCCACTCAGAAAACAGAGATGGTCGGCATTGCTAGATCTGGCCACGCCTGTAGCCAATGTCTACCTGGGGTCTCCTGCCAAGTCCACACTTCCTCCCTCCCTTCCTTCTTGATTTACGTTTAGTTTAGCTTTTGGAAGGAATTCTGTTCAATGGAGGAACCAGAGGTCAGAAGCCGTGTCTCTAACATGGGCTTCCCTGGGTCAAGGTGGCTGAGGCCTCCTTCCCCTGCGGCAGTAACCGAGCAGCTGGGGAACTGTGACAACCAGCATCTTACACCTCAGACCCTGAGCCTTTTGAGACTGACTCTCCCAGGACGCCGTAGTCGATATCAGGATGTCAGGAGGAATTTTCTCCCTTGTACGGTCTGCTCTTCGGGGCTATGGTGGACGGGCAACCTTCAACCCAGACTGGCCCTTTTCAGAGAAGGAAAGGAATGGCAGGCACTTTGTTTAGAGGTTTTTCCTACTCCTGAGCAGCGTCCCAGTCACCAAAAGTCAGATTCATGAGACTTGTGGATTGGCCGAATCCTAGTTCCTTACCCCAGGGAAAGTAGCACACCCAGAAGGAGCTGGAAGATGAGGGAAGTCTAACCCTTCTTATTCCTCACAAAATGGCGTCTCTGATGACTGTGATTGACAGCCAGGACCCATTAGCTCTGTCCCCTACTGAACAATTCCCTCCAGGAAGACACACATCCCAGGAATCCAGATACATGGAGCGTCTGGGACCTATTAATAAGCAACAGAGATTTCAAGGGTGTCCTTGAATTCATAGCACCCAACCCAAACTCTCTTGCTGGTTACCAGTCAGTGGTATTTCTACGAGTTTGATCAAACAGTGGATGACTCAGACCTCAGCAGAGCTGTGGCAGAAGGGACTTTAATCCCGGTAGATGCAGGGGCCACTGATGGCACAACTCCCCAGGCGGCAGAGAGAACAGGAGGCAGACTGCTAAGAGACTGCAGCCAATATGGAAGGGGGTCCTTGCTGGCACCTGTCACAAATTGGTCAGAGAGCAGAGGACAAAGAAAAGCCTTTTGAAGAGCAGAAGGGACAGGTCAGGTTGACTGACCAGGACACTCCCTGACCCGCCAAGATAACTGAACCGGACTCCTTGACCTCAGGAGGGTCTCACAAACACCATCCACCTTCCCTTCTCTCTTCCTAGAAGGGAGAAAAACTTTCTCTGCTTTTTCTCCACCATAACATACCAGGTGTGTCAAGAGGAATTGAAATTGTTGTAAAATCTGCAGGTTGACAGACCATGAAAAAATATACCTGCTGAGAACTAAGAAGAATTCAGCAAGGATGTGTGGCCATGGGACCAGGTGAAAACAATTTTGAGCATCTCTGCAAAAGAAATGGGTCTATTTCCACTTATATATGGAATAGTAGGCTCCTCTTTTTCTTCTTTCTTTCTTTTTTTTTTTTTTGAGAAAAATAGCTGCAGAACTTATGGAAAGAAGGACCAGGAATGGACAGGACAGCCTAGTGGTGAGAGCATTTCTACGTTCTATTTTCCTTCTGTCTATTAATCTATCTCCTCCTTCTGCAAGTTTGCCCTGGGGATGTCCATCACAGAGCCCCACCCCCAATCGTTACAAGGTACTTCAGTTATCAATTGCTGCGTAACATATGGCCCCATAATTTGTTGGCCTATAAACAATAATAATTTACTACACCCATCACTTGTGGGTCAGCTGGACCCCGGGTGGTCCTCCTGCTGCTCTCTGTGGAGGGCCAGCCTGCACTCCTCATCAGGGGCTGGGGTGTCCAGGGCGGTTCAAGAGAGTGAAGGGGAAGCTGCAAGGTCTTGTAAGACCTCATTCCCAAAGTCACACAGCACACTGACACTGCATTCTGTATCACAGGCCAGCTCAGGGTCAAAACGAAAATAGTGGCTCCCCTCTTGGTGGGGAGAGCAGTATGCAGAGACAGGAGGAGGAACTGTTGGTAGAGCCCTTGGCTGATGGTCTACTACCCTTCACCCTGGCTACAAATATTCAGTTCTCTTGTGTGTGCAAAATACCTTCAGGCCCTCCCAAGATCCCAAGTTCACCCACTCAGGACATGAGGCTGGGGCTCCAAGTCCAAAACCCCGTCATCTAATCCAGCTGCAGATTGAGCTTCTCAGGAGTGATTCCCTGAACATAACACTTCAGATGCTGCACGGACCTAGGAGAGAAATGATCTCCAACCACACCCTCCAGGTATTGTGATGAGACTGGGCCAGATGACGGCATGGGATAGTCGACTGCTCATAAAGGGCAAAGGGCAACAGAGGAGGCACACAGCAACCATGACTGCTCTGACATTTAGGCAGCTGTATGTCACCTGTGCCCCCGGCTCAGTGGCTTAACACAACAGTCAGCAGTTTGTGTTCTGTGTTTGTACCTCTGTGCACTGTCTGCCTTTTGAGGGTGGTTCTGCTCTATGGGCTGTTGGTGGCATCTCTCATTTGGCTGCAAGATTGGCCTCTTGCCAAGTGTAATTCAAGTGACCAGCACATCCTGGTAGGGAAGTTGCAGGACTCTTAGGAACCCTCTGTGTACTGCTGTTGGGATGGCAGGTCACGGGACAATAAAATGTCTGGCTTGACTTCTCCACCCTGGACCACTCCCTGGGGCATTATTTTAATATTGCATAGGAAGAGGGAATCAGTAGCTAGCATGCAGAAACCCATGTTGCCAGGCAGGTTCCCTAGAGGCCCCGGAGGGTCTGCACCCTCCCATCAGTGTCCTTAGGGAGAGCCACTCTTCCTACTTCTGAGCTTTTCTTCTAGTTCTCTGGAGGTACCCTTCAGAGATGAGTCATAAATACAATGTTGCAAAATTTCAGTGATTTATGTATATGAGTTAAATGCCCTGAATTTTGCACTCAATACTGGAATTGCACAAGATGAGATGAGTGGAAAAATTCATGTGAATAAATTAATATTTTAATTTTCTTTACTTAGAGGAACATTAAATATCCATTTTTTTAAATGCCACAAATTGAGAGACACCACATGGACAAAAGGGAGGAGACTTTAAATTTTAATACATCTAGTTAGCATTTCTTTTCTGTATTGTTTTAAACAGAGGGCTCCATGTTTTTACTCTGCACTGGGTTCTGTACAGTGGGCATTCAGTCCTGTGTGGCCACAGCTGGCAGCTTGCCCAGCAATGGAACATCCATCCTGACCCGTCCTGGCCTCATGCCCATGTCTGGGGCTTCAGGAAAGAAGCTGAACCGGTGGGGACCACCTGAGCGTCTCTGGCATGACCTCTCATCATTAGTAGGTCCCACCCAAGAGTCTTCACACAGAGCTGGCTTCCAAGAGGATGGGAATGCAAGGTGCAGAGGCTCCCAAAGCCCAGGGCAGGACATCACTTCCACTGTGCTCTGCTGGTCAAACCAATTGCAGGGGATCCAGATTTAAAGGGGTGGGTGGCACTGGCACAGCTCTCCACAGGAGAAGGGGTTAGCCAAGAGGAGAGGACTCACAGCCAGCCCACCTCCCAAGAGTAAGCCCAGGACGCCATGTCCCTCCCCTCTGTAACCGAGGGACACTGAAGCCTGCTCACTCCCTAGCACCCAGACCTGGACCCTGGAGCAGGAGGGATCCCCTTCCTGCAGGTGGCATCTGTATGAACTTAGGCTGGGGAGGACCCAGGCCACTGTTCCTCAGAGGTGGAAAGAGCCGGCTTTCCAAATCAAGCAGTCGGAGAAACAGAGTTCTGCCCTCCTCTGCAGGTAAGCGGCATGCCACCTGATGCCCATGGGTGCTCCTACCCAGGCAAGCAGCATGCCACCTGCCACCCACAGTGCGAGTCACTCCTGCTTTTGGTTAGTCACCTTGAGTGCGGCTCTGCCTCACCTGAATTCAGTCCTACAGCCGTGTAGTGCAGCAAGGCTGTGTGCGATGTTTACGTCCTTCTCCTGTGAACATCATCCATCCTGTTGCTCACACTGAGAGCATGAGGATCTTTGCCCTTTCTTTCCCATTTTTCCAGACCCTGCATGCAATCTGTCAACAAGGGTTTTTGACTGTATTCCAAACTAAAGCTCAAATTCAACTGCTTTTGACTAGCCTTTGTCCTTAGTTTAAGTCAACACCATCTTTCTGCCTAGGAGAAACAGAACTTCAGTGTTCTTATCCTGATCTCCTTCTAAGCCCAGGTAGTAGAAGGAATTTTTAAATAAAATGAGATCATAATAATCCATTAATAAGGACTTTTTTATGGTTTTCCATTGTTTTTAGGTAAAACCCAAACAGTTTAAGGGAACCTATGAATCCTCCATGTCCTGGCACCCGTCTGTCCCTCCCAACGGATCCATCCCGGCTCCTGATCTCTGCACACCATCCTGAGGTCAGCTTTCCCTCGAGTACCCGATTCCCACAACCTCCCTGAAACTGGCCCTATTCACAGGTCCGGAAGGCTCTGCTTCTCTCCACAAGAGCCCCCAACACTCCCCTTATAGGGCTAGAGAGAGTTTCTGGGGTAGCTCTCGCCATTGTGTCCTTAAAAAATTCTGGAGGTGTATTTATTTATGTGTTCATTTTTGTGGGTGTGTGTGTGTCTGTGTGTCTATGTGTGTGTGTCGTCTACATTCTTCTATTGAAATGCCCCGCGAAGAGGGTGCTGTCTCCAATACCCAACACTAACAGGTTTCCACACCAAAAAATAGCAGTAAAATGAAAATCCACCCCTGTGAGGCACATTTTATGATCCCATTTTAGAGACTGGAAAACCAAGGCTTAGAGAGGTCGTGCCTTTGGGAAGTGTGAAGCTGGAAAGGAAGCCCTGGTTCTCCTGCCCTCCAGCCACGGCCCTTATGGGCGGAGTACACCCCTTTATAAAGTCCATCTGTCCAGGGGTTATTTGAAAGGATTCTGATTCGAGGACCAAGCCAGTGGGACGCTGAGGCCATCACATGGTGTCCTGGTCTCTCCCCACTGAATTCTTGCTACTGACACAGATTGAGACAGTTCTCCAGCACAGCTGTAAAGTTCAGGGAGGATGAACGTGTGAGCCGCAGTTGCTGCTGTGAAGGTGCTATCCAGACCTGACGGGGGATGGTGGAGGTCCCTGGGTGCAGGGGAGGGTTTTATGGTTGGGTGGGTCCCTTCCCTCCCTGTGTTCAGGAAGAGCAGAGAGGACTCCCCAAGCTTGGAGCTCCTGAGACCCGCATGGTGCCCGCCATGGTGCCCGCCCTCACCCTCGCCCTCACATGCCCGGATCCCTTGGCTCCCTGGCGTAGAGAACATCACCCAGCCCGTGTCTTCCTGTGCTCTGAGCCTCCTTGGCTCCACATGCTGATCAACACCTCCCTGCTTTCTATCGTGTGTCTCTGCACCTTCCAGGACAATGTGGATTTTCTGGCACGGGGGCCTTTATTTTGTGTTCATGGGCCCAGACAGGCCTCTGGCCTTGGGTCGAAATCGACAGTTATCTGCTGGATGAGTGGATAAAACACTCGTGAGTCCCTGAAGCCTGGACTCAGAGCGTGCTGATGCTCCCTAGTGCTGCCCAAAGGGAAGGCGGAGACGCTGCTATGGCTGACCTCCAAGGCGCCCAAGGCTCCCTACCCCTAGTGACTTGCTTGTCCCCGGCTATACACGTAGAGGATTGGAAATGTGCCCACTGCTCTGAAGAGCAAGCTTGCGGGTCGGGAGGTTGGGTGAGCTTCCAGCAGCACAGAGCTGGAAGAGCCCGCTGCCGAGAGAGAACCGTGCTCCGGCCAAGTCTAAAAGTCCTGCCCTTTCAGCTGCGCTCAAGGCCCTGTGGTGGGGAGACTGTGATCAATTACAATGTTGAAATAGAATTGTAGTGACTTCAAGGTATGGAAAAATGTCAAGCAGTCTCCTTCTCCCGTTCTCCGCTAGGCACCTGACATTTCCCCTTCAAAACAGAATGAGATTCTATAGCTTTGGATAATGAGATCTTTTGTCACCATATGTCTCAAAATGTTCTCTCTTTGCCCTTTTGGTTGTCCCACTATTCTCTCTGCAGAAACCCTGCCATTTAATAGAACCCTTCGCAAGAAAATTCTCCCGGTGTGGTGTAAAATTTATTTAACTTGGAATCTGATATTAATCTGGAATCTAATATCTCAGATTAGATAAGACAGGGGCTCTCGCCAGCCTGGGGTAAGCAGAGCTGCTGTGGCCAGGAACCACCTGGGGGTCACTGCAGGACACCCAGAGAATCTGTTTTATAAATCTTTTCTAAGGTTTCTTTCCCTTGGTTGAACTGGAACTGGAAGATTATCTCCATTCAATGCGTGAACATCTAACCTCTACCCTGGTCCAGAGAAGAGGGATTCTGGGGTTCTGGAAGCTCCACTTATACCCTCACTGCTCTGCAGGGCTAATCACAGGCCTCTGCAAAAACCACAGAGCAGTCATGCTGGTTAGAGTTTCGCTTCAGATGATCATGTGGGGTCCCTCATTGCGCCCACTCCTTCCCTGAACAACGTGACCGTGGGCTTCAGTATGTGGCCACATAGCCATGTTAACGCCTTGCTCCTGTGTGTCATGTGGACACAGGGTTTGTTGACACATTTGGGCGGCTATCACTTTGGGTCTTGTTCCTTAGAAAGAAAGAGACAGGAATTCCTGTACGTGTGATCCGCTAAAGGACTGTTCTTAGCAGAAGCCAGTAAGGAGGGAGGGAAGCAGGACAGAGTGGGGAGGGAGGAAGTTCTCCGGCCAGGCCCAGGAGAAGCTAAAAAAGGACTAAGTTCAGTAAAGCCAGTCCCAGTGTGATCCTGGAGGATGCTCTGGACATCAATCCCATCTCAGAGTCTGGCTTGCCTTGGGCAAGGAAGTGGATTTTGAAACTATAGGAGTCAGTGCTGACTCAAGGTCACCCAAGGTCACGGGAGTGGACTTAACTCTCAGGTACCTTTGGGAAAGGTGGTCCACACAATTTAAGGAAGCACTCACTCTGAAGGTTGTGCGAGTGTGAGGTCAGTACTTGGATGACCCTGAGCATGACCCTTGCATTTTGTACTCCAGACTCCTCCCTGGCCTTCCACTGGCTCAGGACCTGCTGCTCTGGGTTCTACGTGTGAGTCTTGGTGCAAGCGCACCTGTGCCTGAGTTGGGACAGACTTAGGGATTACTAAAGGACAGGGCATGCAAATATGTTAATGTCCAAGAGTAGCAGACACTGCCCAAGGTTTCCCAAAAATGCTTGTGTCAAGTACTGAATTCCAATGCAATGCTTTCTTGGTATTTTCAGTCTTTTATATTTTAGCCATTCTGGTCAATGAGTTTAATTTACATTTCCCTGATGATATTGAACACATTTTCATGTTCATTGACTATCATGTTTAGTGTTTCTATTTTTTCTCCAATTATGTTGTCTGACTTTCATTGATTTATAGAACTCTGAGTGTGTGTGTGTGTGTGTGTGTGTGTGTGTGTGTGTAAGAGGCAGGGAGAGGGAGAGAGAAGGAGAAGGAGAGAGAGGGAGAGGGAGGAGGAATGGGCTATTCTGGGTACATCTTGTTCCCATTCTGTGGCTTCTGCTTTTGCTCACTAAATGATGCCACTTGATGAACAGAAATGCCTACTTCCAATGTCATTCAACTCTAAGCATTTTACAGGTGGGAAATGTCCCTGTTATTAGGTCATATACATATTTTCCATTTTCCTCTAGAGGCTTTATTTTTTTAATTTAATAAATGTGCCTGTGAGAATAATGTTAGATTTCCAGACAAGTTAGAAAGATAATGCAGAGGGCGCCTGTTAGCTCTGCCCCATCCTGCTGAAGCTCCATCTTACCTTAGCAAGGTGAGCTTGGTACCGCTGATGAGCCAATCACGGGCCATTATTTTACATTTCTATTGACTTCATAATTGATTGGGATTTTCTTAGGTTTTTCCAACATGCTTTTTCCATTCCAGCATTTCATTCTGGATACCATAATACATTTTATCTTGTTTCCTTAGGTGCATCCTCAGATTTTCTCTATTTTTGATGACTTTGACAATTCTGAAGAACATCCGTTAAGCATTATGCATAATTCCTTTCAATCTGGAACAGTCTTTTTTTTTTTCCTGTGTAGAATAGGGCTTCACTTTGGAGGAAAGTGATGGAAGCAAAGTGTCTTCTCAAAGTACAACATCAGGATATACAACACGGCTCATTGTGCTGACCTTGACACCTGATAGGGCAGGGCTGCTGGGGGTCTCCCCTGCACAGTGCCCCTGACCCCTGCTTTAGACTGTGCTCTTTGGAGTCTAAGTGCAGCATACCTGAGGAGTTGTGCTCAGAGCAGGTACATTTGGATCTCTTCTTTTCCCCCATGTATTGATTCAATCATTCATATGCATCCATGAATATTTAAATTTTGGGTTATTTTGTTTGTTTTGTTGCTCACGCTGTCTGTGGTTTGTCCAATGGCTCTTCCCATTGATACAAGTGTTCCTCTGACTCAACCCTACTCTTTTACTGCTTTAGATCCTCTTCTTTCCTTTCTAGCCCAGTAAGTTTCTCCAGATGCCCTAGAATTAAGCATTTTTCCAAGGAACCCTGATTTCTGTTACTGGGACATAGAAACCAAGATCTGGGTGCAAAGGGTGATTATGGCTACTAGAGTGTCACTGCTCTTAGGCCTTCTCACAGGACAGAGCTGAGAAATGCACATGTGTGCGTGAAAGCCAGGCACACGTGTGTCCACATATCTGCAACTGTTGTTATGCCTGTTTCCTAGTAGCCATGTAAGCTCAGCAGTCATTCACAGCAGTGTCTCCAACTCTAATCTGATATCGTATGATTTATTCCAGCTTTCCCACTTGTCTGTAATCTCCTCTTTTGACAGCAAGAAATCTGATTTCCACCATCTACCACCTGTTTACATGTTTTTTAGAAAGTCAGGACTATTAACCTCCATGCAAAATTTGTGAGCCACTGAGGCACAGCGTGTGTGTATCATTCCTTTTGTTTTGGTCTATCTAACAGCTTCCATTCCTTTCTAAAGTTACAGAGATCAGCACCTCTTCCATTTCCTTCAGAAAGTTTATGTCAGACATTTGTAATATATTTAGATTCTTTCCCCATAGTCTGCCTTCTATCTTGAGCTTTCCTGCCCCCTTATTATTTTTTAATTTGCCTACATGAAGGTTTGTTCTTCGTGCTGTGAAGTTCTATGATATTGACAAATGCAGGGTCATGTATCCAGTACCTAGCCATACAAAATAGTTTTGTAGCCCTTAAAAACATTCCCTGTGCTTCACTTACTTAACCCTCTCCCACATATCCATGGCAACTAGGAGCTGTTCTCTTGAAGTTTTGTCTTTCAGAATATTATATAAATGGAAGAGTACAGTGTGTAATTTTATCATACTGCCTTCTTTCACTTATCAATATGTGGTTGAGTTTCACCCATGTTGCTGTGTGCATCGATATTCCTTCGGATTGATTCCTGAATAGCACTCAGCAGCGTGGCCACACCCCAGTTGGCTTCTCCATTCATTTACCAGAGGGTTTCTGGTTTGTTTCCAGTTTTGTGGATTATGAATAAAAACTACTAAATATATTTGCATGTAGCTTTTTGTGTCAGCATAAGTTTTCAAATCCACTGGGTAAACACCGAGGAGTGCAATTATTACTGGGTCACATAGTAAGTCTATGTTTATAAGAAACTGCCCACTTGTGTTCCCAATGGTGGCACCATATTGTATTTCCCAGCAAGGACTGAGAGGTCCCCTTGCTCCACAGCCTCACGGAACTTGATCTCTCATTGCTGTTGTTTATTTTAGTCATTCTAACAGGTATGAGATGGAGTCCCTCCTCGTCATGATTTGCACTTCCAACAGGGGTCATTGGCCATGGGCCTCTTCCCACACGTGGTCACCATCTGCGTGTCTCTTTAGTGAGCTGTCTGTTGGGATCTGTTCCTTGCTCTCAGTTGGGTTGTTTGTTATTTTTATTGTTGAGTTTAATACTTCTTTGCATATTCTGCATATAATTCTGTTTTCAAATGTGTGATTTTCAATATTTTAGTCCAATATGTGTCTTTTCCTTGCATTTTCTAACAGTGTCTTTCACAAAGTAAGAAATGTTAATTTTAGTGAATTCAAACTTATTAACTTTTCTTTTGTAGGAGAGTCAATCTTTAAAGTTTACAGCACCTTTTGGTGCTGTACCTGAAAACCCATCACCCATCTGAAGGTCATGCTGATTTTCTCCATGATTTCTTCCAGAAATTTTATAACTGTGCATTTTACATTTAGGTCTATGATCCATTTTGAATTTATTAGAAGTTTTATCTTTTTCAAACTCCTCCATTTAGATGTAAAAACCACATGGAATTGATTTTTATGTAAGGGACAAAATAGGGGTCAAAATTCATTTTTTTCCACATGAATTTCAGTTGACACAGCACTATTTACTGAAAAGACTGTTCATTATTCACCACTCCGCAGTGTCACCTTTACCATAATGAGGTGTCCTTATTTGACAGGCTGTTTCTGGACTGTACGCTGGTCCACTGTTATATTTGTCTGTCTTCACACCAGTGCAATAATGCCTTAACCAATGTGGCTTTAGAAGAAGCTACATATTGAGTAAATTCTCCAATTTTCTTAATATTGTCTTGTCTTTTTTGCTGTTTGCATTTCCCTATGAATTTAAGAATCAGCTGTACATTGCCATAAATGAAGTTCAATTTCTGATTAGGATAGCATCTATAGATTACTTGCCCATGTGACCCTGCTGCCACCATCCCAGCATGCACAATGCCATCATTCCCTGCACCACCTCACCATTTTCCATCAGGGGCACACCCCTCTGCAGGCTGCATTTGAGACATCTCCTTCCTGTCCCTGCTTCTGGAAGGTCAGACCGTCTCCATCTTCCTTCCCATGATCACCCACCCTGCCCTGAAACAAGGGACGGTCTCTCTCCTGAGCTTCCTCAAACCCAGCCTGCTCAGGGCGTTCAGCTCCCTGGTAAGACCAGGCTTCCAAACACGCCAGCACTCTAGTTCTTCCTCTGCATTCTGCAGTTTCTTAAAGTTTTTCCCAAAAGCAAGGAGCAAAAATTTGCTTCTAGGGTGGTCAATGCAGCCTGTTTCCCCTGGATCGTCAGATTTGTTTCTTTCTTGAAAATCCTGGATCTGCACATCTTCATTCTTCTCCTCCAAGTCCTCCCGCCCTGCACTTGTTTCTTCCTGTTCAATGTTCCCTTGACATTTTAAATTTACTTTCCCTTCATTTACCTGCTGCCTGCCCGTTTCTCCCACGCATCATTCACAATTTTATTAAGAGATGATTGCTTACCTACAAAATAAATCTCCTCAGATCTCAGGAGCTGTCAGTTTGGGTTCAGTTAATAATGTTCCCTCTTGATCTTTAGCAAAGAGTTTCTCACTTCATTAAGAATCTTAGTAAACCTTCCCAACGTGTACACGTGCCCAAACACCACCCCCCCCCCCACACACACACACATCTGCAGCAGAAGAACAACTTATTTACTCAGGAGACTTTATGAGAAGTAGAGAACTATCTTAGTGGGGAAGAAATGCTTTTATAAATGGTTTTAATAAATAGAAGAGAAGGTGGGTCTAGTCCCCAGCTCAGAATCCCACCTTGCAGGGACTGGAATTGGTGGAGTTAGCTGCTGTAACTACGTGGGGGGGGGTGTGTGTGTTTTGCAATAATGAGTGGAGAAAAGTTTAGTTTGACTCTTCTAGGGAAAAGTCAAAGAGAAAGGAGGAACCTAAAGACCCTAGGTGGCAGTGGCCACCAAAATAAGCTGTGCCCAGAGATCTTTTGGAGAAAAGGAAAGTGCCCCCAACTCCCATGATAAGTCTACACGGATCACTAATTCTCTTCCGGGCAGTAGATCCTTTGGTAGAAGGTGATGCTTTGCCAAGTTTGGTGTCTGAGCTTTGAGAAGTCAAAGGCAGAGAGGCTCTGAGTCCAGGAACCAGAGACAGAAAAGGTCATGGAAGGAATGGTCTCAGAGAATCAATGAAGTGGCGGGAGAGGCTTAGAACTGGATTTCGAGCCAGTGCCACCAGCTCACCAAGATGTGCAGGTCCTCAGCTGTCCTCTTGGGTGTCTGCATCTTGCCATTCATCTGTGGTTAACACATGTTTCTTCTGTGTCTGTGTCTGTAGAGTCAGCCCGTGATAGGATAGAAAGAATAAAAAATAGGTAGGAAAGAGGCAGAGAGGAAGGACAAGGAAAAAAGATTTTAACCCAGAAGTTCTCGGCACTTCTCCAGACCCATCACCTCCTAAGCCCTTCTCCCTTCCAGTCCTGTTACTTCCAAATCCCTGAAAAGCTGTAAAGTTACCTGTGCATTTTAGTTAACCCCCAATTAATCAATTAAGCAAAAAGAGACATGGTATCTGGAGGAACCTGTAGTTTCAGGAACTTTCCAATCTATTGATCAGATCATGAAGAACATCAAACCAAGGGCCTGAGACTCCCCAGATACCAGAACCCATCCTAAGATCACTCCTTACCTTCCCAAACCACCCCTCACCAAGTTTCCTTGAAAAGCAGAATTGGGAACCCCAAAACCGCATTTTTCACTTTCAAGATGGCCACATTCTCCCTGGAATGGGTATTTCTTGCTTTACCACAAAGTGTCTCTCCCTGGAGACGGCCTGCTTTGCCCCTTGAATGTGAGTCTGCTTTCCTAGATACGCCTCTGTCTATGCCTCTGACCAGCAGGTGCTGAAATTCTTTCCCCTGGCTTCTGCCAAGAGCCCCGCTGGTCCTGATTCAATGAATTTCTTCCTCTGGCACCTCCTTGGACCTTCAGAGACACCTCTTCTGTGACAAGTCAGCAAATACAACTCGGACGTGCGGAGCCACAAAAGTTCACCCCTAATCACAGGCAGGCAACTGGGGTGAAGGGGGGGCAGTAAACAGATTTCACACTCACAGAAATGAAGGAATGGAAGAGAACTTAAGACTCCCATCCTCAAGAGGCGGCCAAGTCCTCTCTACCCCACTGGTACACCACCGTGAACCACGTGTGATCACTTCCATCGATGAGCTCACTTCCTGAATCAGCCCAACCCTTCTTGGGCATCTGTGAATGAAAACCCTCCTTAGGCAAATGTCTTCCCTGTTTTTCTATCTAATTACCCTAAACCTACACCAGGTGCACTTGGAACACACTGTTCTTGCTCTAACAGTCCTTGAGATATTTCAAATATCAACAAGTTCACAGACCATTGTCTTTATGCTAATGGGTTCCAATTTTAATGTTTCTGCTCTAACATGATTGTGATCACTTGTGCATCCCAGCAGCTCTTCCCTGGAGGAACTCATCAGCAAGAGGGTATTCTAAAACAGACACCATGCTCAGGCCACTGTAATGTTCTGGACAGGTTGTGGTCAGCAACCTCCCCCTTTGCTAGCAAGTGGAGGGGAGCCCCCAGCCCTGCATGCATAGATCCCACCGTGTGTGAGGCAAGGTGGAATGGAGGTCAGTCTTGTCTGACTTCCACAGCACAGATTTTGTAGTTGGAACAACTTCCAATTCTGGGGATTCGGCCACAGGTCAGAGGGTCTTTTCTTAGGAGACTAAGCTCTAAGCCAACAGTAACATAGAGCTCCAATCCTAACCGATAGCTCGAATTCCTAGGAGGCCTTTGCAAAGCAATCTGGAGTGCTACTGATTGAGCACTTCGAGAGGTCAAGCCTTGGGAACAAATGTCGGTAGAGGTCGTCCAAAGCCAGACAGGCTCGGCAAAACATGGCTCTGCTCTTCTGACCCCTTTCCAGCACAGAGGAATCTGGAGCAGCTGCTGTCTTTCAGAGCCTACATGGCCGATTAAAACGGGTGGGGGTTTGTGCATTTAAAAAGTTAATTTAGCATCTTCCACACCTACCCTCACTTAGCCTATAACAGCCTGAATTAAAGGGAGGTAAAATCAGATGAATGAAAAAAAAAAAAAGGAGAGTGAAAAACTTTAGCTGTTCTAAATTAACTTGCTACAAGGTTACCATGTTCTTCTTGTTCTAGAAATGCAACAATAGTGAAATTATAATCACAATGGCCTAGCAATTGAGAATTTAATGTGAGCTGAGATCAAATGGGCATTTTCTCATGCACCCCACACAGCAACCCACAGAGCAAAGGGTCTTCAGGGCAGGTTATGTCCTGCAGTGCGTCTGTCCAGGTGGATTGGTTCTGAATATGTCCAGGTACAAGCTGTGGGGTACAGAAAGGAAATCCCCCTTTCATTTAACCAAGTTGTTTTGTGTTCCGAGAGGGTAGCTTCTTTCTGCTGCTAGCCCCTGGATTCCTCCTATAGCACATTAGTTATTATCATTATCACAAATATTATCCAGGGTGATATGGGAGATCCAGAGATGAAAAGCAAGAATGCACATAGTATATGCTCAACAAACACCCTCCCCAAAACACACAGCTCAGGGACAGCCAGAGCTGTGCACTCTTAATTATCATGCAAGACAGTGTCAAAAAGAGATATTCAGGGACTCTACAAATATTTGTCAAAAACTTTATACATTCCGGGCAGGAACAAATGAACAGAGGGGAAGAGAGTGTTTCAGTACAAAGGCCATGATGTTTTCCTAGCAGCTTGACTGCACTGTTTCTTGAAGAAAAAAATAAAAATCTAAAGCAGGTCAGTAACTTGTTCAAGGTCGAATAATTGGTCACTGAATTCGAGCCCATTTTTTCTCAGTTTGTGGCATGTTTACCCTTTCACTGTGCCATCAGCTTCTCTCAGGGAGTTTCAACTCTCTGGCATTTGGCCTGGAGGCTCCAGGGTTTGGGACCTAAAGACACGGAAGGGAAGGGTGTAGGTGGAGCCGGTCAGGGTAGGACTTCCCTTGTACTTGAGGGTCAGTGCTCAGGCCTGGCAGGGATCTGCTCCAGACAAAGGGGCGCTTCCCAGTGCTTGAGAAATTGTAGCGCATTTTTTAGGGCAACTTTTTTGCAATCAGAAACATCCCTGAGCCCAAGGCAATGTGAAGACCTGAGGAACACAAGAGTCAATCTGAGAACCGAGATAATCCTGAGGGTGGGAGCCGAGTTTTGAGATCACTGCTTATGAAAGTTGAGAAGCTTAAATCTCTTTAAAGTGGAGCCAGGAGGAGGGGTACTGGCTGGACCATCTGTGAACTGTAGCACAATGCCCCTTGCTCTTTGTCCCCCACCCCCTCCCCAGGGTTCTTGGGAGGCACCTGTCTCACTGGAGGCAATTATCCGGGTGTATGAAGAATGAGTTTGGAAGTAGGCCTGAGTCCTGGCTTTCCACTTAACCTGGAGTCCTAATATTATTTGGGGGTTGCAAATGTTTCAAACATCAGAAAAATAGCTTATCCTCCCCAAGGAGAGGAGTGAGAAACCTGGGACACCCCACTGGAGAGCTAAGCTCCAGGGCAACTCAGAGAAAGTGTTGCTGGTCTCTCTCCTTTGTCTTTTCTCCCTGGGTCTGGGTTTGCACGGATCCTTCCAGGGGCCATGGGAATGGGATCCTGGGCTGCAGAGCCTCCCAGCTCACACGCTAACCATCATGGAGGGGGCTGGCTGCGTCCCTCAGTACCCATTCATGCATTTCAGGAAAAGAGTCTGATTGGGTCACATGTCACATGCTCACCCTGGACCAATGAACTGTGGCCTGGTGGGCGGACTCCTCAATGGCATTGATAGCTCATAGGCCGAGTGGAGGGGGAAACACCAGAAGGATTGTGGAGTTCCAGTAAAAGAATAAATAAAACAAATTAAAAAATTATAAAGGGCGGGGGATCAGAGGGAAACAATGCATGCTCACATCACTTACTGTATCCCCAGGGGATTCTGTCTAACTTCAGTTTTCTCCTCCATGAATCAGGAATAATTCTATGTTAACTTCGAGGTTTAGCACAAGGATTTGATGCAAAAACACTGGTGTATCTGGCATCTCATGCATAAACAATACATTTTATTATTCATACATTAAACTATTTTATCTTTCATACATTTTTGTCATTTTTTCCCCTATGACTGAAGTAATTTATGCTCATCTTTGGAAATATGGGAAATTGAAAAAGTTCATAAAACAAGTCATCCATATTTAATCACTGCAACTTCTTATACATGATTGCATGAAATCTCTTAGCCTGTCCTTTTGCTTAGTGTAACTCCCAAGTGTAATTTTACATGGGTGTGTAGAGGAGCGGATAGTTTGAACTTGATCAGAAACCACAGGCAGGGTCAGGCATGGGGGAGAGAAGGTGTAAAGAGCCTTCACATACATATTTGCATATGTTGCTTTGATGATAAAAACCAGACTCCTTGGGCAGAAGAAAAATAGTGAGGTGGCATGAACCTCACGTTCTTGAAGGACCACATGGACTTAGTCCTGAACTTGAGGGTTAAAGGTCCTTGCAGTTAAATTTGAAGGGAGAGCTTTATGAAAGTTAAGGTTTACCCTACTTCTTAAGGAAATACAACAAGACATTGACTTAGAGCTCTGGGATCTTTGCTCCTCTCTAGTACCCAGGAGGACTGACTGTGGCTTCAGAAGCATATTGGGCCAGACTTAAATGTGGGTGTAGTGAACCCTGGTTGCAGGACGTTGAAAGGTGGTAAACATCTGCAAACCGCAAGGAACACGGGATGCAGGCAGAAAGAGAATACCACTTATAAGCTTCAAGTTCAGACTTTCAAGTCCGTACTTGTGGTGAACATGCAGGACGCATTCTCCTAGGACACTCAAATTGGGAGAGACTTCATAAGCAGGGAGTCAGAAGCTAATGACTTTTGATGTACTCCTATTGTATACTCTACTGAAGAGCTGGGAAGCCACACTTCAGCCTAACTCTGGGTAACCATCCGTGCTTATGTGCATACTACACAATCAAAGGAGGACACTAGGATTTCCTTTATCAAGTGCCCCATATTCCCCATATTTTACTGTTTGGATGGCTTCCAGTTGTCTATTATAATAAATTCTGCAGCAATGATCAGTGACCTAGTAAGCTCTTTGTTGTGCTCATGTTAATTTTTAACTGTAATATAAATGAGAAAAAAAATGACTTTTATCCCCCAAAAGGAAAGGAACAGAATCATTAAGCAGTGTTTGATCATTAGAAAAATTTACTGAATAAATTAATCAAGGAAAATCACAATGTTATTTCTTTAAATTTTCTATTTTGACATCATTAGACATTTTGCATATAGGCAGTCATAATGACATGTTCTTAAAATAAGCATGCATGCACATTATGTGTATCTTATAGCAATTTTAAGTGGCAGTGTTAAATTGATATTTTCGGAGCTTGAGCGATTCTTATATTTTTTTACATAACCTCTCAACTGAAGACCCAATTGCTGTTGCTCATGAGCAGTCCCCACTATTGATTGGATAGCAGCTCTTGCTTTTGCTGACACACCAAATCCTGATTCCTTAAACTAAACTGAGTCAGGAGCTCTGTGAGCCACCAAAAGGAGCTGTGGTCCTGAGGGTCCTCAGGGAGCCTTGGAGAGAAATGGTCTGAAAAGACTGTTCTCTGGGAACCTGCGGTTTGGCAAACCCTCTTCAGGAGTTGTTTGGGGGCCTCAGCTGGGTTGTAGAGTGTCTTCCAGACCTCCCAATCCTTCTTCCACCACAACTAATGACTTTTCATTTTCTGTCCCATAAAATGTTTCTGTCCCATAAAATGTTTCCTTGGGACCTAGAACTTCCTTTGTAAACTTGACACATCAAAGTTTATGAAGCACCTGCATGAAACAGGAATCCCCCTGCTGCCTGCTGCTACATTGCTGTATTTTATCAGAGACAGAACCTCTTTCCCTTCCTTCCCACCATTTACAGATAATCAGATAACATCTCTCTCTCTCTCCTGCCTCCCTCTCTCTTTCCCTACCACGTATACAGAGGTTTAAAAACATATCACCATTTTATTTTAAAATTATATGTGACCATATATAGGTCATACGTAAGTGTGTGCAGTACGTGTGTATACACATGTATGTATGTACATGTATATACACGTGGTCATTAAGCACAGTGAGTTAGGTCTACGTGGACTGCCATGGGTGAACTCATAATTAACTGTAAGAGAATCCACAGTGAAAATTTATATAGTACACCCACCCCCACCACATGGAATGGGTATAATGGTAATCAGATCTCCTGTTGGTGAACAAACACTATGCTTTTGATTTCTTTGCCAATTAAAAACTTAACTGGTGTCTTAACACATTTGGGACAGAGCCCAGAAATGTGATTGCTGGGGCCTGGTAAAAGATGTTGCCATTTTGATCGGTAGAGACACACAGTGTGGGTCATTGCCAGCAGTGATGTGTAATATGAACTCTTCTTTTTCCTTGTGTTTCTGCCAGCAGTAGGCTAAATTGATTTCTGTAGTCTTTGTCTCGCTAGGAGTAGGAAGTGTTGTATTGCAGGGAGTCGAATTTGCCTTCTTCTGGTTGGTTCATGGACTCAATGCTTCCCGTGATTACAATAGTTACAATTGAGGTCATTCTTTTGTGAATTGCTTATTCATATCCAGTGCCCATGTTTGTATCAGGTCTTTTAATTATCCATTTGAAAAGATTTTGACATCCATAATAATATTAGTCATATATATGGCAAATATCTTATTTCAAAATAATTTTTAAAAATTCATCTATTGATTTAATCCTTGACATCTCCATTTTAATAGGATTTACTTATTTTGTAGCTTTTGGGTTTTCTATTCTGAATTTAAAAAATCTTTTCTATTCTATTAATGGATATATTGAAATTTGCTGAGAATTCCGTTTAATTGTTTGTAGTTATATTTTAATCTATGGCTACTTTTGTTTGTCAGTAAAGGGTCAGATAGGAGGCAGTCTTCTTTTGGATAAATGGCCTATTGTGTCACAATTCTTCACTGAATAGACCTACTATCTCCCTTATTGTAGTAAATGTCACCTTTGTGATCCTTGTGTTCTGTCTTTAATGGTATTTCATCCTGAAATCTGTGCTCTACTTTACTTAAGTATTTATTCCTATCCAAATCTCATACTTATTGGGGCTGAATTGGCTGCATTGTATTTTACTGTCTATGAATCCCTCGCCAATTTTCTTTTCATAACATTCTTGTAAATTTCAGGCAGTATACTTTCATCTAAATTTTGATATTGTTTTATGTAATTCCCCAAAGCAAAGGTATTCTAATTAACAGTTCACTTAATGTATACATACATCAGTATTGAAGAGCTGACCTTTTTATTATTTTCAATATTCTCAACTAGGAACACAATTTCTCTTTCCATTAATTCCGATCCAATTTAATGGCCTCAGTAAGACTTTATAGCTTCTTCATACATGTCTCATACACTCTGATCATTTTATTTCTAAAGTATTTTATAGCTTTTGTCACTATTCTTTTGCTTCCATTTCTAGCCTGCTTTCTTTTTTTAAATGAAATAAAATATAGAGTTTTTAGCCAGCCAACTCACCAAACCCAAACTTGTTAATTCCAGGAGGTGTGTGCTTAAATACTTCTGTGATCTTTATAGATATATAAAAATGTCTTCAGAAATACATCATGTTACCTCATTCATGCGCTGCGTCGTTCCTCGCAGACTCGCTGGGGCCGCTGTGTGCCCGCGGCTCTCCAGGTGCTGGGGTGAAGAGCCCCCAGTGCTGGCCTGGTGGAGCCCATAGGCTGCAGGGTTCAGAGTAACTGGAATTGGGAGGAGCTACCAAAGGACAAAACCACCCGGAGGCCAGAGGCCAGACTGAAGTGGGGGAGGAGCCACAGAAGAGGAGGCCAGGGGTAGAGAGCCATGGTGGTATTTTTTTTGTCTTTTTTTTGTGTGTGTGTGGGGGGGTTGCTTTGTTTTGCTTTTTCTCATATAAACTTATAAAAAGAAGCTTTAATTCCATGAGAGTGGCTGAACAGGACTTGAGTTCCAGGAGGGCATGATCAACACACCTGCTTTTATTCGGATATGGAAATACAAGGGCATTACTCCTTTACCCCGCCCCCTCCCCCGGCTGGCTTCCCAGGCCTCCCTGCACACATTTGCACTCACACCAAGCCTGCAACATCCTGGACGGCACTGAGGTGGCACGGCCTATGTGTCCATTGCATGGTCTGTTTTGGAGGCAGTCAGCACCTCAGGCCTGCGGACAGTACGGGTGGAGGGCAGCCAGGCTCTGTTTCCTGTCCCAGGCTTGCTGGTGCCACTGCAGCATTGTGACCAGATACGTGGCCTGACCTAACTTGTGGAAAGAATCATTTGGCTGCTTCATTGAGAACAGACTCAAGAGCTACCAGAAGAGCTGTTGACAGGTTCCTTTAGGGAGGGGGACACAGGTGATGGTGGCCCTGAGCAGAAGGAGCAGTGGAGGTACGGTCAGAGGGTGGAGATAAATGCTGGACCAGAGTTCCTGCTGATTGGAGGCTGAGTCTGACAAGGAGACAGGGACCACCTTAAGATTTAGGCTTAAGCGATTAGACGGATGGCTTTTCCTCCAACTGAGATGGGCGGCTGTGGAATGAGTTAATTGGGGGTGGGGGTGATGATAATTGGGAGGTTCTCTGTGCATACATGAAGTTTAAACCCACAGAAATGAGTAAGATCACCAACAAGGGATAAGAGAATGGGGAGAAGGGATCAAGGATGTGATTCTAAGCACCACTCTGCTAAAATTTGGGAAGAAGAACCACTGAAGCATACTGAGAAAAAGGTGGCGGGTGGCTTATGTTTTAGGCGGAGAACCAGGCAGCCACGTGAGAACGTATCAGGGGGTGCGAATGAGCCTTGCTAAGTTGCTTAGGTCTTTGCTAAGTTGCTGAGGCTGGCTTGGAACTTGGGATCTTCCTGCCACACTCTCCCGAGCTGCTGGTGCTGTGCCACCGTGCTCACCTCGGCCTCCATACTTCTGTAGGTTGCCACAGGCTGGAGCCTCTGGGAAACAGCCCCTGAGACCTCTGGAAGATGTCTGGTGAGCTGCAGTCTCAGTAATGTCTGAAAGAGAGTAAGGACCTCAAACTGGGCCGAGGGAGAAGCTGAACAGTGAGGCCATGATGGTAGAGGCCTTGCTGCCCCAACAGGCGCTCTGGAGCTGGGGCAGCCGTCAGAGACGGCCAGAGTTGAGGCGAAGCTGCCCTTGTTGGTAGCCTTCTGTGGGACAGTCCCCGGATGTGGGCTGCCTTCAGGAAGGGCACATTAGCTTGGGTGAGGTCCCCTGGGAAACTCACAGGGAGGAGCTCACCTCTGAGCAGGGAACTGCCCACACCCCTGGCAGCTGTGGGAATGGGCTGGGTGGACAGTCAGAGCAACCGCCGTAGCACCACGTGGGCCTTCTCCAGCGTGGAGGCCACGGGGACCTTCTACCAGCACTTGGAACTGAGTGGGAGGGGCCAAAGCCAGCCTGCAGGGGGGTAAAACACAGGGGCGGGCAGCAAGAGATTGGAAAGCAAGCAGAACCAGAGCAGCCACTTTCATGGGTTTTGACCCAAAAGAAGAGCAGAACAACGTGGTGGCTGGAGGGGTGGCAGGATCAGGGAAGTGACGGGATCCAGTGTCCCAGTGGTCCTGATGCTGAGGGCGCGGAAGAAACAGTGGTCTCCGACTGGAGATGAGAAGCCCTGGGGCGACCTCTCAGAGGGTTCTTCCACAGGGTTTCACCTTATCATTTTGTTTCATGTCACACTGCATTGGTGAAAACCCCCAAACATGGAACTCTGATGGGATTAGTGGTCCTCCCCTCTCGTGCTCCATCTTAGGAGCCAGGCCTTCAGAGCTTCATCATTTTAAACATGATCTTCAATGGAATGAGGCTTAGGAGTAGAAGTAAATTATTGCATAGGTTCAATTGGTATTTTTCTTAAAGAAAGTCATAAGAGCTAGGAAATGTGTGAGTTCCTTTCCAGTGTCCATACATGTGCTCTGGCCCACCTTCCTCCTGCCCCATCACACACAGCGTACTGACTGGCGTGGTGAAGAGCCAGGAGCGAGGAGCTAGGCTTCCCCGTGCAGTTCCAGCCCCACCGCAAGTTCTCTGTGTGCCGACAGGAGTTTAACGTATCTTCTTTCAGTGTTGGGCTTCTTACATTCAAAATTCAATGGTAATTGTGATTACAATGACCCAAGCAGGAATGCAGTGAGAGAGCAAATGTGTTAACACGTGAGAGTCATGCAGCCGAGTATCTAGTGCAGTCAGTGCAGAATACACTGTGCACTGCAATTTTTTATTGCTATATTAATAGATTCCCTGGTATTGCATTTTTGGAATTAACACTACCATGGCATTGTCTTGTTTGTTGATGTTGCAAATTTTGAAGCCCAAGTCATAGATAAGATTGATCCGTAGTGTTTTAATGATTGTCCTTGTTTTATCTTTCCAAAACTTAGCCAGGTGGAGTCCTAGGGCTGTGCTGGTTTAAGAGTTGTGTGGATAAGCTTTTCATTTTTCTTAAGCCATTTTTCTAAATAATCTTGGAAATGAGGGTTCTTTATAGGTTACAAAGAATTCAGTTGTGAAATCATCTAGTTCTGATGCCTATTTTAAAGAGTAAATTTTTAATAGCATTTCTAATCCTTTCTTGGATAATTTGCCTACTCATATTTTCTATTTCTTTCTGAGAAGTTTTGGCAGTTTGCATTTTGATTGGAAAATTTGCATTTTTTTTAGGTTTTTAAAATGTTTATTTATTTATTTGCCATATGGATTTACACGTTATTCATTTTTAATTCTTAAAACTCTTTTATGTATGTGTTTAAGTTACCCATTTAATTTTGAATCATGAATATTTTATTTTAATTTTTTTTCTTACTCAATTTCATAAGGCATTTATATATTTCATGGACAGTTTCAAAGAACCAAAATTTTAAATATGTTCTAAATGTGTATGTCTTTTCTTACGTATGTTATTAGTTTCAGTTTTTACTTGAATGAGTCCTTCTTCACCCAGAGTTTTTGATCTGTACTTCATTCGTATTTCCTAAAGAGAGGTCTAATTTCCTTTATATTTTGTCTTCCTTCCTACAGAACAATGTTGATAGAAATTCTAACTTTTTTCTGACTACTGATTTTATTGTGGCACATGGGTTTTTGTAAAGTTTTCTCCATTACATTGCTTCTTTGTCTATAATTTCAGATGTATTTGCCATCTTGTGTTTTCTCCCTTAATTTCAAGTGATTAATAATTTGGGGTATCCTTTGTTATTAATTTTTTACAACTATTGTGACTTTCAACACTGTGTGTAACAGTGTGTATCCTATCACATCTCCATTTGGAAATTACTAAGATTTTTTTGTAGTCATGCATATGATTGATTTCTATAAATGTTTGTTAAATGTATGTAAACTACATAATATATACTCAAAAACAAAGAATAATGCATGATTATAAATGTGCATATGCTATATAAATGGTGTAATTCCAGCTTCTCAAATACTAATAGTGCTACTACAGCTTTTTTTATTGTATTCCTTAAATATCTTCATCTTTGTTTTCAATTTTTAACTTTTTGTTAAATTCATTTATTGTTACCAATGTGAAAATGATTTTTTTCTTAAAATAAGCTTGGTAGCCTCTGACAACTCACATACAATATAAAAACAATTATATATGATTTATTTTTTCACCTTTCAGTATTTATTGCACTTTGTTATTTCCATGTACATTTGAGGGTCTGCCCTGGTTGCTATGCATCTGTCTCTGTGCTACACCTTTGTTTAGAATGCATGTTCTCCTCGCTACAGCTCCCTGACCCCCCCTTTCCTAAAGTCTCCTGTTAGGTTCATTTGTTCTTCAGCCAGAGTCCTTGCTTCAGGACTTCCTCCAGGTGAAATGTGTGACTGATAGGTTCTCTGAACCTTTGCACGTTCATAGATAACTTTCTTTCAAACCTACAGCTAAATATTCTTATGGTTTGATATAGAATTATTCGGTGAAATCCTTCCTCTTAGCAGTCTCACAATGCCGTTCCACTATCCTCTAATTTGGAGCTATGGATTAGAAGTGAAAGGAAAATGGCCACTACACTCAGAGCAACCAAGAGACCTTTATTGCAGCAGTGAGAAAGAGGAGAAAGGGGGTGAGGAGAGTGAGAGAAGAAAGAGAGAACAAGAGACAGCAAAAGCAAGAGAGAGGGGCCCAGCAGGAGAGAGTTTTTGAAGCCAAAATCTAATGGGGTTTCTGGGTCTGCAAGCTGCCTTCTTGGCATTCAGTGATTGGATCATACAGTGGTTGCTAAGGGTGTCATCTTCTGCCTTCAGGCAGATGGGGCAGGGTCAGATGTGGGTTTTCGTTGCACCAGACGGGTGGGGGTCAAGTGTTCAGCCTTGGATGGAATTGAGTGTTCAGACTTGAGTGGGGTTGAGTGTTCAGACTTGATGCAAACAGTGATAAAGGACCAGACAGAGGGGGGTTGAGTGCCCGGGTTATCCTGCAGCTAACGTTCGTTCAGCCTGCCTGCACCTAACAAGAAGTACCTTGCCTTTATATTCTTGCAAATTTTAATTTTCACAGAATTATTTCTATATGAAATATTGCTTTTACTTGTATATGTTTGATTCATTTCCTTTTTTATTTTTTGCCTTTTCTATATGAAAGCTGGAAATGTTTTTATCTCTAAGATTCTGAGACAAAGAACATCATCAGATTTGGCTTGGTGGAGGTGTTTGTTCTAAAGTTAGTCTTCCCCAGGAGCCCACCCTTAATCCCTCCTAGCAGCGGAGTGCAGCATTGGCTCTTATCTTCTTTGTAAGAAACTACCACCAATAATGAGAATTGACTGCATCTGGCCCTCTGAAGTCTTCTCTTCGATCTTAAGTATTATCATCTTGTTTGTTGCCTGTCTTCTCCGGCAGTGTTTTGCTAGTAAGTGGCCCTTGGAACGCATCTGCTCATGTTTCCTTTCTCCTTCTGTTAGGTCCTTCTCAAATGGATCATTTTTTTATCCATTCAGTGGGACTCAAGTTCAGCTATCAGTATCTTAGCTTTGACCCCTAAAGATGAACTGATTGGTGTTGTCCTCCCTACAGACCATCACACTCCGCTGGAAATGGGTTGTCCTCCCTACAGACCATCACACTCCGCTGCAGAGACCACTCTGCCTACCTCTCCGGCTCCCACAAAGCTGCTCTGAGACCTGAAGATCCATACAACTCTCCAGCCCCCCGATTTCTGGGGGTTCTGGATCTCCACAGACCATACTCTTTTCAGTTCTTTAATGTTCTGCTCCTCAACTCAGGACTCTTGCCATTGGTTGCCAGGCTCTCGTCTGACTGGGGGTGAGGGGGTGGAGTGGAGATCCTTCTCCAGAATTTTCTGTTGAGATCCCTGCAATTCCCACTGACCCTCACCAGGCCTCAGATGTCTACTGACAAGTCCACGGAGGCGGTTGGGTAGAGGGAAGCTGAGGAGAGGCTGCAAGTGTGTCAGAAAGATGCCGTCTTCCCAGAACTGGATTCTGAAGATAGGCAGATGCCACCATCTTAGGTGAACAGCGCCGGTCTCTCCAGGTACATTACTTGGAGGAGTAGAGCCTGGACTCGGTGCCAGCACACCCTCATATTCCAGATGTTGCCTCTGGAAGACTCCCTCTCTCACTGGCCGCTGTTTCTGGCAGGGCTGCTCTGCCGTTGTGGGAGGACTGGTTTATCTCCTTTTTATTTATTGGCAAGTTGCTTGCATCACATGGAAGCAGCTGAACTCTGTCATTACAAGAATTGAAAGGGAGGAATTTCCATAAATGCCATATGTTTTACCAAAACTGCTTCGGATGAGGCTCACCCAAGAGATTTTGACATTGTACTTGTGATAACATTCCTATTATTATACAGTCTGTTATTCTCAGAATAAAGAAAATGAAGACACGTTTTCTGGCCCACTAATTCTTGTTAGCTCACCAAAAGTCAATAGACTTTCTGATGCTACATATTCCTCCCATTCAGGGTAACCCATTTCCAGAAGCCTCCACTAACAGTTTTTTACATCCATTTGGGTGTATCAGTTAAACTGATGCCAATGTGGGCAAACTTTATCACCTGCTTCTTGGTATGTTTCCATGAAACTTGTTTTTATTCATGAAGGATTTTTGAAAATGTTTGTTTCATTTAAACATGGTGCTTATAACTCATTATGTTTGTAATTTCTTCTCCAATTGACTGTATTTGGTCCTTATTTCAGTATCAAGTATCTTTTAACAGGCTATGCTGAATTTGAATGTTTCAGAAGCATCATTGCACATAGGCTGAGGCTGATTTTGTTAAATATTCATGATTCTATTGAAGTGCACTCAGTGTGGTATTTGGTACCATGGGGAGAGCACTGGGCTTAGAGGTAAAAGGACTGAGTTTAAATCTCTTTCCAGCAGACTTAGGGGTTTGTTCCTTCTTTTCTTGTGTGACTCTGATGTGGTCTTCACCTCTGTGAACTCTGCCCTTCTCACTTTATGATGGAGGTGAGAATAGTAGCCTTCCAGGGTTCTCCCCCGGAGGTTGGTGTGGAAATGGCTCCCAATTAGCCAGGGAGATGCTGGCTGAGCTGGAAGTCAGGAGGAAATGTCTGGACCCCCAGGGAGTACCAGTCTCAAGAGGAAAGTTTAACTCGCCTAAGGAAATACTTGGAATCATTTAAAGAAGCTCAGTTTACAAAGTATTCATTCACATCAGCATTTCCATTCATTAAATTATGTCTGGTTTATCTCTGTTTCAGAAAGAATTTTTAGGCCATTTCCCTATTTTCCATAGCTACATTTACTCTGAAATATGTAACTTTAAAATGATCCTAGAATTCAGACTTTTTGTTAAATTAGATTTCCCTTGGTCTCAAGTTGTATTAAATCTTTTTCAATTCCTGTTTTTGAAAACCACAGGGAGAAAGCACGGGAGAATCAAAAACCTGGGGAAAATACTGGCAATGAGATATGACTAAGAAAAGCAAAAGAAAAAGGAAAAAAATTAACCATATAGTTGTGTATCTTTTCAAGTATATATAACTGGCAAGTGCTGAGCCTGCTTCAGACTGCAGGGGTGCCAGCTGCCCTGGGTGGCATGCCCCACACCGTCACAATGACCTCAGAGGGGCTATCTGAAGAGGTGTGGGCAGGGTTGGGAACCCGCCAACATGGAAAGTGTCTTGTGCAGCCACGAGAGCCCCCCTCCTCAGCAAGACCCCAGCAGAGTCTCTGGAAGTAGCTGATGGAGGAGCTTCCCATAAACCCGGTGACCAAAGGCAGAGACGCACAGCCACCTGCCAGCTGCCTTGCAAAGGGGAATCTCTCGCCTACTCTCTGATGCTTTGTGCACGTGGCCACCATCCTATGGAATCCAGCGAGACACCAGAGAACACGAGAGTCTGGGTGAAGCTCTCCTTGGGGACCCAGAGCAGAGCAGAGGCAGCAGGGGTGGCATGGACAAGGTGAAGCCCTGCCGAGCACACCAGGAGATCCGAGGCGGCCAACAGGAATGACTCCTGAAGAAAACTGTCTGAGACTGCTGAACTGGCAACGTGTGGAAGACAGACAGTATTCGGCGGGGAACAGGTTCGTTCTCTAATACATTGCTGGTGGAAGAATGAAGCAACCCATCTTTTGTGGGAAGCAATCTGGCATTATGTGAAAGATATCCAAAAGTTTGCATTTCCCTAGACTTAAATTTGTTCTGGAGAAATTGTTCCTTAAAGAAATAATTGGATCACGGCTTAAGAAATTAACTGGACAATTTAAAGAATTTGACTGTACAGGAAAGTTTATCACATCAACCATTATAATAACAAAATTTGCAAGATTGCTAAACCTACAGTGTGAGGATTGACTAAATAAATTGCTATATCTGTGTATGGAGGTGTCTATATGCATACATATATTTTAATAGTACTATACCACTGCAAATGTTAAGAAAAATATTGCAAATCATCATCAATTGTCTTCACAAAGATTCACAGAACATTGTTAAGTATAAAAATTAGGTTGAGAAAGTATTTCTAGCTTTATTGGAATTGGAGGTTAACAGGTCTCTCAAATTTGCGTGTTTGAAAGAGAAGCAGGGGCGGGGCCAGGCTGAGCAGTAACCACTGGGCCATAAGCTTCCCACTGTCTCTGAGAGCCATTTCCTCTGCAGGCTTTGGACAAGGTCCTCTTGGCAGGGAGGGTCGAGGGGTTCTCTTGGCATTTGGTCTGTTGTATTTTGGCCTATCTCAAGCTCTGACAAGTTCTGGACACTTGCAGATTCCTTCATCAGGAAATCACGTGAGAAGCAAGGGGCATGGGGGAGAGAGGATGGGGAAGAAAGAGGGAGAAAGACTAAGGGGAGAGGGAAAACATCCACAGGACGAGTTCCAGAGCACCTACTGTGTGCAGCCCTGGCTCAGGACTGACCACTACATGCCGTGACTCCATGTGGCTCCTTGGGCCAGGGCAACTCATGAAGAAGGCCTGTCCCTGAGCTGGCGGGCTAGGGCTGCAGGAACAAAGTGCTGAGCCAAGGGCCGGGCGTCTTCCACAGCAGACCCACGCACCTCACAGCTCTGGAGGCTTGAAGTCTAGGTCCAGGTGGGGCAGGGTTGGCTCCCGTGCCTCGCTCTGAGCTTCTGTGCTTCACTGACCATCTCTGGCACTTCTGGGTTGGAAGGAGCCCCCCTCCCCCACTGCTGCCATCATCTCCACAAGGCGTCCTCCCTGTGTCTTGTCCAGATTACCCCCTTCTCATCTGGACACCCATCATGCTGGACTAGGGTCTGCTTGGTGACCTCTGTAAAGATGTCTCCCAATAAGGTCACCTCCTGAGGAACTAGGGGTTGGGACTTCATAAGGTCCCACCTGGTCTTCACAGGGGCCAGAGGGACTGGTCATGGAGGCATCCTTAGTAGAATATTCCCCTTCCTGTCTTTAAGGAGATATTGACTATGAAAATGGGAAGCATATAGTTTTAAAAATTAAAAATTAATTTAAAAACAACAAAAAGCTAACCAAGCTGATAATCCACACGTTCAATAAGCAGGCACCGAGGACCTACTGAAGGAAGAGCGCGGAGTTGGCACCTTGAACACCCCCACCCAGGGTCAGCTGTCCTCTCTGGGCGCTCATGTCCACGGGTATTTATCTCTCTTTACTTGTCTGTCTCTTTCCCCTGCTTCATTCAACACCTGATTTGAGGTGGATTAGTACTTATCTTCCTCGGCCTCAGAATCCGCCAGTGAGGAGTCTTCTGTTATTATCCGTTTTGCATTTGTGACCAAAAAATCCACCTGGAGATTAGCTTTCATTCTTCACTTCTTATTAAAAAATTTAGAAAATTTAGAACCAGACACTGCATAATTTTGATAGATTTCATTGCAAAAAGCCCTCGTGTTTATTTCTGACCTCTACCCAAAATTCACACCCTGAAACAGCTAGAATCTGAATCTCGATGGAGCTCTGCCTATTTGGCTGATCCTTATTTCCAGTATCCCATTATCAACCCTCGTGTGACTTGACAGCTTTGAGTAATAGGCAGCCCTGTCCAAAAGGATGGAAATGGTATTAGAGAGGCTCTCTCTCATTCCCACTTCCCTCAGACCCTAATGATTGCAGATATCATTTCTGGGCCCCGGACACAGATCCAGCTGGAAACAACAGATGAATTTGTAAGACCATAAATGAAAACTGGAGGGTGTTGTGTTTGCAACAAGGCCCCAGAAGAGGTGAACAGCAGATTCCAATTTATGCAGAGGGCCAACCGAGGCATCTGGTAGGACGCGTGAAATTGCATTTCCATTTTTCATCTTCATGCATTAAAAGAACCCACCCATCCCTGCATACCCTGCCCGTCACACACAGGCCACAGAGGACACGTGCCTCCTCCCCTTCTTACTGAGGACTTCACCAGACCTGCACTTACTTGGAGGCCCGGGATCTTTTGTGGACCACATCGGGCTTGTTTTTAGCAGAATCCTACACATGATTTTGATGAGCTCTACTATGGAAAGGAAATTCAGTGACCATCCAGGTGAGGTCTGGGGAGATGCTGTGATCAAGAAGAACTAAGGGCTTCTAGAAACCTTCCATAATGGCACTTTGGGGGCTTTAAAAGGCACTATTAAAATCATAGCTGCACAAAGATACCAGTTCTGTTCACACTCAGCCCCTTCTGTCCTTCATGTTGTTGATGAGAGAATTCAACCATTTTGTTGAATTTCTTTTTTAAAACTTACTTTCTTTTTTATAACTTACTTCATTTAACCCAACATTCAATTGATCAGGATCTCTATCCTAAAGTATTAATGCCTTAATTCCTGTGGAATAAATTCCAAAGTGTTGAGGAGCTATGGGTGTTTCCGACTTTCAGTGATACTGATATAAAAAGTCAGCCCATATTATCATCACTGATTACAGGCATGGGAGAGTGAAGTGCGGGACAAGAAAGTGGCTATCTCTTTAATAATATGAAGCACATTCAGCAGATTCATTTCTTTCCTGCAGGACACTTGTGTTCCAAAAGTCTTCTGAAAATTCACACTGCATTTCATTTTTGTTATTCTAATGAGCAGGGCTGCTAACCAGTGGCAGAGCCTGAGAACACTCCATGTATTCTTGAAAAATTGAAAGACATTTGTATCATCCACAAGAAGCTCTTCAGTGTTCACTCCTTATCTGAGTCACCCGGACCCTATCCTGGAACCCAGCAGGTTTAGGAGAAATACCTATGATAAGGAACTCCCAGAAACTCTTTCTACACTATACCAGTTAGACAGTCATAAGTATCGCTTCTGCCACTAGATAAGAAGGGATTATCTCGTCATTATCTTAGTTCTGTTTTGCTGGACTTGTAATAGTAATTTAACAATTAATACAACTACAATCAAATAATGTGTATCTATCAATATACATCAATGTATAGATACAGAGAATATTTTCAGATGCATTCAAATATATAGTTATTGTTCTCTTACTTTGTTTGCTTTGTTTTCTCTGTGGAATTGCTATTTAAAGTTTCCAGCAGGTAACTTTGTCCAGATCACAAGTCCACAATTGAGGATATCTTTATTCTGGGAAAAATTACTTGCATGGAAAATCTGCAAAAGGATGATAATGATTTTTTTTTCTTTGCTTGTTTTGGTTTCTGATTTTAGAATAGCTGCTTTTCTCACATCACCACTGATGAAAGGCAACTGAACTTGGCAAATGTGGTGCTGGTGGGAAAATCCGTGGCAGGTCCAGAGGGCCTCATGGAGAACAGGCACCTGGGACTTTCCTGTTTAAGATTCCGTGTCATGGGCCATCTGGCTGGTTGGGTGGTGTGGACCAGGATCAGCACAATGACCATCAGTGACAACCTCCCGGAGGACAGGAGAACACCTAGATGTAGGGTCTGGGCTCCACGGGAGGAGCCGCTTTATCAGGGAGCTCACCCTTGGTGTATACATGTTAACTGAGTCAGACACCCTGACCCCATGTCCTCCAGGGTCCCAGAGCTGCTGCAGTTTGGCTGGGCACAATTCAGGAGCCATTTGTCAAGCAGGAAGGAACTTTATTTTTAGCAGCACTCAGGACCACTGCGAGCTCTCCAGGAATTCCCTGAGAGCTCCACTGCCACCTCAGGCACTTCCCACAAGCACTCCACCGGAACCCTTAGGTCATTTTCAAATTTCCCCGCTCTTGAGGCAGACTTCCAGGTCGCGTGGGCGGAGCCAAAAGAGTCCCCCAATGAGCAGCTCTGTGGTCTGAAAGGGCGGGGAAACAGCCCAATGAGCATCACTGCAGAGGAGCCAATCAGCTCCACACAGAAGGCAAAATCTTTTTCATGATAGAAAAAAATGTGAAACACTTAACATAGAAAATGTATCTTCCTTGGCAGGGCCTCGTCCAGAAGCATGCCTGCCGAGGCTGTGTGGCCCCTCCATCCCGTGTCAGGATGGATCCGTTCATGTGTCTTTAACCTACTTTTCCTTGGATTGCTTTGGGGAACTTCTGGGTTTCCCACTTGTTCTAGTCCTTGCTACGTTTCCATGGCCTGCACCACTTGATGCCTGAATCTCCCTCTTTCTTTTCTTTTGCTTTTCATTGCTGTCCTTCAGTTCAGCAGGAGCTCGGCCAAGAGCTAAGAGGAATAGGTAAGCGCGCACACTTCCTGTACTTTAGACAGGAAGGAGTTTAATACTTATTAATGCCATCTGTATAGTGGAGTACTTCATACACACTATCCCACATATTCTTCCCAACGTTTCAAGGCAAGTCAAATTGTTGCTGATTTTAAAGATGAGAAAATGAGGGTATGAGGATGAGCTGGAATACTCATTTGCCAGGCAGGTGAGGCAGGCAGAAGACACTGCCATGTGCTTCTGCCTCCCCCTGGAGATGGGGCTACCAGATTCTCACCTGAGGCCAGGTGTGTGTGCGGCAGAACTGACGAAGCACTAAGAACACTGGGGAGAAAGACTGGGAGAACCCACCCCCTGAGAGGAGTGGAAAATACTCATTGGAAACCCGGGCACCGCGTGGCTGCAGAAGTCCTTCCATGGGGGAGTTGGGTGGTGTGGATGCTGTTGGACCCTTGGTCGTTGCTCAGTTTGTTACATTAGTGGATTCTCTCCAACAACTGCGGCCTAAAGCCAAGCGCTCTACAGTAGGTCTTTTAAGGGACTTTCCCTCTCATCAACGTGTCACGGTTGATGCTTGTTAGTAAGATCATAAAACATATGCTTGAGGACCTTACGGTTCTCTGAAGGAAGTCAAGCTATGAAACCAAGGTGTAATAATGGCCAATCACTGTCTTATCAGGCAACATAAATCGGAGGCTGTTTTCCCAGGTGCAGCTCATGACAACTCAGGCTAGGCACCTGTCTCTGTTTTATTGCCTATAAATCTTTAATATTATACTAGTTGGCAGCACAAAGCAACCATTTGGAAAGCCCAGTAAGTTAAAAAACAATAGCCCCACAGACCCTGCCAATTCTAATTTCTTTAATGTTTAGGGTCATTAAGTGGAAGAAAGATACCACTATGAAGTCATTATACTTCCAACATTTGGGCCCAGATAGAAGCTGTTCTTGGCAGTTAAAGATCAACTTTGCAAAGACACCTAGAAGCAGCTCTATACTGAAGGGCCAAGTTTAATGAATTGTCATAGCAACGGTGCAAAATGTGACTGGGAACATAGTACCTCCATGTTGTCATAATTCCTTGTTAATCCAAAGGTGCTAATTTCCTTAACAAGTGCCTCTTGGTTGCCTACTTTGGACTGGGCTCCCTCCTAGTCTCTGAGCAGGCAGCATAAGCAAGCGAGCCTGGAGCTTGTTCTCTTAGGGAACACAGAGTCTCTGTGTAGGCTCCAAACTAAGTGTACAATTATCACTGATGTTATATGCTATCAGGAGAAGTATGAGGTGTACGAGGGGACCTACCTGAGATTTGGAGTCTGCCAATTATAATCGTGGAAAAATGCAAGCCTGGTGTCAACACACTTCTCAATTTCTCAAGAGAGGCCTGCTATATAGATTTTTATACAATACTGCCACCTTCAAATATTAAAAAGTTTAAGATGTTTGGAAGACCACAAAAACTAGTCATAGTCCAACTGTGCTTTGTCTTCTTCTTTTGATGAACATTGTCTTAAAATCTGGAAGATGTCCTCCAGAAAGGTAGGAATCAGACTAGAAGAGGGTGGAGGTGTGGGGGTCCCCTGCAGAGGAAGGGCAGATGATTCTGAAGCTCTGTGGGAACCTCAGCACAAGGCAGCACTTTGTGTTTGTGACTTTGAATTATCCTGACTCTATTACTTACCTCAAAGAGGGACAGAGTAAAAGTGGTCCCATGTTTGGGCTTTGGCCTCAGACAGCCTGAGTGTCAGGTGGGTTTTGAGACCTTTCAACCTTGAGCCTCAAGATGGTCCTGGATCTGCCTTGGAGGCTTATTGGGAGGACTACATGGGATCATGTAGATGGGGCACCAGTCACAATGCTTGACACAGAGCAAGGACACTGGAACATGCCATGCCAAGTCGGTGAACATCAGGCAGCATCACGGTGGCGGGCAGCAGAGATCCCAGCAGTCCCTGGACCCCTGGCTTTCTCCCTGATAAGGCTCACCAGGAGGAGGCTCTCAGAAGCCACCAAGCCCTGCACATTCTGGGGAGCGCTCTTTTGACAGTAGCAACATCATAGCTGTTTCCTCGGGTTCTATGCGCTAATGAGGGAGGGACTCCTTAAAGGCCAGGGTCCAGGCTGTATTTGGGTAGCCCTCCCCACAGTGCCTAACGAGAGCTGACCACTGGTTACTCATCTGCATATTCACATACAAAATCCAAAAGATTCTGAAAGCAACGATTTAAAGAATGTATTTGACAGCAAGCCCCAACCCCACCTTAAGTAAGTCAAGGGAGGACTTGACATGTATCACTGAGAGGCTACTTGGAGTCTTCACTGATTCCAGGTGGAGTATTCATAGGGGTTGCTGGAAGTGTAATGAGGTCAACCGAGGATCTCGGGCAGAAAATGCCAACAATGTTATTTGACTGAACCTGGGTATGCCACGAGCCGGGGGTCTACTGTAAAACAGATGGAATTAAACTGCAGGGCTTTGGAACCTGATAACTCTACGTCATGTTCAACCTCAAGAATGGGACCCTAATTAGAATAAGTTACACTCCATATGTATATAATATGTGAAAGTACAAACTACTGTCATGTGTATCTAAAAAAAACAAATTAAAAAAAATTTGTAATCTTTCACTTGAAGGAGTTCCCCAAGTTGCCTCAGCTGTAGGCCTTACCAGGGACGATCAGCCCTTGTATATCACATTAACTTCGTAAAATCTGAATCCAAAGCACATCTCACCTTGGTGGTTATGGATTTGTGCAGTTCAGCAAAGAAGAGGAAGGTAGCAAGACATGGAAGGGAAGACAAGAAGGAGGGAGGTTAATCGGGTAGATAAATCACATTGATAGGAAACACTGTCATGATCGGACTTTCAAATCCAGGGCTGAAAACACAACCCTGAGGAGCTTCGATCTCGCTCAGTCACCTGCCCAAGGAGAAGGGTCAAGTCGGGGCTGCTGTGCTCCACTAGGTCCTGGAGGGCCCCAGGCTGCAGCGGTTAGCCTGTGGCCTCAGGGGTGCTCCCCCAGCACTCTTCCAGGCACGGGAGAGAGGAAAGGCCAGAGGTGTGATGGCCGAGCAGTGTCTTTTCTGTGTGTGTCTGTGTTTTAGTTTTCCCCAAGGGTCAGTTTACAAGGACTGCTATCCACTGTCGCCGGGTTCCCCTGGCTGCTCTAGCTCAATGTCATGCTCGCCCTCTGTGAGGGACGGGGAGTGCGCTGTGCCTTGGGGAGAAGAGACCTTGTGGGACAGTCTGTGTCACCTCAATCCCTTCTCTAACTGGAGCATCATAGACAATGCGTGACCTACTGCTTCCCACAGGGTGACAGCCCAAGCAACCGCTTGGCTTTCTCTCATCCTAGGCCCCCGCTCAACAGCCCAAATCACCAGCTCGCATAAAAACAGAGCTAGACGACAAGAATTCAAATGTGTCACACTCAGAATGTCCTTTGAGTCTGTGCTGGCCTGTGAGGATGGTTTCTTTCCTGATTCAATGCCTTCCCTATCTTAAATCTTTAATTAAATAAATGAGTGGATGAAATAGATGAGGCCCGCCTCTCCTGCTAGCCCAGGTGTGCAGCCTGGGAGAAGGTGGCATCTGAATCTAGCCACGACACAACAGGAATGACTGCATCCCACATTGGAGGGACCCGTCAGTTGAGCATGCAGTGTGAGGTCATCTTGGGTAGGCACATAATCCACTTGGTAGATGGAGAACCAGGGGCTCACCAGGGTGGCAGGGCCAGCCTGGAATTATGCAGTAAGTACCCAGAGTACTTCCCAGGCCTTCTGACTCCACGGACGGCATCCTTGGTGTATCATCACATACCCGTGTTTGGGGCCCAACCAAAAAAGAAAAACAACAACAACAAAAAAGCCATAGCATCAAGATTCAGGAGCCCTTCACACTGTGGTTGGCACCCAGCATGGTCACCAGGGACAGAACCCGCACACCTGGAAGGAAAAGAACATTCAGGTAGGCTCGAGCCCAGAATTGAGCCAAATCCACCTTTTGGACATGTGTGAGGCTGAGTTCCATACCAGGTGAATGGAAGAGAGCAGATGTTGGAGTCTGTGGCCCACAGTCCAAGTCTGCCTGTGTGTATGGATAAAGCCACAGCGGTTCCTTCACCTGTTTCCTCTAACTGCTTTTGATGAGCAGCAGCAGCAGGGTCTGCATGGCCCACGAAGCCATCATGTCCAGCACCCACACAAAAGCTTGCTGACCCCCAGGATAGAACATGGACTAGCACAGGAGACCGAGGACCAGGAAGCAACAACTCAGGAAAGAGCCTCAGGATAGAAATATGGCCGGCCCAGAATGGAGCACCGGAGGGAAAGCCGGTCAGCGTCATTTGTCTCCATAGGAGAAAGGGCGACATCCACCCACCTCACCGGGAGAAAGGACTTCTGAGTTGTAGAGCGAAGGGTGCCTTACAGCTTGAAAAGTGGTGGGCAGACATTCTGGGCACATGGAGCAGCTCCCAACAGAAGTGCCCAGCAGGACCCACGTTCCTCCCCTGGGAAGAGGGCAGAGTCAGGGAGACTGAGGTCTGCTGGGTGCTGGGAGACGGCACTGGGTGGTACACGGTCAGTCCTGGAGAGAAGCCTGCCAGGCAAGCCTGGTTTCCAGTTTACGGATGAGGAGACTAAAACTGAAAGGGGGTGCGATCACCTTGATTTTCAGAATTAGGGGTGGGCTAGGTTCCACCCCAAGCTCCTGAACTTTCTCTCTGGCCCTCCCACACTCTGCCAGGAGGAACACCTCCGTCCTGGACTCGCCTTGCCTAGGCCCTGAAGATTTGCCACCATGCCTGCTCCCCTGTGTGGCTGGGGGCATGTGACAGAGGGGAGGTGGCAGCAGGTGGTGGGTCTGCAGGCGGTGAGTGCCAGGCCCTGCAGTGGCTGCTGTGGACAGATACAACCTCCAGCATGCTGCTGCTACTTTCTTCTAGGCGGGAAGAAGCCCAGATTGCTCCCTGGGTGCACCATGGGGAAGCAGCAGGAGTCCTGAGTTCAAGGTGAGCTCTCTCCTTCAGCTCCTGGGCTCCCCTCTCACCCTCTCTCAGCTAGCGGTGCTGCATTGGAAGGCGGCAGCCAGCCCAGGCCTTGGGCAGCCGCGGTGGGAATCGAGCATCAGGCCTGATCACATGCACTTCACCTTCCCTGTCTGGACGCAGCCGTGAGAGCCAGCGTGGGTTCCGTGCCTCGTTTATTCATGCTGATGCCTATTTAGAGGGCCAGGGAAGGAGACAGCATCTGAAGCACTGGACAAAGGCCAGGAGACTATTTTTGAAAACCTTAACTCATTGAAGCTTTGAAGGGAGATCCACTGATGGTCTGGTTGACACAGCAAGTCATCGCTTCTTTTCCTAGAAAAAAAAAAAGAAAAAGAGAAAAAGGATTCCCCAGGCAATCACTGCGCTCCTCTCTGTTTCATGAATTTGACTGACGTAGGCAACTCGGATGAACGGGATTTGTCTTTTTGTGTCTAGTTTATTTCATGTCCCCAGGGTTCACCCATGTTGGAGCAGATGTTAGAATCTCCTTCCTTTTTAAAACCACATAATATTCCATGGTAGGCATCAATCAGTGTCTTCATCCTCTCATCTGTTGACAGATGCTTGGTTTGCTTCCAATTTTGGGTCATTGCAAATAATGTGACTGTGCAACCACCAGGAGCTCCGGCCCCTGCTTCAGTTTATTGGAGTCCACACCAGAAGTGGAGTTGCTGGAGCGTGTGTGATCTCCATTCTGATTCTGGGCGGAGCCACTCACCTGTTCCAGATGGGCTGCCCCAGTTTACTCTCCCCTGGCACTAGGTGAGGCTCTGATTCCTCCACATCCTCCCAGAAATTGTTATTTTCTGTTTTTTGTTTTGTTTTGTTTTGGTTTGGTTAATAACCACATTAATGGGTATGAAGTGGATTTTCATTTTTCTAAAGACTGATCATGCTGAATACAATTTCGTTTGATTTTTCACCATTTGTACATCTTATTCAGAGAAATGTCCAAGTCTTTGCCTATTTTTAAATAAGAGTGTGTGTCAGTGTGTGTGTGTGTGTGTGTGTGTGTGTGTGTGTGTGTGAGAGAGAGAGAGAGAGAGAGAGAGAGAGAGAGAGAGATTCTGGGTTTTCTGAAGATAAGATCATGCCTTCTGTAAGTAAAAATATCAGTATGTCTTCCTTTCCACTTAGAAGCCTTTTATATCATTTTCTTACCTAATTTTACTGTGTTAAAGCTTCTAGTGCTCTTTTGAATACATGGTAAGAGAGGGCATCCTTGTCTTGCTCCTGATCTTACAGGAAAAGTGTTTTGCATTGTGTGGCTTTTGCTATGTTGGGGTAGTTTCCTTCAGTCCTGTACTGTCGGCTATTTTTATTGTGACAGGGTGTTGACTGTTGAGAAATGCTTCCACATCCATTGAAATGATCTTTTCTTCTCCTTCATTCTGTTAAAGTAGGACATATTATATTGACAGACTTATACATGTTAAACTGGTTCTTTTTAACCAATGCAAATTTCTTTAGGTAAACCACAGGCTACTGACACAATTGTCTTTTAACAACATTAGATGCAATTTTTGACAATCCAATATGGCCTTTAAGATTTGAAATAAGTGATTGCTGAAGTGATTTTGCAAAATGACTGTTACAGCGGTTCATGTGATAGAGAATGAAGTAATGAAATCAAAATCCAATACAGAAGCAAGACATGTCCAAACTAGAGCATTACAGAATGCAAATAATGTATAGGATTGTTAACGCATCATCTCCATTTTAGAATACAGCCTCATGCACCACAATACCGTTCAGGTTTCCGATGAATAATTACTCAATCTCTTGAACATCAGTAGTCTAACTAACAGGAAGATCATAGGAAATGACTAGAACGTTGCTCTGGAGTCACCCTGGATGGGGGACTAAGCCTGTAGGAGACTCACCTCTTCTCTCAGGACTTGGTGGTAGGAAAATGCAGGGTTTGGACAAGAACGACAAGGAAACCCCTTTAGGGAAGCGGTGCCTGGGTGTTCCTGGAAGATGTGGCAGTTCAGGGAAAGCCCTCTGTTGGCTGAAATCTTGGGAGGACTGAATGGTGTCTCCTCCTCCCAAATCTCAGATGTCGAAGCTCTAACCTCCATGTGACTGCATTTGGAGACAGGGCCATTTGGAAGGGAAGAGTGAGTATCACAGGTCCTAAGAGGCACAGGTGTAAGACTCTCTCCCTCTCTCCTCCCCCACAAAGAGAAGGCAGCTCTCTGAGCCAGGAAGAAAGTCCTCACCAGAAGCCAACCCTGATGGCGTTCAGGTCGATCTTCCGGCTTCCAGAACTGTAAGAAACTGACCGTCTGCTGTTTTCATGGCCCAGGTATGCACTTGTTAGGGCAGCCCAAGCACCCTGACATAGAGGCCCATGGGAGCTTCCTGGAAAGAGGGAGAACAGGGGAGCAAGGGGTCCTCTCCTGGGAGCCCCTGACTGCCCCGAGGCTGGAGGAATGACTCCAGGGCCAGGCGCCTCCCTTTCCAGTGGGCGACACACACCTGAGGAGTCCGGAGACCCAGAATAGCAGAGGTGTCCAAAGTATCATTTTCAAGGCTTTGGGGATATTTTTTTCCATTAAGAGAAGGCTCCCCGAAGCCCACGCATCCTGGTCTGGAGGGAGAATGAAACTTGGGAACAGGTCAAGGAATCCCACTTTTCCCTGGGGGAGGAGGAGCTAGTGCAGGGGGTGGTGGCCATGCGGGAGGTCTCCGTCTCTAGAAGTGTCACCTGGTCCCAGGACACTTTGGTACACCCTGCTGAGATCTCTCAGGCATCCCAACATGACCTGCTCCAGCCCCAGGGGCTCCCCTATTTTATGAAGCCCTTGCCAGGTTCTGGCTTTGAGTTACTAAGGTCTTGAAGATATTTTATTAAAGCTCAAATTTAATACCTGCCTCGGGGAACTTGGGTCTGCTGTGTCTGCTGCGTGTGTGAAGGACCAAGGGATCTTCCCCTTCTTCTCTTAGAGCGCTGGCTTGTTCTTTACAGTCTTCTAGCTCTTCAGGGGCAAGACTCAGGCTTTCATTGGCTTGGGCTATTTTTCTGCTATCTCTAAACTGTCCCCCACTAGAATTAATTTCCTGTGAGAGTCCCTTCATTTTCTTGAGAGTTCATTCATTCGTTTAAGTTTCTGATGAAACATTTAAGCCTCACTTTCAATCTTGCATTGGGTGATTTCCAAAGATATATTTTTGCTCTGAAATATTTTTCTGTAATACTTTATGACACTGACCTTAAGCATCTTAAAAATTTTATATTGAGTGGCTAACTTAATATTTATTTAGTAGCTTTCTTCTTAGAGACTTTGTGAAGAAGCATTTATAATAATCTTGTTGTGTTACATTAAATAAGTTCATTATAAATCACATTACTTAATTCAAAACTGGATTTTATCAATAAAAAGTCAACTATAGTGGTCTATACTGACAGATTCCAGCAAAGCCCCAGAGACCTAGGCTTGAACGTCACATAGTGCCACCTCATAGTCTTGGGAGGCATTTCCAAGACTGTCTCAAGGCCAGTGGTAAGCCATCACAGGCTCTCCATGAGCCTGCTACTTGCCCCCAACCAGAGCTTCCTTAAGATGAGGGATTTTCAGTTAAGGCAAGAGAGGAAAAATGGGTTACTCTCCCTAAAATCTAAACCATCCCCTGGCCATTAGGATGGATCAGCAGGGAGGGGCTCCAATGGGGTAGGGGATGATATAGCCTTCACACAGTTTTCTAGAAACTGGTAATATCTTGATGCTCTGTGGACAACACGTTACCAAGGGATGTGTAAGGCTCAGGGGACAGGAACATTGCCTTCACATGAAATTCCCGGGGCAGCAGCTCTTCACTTGCTCACCATAGGAAGTTCAGAGAGATGCTGCCCTTCTGGATGCACTTGATACCCCCCATCCAGAGGACAAACTCTTTGAGGCAGAGCAGGGATGGTGGAGGGCCCCACGGTGCCATTGTGAGCCTGCCACCACTCCACCCATTGCCCTTCTCTCCCCATGAGCCCATATCCCTCTGCCCCACACAGACAGCTTATGGGGTTTGGAATCCCAAACAAACCCCAAAGAGGGGATTTCATGGATGAAAAAATTAAAAATCAACAGCAACAAACAGAGCGAGAGTCTTCAAGATTGTGCCCACTGCTGAATAAACGCAGAGAAACTCACTAAATAACATAATGTGTGCATTTTACTTAAACTTTCATAAAAACGAACGTTGAACAACATATTTCCATTTGCTATCCCTTGATCATTTGTTTCAATAAACTGTTTATGAATAATTTGTGGATTTTAAAAATATGCATACAAAGCACCATTTTAGACCGTATTCTTGATCGTCAGCATTTGTGAATACTGGTAACAAGAGTTGTGTTGAAGAACAATTAGGCAGAAGTAACTCAATGTGTTTGCAGCCAAATGTCCCTGCATCATTTATAACTTGTGGTATTCCTTAAATACTCCCCAAGTAGTGTGAGCCTCCTTTATATTTCTTGAAATTGCAAGACCTGAGGGTGTGTATGTGGGGTTTCTGTAGAGAAAGAGACAGCTATAGTCAATAGAAACATGTATACATGTATGTACATGCATGTGTATATACATGTTTTAGGGTATGCACACATGTGTTTGCATGTGTGTATATATAGAGAAAATTACATATACCCATGAACCTGTATTTATGTATGTGCGTGCATGTTTCCTGTTTGTTTGTGTGCATTATACATATGGGAGTATGTTTCTGTGCGTAGAAGAGGCTCACCATCTCCCAAGTCAGTGTGAGCTTCCACCCTTGCTTCTTGCTGTCACTAAGATTTCCATTTGCTTTGTTCCTGGTAAGTTTCTGAACTAATGTTCTTATTTCTTCCTTTGTATCCTTGAAGAACCTACCCCCCAAAGAGTTGTAGTTTGTAGCATACTTTCACTAAAGCTTATAGTAATGGGTGATATATTATTTAAAACTGGATTGCATTCAGTCACAAGTAAGAGAAAATCTGTCTTAAATTAGTTTATTTAGACAGGTTTCTTTTTTTATACAGCAAGTACTCGGAGGTTCCCAAGGAACTGAAAGTTCATGTTCTAGGACAACATGCACCACTGAAGCCTGATTCTGTCTAGCTCACCTCGAATGGCTAAATGAGCTCAGTAAGCTGTTTCCCTCAGCAAAGGAGCAACTATTTCACAAATTACAAATGATGTTCAATCAGTTCAAACTTCAGTCACCTTTTATCTTCCAATTATACACATTTACCAGAATTCATTGCTGGAGTGGCAGGGCTGTACCAAGGATGACCATGATCCATGGCAACGCGTTACCAAGGAGATCTGCACTGCTGGCTGACTCCTCTCAGCTGGTTCTGACTACAGAAAGCCCCTAGCTGTGGGCTGTGAACACCTTGAGGGAGGGAAGGAAGGAGGGGAAGAACAGGGAAGGAGTGATGGAGAAAGGCAGGGAGGGAGGGAGAGAGGGAGAAGGGAGAATGGCAGAGGGGAGAGAGGAGGGAGGCCAGCTGTTAGCAGCTGTTGTCCAGCACACGCATATTCACAGCATCAAAAGAGTGACATTTGGCCATTGTACTGACTCTTTAATTTCTGAAGCTAAAACATTAAAACATTTGTAATTTTAATGAATTTATAATGTGTGTGTGTTTAGCAGCTTATAGCTTGATAAAATTGCTCTAGCTTGTCTTAGATATTGGTTCAAGTTCAGCCACAAGCAAAAAGACATTCCTTTGCAAGTGACCAAAACTCACTGTGAATCTAGTACAAAACAACAAAAAAAAAAAAAACGAAAAAGGAACTTTCACTGCATTCAAAATCAAAGAGGTTTTTGATTGGGATTGCATTGAGTCTGTACAGTGCTCTTGGTAGTATGGTCATTTTGACAATATTAATTCTGTCTATCCAAAAACAAGGTAGATCTTTCCATCATCTAAGGTCTTCTTTAATTTCTTTCTTTCGCATGCTGTAGTTTTCATTGTAGAGCTCTTTCACTTCTTTAGTTAGGCTTATTCCCAAGTTTTTTTTTTTTTTTGAAGCTATTGTAAATGGGGTGATTTTCCTAGTTTCTCTTTCAGAACTTATCACTAATGTACAGAAATGTCTTTAATTTATGGGTGTTGATTTTATATCCACCTACTTTGTTGAATTCATTTATTAGTTCTAGGAGATTTCTGGTGGGAGGCTTTGCGTCTTTTAGGTATAGAGTCATATTGTCTGCAAATAGTGATAATTTGAGTTTTTCTTTTCCTATCCCTATCCCCTTTTCTTTCCTCTGTCTGATTGCTCTGGCTAGAGTTTTAAGAACTCTGTTAAATAGAAGTGGTGAAAGAGGGCATCCCTCACATTCCTCATAAAAATAGAAAAAGCAATCATGAAATTAATCTGGAAAAATAAGAGACCCAGAATAGCCAAAGCAATCCTTAGCAAGAAGAGTAAAGTTGGTGACATTACTATTCAAGACCTTAAACTATACTACAGAGCAATGGTAACAAAAGCAGCATAGTATTGGCACCAAAGTAGACTTGTAGACCAATGGTAAAAATAGAGGACACAGAGACTAACCCACATAACTACAATTATATTATATTAGACAAAGGTGCCAAAAATGTACATTGGAGAAAAGATAGCCTCTTTAACAAATGGTGTTGGGAGAACTAGAAATCCACAGTAATAAAATGAAATTAAACCTCTATCTCTCACCATGCACAAAATAATTCAACTCAAAGTGGATCAAAGAGCTAGGAATTAAACCAGAGACTTTGCGCTTAATGAAAGAAAAAGTAGGCCCAAATCTCCATCATGTGGCATTAGGTCCCAAATTCCTTAATAAGACTCCTATAGCACAAGAATTAAAACCAAGAATCAATAAATGGGATGGACTCAAAACTAAAATCTTCTTCTCAGTAAAAGAACAATCTGTGAGGTTAATAGAGAGCCTGCAGAATGGGAGTAAATTTTTACCACAAGCACAACAAATAGAGCACTAATCTCTAGGATATATAAAGCACTCAAAAACCTTAACACTAAGAAGACAAATAACCCAATCAATAGATGGGCCAAGGAACTGAACAGAAACTTCTCAGAAGAGGATATACAATCAATCAACAAACATACAAAAAAAATGTTCAACATCTCTAGCAATTAGAGAAATGCAAATCAAAACTATTCTAAGACTTCATCCCACAACAATAAGTTTTGGTGAGGATGTGGGGAAAGAGGAACATTCATACATCGATGGTGGGACTGCAAATTGGTGCTGCTAATAAGGAAAACAGTATGGAGATTTCTTGGAAAACTGGGAATGCAACCACCATTTGACCCAGCTATCCCACTCATCAGTTTATACCCAAAGGACTTAAAAACATCATACTACAGGGACACAGCCATATCAATGTTATAGCAGCACAATTTACAACAGCTAAACTATGGAACCAACCTAGATACCCTTCAGTAGATGAATGGATAAAGAAAATGTGGTATATATACATAATGGAATATTACTCAGCATTAAAAGAGAACAAAATCATGGCATTTGCAGGTAAATAGATGGAGTTGGGGAATATAATGCTAAGTAAGTCAATCCCCAAAGTCCAAAGGCTGAATGCCTTCTTTGATATGATGATGTTGACTCATAATGGAGATGGGGGGATAGGGAACATGGGAGGAATGGAGGAACTTTAGATAGGGCAAAGGGGAGGGAGGGGGAAGGGAGGGGGGCAAAGGGGTAGGAAAGATGGTGGAATGAGTTAGACATCTTTACCCCAAGTACATATATGAAGACACGAATGGTGTGAAAATACTTTGTGTATAATCAGTGACTTGAAAAATTGTCCTTTGTATGTGTTATATGAAATGAATTGCATCCTGCCATCATGTATAATAAATTAGAATAAATAAAAAATTTAGAAAAAACATACAAAATCAATGAGGCTAATGTAAGTCATAATGATTTTTTCTTTTGGTTTTATGGAGTCTCTTTTACCTCCCATACTGCACAGCTATATTAGAGTTCTCCAGAGAAACATTATCAACAGGATTCGGAAATATACAGATAAATGAGATTTAGTGTGGGTATTGGTTCATGTGATTATCAAAGGCCAAAAGCCCTTTATATGCCATCTGCAAACTGTTGAACCAAGAGAACCAGTGGTGTCCTTCAGTCCTGGGCCAAAGATTAAGTCCCAGAGCATGGAGCCCAGAGACCCAGGAGCCCCTGGGCCAAGGGCAAGAGAAGATGATGACCCGGCTCAGGAAAAGAAGAAGCAAATCAGCCTTTTCTTCACCATTTTTTTCCTGGGGCCCCCCAAAATGTTGGACATTGCCACTACATTGGTGAGGACAATCTTTACTCCCTGACTCAAATGCAGATATCTTCCAGAAACACTCTCACAGACTCACCCACAAATAATGTATTATCAACTAGTGACCCCCTAGTCCACTGAAGTTGATGCATAAAATTAAATTAATGACTCTGCTGGCCCTGGTACCTGGCTTCTCTTCTCTCTGCCTACTTTTCTGTCTCTACCTGTATGTCTTTTTCTCTGTGTATCAGTTTCTCTCTGTATGTTTATTTTCAGGGCAATTTTAGATTCACTGAAACATGGAGCAGAAAGTATGGAAGTGTTCCTCATGCTCCACCCCCTCATCTACTGACAGTGTTCCCTGTCCTTTAACATTGTGCATTAGGGTGGCACATTTGTTACAATTGATGAGCCAGGATTGATCATAACCTTATTAACAAAGGTTTTTTGTTTTTCTAAGAGCTCACTCTTTCTGTTGTACCATTTTATGGGTCTTGACGTTATATATTAATGATTTATTAATAATGTTATGTATTCGCCATTATAATATAATACATGCCCTAAACATCCCCTGTGGTCCATACCACTTCCCCTCACACCCTCCTCCCCACATGCCTGGCAGCTGAGGACCTCCCTCCTGACTCTGCCTTTCCTGGAACATGGTGCAGCTGAACCCTGTGGTCTGTGGGCTCATCAGATTGGCTCCTTTCACTTAGTGCCAGGCCTTCAAGGTTCCTCGTGTCTTTTTGTGGCTTAATAAGTTCATTTCCTCTTAATCACTGAATAGTATTCTGCTGTCTGGCTATCCCACTGTTTGTCTAACTTTTCATCTATTGAAGGGCATGGGTTGCTTCCCATTTGGGACAATTATGAATAGGCTCAAATCCCCCAGTTGATGATTCTGAGATCCCTGCTACGTCTCAGTCTGATTCTGGCACCGGATCTCTCTTCAGACGGAGTTTGTGCCTTCCAGTGTGCCTTGTGATTTTGCTGTGGAAAGTGGCGTGAGATGCACCAGGTGGAAGGATCTGGGGTGGGGAACCTGTGGTGGAAGGTTGTGAAACTGTGAGCCCGGGGGTCAGGCTGCCTTCTTGGCCACAGCTCTGGTGCCAAGGGCTAAAGTTTTCTCTACTGTATCCACTGGTTTAGTCCCCACTATTGTCATTGGATTTCCTTACAGAATTCTCCTAAAACTAGGTGTGAGGCTCGCAGGTCTTTTAGCTATAATATCTGCAGCCACACAGGTCCCTGTTGGTGTGTAAGGGCCACCAAGGTGTCCTTCAATAGGCTCTGTAGTCCTATGATTGGGTCCTGGTCTTAGAGCCTGTGTCCTTGCACTGTGACCTCCGCAAGTGCTTCTCAGCTTCCCTCTTGTCCCTGCCCAGGTGAGCAAGGAAGGCTAGCAGGAATAGCCTATTACCCTTTTCCCAGGGCAGTCAGCTCTGTAAAAGAGATTCCCTTGAGGACAGGTTTTAATGAAGAGAACAGAGAGCTCTGGGCATATTTCTAAATGTCTGCTTTTCTCCTTCTCTTATTGGAAGCATGAAAGGATTTTTTTTCCCCAAAATCCACCCTGAGAAGCTGTTGAGCACCTAAAAATAAAGCTCATGATCTACGGCCCCTCAGAGCCTGCCCCCATCCCAGAGTATTCAGCTCTCACAGTAGTCCATGCTGAGTGTCCATCAGTCCATCAGATATCATCCAAGTCATCCCTACGGACGCTGGTCCTCCTGTGGACTTCTGCACACAGTGAGCTGGGAGTCCCTGCATCCCCCTGCATTTCTTCAGTGTGGGGACTGCAGTTTGCCCTGTGGCCTTGAGTGTCTGACAGATCTAAGAAGACTTGCTGGCTTTCAGGGACTTGGGGGGGGGGATTTTATTTGGCTACGAAGACAGCAGCAATGACTTCCAAGCTCTTCACATGTTGGGGAAGAAGCTGAAGGGCCATGCATTTTGACTTACTGGGTTACAAAGAGGAGGCTTGCTTAGGAGGTGATGAAACTGGGTCTGTCAAGGACATGATGCTTAAATAAATGAATCAAAGTTTCTTTTCCTTTTTCCTTCTTTCTTTCTTCAGTGCAGGGGATCACGCCAGCCCTCACTCATGCCCACGAGGAGCCCAGCCAGGTTTCTGAAGTGTGAGGTGGAGCTTACTGACAGGTGGGTCATCTCCTCACACCTGGAGTCGCTCAGGCCTTCTGGATGCTAGTTACAGCAGGGAGGAAAGGAGACTCCGAGCCGGGGACTCCAAGCTGCGGAGCATGGAGTTCAAGTCGTAGCTCTGTCCCTTTTCTTAATGTGACCCGACCTCTTGGAGCCTCACTTTTTAGCTTTGTGAAATAGAGAGAAAAGGGTCCGTGGTTTGAAGGAGAACTAACGCATCACCATATCCTTTCTCCATCGTAGATTTTTAAACAGTGGAGAAAACACGAGTCTCCTGGTAAAGTCTAGTGGCTCCGTTCCCACTAGTGGAGCAGCAGCGTGGGCCAGGATTCCTGCAGGCTCATAAGAATACGTCTCAATGTGCTTTGGAAATGGGCAACAGGAATAGAATTTTTCTTCCAGAAGTACTCAGCAGGAAATCCCTTCCCTCAACTTCCACGGAAAAGTACCTGATAGAGCAGGGGCTCCCAATCCTCAAAACCTGCATGTAAACATGTGTGACCGTCCCTAGAACAAAACAGCGTGGCGCTGCTGCCCGTGCCGGAGCTTGGCTAAGCTGACGTTTGGCTAAGCACTTCAGAGGCCATGATCTAACAATTCTGTTAGAATTGCATCCTCGCTACTTCCATTTCATAGGGAACGGAAGCCAGGAAGGATCAAGCCCTTTAGGCAGGTCACTTGGCCATCATGCTGTCTAGCTCGAGGGTCAGTGTGCAGGTGCTGTCTGGGCAAGAGGAATCTTCAGAGTCCTGAGCAGAAGCTGGACACCCCTCAGGGAGGACAGGAGGCCGGCAGACCCAAGAAAGACCCCCATAGATGCTGGTGGAAGTTCAGGTGTGCATTCAGAAACCGCCAGCTCTTTTGCTCATGATGTTTAATGTGTGCTGTTGTAATGAGATTCCTTGATAAATTCCTTCAAACATTTCGTAATCAAAGGCTCAGAAGAGGTGCAAAGGATGAAATTAATCAAGTCAAGTGTGTGATAGCCAAGACAGGGACTTAGCCCAGGTGCCCACCGGTGGCTGAATGGATAAGAAAAGGTAGAATACGGTTCAGCTTTAAAGAGAAGGAAGTCCTGCCCTTGCCACAGCCTGGACCTAAGATGATCCTAGAAGTCACTGTGCTAAGTGACATAAGCCTGAAGCAGAAAGCCAGGTAGCCCAGGGTTTCCCTCACATTGGAATCTTAAAAAAAAAAAAAAAAAAGCCAAACTCACAAATAGAGTAGAAAGGGAGGTGCTATGGGCTAGGTAAGGTTGGACAGAAATCGGGGACTTTTGTTAAGTGGTGTAAACTTTCAGCTATAAGATGTTCAAGATAAATGTACAGCATGGGTGTATACTTGAAATTTCCTGTAAGTAGATTTGGTGTTCTCACCCTTCCTCCCCAAAAATGTGAGGTGAGGGTATATTAATTAGCTCAGTGGTGGTCAGCCCTTCACAGTGCATGTGTAAATCAAAGCATTGCAATGTAGCCCTCAAATGTGGAGTTTATTTGCTGTGGGGGAGCAGTCTGTGCACACAGGTACTCTCCTTATGGAGTCAGGGTGGACGAAGGGGAGACGGAGAAATCCGCATTCATTAGGAAACTTCCAGATGCTGCGTGCGTTTTTCTCAGGTGGCCTTTTAGGGAGTGACAAATGAGATAATGACTAGATGCTCTTTGTCACCAGAGATCCACGAACTAACTGAGCACTTTCTACGTGATGGGAACTGTGCTGCGAAAGCCAGTGCAGACACGCTAAGGAAGGTGCGTTCCCAGAGGACACCTGCAGATTAAGTCCGTGGGACACAGTGCTGTGTCACTATGAGGGAAGCCCAGTGGGCTTTGGTGGCACAGAGGAGGGTGTGGCTTAGGGACTAACAGGAAATATCCCAGAAAAGGAGCGGTCAAGTGAGGGGAGGAGGTGAGGGTCCGCATCCAGGTGGGGGCAGCAGAGGGCTCCAAGGCCAAGCCCCAGGTGTTAATTATTAGGGTCACTATTAGGCTCTCACTTGCTGTGGTTTGTAGGATCCATGTTCCAGTCCTCTTTTTGTCACCTGCAGATGTGTGGCCGGGGTTAAGTGACCCGATCTTCCTCAGTCTTGTTCTCCACCTCAGAGGGATACTCATACTCACCTTGGAGAAATGACATTCATTTCTCCAAGGGCCAGAGGTGAGTTGAGAGGCGCAGGGACCCAGCACTGACGTTCTCTGACACAGTTCTCTTTGTGGTCTCTTCAAAGAGTCTGCCATGGGTCATTTTCTGGATTCCAGGGTCTTCTTGGACAACAGATAGCTTCCGTCAACTAACATTTGCACTGGGCTATGAGAAGTGGGTGGGTATTCCAGACAATCCCTCAAGAACAGCTAAGCAGCAGGCCACACGGGGAAGTCCCCTGAGCCACTAGAGGAGGAGCACACTGTGCGTTCCAGGAGGAGCCTGTGAAGCAAACATCAATGTGCAGGAGCCCTACCCTGGATTCCCAGGCTTTTAACTCAAATCTGCACCATACTTTCACCTCAGCTGACTTCTGGACTTTTATTTAAAATTCATACTCTGTACTTGAAAGAGAAAAAAGATGTAATTTTGGTTTTTTTTTTTTTTTTTGGCTTAATACTTCTGAAGGTGTTGGAGGTAGCTGGACTCCATCTGACTCAAGTTTGAGTCTAGACTTCCCCTCCAACTCCCTTTAGGTTGCTGAGTAAATTGTAGTATGTTTGACACAAAATCAGTATCTGTCATGCACTCTTAGGCAAATGATAATTTTCTACTGAAAACTATTTCCTTAGTGATGGTAAATCTTCTACCCCTGTTGACAGTTCCAATTTTTGCAAAACGCCAGAAAAGTCTGTAACATGTGGGGAAGCATAATTCAGCTTAGCAGATATTATTGAGCAGTTACTACCTGTCATTTGCTCCTTTGCTCTGAGAGTTGCCTGCTCCCTCCCTCCCCTTCCCTCAGTGTTCAACCCCAAGAGTCAAGTCCAGCCAACCGGAAGCCTGTCAGGAGACGGGAGAGTGGGAAGTAGGGACAGCAACTGATGGGGGCCGCTTAGGTACGTTAGTTTGGGGTTCTGAGTGTCTGCTGCTGCAGGTTCACACCTATGGTCTTCTCTGTGGGACTGTGCTGGTGTCATCTTGCCTGGAGGTGCCCCTTGGTGACATAGCCCCCTGGGAACCTTTTCTAATCACTGAATTGTCTGGGGTGTACAGACCCATCCCTGTGACCTCAAGGCAGGACACACTGTAATCGATTGCTACTCCGAGGCTCCCGGCAGGATCTGTTAGAGGTCCCCTGAACCTCACCCTTGTTTGAGTCCCTGCCTTTGCCACTCCTGCTTCCCGGGACATACTAATTCCTCTTGTAACAGACTCGCACACAGCTCCCTGCTGTCGCTCTGCTTGGAGGACACCCAGCCTAGAAGCAGGGGAAGGCAGGGTACTTGTTCCCTTCTTGTTCTGCATCAGGCGGAGTCTGATGCAGTAGTATGGCTCCTTTGCCATTGGGGCTCTTGTCTTGGTAGCTCAAGCGGGTCTAGCTCCCCTGGTTGTTCTAGTTACTCTGTTCTCCATGGCTTCAGTTCCCTGAAACAGGTCTATCACCCCTCCTCTGGGCAGCCTGTGTGCACAGACATTTAGCCAGACCCATGAGCAGACCCTCCACAGAATTTCTGGCTCCTTGGGCAGTGCCAGTCCCTAGCTTGGGAAGGGCAGTCCTGGGGCACGGCAGCTCTCTGTAGTCACTGAGCTCTGAGTTGCCTCATATTCAACCTCTGCTTTTCTGACACCTCTGCAATGAATTCCTTGTGTTCAATGCCCCCTGCTGTGCTCTGCACTATACATTCTATGGGCTCAGCTGGATATTGGCTGGAACACAGTGGAACCCCAGGCTTGATCTGGGTGCGGAAGACACAATGCGTTGCCCTCAGGCCGTTGGTAGGTGTTCGTCTGGCACTTACTGCTGGAGAAAACCCTGCTCTGATAGGAGGTCCTATGGCAGGAGCCCAGGGAAGCAGCACTCAGGCCATCTTGGGTGGCGAGGTAGTGAGGTAAGGAGGGGAACAGTGCCCGGGGAAGTGGCTGGAGCTGAGTGGTGGAGAACAGAGCTGACTTAGGACCGCTCATGTACAGATTTTCCTGCTCCGAGCCAACTCTGCTCCTGAATGGTAGTGTAAAGGTGCTGATCCCCATTATCTCTCCCTCTGTACTCCCTGGTCTTGGCCAGTGAATGGCCAAGGGAGCTTTCAGTCATCCTGCGCAGGGAGGTGGGGGAGGCTGAACTCCTGGTACTCAACAGCAGCTGGAGACATACGCAGTGACTTTAGACCAACTGAGCCGTCTTCCTTGCATGCTGGGGCTAGAGGCCTCCCAGCAGGCATTGCTGCACTGGGAGGGAAGAGGGGCTACTCCTGCTGAATTCCCTCTGGCCACTGCCTCTCTTCCCCTCCTGTCTCAGCTTTCTCACTGTTGAAGGAGCCTATGGCTGCACTCTCCTGTGCTCAAGCATCCTCTGTGGCTGGGCAGGGTCAGCATCCCCTCTGAGCTTGTTAGAAATGTAAATTCCCCAATGCTGGCTCAAACCTACTGAATCAGGAAGTCAGGGCTGGTCCCCGGCTTTCCATAGCTGTGCCTCCAGGTGACTCTGATGTGCAAGGAAGGTTTAGAAATATGGTCTGGATGACCTCCGGATGCTTTCCTGTTCTAAGGGTCTGCGATAGAGCCATGCTTGGCAAGGGAAATAGAAAAGGTGGAGAGTCACTTCACAGCAATGTAGGGTCTCACAAAAGGGCCTGGGTGGCAGGTCCCGGGGAGCTCCTGCTTTATTTGGGCTTCATGATTGATCCTGTCCTTTTTGAACCACCTATGACACTCACCTCTCCTCCCTGTTCCTTCCTTCTTGCTTCATGGACCTATTCAAAGACTTGTCTTTTGATTTGGTCACTGTGCACGTTTGGGTTTTTCATCTTTTCTGGGGATTTGCTTGTTCCCAGTCCACTCCCTGCGTTCCCTGCCAGGCTCTGAGCTTCCTGGAGCATCATCGCAGGATCTTCCTCCACCTCTGCAGTGGGGCTCGGCCCTTCGGAGGCACCCTGCCCGCCTTCTCCATGAGAGCTTTCCTGATTGCAGATCCAATCGGCCCACGGGCTGCTATGATGCCTCCAGGGCTCCCTAACACCTGGAAGACATGGGTCTGCTCAGCCGAAGCAGTAAGTCACCATGTCCTCTGTGATCTGATCCCATTTCTGCTCTTGCCTCCTGTATTGCTTCCTGCTAAGGTCATTGTACCCTGCCTTCACTGATAGCTACTCTTTCATGTTCTTTCTCCTCGTGTTCCTCTGTCCCTGTTTTGCCATGATTAGGAACACGTTTCTCCATCCTATTTCCCCAGCAAGAGACTGGCTAATTATTCATTTTTTTCTATTACTCCTGGAAATGAAGCTAGACCATTTGGTGCAGGGAATGTCCACAGAATAACAGAATCTCTGAGTGGCCCTTTCTCTTCACTTTCACCCACCTGCTGACACATGCATACGTTCTGGAGGAAGAGTCTAAGACCATGGGGCATCGCAGACATGAGATAAAAGGCCTGAATCTGTGAATGACTGTGTGGAGCTGAGCCCTACCTCACACGCCTCTCCCTACCATCTTCCTTGAACTGTGTTTGCATTAAAAATGCATTTAACTCGCGATTCACATAGGAAACAAATCAAAGCAGAATTAAGAAGCTTGGTGTCTTGGTGAACTAGTCTTGCAGCATAAAAACTACAAAACTTGGAGGCTTGTAAGCACATCTCTTCCTGTGCGTTCAGGATGATCTTCAGTGGCACAATTGCTTCAGGCAGCAGTGTTGGCAGCAGGCTGCATCTGGGTCTGCTCCACCTGTCTTCACCATGGGGTCCAGGTTGAGGGCACAGTAGCCTTTCTGAGCACGAGTTTCTCAAGGCAAATCACTGGTGCCCAGAAGCAGCCTGTGTGCAAGCACAATTAAACAGCACCTGTATTGTGTGCTTTTGTTAAATATGCTCACCTTCTGTTGTCCATGCAAGAGTCTATGAAACAAGGAAGTCCAATCTGTTCCAAAGGGAGGGAGAGGAGAGGGGATATTTGCTGAAAAATAACTGATAAAAATATGGAACTGCATGTAATTATCATTGTCCATCTCCTGGTCTTAGAGTTACCTTAAGAATACCACTGGCTGCCCCCTCCCTGTATCCTAAGGGAGCACTTCAGAGGATTCACCTGCTACCCAGACTCTGCATTTCTTTAGTTTCTCTGTAATGCCCGACTTCCTCTAACCCCACTGTGACATCCATCATGGAGGCCTTCCTAAGCACAGCAAGCAAGCTCTCATACTCTGTAACAGACAAAGCCTACTGGGACCTCTATGTCACTGACTCCTAAATCTTGCAGAACTAATTAAGACATACACATCACTCTCCCACACTATAAAGCTTGTTTTTAATACAAGTGAAGGAATTCAAGTTTATAAAGGCATTGTGCATTGTAGGCTTTGTATTTTAATAGTAGCAAATAACTCCTGTCACTTCTCCTGATAGAACGTGCATGTCAGAGTATTTTCATGCATTGGCAGGTGTCCTTCAAAAAAATCTCCTTCTAACTGAACCAAGTTTGTCTGTACAGACAGGGGAGGTTGGGATTGAACCAGAGTTCTCTCAAGAGCTCAACTCTCTCCAGCTTTATGTTTGTGGACTTCAATCTCAATATCCCCAATCTCTGCCAGCTCCTGACCATGCACAGAAGCCACTGAAGCCAAGGTGTCAAAGTGACATCCTAATATTTGCTTTTGCTCCCTCTATAGTAATTAAAATCTTGGCAGGTTGCATGGTTACCAGCTCAAGACTATTTCCCGGCTTCTCTTGGAGATAGCTACCAGTGGGAGACAAGTTCTTCCCCATCCCCTGGCCTAGGGGGATGGCGCGGTGAGAGCTAGAGGAGCCATCCAGGCCCAGGGATGAAAGCTGTGTTGAGATGGCAGAGCAAGAAGAGAGAAACCATTCTTCCATTTACTTTCTATCACCACAGTCAGAACCTATATCTTAAATAATACCAACCCTTGTCCTATTTATTCACAGCCAGATACCTTGTATTCTCCTTGGGGATGAGCACTAGCCCTCTGATTCAACGTTCTGTGGAAAATATTCTTTTTTCTTTTTTTTTTAAATTAATTTATTTATTTTTATTGTTGGTAGTTCAAAACATTACACAGTTCTTAATATATCATATTTCACAGTTTGATTCAAGTGGGTTATGAACTCCCATTTTTACCCCGTATACAGATTGCTGTATCACATCAGTTACACTTCCATTGATTTACATATTACCATTCTAGTGTCTGATGTATTCTGCTGTCTATCCTATTCTCTACTATCCCCCCTGCCCTCCCCTCCCCTCCCCTCTTCTCTCTCTACCCCTTCTACTTAAATCATTTTTTCCACTTGTATTATTCTTCTCTTACCCCTCCTTTCCTCTTATATGTAATTTTGTATAACCTTGAGGATCAACTTCCATTTCCATGCAATTTCCCTTCTCACTCCCTTTCCCTCCCACCTCTCATCCCTGTTTAATGTTAATCTCCTTCTCTAGCTCTTCGTCCCTACCCTGTCCTTGTTTACTCCCCTTATATCAAAGGAGTCATTTGGTATTTGTTTTTTAAGGATTGGCTAGCTTCACTTAGCATAATCTGCTCTAATGCCATCCATTTCCCTCCAAATTCTATGATTTTGTCGTTTTTTAATGCAGAGTAATACTCCATAGTGTATAAATGCCACATTTTTTTATCCATTCATCTATTGAAGGGCATCTAGGTTGGTTCCACAATCTTGCTATCGTGAATTGAGCTGCTATGAACATCGATGTAGCAGTGTCCCTGTAACATGCTCTTATTAGGTCTTTAGGGAATAGACTGAGAAGGGGAATAGCTGGGTCAAATGGTGGTTCCATTCCCAACTTTCCAAGAAATCTCCATACTGCTTTCTAAATTGGCTGCACCAATTTGCAGTCCCACCAACAATGAACAAGTGTACCCTTATCCCCACATCCTCTCCAGCACTTGTTGTTGTTGGACTTCCTAATGGCTGCCAATCTTACTGGAGTGAGATGGTATCTTAGGGTGGTTTTGATTTGCATTTCTCTGACTGCTAGAGATGGTGAGCATTTTTTCATGTACTTATTGATTGATTGTATGTCCTCCTCTGAGAAGTGTCTGTTCAGGTCCTTGGCCCATTTGTTGATTGGGTTATTTGTTATCTTATTGTCTAATTTTTTGAGTTCTTTGTATACTCTGGATATTAGGGCTCTATCTGAAGTGTGAGGAGTAAAGATTTGTTCCCAGGATGTAGGCTCCCTGTTTACCTCTCTTATTGTTTCTTTTTCTGAGAAAAAACTTTTTAGTTTGAGTAAGTCCCATTTGTTGATTCTAGTTGTTAACTCTTGCGCTATGGGTGTCCTATTGAGGAATTTGGAGCCCGACCCCACAGTATGTAGATCATAGCCAACTTTTTCTTCTATCAGATGCCGCGTCTCTGATTTAAAATCAAGCTCCTTGATCCATTTTGAGTTAACTTTTGTGCATGGTGAGAGAAAGGGATTCAATTTCATTTTGTTGCATATGGATTTCCAGTTTTCCCAGCACCATTTGTTGAAGATGCTATTCTTCCTCCATTGCATGCTTTTAGCCCCTTTATCAAATATAAGATAGTTGTAGTTTTGTGGATTGGTTTCTGTGTCCTCTATTCTGTACCATTGGTCCACCCACCTGTTTTGGTACCAGTACCATGCTGTTTTTCTTACTATTGCTCTATAGTATAGTTTGAAGTCTGGTATCGCTATACTGCCTGATTCGCACTTCCTGCTTAGCATTGTTTTTGCTATTCTGGGTCTTTTATTTTTCCATATGAATTTCATGATTGTTTTATCTATTTCTACAAGAAATGCTATTGGGATTTTGATTGGCATTGCATTGAACTTATAGAGAACTTTTGGTAATATCAGCATTTTGATGATGTTAGTTCTGCCTATCCAAGAACAGGGTATATGTTTCCATCTTCTAAGGTCTTCTTCTATATCTCTCTTTAGGTTTCTGTAGTTTTCATTGAATAAGTCTTTCACCTCTTTTGTTAGGTTGATTCCCAAGTATTTTATTATTTTTGAGGATATTGTGAATGGAGTGGTTGTCCTCATTTCCATTTCAGAGGATTTGTCGCTGATATACAGGAATGCCTTTGATTTATGCGTGTTGATTTTATATCCTGCCACTTTGCTGAATTCATTTATTAGCTCTAATAGTTTCTTTGTAGACCCTTTTGGGTCTGCTAGGTATAGAATCATGTCATCTGCAAATAGTGATAATTTAAGTTCTTCTTTTCCTATTTTTATGCCTTTAATTTCTTTTGTTTGTCTAATTGCTCTGGCCAGTGTTTCGAGAACTAAGTTGAACAGAAGTGGTGAGAGAGGGCATCCCTGTCTTGTTCCAGATTTTAGAGGGAATGCCTTCAATTTTTCTCCATTCAGAATGATGCTAGCCTGAGGCTTAGCATAGATTGCTTTTACAATGATGAGGTATGTTCCAGTTATCCCTAGTTTTTTGAGAATTTTGAACATAAAGGGATGCTGTACTTTGTCGAATGCTTTTTCCACATCTATCAAGATGATCATATGGTTCTTATTTTTAAGTCTATTGATGTGGTGAATAACATTTATTGATTTCCGTATATTGAACCAGCCTTGCATACCAGGGATGAATCCTACTTGATCATGGTGCACAATTTTTTTGATTTGTTTTTGTATCCGATTCGCCAGAATTTTATTGAGGATTTTTGCATCTAGGTTCATTAGAGATATTGGTCTGTAGTTTTCTTTCTTTGAAGTATCTTTGTCTGGTTTCGGAATCAGGGTGATGTTGGCCTCGTAGAATGAATTTGGAAGTTCTCCCTCTTTTTCTATTTCCTGAAATAGCTTGAAAAGTATTGGTATTAGTTCCTCTTTAAAGGTTTTGTAAAACTCTGCTGTATACCCATCCAGTCCTGGGCTTTTCTTAGATGGTAATCTTTTGATGGTTTCTTCTATTTCCTCAATTGATATTGGTCTATTTAGGTTGTCTATATCCTCCTGACTCAATCTGGGCAGACTATATGACTTAAGAAATTTATTGATGCCTTCACTATCTTCTATTTTATTGGAGTATAAGGATTCAAAATAATTTCTGATTATCTTCTGTATTTCTGAAGTGTCTGTTGTGATATTGCCTCTTTCATCCCGTATGCTAGTAATTTGAGTTCTCTCTCTTCTTCTCTTCGTTAGCATGGCTAAGGGTCTGTCGATTTTATTTATTTTTTCAAAGAACCAACTTTTAGTTTTGTCAATTTTTTCAATTGTTTCTTTTGTTTCGATTTCATTAATTTCAGCTCTGATTTTAATTATTTCTTGCCTTCTACTTCTTTTGCTGTTGTTTTGCTCTTCTTTTTCTAGGATTTTGAGATGAAGTATGATATCATTTATTTGTTGGTTTTTTCTTTTTTTAAAGAATGAACTCCAAGCAATGAATTTTCCTCTTAGAACTGCTTTCAATGTGTCCCATAGATTTCGATATGTTGTGTCTGTGTTTTCATTTAACTCTAAGAATTTTTTAATTTCCTCCTTGATGTCTTCTAAAACCCATTGATCATTCAGTAACCTATTGTTCATTCTCCAAGTGATGCATGATTTTTCCTTCCTTCTTTTATTGTTGATTTTCAGTTTCATTCCATTATGATCAGATAAGATGCATGGTATTATCTCTACTCCTTTATGTTGTCTAAGAGTTGCCCTGTGACATAATATATGATCTATTTTTGAGAAGGATCCATGTGCTGCTGAGAAAAAAGTGTAACTGCTTGATGTTGGGTGGTATGTTCTATATATGTCAATTAAGTCTAGGTTGTTAATTGTGTTATTGAGTTCTATAGTTTCCTTATTCAACTTTTGTTTGGAAGATCTGTCCAGTGGTGAGAGAGGTGTGTTGAAGTCTCCCATGATTATTGTATGGTGGTCTATTAGACTCTTGAACTTGAGAAGAGTTTGCTTGATGAACATAGCAGCACCATTGTTTGGGGCATATATATTTATGATTGTTATGTCTTGTTGGTGTATGGTTCCCTTGAGCAGTATGTAGTGTCCCTCTTTATCCCTTTTGATTAACTTTGGCTTGAAATCTATTTTATTTGCTATGAGTATGGACACTCCTGCTTGTTTCCGCAGTCCATATGAGTGATATGATTTTTCCCAACCTTTCACCTTCAGTCTATGTATATCTTTTCCTATCAAATGCGTCTCCTGCAGGCAGCATATTGTTGGGTCTTGTTTTGTGATCCATTCTACTAGCCTGTGTCTCTTGATTGGTGAGTTTAAGCCATTAACATTTAGGGTTATTATTGAGATATGGTTTGTTCTTCCAGCCATATTTGTTTATTAATGTTACTAAACCTGATTTGTTTTCCTCTTTGATTATTTTCCCCCCTTTACTGTCCTACCTCCCACTGTTGGTTTTCATTGTTATTTTCCATTTCCTCTTCCTGTAATGTTTTGCCAAGGATTTTTTGAAGAGATGGTTTTCTAGCTGCGAATTCTTTTAACTTTTGTTTATCGTGGAAGGTTTTAATTTCATCTTCCATCCTGAAGCTTAGTTTCACTGGATACACGATTCTTGGTTGGAACCCATTTTCTTTCAGTGTTTGAAATATGTTATTCCAGGATCTTCTAGCTTTCAGAGTCTGTGTCGAGAGATCAGCTGTTATCCTGATTGGTTTACCCCTAAATGTAATCTGCTTCCTTTCTCTTGTAGCTTTTAAAATTCTCTCCTTATTCTGTATGTTGGGCATCTTCATTATAATGTGTCTAGGTGTGGATCTCTTATGGTTTTGCACATTCGACGTCCTGTAGGCTTCTAGGATTTGGGATTCTGTCTCATTCTTCAAGTCTGGGAAGTTTTCTCGCATTATTTCATTGAATAGATTGTTTATTCCTTTGGTTTGGAGCTCTGTGCCTTCCTGTATCCCAATGACTCTTAAGTTTGGTCTTTTAATATTATCCCATAATTCTTGGATGTTCTGCTCATGGTTTCTTAGCAGACTTGCTGAGCTGTCTATGTTCTTTTCAAGTTGAAATACTTTGTCGTCATTGTCTGATGTTCTATCTTCTAAGTGATCTACTCTGCTGGTAGTATTCTCAATTGAGTTTTTAAGTTGGTTTATTGTTTCCTGCATTTCTAGGATTTCTATTTGTTTGTTTTTTATTACCTCTAAATCCCTGTGAAATTGATCTTTTACTTCCTGGATTTGCTTATGTAGTTCCTTGTCAAAGTGATCTTTCATTGTCTGATTTTGCTGTCTCATGTCTTCCTTGAGACTCCAGATCATCTGAAGCATGTATATCCTGAATTCTTTGTCTGACATTCCATCTGTTGCAGCTATTACCTCTTCTAGAGTTGAGTTGACCTGCATTGCTTGTGGTCCTTTCTTTCCTTGTCTTTTCATACTGCTGGCGTTTCTTTCTGCTTGGTGAAACAGTTGTGTTTTTGAAATTTTCCCTCTATTTATTTATATTGCTCTTGTATAGTTGAAAAAACTCCCTTGCAGGGCAGGTAGTGGCTGTGATTCTCCTCCAATTGGGGTGATCTGTCTACCACGCTGGCAGGCCTCTAGGTCTGCTCTGCCGGTCGGTCGCAGGTCCGCCTACCCTGCAGGCGCGTGGGGCAGCTCTGTCACGCCGCAGGTTGCTGGGCCTGATCTTCCGGTGGGTCGCAGGTCCGCCTACCTTACAGGTGTGGGGGGAGGGGGCAAGCCTGCCCCTCAGCAGGCCACTGGACCTGTTCTGCTGGTGGGTCGCAGATCCGCCTACCCTCGGAAAATATTCTTTAACTATCAACCAGGTGCAAAGCATTGAGCACAGTGCCCATGGAGACCTTGCCCCCTGACGCTCCAGCCATCAAGCCCCCTGATGCCCCAGCCAAGCAGCACCCCACACACTTCCCCCTTTACCTTGGTGTGCACTCTTCCCTGTCTGGTGCCCCACTCCCCCTGGCCTGAGGAGCTGTTAGTCATCCTTCATGGCCCTGCACCAGGAAGATGTCCTCGAGTCTTGGTGGAGTCAGCCCTTCACCATTAGAGTTTCTATAATACTTTTAAAATACAGCTTTATTGTAGAATTTACAACAATCGACAAGGGACAGGACTGTATCCCCATTTGACATTCAACAAATATTGATTGAGCTCTTGGCAGGTGCTGGGCCTTGCACTAAACATTGTTGATGGCACGGTTTCTGTGCTCAGGGTTTTGTGGTTGAGAGACACTTACATAAGCACATGCAGAGTAGACCTGTGACAGTCACAGGTGCTGAGATGAGCAGGCCATGTCTTATGAGATCTCATGCCAGAGAATTAGATGAGCCAGAGACTGAAGTGCAGGAAAGGTCCCCCCTAAATGTGATGCTACAGCTGACTTTGAAGGCTCTCCTTCACCAGGAGGCCATGCCAAGTACCTAGAAGAGCACTCGGCTTGTAGTGGGTGCTCAACAGATATTGGCTTATTGGTGTTTTAGATGATGATGATGTTTATCACAATTTTAGCTCTTGGTGCATTTCATCTCACAATAATAAAATGTTTTCTATGATTATCATTCTCATTTTATACATGATAAATCTGAAACAAAGAGTGCCAAGGCCAGATATTCATGAAGTGGTAGGGTTGGAATCTGAACCCAAACCCTCTGGCTCCTGAGTGACAGCTCTCAGTGCACTATGAGATAAGAGCATCTCTGCGTACTGGCTCTCAGCTGCTGCAGAATGCTCGCATTATTTCAGAATCTACCTGTGAGAGGTGGGCACTCATCACCCCCGACTTTTTTCTAAATGGATGATGGAATTGGAAGTGAGGCATGGAAGTACTGCCACCCCAAATTACACAGGGCCTAAGTGGCAGAGTCAGGAGCAGAATCAAGTGTGGTTCACAGACTGGACCCAGTTACTTTCCTCAGCCCCAGAATACCAGCTGGTGATGGCGATGGTGACACCCAGGGTCAGGAGATGGCTGCAGGGAGGTAAAGGGGTGTGTGTGTGTGTGTGTGTGTGTGTGTGTGGTGGGGGGTGCCTCTCTTGGAACTTCCTCCCTCTCCACCTCCTCTGTGTCCTTTAGCATGTGTCAAATGTGTCGCAGTCATTTGTGGTACTGACTAGAAGCTGGATCCATTTTTCTAAGCAAAACTGAAGCTGTCCAGAGAATGAAAACTTATAGAAATTCCCCATACTGAGTAGAAAATTTTTCAAAAAATATTATAAGCTGCATCTGAAGTTTTACATTCAGAGCCCCCCGCCTCAAAAAATAAATAAATGGAAATAATATTGAGCCATTGTTAAATGCTCTGAAAGGTGTGTGAGAAATGATGAAGGGGGGAGGGACTCCTGGCCTTGTGCTGACTCAGCTCCGAGCTGCAAGATGAAGGTAACAAGACCTGAGCTGTCTCTGTGGATTCCACACCAATCATGTTAATTGGAAGCTGGAAAGAGGAAATGGTCACAATCAACAGATTTATCACCCAAAGGGCTGCACAGTTCATAAATTTAATCCAGCAAAGGAATTGGGAAACAGAATTGATGCTTATAAGAATCAGGGGCGGCTGGCAGGGGAAGTGGTTGTCTCTCCAAACAGACTTCTGCAGATGGCTGGGAGTGCTTGAACATATTTTATTTGAAGATATTAGAAATACAAAAAGACAGCTTCTTCCCAGCTCCTGGCTGAAGTAATGTAGTTTCTTCTTCTTCTTCTTCTTTTTTTTTTAAATAGTCTTTTCTTTAAAAAAAATAGAGTGATAAAGAAACACAAACAGGGCAGTTAAGTTTAATGGTGGCAAAACCCAGACACCTGAATATGTGTAATTTATTTTCACAGAAATCTCACCCTATGGAGGCCACTATTAATTAGCAAGGACTTGTATTGCATGGCCAATGCTGAAGAGGATTGTTATCTTGGCTACTTTTGGAAAAGGAAAAACAGAACAACCAGAAAAATTTTTGATGCTTCATTATAAAAGGAGATGGAAGAAAGTCATGAAAAACAGCTCAGGGGCTTTGTGTGCATAAAGACTGAGGAATCCCAACTCTGCCCAGTTCAGTTAGCCCTGAACCTCCTCCACCATGGAGAAGAAATACCCTACAGGTAAGGAATGGGGATGGCCAGAACAGGGCTACATGCTGTCCCCATACCTGACACCCCTGCCTCTAAGATGAGGAAACTGAGGCTCAGATATGCCCAGAGCCCAGGTGAGAGAGCTCATTGATTGAAAGCCATGGAGCCAGTTCTGAGCCCATGTTTGAGCAGTGATGGGTTGTTTCCCAATACACAGTCCTAATGCCAGCAGCCACTGTGTCCTGTTTGCTTCCAAGCTGCGAAACAGACCACTTACCCGGTTACTGGAACATCAAAGAGGCAGAACCTGAAAATGGGAGATTCCTGCAACTCATCTGAAGCTCATCACCAAAGGACAGGCGGAGATGCCTGAGCCAAGAAACCGGTAACAACTGCACTTCTACCTAAGAGCTGCTCAATAAACATTTAGCAGAAAGTGTGGCCAGCGCCACTGATGCCTACAGCTGATCTGATCAAACATGTTGTGCATCCTTTTGGCAGATATTTCCCTTACTAAGTTGCTAGACTTTGTTCTCCATAGAAGGGGAGAAGCATGCTTGGCTTTTCAAGTAACTATAGCATAAAAGACTGAGCTTTCTCACAGTAAAGAGAGGTTCAGGCCCGTGTTCATTGCTAGCTTGCTGTGCACCGTCCAACAGGGTGCTGTACCTCTTCACCCTCAGGTTCTTCATATGCAAAATAAGAAGAATTACAACTTGTCATTTTTCTGAGGTTCAAATGAGAGAACACATGCAAAAGTGTGTGGAACTCTGCCAAAACATAGTAAATGCTCAATAAATGTCAGCTTGTCCACCAGGTGCCATCTTGGTTTTTGGAAGACAGTAACAACTACCAAAGTTCTCACTGTTTTATACATATAAATGGCTTCATGTCTTGCTGTTTCACCTGGTCTTTAACCCAAATCTGTACACTTGGAAGGACAGGATGAGCACACCGGGTCCTAAGGAGATGAAATGCCCATCTGAGGCTATACAGCAAATAAAGGGTGCCACAGCTGTTCCTAGAATCCAAGCCCTGGGTTCCAAGTCCACTCATATTTGCTGCAAAAAGAGCATGCTCTCCAACTTCCCCCATTTGAGTGGACTCCTCCTCCACCCTTCAGCTGCATATTGACAAACTTTTTTCCACCTGTAGAGGTCATGTGCAGAACCAGCTGGATCTGCAAGGAGTCCAGCACTGTGTCAGGTGCAGGCTCAGGAGCAGACAGGATGAAACTCAGCATAACTTAGCGTGGTAGCGATTGATTGTCCTGTGGCTAAAAGGTGTAGATCCTTGCATTTGGACACTGGCATGAATATCTTGTGCAGAGAATTGGAAGAACAAAACAAAACAAAAACCCAAGCCCTTTAGGCATACAAATGGAAAAATGCCTCTGAAAAAACATCTGCGCTTCCTGACACGGAGGAAATGTTAACAAACTGTGCTGTAAATTGAAGGAAAACAAAATGCCTATACGGGAGGGCATCTGAGGAGCTGACCGTCACCCTCACCTGGTATCAAACTGATTTGCTGAGTGGCATATTCCTTTAGAAAGCCAAATTCCTCACCAAAATAGGCAATAGAAACAGCCCAGGATTAATAAGATGCCAACACGTTGGCTGATGATTCAGAGAGTCAGCAAACCGCTGTCCAGAAACACAGGGCAAACAATTTATGAGCCTTTGCTCAGTTTAGGAGGGGGCGGACACGAGTCCTAGCATAATAACCATATTTCTTACTTGTTTTGTCCAGAGAAAATCTTACCCTAGATTAAGAGGTGGTTTCCTCGGTGCTCTTCCTTCCTGATTAGAGAAACATAAACCCTTTTGCGATTATCTCTGGGATCCGTGGGCTGCTGGAGAGGATGTAAGATAACACTGAGCTGGTGCTGTAAATGCCATGTTATAAACCAGCTCTGTGCTGATGTACGCGGGTTCAAAGGGCTCTGGGGCTGACTGTGCGTCTCAGATAAATGAGAAGGTGTCTCTGATCAAGCTAATCATTAGATAATCACCAGAGCTGAATTACAAAAGAGAAAATAAAGAAGGAGGAAAGGGAGGAAAGATTCATGTTCTAGAAATAAGCAAGAGAGCAGTAGGAAGAGAATAGGAGAAAGAGAAGGACCGAGAGAGGGTGAGAACCCAGGAATTAGAATAGCAGCTCTCGGTGGCGAGGCCAGCAGAATGTACAGAGCAGCTTGTCGAGGACCCGCAGTGTTTTCTTATTTAATATTGGAAACAGAACTGTAAGTGAGGTTCTGTTATCTTACAGAGGAGGAAATGAACCAAAGCAGGTTAAGTAACTTAACCAAGGTCACCCAAGAAGAAATTGGAGCAATGAGGAATAGAAGCCGGGAGGGAGGAAAGGAAAAGAATAGAGGGATAAAGAAAAAAAAAAGGAAGGAGGAAAATTAGTTTCAGAGAAGGACCAGTGGAGGCCACCAGCTTCTTTGTTGGGAAATTAGTGGCTTTTCTATCACAGGCAAGTGGGCATAAACAAAGAAGCACTTTAACTGTGCCAAGCTTGACTTTCCGCCTCAGAAAGTAAAACTCCAATTAGAAGAGAGACAGGCTGGATCCCACGCGCTAACAAGGACAGAGAACACCAGCCTGATGGGCCAATTTGTAGGCTGGGGCCCCATCTGCAAATTCAAAAGACTGGGAGGGTTTTATGCACTGCCACAGTCCTGTGCTTCTTTTGCCTGCTAGCCAGGGAAACGCCAGGGAGCCCAGAACACACGTCTCAAAATGGCCTTCCAACATCCACCCCGTCAGGGAGCTAGGAAAGGGTGAGCGTTCTAAGTCATCACCCCGTCTCAGGCTGGGAGGGAGGACCCCAAATAACAGTCACACTGGAGGCACAGTAGAGGCTTTCCCCGAAAATAAACAGAAATGCGAAGAACAAAGGCAACGTGGTTTTAGTAGAAGAAAAATCAGAAGAGACCAAACACTATGTATTCTTGGAGGACTCAGGGATGGTCACTGTGTGGGCACCGGAACATGTGCCTGTCCTCAAGAGTTCATGTTCAAGTCACTGCACAGCCAGGAGTCCCACCTGGGAATTCCCACTCAAATCCCAGGGGTTCTGTTCCAGGGACCCTAAGGCTGGGCTGAGCTTTAACCAGGTATCTGATGTGAGTGGCCTTAGTGTCTTTGACTGATGCTTCTTATAAAACAGAGGGAATTAGGTCTTTAGGGAATAGACCGAGAAGGGGAATAGCTGGGTCAAATGGTGGTTCCATTCCCAGCTTTCCAAGAAATCTCCATACTGCTTTCCAAATTGGCTGCACCAATTTGCAGTCCCACCAGCAATGAACAAGAGTGCCCTTTTCCCCACATCCTCTCCAGCACTTATTGTTGTTTGACTTCCTAATGGCCTGCCAATCTTACTGGAGTGAGATGGTATCTTAGGGTAGTTTTGATTTGCATTTCTCTGACTGCTAGCGATGGTGAGCATTTTTTCATGTACTTATTGATTGATTGTATGTCCTCTTCTGAGAAGTGTCTGTTCAGGTCCTTTGCCCATTTATTGATTGGGTTACTTGTTGTCTTATTGTCTAATTTTTTGAGTTCTTTATATATTCTGGTTATTAGGGCTCTATCTGAAGTGTGTGGAGTAAAGATTTGTTCCCAGGATGTAGGCTCCCTGTTTATCTCTCTTATTGTTTCTTTTGCTGAGAAAAAACTTTTTAGTTTGAGTAAGTCCCATTTGTTGATTCTAGTTGTTAACTCTTGCGCTATGGGTGTCCTATTGAGGAATTTGGAGCCTGCTCCCACAGTATGTAGATCATAACCAACTTTTTCTTCTATCAGATGCCGTGTCTCTGATTTAATATCAAGCTCCTTGATCCATTTTGAGACCTAATAAGAGCATGCTACAGGGACACTGCTACATCGATGTTCATAGCAGCACAATTCACGATAGCAAGATTGTGGAATCAGCCTAGATGCCCTTCAATAGATGAATGGATTAAAAAAATGTGGCATTTATACACAATGGAGTATTACTCTGCATTTAAAAATGACAAAATCATAGAATTTGGAGGGAAATGGATGGCATTAGAGCAGATTATGCTAAGTGAAGCTAGTCAATCTTTAAAAAACAAATACCAAATGACTCCTCTGATATAAGGGGAGGAAACAAGGACAGGGTAGGGACGAAGAGCTTGAGACGAAGATTTTCATTAACAGGGTTGAGAGGTGGGAGGGAAAGGAAATGAGAAGGGGAATCGCATGGAAATGGAAGGCGATCCTCAAGGTTATACAAAATGACATATAAGAGGAAAGGAGGGGTAAGACAAGATAATTCAAATGGAAGAAGTGATTTACAGTAGAAGGGGTAGAGAGAGAAAAGGGGAGGGGAGGGGAGGGGAGGGGGGATAGTAGAGAATAATACAGACAGCAGAATACATCAGACACTAGAAAGGCAATATGTCAATCAATGGAAGGGTAACTGATGTGATACAGCAATTTGTATACGGGGTAAAATTGGGAGTTCATAACTCATTTGAATCAAACTGTGAAATATGATGTATGAGGAACTATGTAATGTTTTGAACGACCAACAATAAAAAAAAAAAAGAAAAAAAAAACAGAGGGAATATTTAAAAATGTATCAGGCAGAGATGTGCACATTGATTCATTTAGTACATGCTCAGCAAGCCCTGGACACAGGGCCTCAGCATCTGACAGCCAGAAAAACATCCTTTTCTTCATGGTAAGGAGCAGACAAACCCCAGGGGCAGAGAAGAGTGACAGCAATCCCAGGCTTGCTCGGAAGGACACAGGCCAGTTCTGAGATGGAGACTGAACAGACAGGTGGGCTGCTTGAGCAGGTGGCTCAGATGGTCTCTCTGAGGAGGGGACTGTCATGACATCATCAGGATGAGAACAAAGACTATGGAGAAGCCCATGTCCCAGCTACAGCGTGGACAGGGCCCAAAGGCGGAGAGGTGGGAGCTGGAGAGAGAGACTGTGGCCCGAGCTGTACCCAGGCCATCTCCTCCAACCTCACATTGATGTCACCACTGGGGCTTCTTCAGAAATGACACAAGGCCAGGGGCTGGTTGGAGCCCACAAGCTTTCTGTGAGTTCCCTGCTGATCAGGAGCCAGCACACTCTGACAGGCGGGGAGACAGCTGAATACCTGCTGCTCTGTCTGGATTCCTCTGTTGCCTCCGGACCCTAACATTGGGCTGGGTCACATTAAGCAGTTCCGCTCCAAAGTGCCTTGGTCGTGGTGACATCTCAGTTTGGAATGTGGAGGCCATGGACTGACTCTGTCCTCTGCTCTGGTTCAGCCGTCCCCTCTCTGGCCACCTCAGCTGGTGTCCAGCCCTTTTCTCTCAGTCTTCCATTGTGGTTGCCTGTCACCCCCATGGGGCACTGGGCACCTCATCTGCCTGTTCCTGAGCTTCAAATTCAGGGCTGGCCTGTGGCCGATTCCCAGCCATCTCTGGGAAACGAGGACGTGAAGGTGTATGTAACCCACACCTCCACTGCCTGGTCCCGTGGCCCCCAAGGCAGGGCACATGTGCTCATCAGGGGTCACTATAACAGACACCTGAGATAACTGAGCTCAGAAGAGGAGAGGCTCATTTTAGCTCATGGCTTCAGGGGTTTCAGAGGTCACAGCCCGTTGCTTTGGGCCTGCGGCAGCATAGCACACATGGTGGGAGTGTAGGCTGCAGGTCTTCATGGACCAGGAAGGAAGAGACAGAGGGGAGTCTGGGGTCCCCGTATTCCCTTCAAGGGCATGATGTCAATGACCTAACTTCCTTCCACAGGGTCCCACCTTCTAAAGGTCCCACCACCTCTCAGGAGCACCAAGGGCTGGTGACCAACCTTCAATCCATGGGCCTCTGGGGCCTCCAGATCCAATCCGTATGAGCATCCTTTTTTGGGAGACCGATTTCTGCACCAGGCAGAGAATGAGCACCAGGGAAACAAGCAAGTGGAGAACTCAAGCACCATCTGGGCCTGCCGGGCCCCTCTGCACACTCGCTCCCTCATCCTCAGGAGCACACACACTCTCGTCAAATCATCTTCCAAGTGGAAGCTGCCTTCACACACTTCCCTCTCTCACCTGAAGAGCTATTTTGAGCTGGCAACTCATTGATGTGCACATTTGGTGAGCAGGGTAATGGCGTCCCTGGGGACTCGTTCATCTGTGCAGTTAAGGAAGCTGAGAAGGAGGGCTTTACACAGGCAGGAAAGGATGGGTCTCTGAAGTCGAGCCTGCGTGACAACTGTGCACCTCCATGAATGGGAAGGAGCCTGGCCACCTTCCTGTCATTGGCTGGAGGGGGATCAGGAGGGCACCTGGGGCTAGAGGAGTTGCGGTAGGGAGCATGAGGCCCCCAGAGATATCCTCCTCTCGATCCCTGGAACCTGCAATAATCTTTTAATATGGAAAAAGGAATTGGCTGGTATGACGAAGCACATTTTCCTGTATTATCCAGGTAGGCCCAAGGTCATCCCAAGGGTCTTGATAAAGAGAAGAGGCGGGCAGCAGTCAGAGAGAGATCCAAGAGGCTGTGCTGCTGGCTTTGAAGATGGAGGAAGGGGTCCTGGGTTGAGGAATGTGAGCACTTTTAGAGCCCAGAAAACAGCAGAGGGGTCTTCCCACAGCCTCTAGAAAGAGTGTGACCCTGCTGAGTTCCTGGCTTTAGCCAGCCGTGTCTCAGGCATTTCACCTCCAAAAGTGTACAAGAATAAATCCTGTGCTGTCTGCAGCCACTGAGCTGTTGCAATGCCTTGTGGCAGTGGGAGGGGACCTGCGGGGGTGCCCTGGTGGAGGTGACAGGGTACCCCGGCCGCTGTCTCATTCCTGCACCGACCACTCAGGGCTTCCTCCTTGGTGCTTACGCATGTGTGGAGAACAAGCCCTCGCCAGACCATCTGCAGGACGTCCGGAAATGACGGTGTGCTGAGTGCCTCGCGTGGCCTCAGTCTTTAAGAGAAAGTGACAGGATAAGAGCAAGAGGCAACATGTGCTGGGACCCTGGGGTGCCTGGACCACAGGCAAGGATGGGGGACAGTGGAGGAAACCGAACCTGAACTCAAGGAAATGAGGAAAGTTCCTGGCCAAGGGGAGCCCTGAGGAAGGCCTGAGAGGGGCCAAGTGTCAGAGAGGTGGGACAGGAGCAAAGGCCACCAGGCAGCAGGGGCAGTGAGTAGAGGACACGGCCACGTAGAAGGCTGCTGGCTGGTGTAGCCTGCCGAGGGGGCAGGAAACGGGAGACTCAAGTCTAGGAGCACGGCAGGGCCACCTCGAGATGGTCTTGTCCCAAAGACTAAGGCTCTGAGCCTTCTCCTTCCTCCCTGCTCACCCCCCCTAAGGCAGAGGAGTATGAACCCACATGGAAAATCCCAGAAGAAGAGGTGGATTTGAGTCTGTGGTGCTTATTCTTCAAAAGCCACAGATATTGGACACTTCGTTCTTTATCTGAACTGTGCTTCTTTTCATTAAAATCGTGTTTTCACCAAGATCTTCCAGAAAAAAATATTTACAATCCAAGAAGATTTTCCTTCCCTCCCTTTAACTGGATGTACCCAGCCCACTACCTCCATCCTCCCAGTGGTTGGTGGTTGGTGAGGGTGTGACGAGCCCTGCTGGCATGGGGACCCTGAGGGTTTTGAGAAGAAGACCACCCCATAGGAGAAAGGGGGATTCAGAGTTGAAGGCCTGCCCTGTCGAAGTCACATCATCACCATTGAATAGAGAAAGGAAAACAGAGCAAGAGCCACAGGACCCCACAGTCGGAGCTGTCCATTAGCTCTGGGAGCAAGGGAGCTGTGACCAAGAGAAGGAGGAGATGTCCTTGCTGACTTTCTTAAACTACATGGGACAGGTCAGTTCTTCTCCTCTTGAGGGCAGGGCAATGAATTGTGTCCTCTCTCCTGCAATCCACACCCGCCCCAAACCTCAGAACAGGATCTTATCTGGAAATGGGGTCTTTGCTGATGCAGTTGGTTAAGGTGAGGTCACACTGGAAGAGGAAGGACCCCACCTCCAGTGACTGTGTTCCTACAACAAGAGGGGCGAGACACAGACGCCCCGGAAGAACACTGTGTGAAGACAGCTGCATCTGGGAGTGCCGCAGCTCCACGTCCAGGAACATGGGGGTCTGCAGAGGAGGCCAGGCAGATCCTCCCAGCGACCTTCACCTCCTTCACCTGGAGCTGCCCACGGACACCTCCATCTCCAACTTCTCATCTGCGGACTGTGAGAGAAGACACTCCTGCTGTTTCAAGCCACTAGTTTATAGTCATTTGTTATGGCAGGAAATTTATCCCAGAAATCAATAGACTGGGCATAGAACTAGGTGCCAGGTTCTGGATATATTCGGGTGTTTCACATTCCTGATATACAGGTGTACAGGGTACATTTCCACATCTGGAAAGTAACAGAAACATCACAGAACTGGCAGGGCTTTGTTCATTCCACAAATGTTTCCAGAGCACCTGGGCGTGGTCGAGGGGTGGAGGGAGAGAAGCTGTGGCCTGCACTGAGCAGTTTGGAGTCCTGTGCATAGCTCCTGCAAGTGTGGTCCCCAGGCCACCCAACAGTAGTGCTCCATCTGGCCCAGGGGCCAGCAGTGTGCATGTCTGAGCCCCATTTCTGACTACTCTGCAGAGCCCCGGGGTGGGCTTCAGGGACCTACTTTGCAGAAGCTCTCCTGCTAACCCATGAGCACTGAGGTGGCAGCACCATGGGTTTAGCTGTGGCAGGCAGCTCAAGGTAAGGCAAATTGGTGGGAGCAGCTAGAACCTCCCCTCTGCCATAGGAGGAGGTGGTTTGGACCCAGGATCAGAACCTGCTGAGACCATATGTGAGGGCATCAGTGTCCATCTCTAAGAGGGCAGAGATGAAGAAGGAGGCTCCTATTGGCCGGAAGCCTGTGCAATTCATGCACCAGCTCTGCTTCTTCTCTTTCCACCAATTTACCAGGATCCCTTGCAGCTGAACCATGAAGGGAGCGCTGCCTGTGGCTGCAGTGGGGAGCAGTGGAGATTCCCAGAACTTGAATCTCCAGGATTCCTCTGCCATCTCCATAGGTGCCTATCAGCTGTCACGTTAATAATCTCCACACACACGATGTAGATGTTATCATGTTCATTTTACAGATAAAAAGATCACGACTGATACAGGGATTGATTGCTAAGGTTACACACTCAGTGAATGATGGAGGTGAGCTGTGCTCTCACTCTTCCTGCCCATGGATCTCCCTCTATGCCATCTGACTGAAGAACACAGTGGCAGGATGAAGGACACCATTCCTTCCAATCATGGAATGAACCAGGTCAGTGATTCTTTTTTTTTTTTTTTTTTGAGAGAGAGAGAGAGAGAGAGAGAGAGAGAGAGAGAAGTTTAATATTTATTTTTTAGTTTTCGGCGGACACAACATCTTTGTTTGTATGTGGTGCTGAGGATCGAACCCGGGCTGCACGCATGCCAGGCAAGCACGCTACCACTTGAGCCACATCCCCAGCCCATGGTCAGTGATTCTCAAGTTGTGTTATGCACAGGAATCCTCTGGGCCAATGTGACATGCAGATTGCTGTTTTGTAGGTCAAAGTAGGGGTATTTCACATTCCTGACCAGCTCACATGAGATGCCAATGGGCTGGTCCCTGGACCACAATTTGAGTAGCAAGGAATTAGGTCACTTCAAGTAGACCTCATTTCTAAACTACATAGATATGCAGTAGTGTGGCTGAGGTCACTGGATCCATCATGCATACTATCAGGCTAACTTTGAAGTGAAGGTGCTATCGGGCTTGGAGAAAGCAAAACACATTGAACTTTTCAAGTGCAGACACTCAGAACTGCTAGCCATCCAGCTATGGTTAGTTCCTCACTCCCCCATCCCCACCAGATGCTCGCCTTGGCTGCTTCCTGAACCAGCACTGAACAAAGTGTGAACAAGGATGAGCCCACCCCACCAGCAATGGGTGGAACAGAAACGGGGTCTGCCCTCAGACTGGGCTGCTGCCTTTTGCTTGACCATCACTCTTATGTTTTGTTCCTGTGGTAGACTGACCAACTGAACACCTTCTGAGTCTTTGTGACTCAGTTTCCAACTTGAACCTCTGCTTTACTCACAGTTTGCCCTTCCGTTTCTGCACCACCTGACACAGGCATGTGTTTTTCTCTCTTTCTAAAAAAATTTCTATTATAATGCTATCTATTTATTAATTTTTAAATTTGTTTTAATTAGCTATACATGACAGTAGCGTACATTTATGCACTTTGCTATATTATACATAGATGGGATATAATTTCTCATTTTTCTGAGTGTACATGTTGCAGAATCATATTGGTCATGCAGTCACATATACGCATACAGTAATCATGTCTGTTTCATTCTACTGTCTTTCCTACCCCCACATCCCCTCCCCTCCCTTCCCCTCCCCTCCCATCACTTCCTTCTACCTAGACTAAGGTAATGCTATTCTTCCCTAGTGCCCCTCACCTTATTGTGAATTAGCATCTGCATATTAGAGAAACATTTGGCCTTTGGTTTTGTGGGATTGGCTTATTTCACTTAGCATGATATTCTCCAATTCCAACCATTTACTGGCAAATGCCATAATTTTATTCTTCTTTAAAGCTGAGTAATACTCCATTGAGTATATAAACCACATATTCTTTATCCATTCATCTATTGAGGGACACTTAGGTTGGTTCCATAGTCTAGCTATTGTGAATTGAGCTGCTATAAACATTGATGTGGCTATGTCACTATAATATGCTGATTTGAAGTCCTTTGGGTATAAACCAAGGAGTGGGATAGCTGGGTCAAATGGTGGTTCCATCCCCAGTTTTCTGAGGAATCTCCATACTGCTTTCCATAGTGGTTGTATCACTTTGCAATCCCACCAGCAATGTATAAGTGCACCTTTTCCCCCACATCCTTGCCAAAATTTATTGTTGCCTGTATTCTTGATGATTGCCATTCTGACAGGAGATGAAATCTTAGAGTAGTTTTGATTGGATTTCTCTAATTGCTAGAGATGTTGAACACTTTCTCATATATTTGTTGATGGATCGTATTTGTTCTTGTGTGAAATATCTGTTCAGTTCCTTAGCCCATTTATTGAGTGTGTTATTTGTTTTTTTGGTGTTAAGTTTTTGGAGTTCTTTATATATTCTGGAGATTAATGCTTTATTGGAGGTGCATGTGGTTAAGATTTTCTCCCAATTTGTAGGCTCTCTTCTCATTTTATTAATTGTCTCCTTTGCTGAGAAGAAGCTTTTAACTTTGAATCCATCCCATTTGTTGATTATTGATTTTACTTCTTGTCCTTAATCCATATGTGTGATAGGTGTTTTTTCCCATCCTTTCACCTTCAGCCTGTGGATGTCTTTGCCCATGAGGTGAGTCTCTTGAAGACAGCATATTATTGGGTCTTGCTTTTTAGTCCAATCTGCCAGTCTATGTTTTTTGATTGATGAGTTCAGGCTGTTAACATTAAGGTTATTATTGAGATATGATTTGTATTCCTGTCATTTTGATTAATTTCTGGATTTTGATTTGTCTTAGTGTCCCATTTGGTTGAATGTCCCTTTATGTAGATCCTCCCTTTGCTGGTTTTCACTTTTTTTTTTTTCACTTCATCCTCATGGAATATTTTGTGGAGAATGGTCTGTAGTGTACTTTCTAGTCTTGAATTCTTTTAATTTTTGCTTATCATGGAATGTTTTAATTTCATCTTCAAATCTGAAACTTAATTTTGCTTGATATAAAATGGGTTTCCATTCTCATTTCAGAAAAAGTAGACTCCAAACCAAAGTTAATCAAAATAGAAAAAGAAGGATGTTTCATACTTCTTAAGGGAAGTATATATAAGCAGAACACAACAATTATGAATATTTATGCCCCAAACAATGGGGCATCTATGTGCATCAAACAAACCCTCCTCAATTTCAAGAGTCAAATAGACCACAACACAACAATACTGGGTGAGTTTAACATACCTCTGTCACTACTGGACAGATCTTCCAAACAAAAACTAAATAAGGAAACTATAGAACTAGATAGTATATTCAATAATTTAGACTTAACAGATATATGTAGAATAAATGGAATGGAATTAGCAATTAACAATAAAATAAAAAAATAGAAGCTACTGTAATAAATGGAGACTAAATAATATACAATTGAATAATGAATGGATAGTAGAAGAAACCAAATACAGGAAAAAAAAATTTAGAGGTAAATGGGAATACTGAAAAAAAATATCAAAATCTCTGGGCCACTGTGAAGGTAGTACTAAGAGGAAAGTTTATTGCATTGAGTGCATTCAGTAAAAAATAAAAAGTCAACAAATAAATGACCTACATCTCAAAGCCCTAGAAAAAGAAGAACAAATCAACACCCAAAACAGTAGAATATAGGAAATAATTAAAATCAGAAATGAAATCAAAAGAAACAATTGAAAAAATTGTCAAAACAAAAAGTTGGTTCTTTGAAAAAAATAAATAAAATAGATAAACCTCTGGCCATGCTAATGAAAAGAAAAAAAAAAGATAAAACTCAAATTACTAAAATACAAGATGAAGAAGGAAATATCACCATGGACACGTTTGAAATACAGAAGGTGATTAGGCCTGTGTTTCCCATCAGGAGTCAGAAGACAACTACCCACCTGCTTGGAGCATGCTTCCCATTGCCCAGGATGCCCTGCTCCCAGGCCAGGTCCACCATACCCAGGTTCCTGCGCTGGTCCTCTGCCTCCCTGAGACTCTGCTGTGGGCATCACCCATTCCTTGACCACACCCAAATCAGCCAAGTGTTCTAAACTCAAAATCAGTCGACCCGTCCTGGATTCTCCCTTCTTCCCAGCAACCTGCTATTCATGTACAGAAATCTTTGCAGTTGAGGACCCAGCTCAAGGTACAATAAAGTAGTCTCTTTGTCACACCACAGTAGACGGAATGAAAAAAATTTCTTACTGGTCGGAAATAGCCTCAAGTCATTCTTAAACCTTAAGTGATAGGGCATGATAACAGTTCAAGGAAGTTAAACTTTGTTCAGGTTCAGCTGCCCTGATAAGTTTGTACATAAATAGAGATTAATTTTGTTGTCTTATGATAAGAACAGCTAGAATCAACATCCCAACGTGACTGGCTACTTTCCTTTGGATAAAATACGGGTTGTTGGAGCAGAAAAGGAAGGAAAACCAGATTTTCAACTCTTTAGATACTATAACTCATCATTAATTAATTCACATCTAACAGCAGTAGCATTAATGAGGTGAACAAATATTTAATGGGAAACCACACATCAGAGTTTACAAGTGCAGGTGGAACCCAGCTCATTCCGGCTCTCATTCACATTCAGTGGCTCTGTTCCTGCGTGTGTTGGCCTTGGTTCTGCAGCTCGGCCCAGTGCCAGAGTATAAGGATGTGGGCCTGGTGCCACGAGGACCTGGATTTGGGCCTCATCCATAGAGTTGCATGTTCTCTACCAAATGGTGCAGCTCCTCTCAGTCTCTGTTTCTTAATCCCAATAATATCAATGACCCTCTCCCCAGCCTCAGAGGTTACTCTCTGGACCAAGTGGGGATTTTAGCCAGATCTTTCCTGGAGACGTGACTGAGCCCTGCTTAGTCTTCCTGTGTGGATAACCAACCCCGCTTCTCCACTGTTCAGGTGTTCATAAACCCAAAGAAAGCAAGACGGGCTCCCAGCTGGCTGCTGGGGTGATGAGCAGAAAGGCTCAGTGACAGAGGCTCAGACTGGGTCGAACCCTGTGTGAGCCCGAAACACGGTCACTATGAAGTCCATGGTGAGGACCGTTTTCAACATGAGGAAGTCATGAATAGAGCTTGGGGGATGACGTGTGAGAAGGCTCTTGCAGCACCCTTAAAAGCTGAGATCAAGGACTAGAGAAGCGGCTCAGTAGTAGAGTGCTTGCCTCGGGTGTGCAAGGCCCTGTGTGCCATCCCTGGCATTGCAAACGATCAAAAAAAATGAAGTGCTCAGAGCATGTGTGAGAGTGAGCAGCAAGGAGGGGTATGAGGCGGCTCCTCCTGATCCGAGGGAATACTGCCTGTTCTGAAGGCATCATGAACGTGCTTATCTCTTCTTGCTCACCTTTTAAGACTCTCCCTTTCCTTTTAACTCATTCCTCGTGGCTCAGAACCACCCATGTCTCCACATCTCTATCAGTCAGTACATTGAGTGAGAGTCCACAGCAATGAAAGACAGCATAGGGAAATCGTCAAGACCACGGGCTCTGGCCCCAGAACGCCTGGGTTCAAATCCAAGCTCTGCCACTTAGTAACTGTGCGATCTTAAGCAAATCAATGACCTGCTTTAACCTCAGTATTCCCATTTGCAACGTGATCAAAATATCAGTACCAGGCTTGTGGAACGTCATGAGGCGAAGCAAGTCAGCCCCTGGTGCTTAGCTGACAATTCATCATCCTGTGGCGGGTACTGAGGTGCACTGGGAAAGCCATGGGAGGCGCTGACGCTCGCTCTGGAATCTGCCTCTTTATGGAAGCTGTCTCTTTCCCAGTTTCTCCCCCGTCTGCAGCCGTACAATTTAGGTTTCTGCTTATGGCTACGACCAAGTTCAATCCTCGGTTCCCATTCTAAGCTAAGGCTTAGGCGAAATGTAGCCAAAAAGCCCCCAGAACAAGAGGCATGGAGGAAGTGGAAACTGTTTTCTTTCGGCCTCACGTTTTCCAGCTGGCCCCACTGAACCTGGAGGTGGCTTCTCCATGGAGCCATACTTCTTGTGCTCATCCAAACTCTGCTTCCGTCAGGCTGTCTGCCAGCCATTCTTGGGGCTGTGCTTGTCTGTGTGCTTGAAGGGGTCACGGCCCCGCCCAGGGAGGGAGGGAGGGAGTCTGAGGAACAGATGCCAATGTCTCAAAGGTCCAGACGGGAGGACAGACGCCAGTCACTTCTGCTCACTCACGTGACCACATGGAGCTGCCAAGGAGGCTGGAAGGCCACCCTAGCAGCCACGTGCCCAGGGCGCTGCCACCAAGTGCCCAGCTGCAACTCCAAGGGGAGAACGGGTTCCATGGGCTGCCATCTGCTCTCCTCTCGCTGCTGTCCTCGATCCCATCTTCTGAAGCCTGCTCCGAAAGGCGCCGCGCCAGGTGCGGTGGCCCCTGTCTGTAATCCCAGAGGCTCAGGAGGCTGAGGAAAGAAAACCGCAAGTTCAAAGTCAGCCTCAGCAACTTAGCAAGGCTCCAAGCAACTTGGCAAGACCCTGGCTCAAAGTGAAATATAAAAAATGGCCGGGGATGTGGCTCCATGGTTAAGTGCCTCTGGGTTCAAACCAAAGAAAAGAAAAGAAAAAGAAAAAAAAAAAAAAGACAAGTCCAGCTCAGGGAGGTGAAGGAGTTTGCCAAGTGGCCAGAGGCACAGACATGCCCTCATCACTGGCCTCCGTGACGGTGTGACATGGGGCACCTCCTTTATTTACTCGCTTTTGAAAGTGAAATACTAGCACTAAATAACCAGGGTGTGATGGGACAAGAAGGAAGTACATTTGCACACACGACCTGGCACCAGAACACGCTCCTGAGACTTCGCCTCCTTCCCTCGCCCGCAGGTCATCTGTGCTTTTGGCTCAGTACTCAGCTACAGAAATTCCTGTTTTACTGCCTTTCATTTGAACTTCTCTGGAAAGTCTCCATATTTGGTTTTTGATCCCAACACCCAGAAGAGTCTCTCTCCAGCACACGGGGCCTGCACTGTCATGAGCACGTCCTGCAGGCTCATGCCCGATGTCCTCTCATCGGGTGGCCTCTCCCTGTCTTTCTACCTTCAGGGAAACCCTTCACTGCTTTTCTCTGCCCCTCGTTGGCCCTCTTGGTTTCCGGTGGTTTGACCCCAGCAGATGAGTACCACACTTGTCCTTGAGGCCACGCAGCGTGCCTGGGGCGGCCATTCTCGGCTCCCCCCGAGGTCGCGCCCCGGACTCACAGCTCCTGGTTGCTCCTTTGGGCTGTCCTGGTGTTCTGTAGCGCTCACTCTGCCAAGAATGCCATTCCTCCTTCCTACACCATGGGGCTGGTAAGTCCCTGAACTGCAACTCAGAGAGAGCACCTTCTTTGTTTTCTTCATCTGATCCCCGTTTCCTCTTGGCCCCTGGCCCCTGGCCCCTGGTAGAGGAAAAACAGACACACACTCTTAAACGAGTCACCAACTGACAACTCATCCTCTAATTTCTGCAGAGATGCTGCTGGGTAGAAACCTCATCTTCCAGGGCCTGCCCCACAGTGGGGTCTTGCAGACAGGAAGCTTCTGCGCATTCCTGGCCAGGACCCCAGGGCTGGGCTGGCCTTCCTCAGGCGCTCTCAGTCTCTGCAGGTGCCCCTTCCCCTGCTCATCACAGGCTGCCTGGGAGACACAGCCCAGAAGCACAGGGACACTGGGAAACCCCCTCCTGTCTAGTCCTCTCACCTGTCCCCCTCTTCAGCCCACATCTTCTCTTGGTGTCTCAGTCTCTGGCTCAGGAGATGACAGCTCCCATCAGGACAAAGGCCTCTTGCTGGGGCCCTGGCTCTCCTCATCAGCTGCCCTGTGTCTTGCACCCCTGCCCCTGGACCAAGCAGAGATATCGGGTCTCTTTTGTACTAGAGAAAGCCCCGGGGACTTGGGAGTCTCCCTGGCCCTCTGCTCTTCCTGAGTGGCGTTGGCCGTGGGCATCCTTCCAACTGCTGAGAACAGGTGCTCCTGTGGAGAAGCCCTGTGGGGAGGCTTGCCTCAGCCTAATGGAGAAGTGGCCCTCAGTGTCAGCTCCCTGAGACCCTCCCCAAGCCTCTGCCCTCTTTTTTTCCCTGCCCAACACGGGAGGCTGCTCTCACTCCCGGGTCTGACAGATACATTTAACTGTGTGTGCAGTCATTTTATTGCCTAAATCTGGTGACCCTGCTCAGCCTTCTCAGGGGTGCCTATTAGAAAGTAGGGGGGCTTCTCCTTAGTCATGTGCTTCTTCCCCACCTTTCCTTTCTTGTGAGTCACTAAACTTCAAACCTGAGTAGTGGACAGGATGCAGAAGAAACCAACTTCCTGCACAAGTAGGGCACTGCTGGAGGTGACCAGAAAAGCTGCAAACAGCCCTGTGTCAGGAGACGCAAAGGCTGTAGGTGACAATATAAAGATAATTTGGGGGAGTCAGAGGCACCCATGATCCACTCTTGAGCATGTTTACCCTGCATGTCTGAGCCTCAGTTTTCTCATCAATAAAATGGAGAGAATAATGCACTCATCTAGTAAAACTATTGCAAAGACCCAATGTACATGAAGGCACCGTGACGGACAAGTCCTCTTCCCCAATGACTTTGGCATCTGTCCTGCTGGTGTTAATGGGGAAACTGAGATCGTTGGGGCTGCTCTAGACTCTAGAAGACTCTCCTTCAGCTGTTTGCTCGTGTGAAACTTTATATGAGCTCCAGAAAGAAAGAGAACAGCCCTGGTGACACACAAGACATTGGCAGTGGGTGAGACTCACTATCTCGGCTGTCCTCTGAGGAGGGCAGTGCAGCCCATGATACTGGAGGGGAGGCCGAGCTGGGGGACGGCCAGCCTCATGACTTCCAGGCTTGCATCCTCCACTATGCACTGGAAGAGCACCCACAGGCCTGTGCCGCAGCCCACAGAGGCAAAGGGGTCCAACCCAGGGATCTGCGGAGGTAGTGACTCTGCCAGAAACACTGAGCAGTTGGCAAGTTGAGGCCCACGCTGGCCACAGAGCTGACACAGTGGAGAAGCATGAAGAGGCCAAAGCCGGTCCTCCTCCACCTACTGGCCACTTGGGCCAGTGTCTGTCCTACGCTGTCCATCCCTTAAACAGATCCAGCCATCTTCTTGCACCGTGGCTTCCCTGGTAGGTCTTTCACCAGATCCTGTACATTTTCTATTTATAGAGTGAGATCATGTCTCCTCACCTCCAAATCGAGGACAAAGATTCTGCCGTGTGTCTGCTTCCTCCAGAGGCCCTGAAAATCCAGCCTAATCACATTAATACCAACAGCTGACAGTCCAGCTGCTCCTGCCACGCGTGGGGCTTTGTGCAGGACGGCTCATGAGCATCCACCAACAACGCGAGTGACCTTTGTCAGCATCAGGCCACAGATGAGGAAAGTGAGGCACAGAGGACAAGTCGCCTGCTCATGGCGGCACAGTTACTAAGGGGAAGAGCCAATAGTGGAACTCGGGGAATCTGACCCCAGGTTTCGTGCCCTACAGGGATGGGGCTCTGGAAGCCTCTGGGGTTTATGGACACATCAGAGTCGGACTCGGCTTTGCTCAGGCTGACCCCTGCCTCATCCAGGAGGAGAAACTTCCAGGGTCAGGACCTAGTCAGGACAGTCTGGCCAGTTCAGGACCTTGAAAACAGCACTGTTCTGTGCTATATTGCAACATTTATACGCCCTTACTGCTCTAATACATGAAATGGCTCCCGCTGATGTTAGAGTAGACTTTCAACTGCTTCCCCTCGCCTTGGACACTCCAGGTAGCCGTCCACGGTGCTTTCCACCTCCCCTGCTGTAAAGCTCTTCTGGTTCAGCCTTAAAAAGGAAGCACATGTGGACACACCCAGGTGGCCCCTGAAGACACTGTGGTAAGTGGCAGGACAGGATCGGTCCTATATGATCCCCTCATGGGAGATGCCTGCAGCAGTCAAGTTCTGGGCACAGAAAATAGAGGGGGGCTGCGGCGAAGTCAAAGGGCCCTGTGGTTTTGTGAGTTTCCGTGGAGTTCTGTCCTGCAAGGTGAAGACCTTCTGGAGACCCATTGCACAAGGATGAGAATGGGCCTCGCACTCCTTCCCTGCACCCCTGAAAAAGACAAGATGGTCTCTTATGTCACGTGAACTTTACTTTCCGGCTTTATGCAGATGGATTTCTATGAATCTGAAGGATGTCACCTGGGAACAGGTGGCAGCTCTAGCCGCAGACCCAGAGCCACGAGCCAGTCAGGTGCTGGACACGGCGAAAGAGAGGGCAGGAGCAGAGGGCGACGGGTGGTGTGGGGAGGGGGAGGCACTCTGGGGCCCTTGTACTCCTGGGGCTGAGATGAGCCACTCTGTGGACAGCCAGCGAAGAGCTTTGCAGCAGGGGAGGTGGAAAGCACCACGGACGGCTACCTGGAGTGTCCAAGGCGAGGGGAAGCAGTTGAAGGTCTACTCTAACATCAGCGGGAGCCACTTCACGTGTTAGAGCAGTATAGGCGTATAAATGTTGCAATATAGCACAGAATATCAGTGTTTTTGAGGTCCTGAGCCGGCCAGACTGTCCTGACTAGGTAATGACCCTGGAGGTTTCTCCTCCTGGATGAGGCATTTTATTTCTCCATCTGTTCTGGACATGGGCCCCTGTGCTGCCCCCACCTTTGGCTTCTGTGAACAGTGCCACAGGGAGCATGTGTGTACAGGTGAGTCCTGCACTGTAAGCTGCTCTCCTCATGATCTGGGCTGTGGATCTGCAGGGCTCAGCTCCACACACCACACTGATCTAGGTCCCTGACATCACCAGGCCCCTCCTCTCTTCCTGTAATAATTTATAGCTGTGACTTCTCCAAGCCTCCGAGGTCGCTCATTAGGACAATCACTACATATGTAAGTAGGGTGAATGGCCGAGTCTATGATGTGGTTTCTGGGGGCTGAATGGGGGGCACATTAAAGCCCTTATCTAACCCCTCCAAAAAGTCTCCCACCAGACCATATTTCCACAGTCCTTGCCGCGAGTGGATTTCTCACCATAGCAGGCACTTGCTCAGGAACTGAGACCTGAAACAGGGACACCGTGGCCCTAATGGCACTGAGTTATTAATGCTCAGTGAGCAGATCGGTTTCTGAGAGAAGCTTCTAGATGGTAGTAACTGGGAGCAGAGGAGGAGGAGGAGGAGCAGGAGGAGGCCCTGAGAGGAGGACAGGAGACGCCAGACTCCAGGTCCAGACCCAGTCAGAACTTGGGATGTCACTTCCTGGAGGAGAAGCCATGAGTGGCCTAATTGTCCTCATGAGGAGCAAGACCTTAGGGCAGGCTCTGGGGACAGCCAGCTGGGCACAAGAGAATTCGTGGGGCCAGGGAGGATTCCTGCCTTTATTTAACTGCTAAATGGATAACAGAACATGGAAAAGTTATGGAAGAGTCCTCAGACTCTAGTTTCTCTTAAGGAGAACAAACCAGAATAATGGCATGGTGTTTGGTTGGTTACAATGTCTCTGCGGGGGGCTGAGGAGCAAGTCTGCCACACTGCAGATGCTCAGTAGGAGCTGTCCCTCCTCACTGCGCCTCGTCACCTACTTCACAGCCAGCACGGTGCTGTCCTGGGGACTGTCCCTGGAAAGGAAGGAGAGATGGTGTTTTTCCACCCTCAGGCCTGTTCTCGGGGAGTTCAGATCTCCAGGTTGGGAGAGTCCAGAATGAGACTCCATGCCCCAGAAGAAGGTTCCAGAATGAGGGGAAGGTAAGCACGGCTGCCCACGGCTGAGGCAATGTCTGATGTCTGAACCATAGGCACACAGTTCTCACTGGAAAGAAAACCAGAGAGGTCCCTCGCGGGCAGCCTTCGTGCGGTGAATGGCTGCCCACAAAACTCAGGAATGACCCTCAGGCCTGCCGTGGAGAGGGTCTCTGCACCAGGCTTGCCTTTCCTCCCTCATCTCCCTGGAAGGGATGTCAAGATTCGATTGCAAATCTCCCCTAGGAGGACCCCCACGGGAGCCGGAGGTCCAGGGTGAGATTGTGAGTGCTGGCCCCGAGCCATCTGGGGGTGGGGGTCCCCAGGTACATCAGCGCAGCCGTTTCCAGATGAACTGAGGCGAGACCCAGTTGTGTATTCTGAAAGGTGCGCCAGGAGGGCAGCCTGGGGATGGGTGGAGTCCACCCTCAGGAAGGGTCCGTCTTCCCGGATCTCCTACAGAGTCACTGCTTAAAGGAACCTGCCATTTCTACAAAACTACAGGGGGGAGCTCATGTTCTGTCTGTCCATGCCTGACCTCTCCTATCTGCCTTAGAAGGAAAAACGGAAGATAATTGGTCTAGGTGATTAATTACTGCCATCATACATCGTCCACATCGTCTTCATCATTACAAAGAACTGAAAGATCACAGTACCACATCCAGGCTGAGACTTTGTAATTGAGGAAGAAGCTGCTGAGAGAGGAAGGAGGCCCCGCTGGGGAGGCTGGGAGCTGGAAGTCGCCCGGGCAGCTGGTCCACCCACCTCTCTGGCTTCCTTCACTCTCCTCCTTTTCATCTGCTTTCCCACGTCTCCAGCCTCTGCTTCAGTTATTCACCCAACTTCCTTTAATCTTTCATCCTTAACCCTAGACTCCAACCTATTTCCTGTTAGCAGACACTTGCAATCCATTGCTTTCACCCATTTGCTCGTTCACTGAGTCCTTAATGCCTGCCTACCTGTCACGTCAGATGACTGTTGCCTGAGACGTGCCATGACAGGTACCAAAGATATTGCAAGGAAGCGGATCTGCTCTGCATACTCATGAAACCCACAACCTGGGAGAGGAGCGGCCAGTGGATTTATATCAGCAGGCCATTCACTCTTGCATTCATTCATGTGATCAACAAGTAAGCATTGAGCTCCTACTGTGTGCCAGGGACTGAGCTATCCCCATGCACACCAGTTTACCTTCTTGCCAATACTTACCCTCTCCGTATGTGCCTTTGAAAGGAAAATAAAAGATAATTTGGCCCAGATAATGAATTATCATCATCATAACTGTCAGCATCACCAAACGAGAGTTCATGATTGAACATGAGTGGCACAGCCCTTCCCTGGTGGGATTCATGGTCTCCTTGGGGAGCCACTTAAGGGATGATTGTGAGCTTAGGAGACTCCCCGAGGAGGGATCATGGGAAAATATTTTTTGGGGGGATCTTGAGAAAATATTTTTCTTCTCCTTCTATTGCCGGTCTTTCTGTAAGTGCTTACTGCCAATTTCTGGAATAGATTTTGGTTACCCTTGGCAACATCTAAAGCAAGTAATAAGAGCCAAGGAGAAGCACACGTTCACACCCTAACATTAAATTATCCACACAGCCCTCTGAGTGTGTTGATCAGGACACAAAACAAGTTCCTTGCTAATTAGAAATGCTCTAGACTTCGTCGTTAAGAGTGGGTGTGTTGATTTTGGAAGGGGTCTTTTAAATTTTTTTTGATTTACCCTAAAATTTGCAAAATGTGTTATTTGCATAAACTAAGTTATTTTTAATTTGGGAAGAGGAAGATGCATGGATTCTTTCAAGTTTAATAAGACAATTCCCTGCCCTCTTATTCCCTCAGAATGAATTTAAAACATCTTCAAAAGACCTGCAAGCATGTACATGAGCTGAACTCAGTCAGCTCGCCAATCTCACCCTTCACCACTTCTCAGGTTTTGGAAAAGTGCTCCTGCCCTCAATGGTCCTTGTTCCTCTATCCCCCTGATGTGACCTCCCCCCTTCCACTCTCACTCTCTCCTTCCCATGTCCTCCAATCCTGGTCTTTCACTTCACTCTCTCTTCAAATAAGACTCTACATCTTCCAGAGAGCTTCCCTGGACCTTAGACCCACAGCACCCCATTTCTCTATCTTCCTATGTTCTCCATTCGGGCAGTAGAAAAATGTCACCATACTTCATTTAAATAACCTCTTTCCCCACTAGGCTGGGAACTCCATAACAACAGGCTCCCTGTGTCTATAGTGTTCACAAGTTACTCCTGAGCCAAGTACCTTAGCTGACAAATAAATAGTAGTTGAACTAATTAATGACTCAGAGTCATCAGTAAACATCATCTACATGAAGGATAATTCCATCAGTCATCTACTGCAGCGTAACTACCCAGAACACAGTAGCACTAATGGTAAGTTTTCATCCTCAAACTTACTGCTCGACAGGCAGCTCTGGTGCCTTTGTTTCAACCTGCAGGTCAGAGGTCAGTCAGAACAGCCCTGTTCCATATGTCTGTCATTCATTGGGGACCTGCAGGTCACCTGGGGCAAGCATTTCTCATGGTAATTGAAGAAGTGCAAGAGGTAGAGCGTAATCACGTGAGGCTAGGCCAAGCTTTTGCCTGTTTCATGTCCATTAGCATCTTATTATCAAAACCAGTCGTATGGACAAGCTCAGCTTCCACAGGAAGTAGGTGAGGGAGCAGAACAGCTGATTGACAGTGATCCAAAATATCATGATCATGAAGGCTCCGTCTCTGAAATATCCCACACTGGTTTCAAAGAAATTCTCTTTTGCTTCAAGGCAATTATTAAATAATTTCCACTCACAATGCAGAATGGCGGGATGCTTGTGAGATTCATAATTAGAAAATGAGTCACAGAACCTTCCACTAGGCACATGCAAAGAGGGTAAAACATTTATCCAGGTTGTGATCCCTTAAGAAGTTGGATCTTTATTAAAGACTGTGTCGCAGTGGGGACAAAGGTTTTGCAGGTAGACCTGGGTTCTGCCCTGTGCCAGCCATGTGATTCTGGTTCTCCTGGCTCAGGGGTATGGGGACAGAGCTGGCCTTGGGGTGGCTGCAGGGTAATATGGCGTGTGGCCCATGTGCCCCCTCAGCTCTGCTCTCTCCTCACATCCTTACACTCTTTGGCCCTTGTTGAGGCCAAGCTGTAGAGTGTGTGGTCCATCATTTGCTAGGAATCGTGTGTCATTAGCTGCTCTGTTTTATCTCTCTTCTGGGGGCTATTTTGACATGTGGTTCACTGAATGAAATCTTCAAGGAATGAAGTTTGACTTAGATCTCATTTCTTAGAGCTGATTATCTTATCCATCTAATTTGCATTACTTTCCCCCTCGTCCTGTCCCCTCAACATTTAACAACTCCAAAGGGCTTCCGAACCATCTCTGCCTGCTTACAGCCTGGAGTGCTCACCCTGCCCTCTCCCCCCCCCAATGGTGGCCTCACACTGGCACCCTATGGCTCACGGCCCTACCCTCACCCCCACATGCGGGCACCCTGATGCTACGCTAACACTGTCTAAATCCAGAGATCCCATCTGTGAGCCAAACCACTCACTGGATTTTCTGAATGTGCGTCAGGTTGGCATCTCAGATATAATGTATTAAATACTTGGCTTAGTCTCCATTCCCCAAGCCTAAACCTCTTCCTGTGTTCCTTAACTCAATGAATGGCATCGTAAGCCACCCAACCACAAAGGCCGGAACTGCAGGCTTGCCTGATTTGTCCTGTTCCCTCATTGTCTAATCCACCCAGTATTATGTATAGTAGTCAAGATGGTTTTGACTACGGTGTAGCATAAAACCCCACCACAAACCAGCTTAAACAGGAAGAGAACGTCATTATTTCATGTGACGATTAGTCTGGAGGAGGGCAGACCAGGCAGGCACTGGGTGTCCAGCTGCAGAACACTTCACTTCAATTCTCTTGGCTTCTGTCTCCATGCTGCCTGTGTGAGCTTCGTTGCCACACGGACCACAGATTGCCCACCACAACTGGGGGCATGGTTGTCTATAAAGACACCCAGCACTTCCCTTGGCAGAATGGACTTTTCCAGGAGTGAGAGACCCTCCACAGACATCGCCTGGCCTTTGTGGGCTCCACGGTCCACCCCTGGACCACTCACCAGCAGCACAACGGGTCCATCCAGCTTGGTGCAGGCCACCACGCTGACGGCTCTCCCTCCCACGTCTTTGACAACAGCATCTAACGAGTCCCACACACATGGCCTCCTCAACCCTTTGGCTTTTTGTTGCTGGAGTCACTGCCTCAGTGAGGACATTCAACACCTCTCACGTAATTATTAATTTTGGTCCTACTGATTTTCTCACTCTGAGCTCACTACACCTCCCCATCCCAATCTTTCTTCAAATGTTCAGCAAATAGCCTAAGAGAGCTCACATCACGCCACTCACGTCTCAGAAAACACTTGCCTCTTCTCCTGGGATGACGTCTAGACTGAAGAACTGGCACTCAGACTCCTCAGACCGCAGCTCCCTGCCCTTCCCGCGCCGTGTCCTTGAATCCTGGGGGTGCGTGCCAGGCCTGCCTTCATTGGCATTAGCCAGGCGCTGTGCCACGTCCGCCCCTTGTGTTGCTCAGCGGCTCTGCATGGCTCTCTGTGAGGCAGACACCGTTGTCACTGTGCTTTAGAGAAAGGGAAGCTGAGATTCAGGCAGGTCAAGTAATTTTCCAAGGCCACCTCCAGAGTTCTACGAATGCCCAGTATGAGATGAGGTTTAGAATCAGGGAGGACTGATTGCAAAGCCGGTTCTCCCAACCCCTCCGGCAGTCACCCACCTCCTGCCTGCATCTGGAATCTACTTCTCATGCCACACTTCTTAAATCTTTCTTGAGGAAGCCCAGTGAAGTTCTGTATTCCCAGGTTCACTAAAGTTATCACCGAGAGGAACGTCTGCCTCTCCACTGTACCCTCCAAGCCCTATTTCTCCACCTCTCTGGCACCAACATCAGAGTGTGCAAGGACCCCTAGTTGGTTGTCAATAAGTGTATCATTCTCACTTCCTCCTGACAAAGACCAGCTCTTCTCTTAATTGCTTCATTCTTCACAGGGTTGTAGAGCAACAATCTACACTCTCAAAATTGTCTACTTATTTTTTGAGAACACACTCAGGAGAGGACCCCACCCACAGTCACCATGTGATGAAGGTATTGAAGGTACAGTTGCTACCTGCAAGGAATTCATCCTCCAGTACAAGAGGTAGACATGCAAGCTAATGATTTCAGTTCTAAGGTTCTACATGAGCATCTTTGATTGAATTGGTTTCAGTACTGCACTCTGCAGGTTTGTACTTTGACCATGTATTGACCCCTTACTAGTGGCTTAAAAGTCTTGCATGCGCATTTTCAAAAGAATTAGGATATTACTCCTCCACTGAAGCTTCTTCTTTTGCCAGAGGAAGACTTACTAGTGAAATAAACCGGGCTTCTCTCCAATCCTACACCCACTGCTCCCTGGGACAACATGGGATTTGGTATCATGGGAAGTCAGGTATGTGTAGACTTCCTCACACTCTCTGCTCTCTCCTGTGAACAGGCTTGCAGAGCCCGTGTGCTCTCTGCTGCTCTCACCCTGGGGCAGCTTGCCTCACGGCTCACTGAAGCATCCCACATTCGGTGCCTATCACGATTCTCTGCTTTTTGACCCAGAGCCTTCAGGGTGGCAGGAGCCTTATGGGTCTAGACTCAAGTGTAGCACTAAAGTGTGGGGGAATTGCCATCAGTGGAAAAACACAGCCTGTGCAGGTCAAGACCTCTGGATGGATGCCCCCCACCTCCAGTTCTTCAGTGGACAGGTCTCGAGGGTGTGGCACAATCTGGCTGAATCAAATCTTGTTGGTTATTTTGCTGAAACATGAAAACCCATCCTGACATGGGATTTTCCTTTTTTTCTCTTTCTTACTTTCCCCACTTCCTTGTTCCTTCTATTGGACGATTTCCCAAATAAACTTACCAGAACCCAGTACCATAATCTCAGTATTGGTTCCAATCCAAGAGGTCTCTTCCCATGAGCATTGGATAAACAGTGTGACTCACTCCGTGAGGACCTTGCCCATCTCAGAGTGAATCTCGTGGCTGGATGGTTGGAACGTGCCAGTTAGCTGAGACTGAGTCCTATGGTCAATCCAGGGATAAACGTTGTAGTCACCCCCTCCAATGTCACATATGCAGACAGTCAGGGTATGTGCCTATAGAAAAATCATAGATTTCCTGAAGAAATGACCACGAGTGCTAGGTACACTCAACAACTGATGTGCATTATGTGAGTCACTAAGAGTCCCTTCATCCACGGGAGCACAGGTGGCCCTGTAGGAAAAGGAAACCACAGCATCTTTACCATGGACAGGATATCATTGCCTGTTAGAGTTCAAAGTGACCTGGGGAATGACCTCAGACTTCTCAAGTTCTTGCAGAAGAAGTTCAAAGAGATTAAACTCATTTGCCTCGAACTGTGCAGCCAACAACTGCGAGATCTAGGTGGGGGACCAAGAGTCCAACTTTCCAGTGCTGAGTTAATCACATTGTAAAACTCAAGGTGGTTCTGCCTGCCCACGCCTCCTGTAGGGGCTGCTTCCTCAGGGAGCCCAGCAGCTCCCCTAGGAGGACTGCAGAATTAGCCTTAGAAGCCTCCCTTTGTTACAAAAATGATGGTCTTGGCTCCAAGTCAGGCCCATTTCTGGATTTACTAATTCACTCCATTAAGTCTAATCTGTGTCTACAAAGAAAAATGTTGCCTCTTGATTTACTTAGCTTACAAGAACATATTTCTTTTTATACACAGAGTGCTTGGGACAGTCCCTGAGTCAGCTCCCGGCTGCCCTTCCTTCATGATGATTTAGGACACAGTACAGAAAACGGGCTTGAAGAGAAGGAGGCGCAGACTTGTCTGGAAGCCTTCCCGACAGAGGGCCAGGGGCTCTTGGGTCTTGAAGGGCATGGGAAGGTGTGCGGTGGGATGGCAAGGTGGAGAGCAGAGTGTTGGGGAAGGGGCATCTTATTTTGAGATAAGGACCAAGAAATTCATTTGAACGACTTGATATAACTATGAACATGAACAGCAGGGAAAGACGTCTCCAAAATGACCTGATGGCAGCTGCAGGGGAGGAAAAATTCAAGAAAGGGAAGGTAAATTTAATAAGCCATCAAAAGGAATAGAAAAAAGAGTTTCAGCTTATTATCAGAGGGGTAAAGACAGCCAACGCAACTATCAAATGCTGGGGAGAGGACAGCAGAGCAGGGGAAGCAATCCATCAGGAAATGGAGTTTAAGCACAGCACCTGGAACCGCTGAGACCGACAATAGAATAAGTAGGAGCAGAGATGGAATGAAAAGAGCCTGTTTCTGAATAGTGGCATTAAGACTGGGGAGGGAACAGCATTCAATTCCACCATGAGCTCTCTGTACTATTGGAATCATTACTGTGTGCACACATTGCTTTGAAATTTGAAAAACAAATTCCACAATTCAGCAGTTAACCCCAGGGCACCCGTGTGGGTCCCTTCTCTGCATTAAGCCCTGTACCATGCATGGCCTGAGAGTCGGACGAAGGAGACAGCAAGGGGTTAAGTGTTGGAATGGAGGGGTCTTTCTGCTTGGGAGGAAAACAAGGACATGGGAGAGATTTCCCAATGAAAGAAAACAGCAGGCAGATATTGAAAAATGAAGAAGAATCCACCAAATTAAAAAGGCAGCAAGGACACTGGAGGCAGAGATCAAAACACCGGAGGCAAGAAATGCCATGAAATCTTTGAGCGCCTGCGGGCTGTACAATACTGCCGGTATATTTGGTACTGGATTTTAAGTCTGCAGGGACAAATCAGGAAGGGCACCTAGGACATATTAGAGGGGCTAAATTGTCTTCCGCAGGCCAGAGATCAAAAACTCAAATACACCCATCATTGGGCAGATGACAGAACTAAGAGGGAAAGGAAAGACTATGAGTAAAGGAGACAGCATCATATGTCCTGACTGGAGCAGATGTTTAGATTTTCTAGTTTCTCAAATAAACCTCACATCAAACTTTCTATGCAAACTTTTTTAATTTCAAAGTGTTGGCAACTTTATGAGTTAGGTTGTGCTCTGCTCTGCTGTGATAACAAAGAAGCCCTCGATGCTCATAGTGCAACATGATACAGGTTTGTTTCCAACTCAGAGAAAGTCTAATGTGGGTGAAACAGCTCTCTTCCATGTTCATAGAAGAAGGAACCCAGGGTCATCAAGGTCATTGAAGCTGCAGCAGAGGTGCACCTTGCCTCTTGAGACTATTGGCCCAGGTCGCTTGCCCTCAATCTAATTTAAAGGGAGACTAGGAAACATGGGTATTCTGTGAACAGTTGCTTGTTTCTGCCCCAGCAACTAATGCAAAATGTATTTGTATATACTACATGATCCTATGAATAATGATTGGTTTGGTAGAGGGTGGAAGTTTAAGAAGGTCTCTGCCATATTCAAAGAGTATTTTTTAATAATCTCACATTTTTATTTTGTGAAAAATGATTCCATAAACAGTGTGACAGAATGACCTGGAGGGGCGTTACTAGAAGTAGGAGAGCTGCTGACATTGCCTCCAGGATCAATACTTAGAGAAGAAACAGGACAGGCATGTGGGGATCGAGGAGAAGAGGATCTCACAGTGATATGGACCCTCTGGGTTTACAAATAAAGAGGAGGATGCTCATCAGGTGTGTGGGACTCGCCCAAGGTCGCCCAGTGTACAGCGGCTGGGCAGAGCCTCCCGTGGTCCAGCACACCCTTGTGTTGCGTCGGTGGAATGGAAGGAAGGAAAACAGAAGGAAATGTGAGATGTCCCCTTTGGGAAAGAGGCTTTGGGGAGCTTATCTAATGCAAACACTCAGCACCATTGGATTTTGTTCATAACTGATTTTAAATGCGAGCCTCCTCAAAGATATCACTTTCTTCTTAACTTATAAGACCTGCCAATGGGTAAACATCAAACAGATAATGTATTCATTTTTTAACCTTGATTTAGACTCTTTTCCTATTATCTTCTGGGAAATCCTCAGCTTAAGAAAGAAATATTTTTATCTTCCTCACCTCTAAACGTGTCCTGCGCTGGCACAGCATAAGCATTCTAATCAGCGCGGCTCCCGACCATCTGTGATGAGATTTCCACGGGAGGATTCATCTCAGTCTCTAATGCTCAGAAGTAGTTAATCCACTTGAGCCTAAAGCAGAAATAAAATGCAGAAAGGAAAATGTGGGAAGGAAGGAAAGCAGAAGTGAGTGTGTGTGAGTGTGTGTGAGTGTGTGTGTGTGCATGTGTGTGCATGTGTGTACATGTATGTGAATGGATTAAAAATAACAGTGATTTTTTTTAGCCTTAAAGCCTCAGAGAACATAATATATCCATATAAGAGCACAAAAGATTAGCGTTAAGCAAAAAATTTTGAAATTAATTCTATGGAGGTTTTGTAGCAAGCCCAAGGCTGGTCTTTTTACGTCATCGTTTTAGTTAATCTGCTTTGCTCCCCCACATGATAGTCAGTATCACTCCCATTTTACAAATAAAGAACCAGAGATTCACAAACCTACCAGCTTTCAAGCTCACAGAGAATCTTTGCTATTTCAACTCAAAACTCGGCTTTTACTCCTTCCTTCATCCTTGGTACAGTCTTATATTTGGGATCAACGAATATTTATCAAATCTTTACCATGAACCTCCAGTTCTGGCACAATCCATCTCCTTTCGTCTAACCCAGTCCTGTGAGGTCACTGTTGTTATGATAGCTGATGACAACAGAGGAACAAGGAGCTCAGAAGGAGAGGGCACTGCCTGGGGGCTCATCCTAGGGGCCAATGTTGGTGAGGGAGCTCAAGTTCCAAGGTCCTGGCCCTCTTGATTGTGGTACTTTTCTGCTTTTTGGAAGAAGCTTCCTGATAAGGAAGACTCTCCAGGTCTCCTGGCCTTTCTGTTTGTCTAGAGGACCTGCTGAAAGAGAAAAGTGGGAGCTGGGAGCACCTGACCATCACAATTACTGGGGACATACGGGTTATCAGTGTCTATCCTTCCAAAAGCAGAAAGCATGTTTTTAACGGAATGGCTGGTCATAATGACATGCTTAGGGGCCATTTTTTTTTTTGGTGAAAAGACAAAAATATGGCGATGTGAAGCTGGTCTCTAGGGCATCTTTGTTAGCAAGGTTTCAGCCAATATTAGAAACTTTAATTTTCTCATATGCAAAATGCCACTGTTGAGCATAATCACATGGATTATGAATCTGGATCATAGATCCATGAGACCCAGCAGACAATAAAAAATATATGCTACAAAGGCAAAGAAGCAGGAAAATGTGACCTAGATACACATGTGAATTGTTGTGCTTTGCATATGAGGGATCTCCCCAAAAGCTCATGTGTGAACTACTGCAGGAATAAATAATTAGATTACAAGAGGTGACATAATTAGATTATAACAGTTATGACCTAATTAGTGGATTAATCCACTTTATGGGTCAATCATTTGAATAGACCACGGGGTAGTAACTACAGGCAGGTGAGTTATGGCTGGAGAAAGTAGGTCACGAGGGGCTTCTTGAAGATTATATTTTGTTCCTTTGTCCCTGAATACTCCCACATATTCTCCCTCTTTCTCTCTCTCTCTCTTCCCCAGTCCTCTGCTATAATACCCCTCCCGTATAATGTTCTGCCTCACCTTAAGCCCAGCGCAACAGAGTCAGCTGACTGTGGACTGACATCCCTGAAATCATGAGCTCAGATAAACTTTTATTCCTCTTAGTTGCTCTGATCAGGTATTTCTGTCACAGCCACAAGAAGCTGACTAGCACTGTAATCCACAGAAACTGTCTCTGAGATGCCTCAGATGATGGAATGAGTTGACAAGAACTTTGAAAGAGCTATCAAAATTGTGTTCAAGAAAGGATGCACATTTAAAGGAATAGATTAGAAATCTCAGCAGAGAAATGAAAACTACATGGAAAAAAATACAGGGAAGATCTAGAACTTAAAAGGAGGATATCAGAAGTGGAAAATTCACTGAACGACTGTGCCAAGGTTTGGCTCCACATATTGCACAAATTAATAAGAAAACATAGGTAATATCGGCAACTGTGAATATAGATTTATACTTTTAGTTTTAGTATTATCCCATATTGTTTTGTAAAGATGAAACTCTGTTTTTAGATGCATAGTTGTGTTGCCCAATTTTATGTGACAACATGACTTGGTCATGAGGTACCTGGATAATTGGTCCAACGTTTTCCTGGTGTGGGGGGTGGTTTGTGGATCTGTGATGGTGTTTGTGGATAAGATTTACACTTCTCTGTGTGATACACTACATCCTACAGTAAAATTGTGTTTTCTTTAAACAGTCAATTGCCAGAATTGGAAAAAAAGTCAATTATATGCTTACCCTCTTATTTAACATTTCTGTTGGGCTTCATCCCTTCTGTTAAATACACATTTCCTTGTGTTATTATTTCCCTGCAACCTGAGAAGTCCTTTAGACTCTATAGATTGCAGGTCCATCGACTTTGCACTCACTGAGCTTGACTTTTACCTAACATTGTGCGGGCTCCATCCCAGTCCTTGTGGGGTGTATATTTGCAGAAAGGGATATGTTTATTCTACCTTCAGGCTTGCTCCATTGGCTCTTGGTCCCCAAGACTGGGTGGAAATTCAGCTACACCATTATTCTTATCATTACTTTCCTGTATGAAATGTGTTTTTTTATTCTCTAGTTAATATCCAGGTTTTTACTTATCTTTGCTTTCAACTGATTGTTGGAATTCTTTAAATTGTTTTTGTTTTAAGCTTTCATTTGACTCTGAGCTTTCTGAGTTTTTCTTTGTATTTATCCTATTTGGAATTTGCTGCAAAATTTGGGTCTTCAGTTTGATGTTTCCATCAACTTTGGGGACACTTTTGCCTTTATTGATTTACATATTTTTGCTTCACTGGCCTCATTCTCTTTTCTTTCTACAAATTCAATCACCAATTGTTAGGCCATTTTGTGTATGCTATCAAAAGTTCCCGTGGCTCTATTTCCTTTTCTTGTACTTTTATAAGATTGGAATTGGGTGGAAGAAATCTGATTTGAGTTTTGTTTTTCATTTAAATATTGGACATTCTAGCTGCCTTCAAACTCCATGTAAATTTTAGAATTAATTTTTCAATGCTACAAAAGTAATCTGGTTGATGTTGCATTGAATCAATTGATAAATCAATATTATAATCCTATTGCAAATCCCAAGATACTAGAAAGATGAGAGATGATTTTTGATGCAAGAATTTTAAAAATAGATTATCAACTTCATGAAATAAGCACAAATAGAACAGTTATCAAGAAAAAAACAAATTTCATAGATATATATCTGAATATACATGTGATCACAATAAATATAAGCCAAATCAATCAACATTTTAATGGAGATTATCAAAACAACAATTAAAAACTATTTTCACCTCTCATTGACCCAAGGCATACCAAAAATAACTATAAAGAAACATTAGATATATAGGTAGGAAAAATGCATATGATACACATTCTAAGCAATACATTTTTTCTCAGAGGACATAAAAATAAGTTTTTGTTTTTTTTAAAAAAAGAATTTAAGTAAACAGCTGCTACTGTTTGGAAATGAGGTGACCCCTGAAAGCTCACATGTGAGACAATGAAGGAATGTTCAGAGGTGGAATGGTTTGATTATAAAAGCTGTTAACAGTGGATTAATCCATTTCGTAGATTAATTATTTGAATGGATTCAGGAGAGGTCATTGGGAGCAGGCAGAGTGTGCCCGGAGGAGGTGCCCTGGGAGTGAGAGCACCCCAGCTCCTGTACCCAGGTGCTGTCTGTGCTCCCTACCTGCCATGTCCTGAGCTGCTTTCCTCCACACGCTCTTCTCCATGATGTCTGCCTCACTTTGTGTCCACAGCAATGGAGTCATCCTGCCTCGGACTGATCCTCTGAAACCATGAGCTGAAATTACTTTTTCCTTCTCTAAGTCATTCTCTTTGGATATATTGGTCACAGCAACAGAAAACTGACAAACACAATAGCATTAATAGAAGAGAAGTTGCTCACTACTTACTATTAAACAAGAGTAGTATTTGGTACCTAATGGATATCAATGAGTAGTTCTTGAATAAGTAAGTATAAAGACACATATACAAAGAAGAAAAGTCATGATTTCAATATTTTCCCAACAGAAACTTGTAAGAAACACTGAATAACTAGAAAGTACATAAATTTTTGAATAAGCAAATTAACAATGCACCCAACAAATAGAGGCATGAACTTTACAGAAATGACCATTCATTAAGTGTTGAAAGCAGTCAACAGTCAATGTGACTGAAGCCACCACTCCTCACACTTGTTGTGCATGAGAATCACCTAATGAGCTTATTAGGTCACATGGTACCTGGGGCGAATCCCTAGAGGCTCCACTCAGAACATTTTGTGGGAGCTTGAGAATCGACTTTTCTAACAAGCTCCCAGGGGATGACAAGGGTGCCGGCCCCAGAGCCATTCTGTGACAGCATATTCTCTGAGAGTGACTTCAATCACTTCAAAACCAGAAATGAACAAATATCTTTTTTAAGTTAACAAGCAAAAGCATATGACTGAAACTTTTAAAAAATATTCTCCCTTAATTACTTGGAGGTTAAGAAAAAATATCACAATGAAAAATTGCAGAATAGTTTGAAATGAACCGTGAAAGCACTGAGTGAAAAGCTGAAAGATGGAGTGCGTGTGATACGGAGAAGGAAATGGCCTGACATGTTTTTATTTATAAAAACAAGCCATGTGGGAATTAAATGAGCTATGGGTTCAATTCAGGAAGCCAGGAACAAACAAACAAAAACATAGCTCAACTTGTGGTAATGAAGAGCCGGCTTGTCACAGGCCGGAACCCCTGTGGAGGCACAGAGAACGAGTGGATTCATTATAAAAATAACTAAGATGGATGTATCTGAGAGCCACCGAGGGAGCAGCACGTGAGCCCCTGAGAGGAGGCAAACGAGTGAGCCTTTCTATGCCACTTTGTGTCCCATTGTCCTGCAAAGCACTGACAGACTTTTTACCCATATTCCAGGTAAACAGGCCACGCAATAGAATACAAGGAAGTCCTAATGAAAACTCCAATTTCAGCACTCTCCCAGGGCAGGAGAAAGCCAATGAACCCCATGGTTTCTGGGAGAGCTAATACTTGAGGATCAAAGATGCCACTGATGGGAAAATACAGAGCCTGGCAGCCTCTGCCACCCCACCCAAGACGTTCCTAAGTGGGGAAGCCAAGGAGCTGGACAGGTGTGGTGCTGAGATATATAATTTACATTTCTGGGTGGCCAAGAAAGATGGATTCCAATGAGTCATCCAGATGTTATCTAGAGACCCCCGAAAAAAAATAAATGTTAGGAATATGAATGAAGAAAAGAAAAGCAAATTAAGTATTACAAAGAGTACAACCCAATTTCAAAACAGTTTAATTACTTATTTGGTTATGGAGGATTCATAAACGGAACTAATCAACATCTATAGGATGCCATATGCAGCCATTATGGCAAACACAATCTTTTGAAATGTGCATTTATGTAACATTTACTACATTATGGGCAATAAAGCAGTCTCTGAAAATTTCAAAGATTAAAATAATTTATAGTCTCACTGAACTGGGAATAAGCTAGACAGCAATTATATAAAGACAAAACAGGTTCAAATGCAGACCCACTGGCATATCTACAGCCTCAGCAACTCAGGAGGCTGAGACAGGAAGATCACAAGTTAGAGGCCAGCCTCAGCAACCTAGGGAGAGCCTGTTCCCGTTTGTTCTATGTGTATATAGCACCAAATGAATTTAGAAAGTAAGGCAAACACTCAGAGCTGGGAAGGTAATTCAGAAGTAGAGCACTTGCCTCAAGTGTGGAGTCCTGTATTCAATTCCCAGCACCACCAACAACAAAAAGAAAAGGCATGTTCTTATAAACAATGCACAGATCAATAAAATAATCCTAAAACTGAAATGAGAAAATGGTTTGAAGTAAATGGTAATGATGTTATGGGCCTGGCTCTATGGGAAATGACCAGACTCCATTTTGCCCTGAGACTGCACATCAGGTAAGAAATGCTTCTCCCAGGGAAAGCCCCACCTCTGTACCCATCAACAGTTGCTTAACAGCATGTTTGGCAGCACAAAATGGCGATTCTTATACAATGTAAAAGTGTTCTGTCTTTGGTTCCTATTTTTCTTGGACAATGTACCCTGTCAGAGATTGATTTTCTAGATGTTAGCAACCATTCTTTACCTTGAACTCAACTAGGAACGTTTTGGCTCACCCTCTTTTCTGTTTATGATTTTAGATCTCATGACATTTGTTTATGGTTTTGAGACATGGCAACAACCACTTAGGCTTTAGTATTTTGAACTATAAAAGGTTACTCAAACCCCAGGAGGGGGTCGAAGGTGTAGGCTTGCAGCCTATCCATTGACCCACCAGCTGGTGAATAAAGTTTCCATCTCCTGCTTTAAGATCGTCTTGGGTGATTTATTGCAATCTGGCCTTAACAATGAAAATAAGATTATCAAAACATATCGTAAAATTTTAATTAAATTTGTAATCCTGAACACATGCCTTAGGAAAGAAAAAAGTTGGAAATTCAAGAATCTTATGTGTTCATCTCAACAAGTTTGAAGAAGAATGGAAAATTAAGACTTTCTCAAAAAAGGAACAAAATTGGAACAAGTGTAGAAACTAACAAAATAGGGGACATAGGAGGTAAAATTAACACAAACAAAAAACATTTGAAATGAAGCATGCAATCAATAGGTAGTTTGAAAAAATTATCAAGAAAAGAATGATGGAGCTATGAATTATAAATATGGGGAATGGAAACGGGATTTTGCTACAAATGGGACCAACATTATTTTGAAAAGTATAAATGACAGTTTGTCCATAGGTTTGAAAATTTACTATTTTCTGAAACTGACCTAAAAAAAATAGAAAATGTGCACAAACTTAAATCAATCCTATCAATGTTATAAGACATTTCTAATCTTCCTAAATAAAAATTATCTCAGTCAATGAATTCTTCCAAATGCTTAAGGAAGAAAAAGATCATAACAATTCTTCTAGATAGTAGTAAAATAAGAAATTCTTTTCACCTCATTCTATCATACCTATTTAGACTTGACACACGTGGCAAGAAGATTGCCAGAAAGGAAATAGCAAGTTAATCTGTCTAGAAATCATGAAAATTTCATATTTTATATCAATAAAACCATTGGTGAAATAATGACCATGTCACCAAATTAGGAATAAAATAAAATTTTCCCTTAAGGTAATAGATGAAATCTACATTGAAATGTGGGCGCACGCACACACACACACACACAAAAAAAAAAACAAAACAAACCCTGATTAAACAGTGTTATTGATGACAAGGTATTGAAAGTTTTCCTTCATGAAACTGGGAACAAGTCAATAATGCACAAAACCAGTTTTATTAAACATTGTACATAAAGTCCTACAAGCCTGCAACTTCAGGTGCAAGTTCAAAATTACAAATAGGCATGTGAAAAGACGTTCAAAGCAATGTGTCATTAACAATCATAAATTAAGACAGCCAGGAGATGTCACCACACACCCACAAGGAAGGGCAAATCCAAGGGGCTGATAACACCAAAAGCAGGTGGAGGGACCATGGGAGGTGGGACATGGGTGAAAGGAACAAGCCCTTGGAGGCCTGCTTTTGGATATTATAGCTTGTCCCTACCCTCCTACCCTTCTCTCCCTCTCTCTCTCTCTCTCCCTCTCTCTCTCTCTCTCTCTCTCTCTCTCTCTCTCTCTCTCTCTGCTCTTGGCCACCAGGAGGTGAGCCACTCTGCTCCCATCCTTCCGCCAGGATGTTCTGCCTTGCCTCAGGCCCACCTTGGAGCCTCCAACCATGGACCTAAACCTCGGAAACCATGAGCCAAAGGAAATCTTTCCTCCTTTTAAGTGGTTTATGCAACTGCAGTGAAAACCTGAAGGACACAACCAGGCTAAGGCTGCATGGCCAGTGAGTCTGGAAACAGTCAAGGTCACCAAAAGTAAGCAAGGTCTGGACAGCTTCCACCCCGGAAGAGCCTCAGGAGACACATCAAGGCAGCGTGGGTCCAGGACGAGTGCTGGACAGAGAAGGCCTCCCGGGGAAACCCAGGGCGCCTCATATGGGGAGAGCTGCGGAAACTGAACCAGCTTTGGACTTCAGGAATAACTTCTTGATATTATTGCATTAATTGTAACAAAGTCCCACACTGATGTGAGGTGTTAATAAGAGGGGAGCTGGGTTAGTGGGGATTATGGGACCTACATTGGGCCTTCTCAATTCTTCTATAAGTCTAAAATTTCCCCCCAAATGAAGTCCATTGAAATCTGTTAAAATAATCAGTGATACCTGCATTTCTTGTTGTAGCTCATTAGAAATTAATTTTTAAATATGCCATTTAGGATATCATTTTACAGTTCTCAGGAAAAGATGTGCAATTAAATATACACCAGGCTCCTACATTAAAAACTTCAAAACATTTTAACAAACCGAATAATATCTTAATAAATATTGTGTCTACAGGAAACCTAAGTGTCTAGCATTTTCTGCATCAGTGACTCAAGGTGGTAAAGGTGGCAACCCTCTCCGAAATAATCCACGTCATGAATGCAATTCAAATCAATATGACAGTATGTATATTATACAACCTTAAAAAGATTGTATAAAATAAATTAAATGTGAAGAACTACTTGATAGCAAAAATTTTTATTATGCTGAAGACATTCAGATAATACATGTTGGTGCAAGAATAAACCATGGGACATAATTGGCTCTAGATTCACAGCTCCACACCCAAAGACAGTCTGCTTAGTTCCTGAATCAGTTCACTGTCCACATGAAAACACAACCACACAATCAAAAAATAATAAGAACCTTGACTTCCACCTGTCAGTCTGCAAAATGATCACAAATCTACATGTGAATTGCAAGGAAAGACAGCCACACTCCTGTGAGCCAACAGGGGAAAATAACTTAGGGACCTTTGACCAAGGCAGGGTTCTTCATGTGAAAGTCACCGCTTCTGTAGGAGAAGACTAGAAACTAAAATATAGACGGCTCTGTGCCTTCCTGTATCCCAATGACTCTTAAATTTGGTCTTTTGATATTGTCCCATAATTCTTGGATGTTCTGCTCATGGTTTCTTAGCAGACTTGCTGAGCTGTCTATGTTCTTTTCCAGTTGAAATACTTTGTCTTCATTGTCTGATGTTCTCTCTTCTAAGTGATACAAAATGTCATATAAGAGGTAAGGAGGGGTAAGTCAAGAGAATACAAATGGAAGACATGATTTACAGTAGAAGGGGTAGAGAGAGAAAAGGGGAGGGGAGGGGAGGGGAGGGGAGGGGGGATAGTAGACAATAGGACGGACAGCAGAATACATCAGACACTAGAAAGGCAATATGTCAATCAATGGAAGGGTAACTGATGTGATACAGCAATTTGTATACGGGGTAAAAGGGGGAGTTCATAATCCACTTGAATCAAACCATGTAATATGATGTATTAAGAACTATGTAATGTTATGAACGACCAATAAAAAAAAAATAAAAAATAAAAAATAAAATATAGACGGCACTAAAATCAAGAACACTCATTTATATCCAAAAACACTGTTAAGAGAATGAAAAGAAAAGCCATTAGATAACAGAAAAGATAAAAACCTGACCCAAAATGTACAATTTTCACAAATTGATGAATAAAAGACAAACAACCGAATTAAAAAGTCAATTAAAAAAAGTGGATATGTTTCAAAGAAAAGGCAACAAGCATTGAACAGGTGCTCAATGAATGGTTCGTTAGTGAACTGCAAATTTAAATTAAAGGAGATGTCCCTACCCAGCCCCAGAGCTGACACGGCTAGAAAACCTCCGTTACAAGCCCTGTTACGGCTGTGAAACAATCACCATCCCCCTTCTCTGGAAAACCGTCTGGCAGTATCGACGTAGACAGAAATCATGGCTCGACATTTCCACATCCAGACATATATCCAGCCGACCTGCTTCCCAATGAGCTGAAGGCAAGTGCAAGATTAGCCCCACTAACACCGTATCTATAATATCAAAAATGTGAACTTCCATGTAGTATGAAATGGAAAAAAAATCACAGCACAGTTACCTCCTAGTGTCTCTGGGGGATTGGTTGCAGAACTTCCTATGGATACCAAAATCCACGAATGCTTCAGTTTCTTATATAAAATGTACACTATTTGCACACACAAATACCTAACCTACACACATTGTCCCATATACTTTACAGTATCTCTAGATGACTTATAATACCTAATACAAGGTAAATGCTATTAAATAGCTATTATACTATATTATTTTAGGGAATAGTGACAAAAAAGTCATAGATGTAATTTTTTGATATTTTAATCTACAGCTTATTGAATCTGTGAATAAGGATCCCAAGGATACAGAAAGCTGATGGTATGTTTATTATTTGTCACAAGCAATATTATATATCAATGAAAAATATAATATACATATATGTACAACAAAATGGGTTTAAATTACAACATACTATTGGATTGAAGGATCCAGATCCAAAGGAGTGAATACTCTCTAACTGATCGACATTCTTTGCAAAAAGTTCATGAGACTAGAAGGTCAGTTGGTGATTATTTTCATAAAGGAGGTGAAAGTGAGCAGGGCATGTGCTAAGTCAGTTTTTCACCTCTGAGACCAAAATATCTGACAAGAACAACTTAGGGGGAGAAGTTTATTTTGGTTTCCAATCTCCAAGGTTTAGTTCACATTGGTGAACAACAGTGGTAGAGGACTTGCCCAGTAAGCATGAGACCCCGGGTCCCTAAGGCAAGGTGGGACATCGTGACATGAGGGTATGGTGGAGGAGAGCTGCCCAGCTCCTGAGAGCCAGGAGGGGGGTACTGGCGAAGGGGCCAAAGGGAAGATGCACCCCTCTAGGGCAGCCCTGGTCCCCACCTCCTCCAGCCCTGCCCACCTGCCTGCAGTCATCAGCTGAGCAGTCCACTCAAACTACCGTGGGCTGTCCAGGTTACCTAACTGGGTTGCTTCTGAGTCTCCCTGCACCAACAGGACACTTGGGGGCATCCCATAACCTAATCAGAGCAGGGCACCAGGGGGTTTCCAGGCTGCTGATGCTCTCCCTGATCTCCTGATCGGTGCTGTGGTTACATGCATGTGTTCATTTTTTTTAAATAATCAGGCTTATATTTATAATTTACATACATTTCTGTATGCATAAGACCTAAAAATAATAGAAACAGAAATGACAAAGACGGGAACAAAAATTCATGTGATGAAAAATTAAAAATATAAAGGAGATCAATAAACCAAAATTTGTTGGAGGGGGGTAATAATACTTGAGAGGCAAATCTGGGGTATGAGGGAGAAGCTCAGTGGTAGAGCTCCTGATTAGCACGTACATGGGTCCCCAGCACATCTCCCCCCCCCACACCCCAAAAGGAGGCAAACCTGTAACCAATCTGCTCAAAATATAAAGGGAAATAATGTTTTAAAATAATATTTTTTTTGTTCCAAAAATAAAGAGAAAAATTTTAATGTACTTTCCTGGCCTTTCTGATCTTGTGTGATAGCTGTGTTTGAGACATCTGTTCTCAAGTGCTTTTAACTCATAGCTAAAGTTTATTTGTGTCTTTTCTTTCCATTAATCCAGAGGCCATGGTCTGTTGTCAGCGACTCCACATCCTGGATTTACATAATAGAAGACGTGCCGTTCACTCCAGAACCTCAATAAAAATTTCTCAGCACATTTGTCTCTCTCGCATCATTACCAGTTATGACGATGACATCATGAAAAACATTAATCCTAAACATTCCCAGTACTGAATTTAACTTGAAGTGCATCTGCTTCTCCTGAACAATAGCTGTGTATTTAGCTCCTGGTCTTCATCTGCTGTGCATTAATCCCATCAGCTACTGAGTTTCCAGTCAGTGTTGGCCACAGGGCTGGACCTGTGATTAAACCAAACATAAATACGGCCCCTGTCTTGCAGGGCTTCTGCTTCTGTGGTACTAAGACACAGATGTACACAGAGTACAGAGTGCCACAGGCCACAATAAAAATATGTCTGGTGTCATCTGATGACTCAGAACAGAAGGTAAGTTTGTACAAAGGATGGAAGATGGTTGGAGGAAGCGTTCCCACCCTCTGAGCCTAAGCCCATGAGGATTTGGCCTGATAACCACAGGGAATGAGCTGGAGATAGGACAGGGAGAAGCAGGAGCCTGCAGCCCCCAGCCCTGTACCGCGAGCAGGAAGGCTCAGAGCTACTTGCAGGAATGTTCGAAGGACCAGGTGAGAAGGTCCTGTGGGATTTTGAAAGACAACCTTCTGTTTGCTCTGCTCTCTGTGCCTGAGCTGTCTTACCATCACCAGATGACACCAAGAACATTCCTGCTTTTCCAGGGTAAAGGGCTACGCTTAATCTACTTTTAACCTGCTGCCTACGAGCATAAACGCCAGGAGTCCTGGCAACTCTTCCTGAGCTTCTAGGCAACATGGGTTTCTCCCTCCTTCCTATTTGCATGTTGCCTTTCATGAAAGCTGAGGTGGGGTCATGTTCCATGAGGGCCCCTGCCCTAGTGTTTGGGATCTCTGACAACTGTGGACCCTGCCTTCTTATTTGTGGTGCTCTGGAGAGCTCTAAGCAGGCAGTGAGCATTTAATATTTTTTTAATGTACCTCTCCATCACAGGGTTAACTGTGTTGAAGCAAATGACCTACCAAGTAGCCAAAATAAGGCAGAAGAATTTTTGCACTGTGAAATATCATTCCACAATATTTTTTTGAGTTTTTAAAACCAGAGTCTGCCTATAATAAAATAAATTCATAAATTCTTGGAAAAAGAAAGCCAAGAAAAGATCCTGACATTTATTGGATGCACACTGGAAGCCAACACTGTACTAAAAATATTGCAGGCATGAATCATGGTTAATTTCATGTCAATTTGGCCAGGCTATGATCCCCAGTAGTTTGGTTAAATACAAATCTCGGTGTTGCTGTGAAATTATTTTTAATATGATCGATATTTAAGTCTGAGTAAAACAGATTAGCCTCCATAGTGTGGGTGGGCCTCATCCAACCAGTTGAAGACGTCAAGAGAGAAGACTGAGGTTCCTCAGAGAGGAAGGGAGTCCACTTCCAGGTCAACTGAGGCTCAAGTCTGCAACGTGAAAACATCAACTCTTGCCAGAATTTCCAGTCTACTGACCTGTCCTGAAGTTTCGTAATCACGTGAATCCATCAGCCTGTGTCAAGTAGCGCAGATGAGGCCCTGCCTGCGCCACAACCGACTTACCGGGTAAGTTTATTTCCTTTTTTCAAGAAAGTTGCTCAGGCTCAAAAACAGTATGGATCTGGCAGAACAAATGTAGCAGATGCTCCATTCACCAGTATTCCTTTCTTCCAGTGAGACTAACTTCCTGTTTTCCTGAGTCTGCCTTGTTCTGGGGATGAAGCACACCTGCTATCCCAGGCAACCAGGAGAGTGGATCTCTCTCTCGCCCTCACCTGGTCTTCTGGGGAAGCTGCCTTGGCTGCGGCTTTGTGAGGCTGCGTGATTTGCTTTGGTCAATGTGGGGCTGGGAGTGGCTTCCAGTGGAGGTGTTGGGTTTCTGGTGTTTGTGTTCTGGCTTGTGCTGCCCTGTCATGGTTGGTGGCTGGTTGGTGGCTGCATTGAGATGGAGGTGCAGCAAAGCCAAGCTAGCACAGAGGACATGCACTGGAACGTGGGGAAATCATGATGAGGAACTGAGGCTGGCAAGTCTTTGGCCACGTGCTTGGGAAATCATCCAGAGAGTCAGAGATGCTTTGAGGATGGGGAGAAATTCCTGTATTAAACTCAGGACAGCGCTAATAGGAGTCCAGGGATCAAAACATTGACTCACTTTTCCTTTCTCAAAGTCTCTGGTCCCCCTCCTATGAAGTACAGGCACCCGCCCCATGCCCACTGAGATGCCTTCAGCTCCAACCCTGTATGATGGCCAGGCCCTCCTCGGCATCCACACAGACCCATCCCTGGATTTCCTGTATCACCAGGAGGCAAAGGAGAAAGTCTTAGAGAAACCTGGTGAGCAGGAACAATCAAGAAGACACGAGTCTGTGAGGGCTTTTTAATCAGCAGAATTCATTATGGCGACTCTGGATGGCTTTGGAGAGATCCTAATTTCCGGCTTATCTCGTTTACTGTATCTGTGCCATAAATGACTTGACTTTTAGTTTGTCAACACAAATAGACAAGGGTAATTAAGTAATTATAGACACTAAATGTTCTTGACTGCAAGTGAGCTAGACTCGAGGCCAAGCCCAGCCAAAGCTCCTCTGTGGTCTTCTCGTCCAAGTCAAAGGGTAGCCAGTCCATGCTCACGCACATCTTCTCCACTTAACCTGACAGCTAGCACCTGTGTGCACTGGCCCTCTGCCTCCCCTTGCCATCAGCACCCAGGTACAGAGTGTTTCTCCTGTCGCAAAGTGTGCACATTTTAATAGCGTCCAGTTGAATGATCTTCTAAAAAGGCATTGAAGTTTTCGCATTATACAATTTAATGTTCAGACCAAAGGTTTACTGATGTTGAATCCCTGGGTGTCAGAATTGGTGCAGTTCTTTATAGATGAGTCAGCAGCCTCAGAGCTGAATTAATTGACCTAAAGTCAAATGATGATCCACGGTGGTGGGGGGGGGGGGGATCTCTGTGAGGGCCGGGAAGGGAAGAGGTTTGTAGCACGTTCTGTTCTCCCTCCTCCACAAACATTGTGTCTGGATCTTCAGACCAGGGAAGAGGAATCCAAGTCGGCCTGAAATGGGCATCGAAAGTGTCAAGAAGGAGCTTAGGAGGATGGGAAAGGATTCTGCATGACAAGCAAAGAGGGAGCGCTCGCAGGTGTTCAGGGCAAAGACACAGTGCTCCTCTGAAGCAGAGAACCACAGTGTCCTGGGGGACCTTGCCACAGGCACCTTCACCTGGAGAGCCTCGAAGGCCTTGAGGCTGAGCCCTGCCTGGACCTGCTGCCTTCACTGCAGGTAAGGGAGGCCCAAGCTTCCTCACACCTCCAACAGTGAGGACTGAGCACAGAAATGCCCTATAAGATAGTCCCAAGGACGAAGGAAATCTTCATACCACTCCAGTGATTTTACAAAGATGTGAACTAAAGAGAATTCACCTGCTATTAACATACTAAAAACTTCAATCAAGGCTGGCATGCTCTCAAAACACACATTTGCTATTTGCTGATATTTATTTTAGACATGAGCATAGGTAGCTCATGAGCACTCCTTAGACAGTGCAGGGGTCTGAGTACTGGTGTCCCTCTAGATCCATTCAGAAATAAATATCTAATCTGATGTTACAAAGAGGTGAGGCCTTTAGGAATTGAGCTTCCTCAAAAAACTAAAACGAGATCTGCTAGATGCCCCAGCCATCCGGCTGTTTTGATTGTGTGTTCATCAGCTCAGGCTGCATAACAAAATATCACAGACCGAGTGTCTTAATAATACCTTGCCCTTTTTTCAGTTGTGGAGGCTGGAAGCAGGGATGGTTTCCATTCCTGGTGAGGCACTCTTGCTGACTTACAGAAGGCCACATTCCTGTATGCTCTTATATGGCCTCTCCTTGGTACATGCAGAGGGAGAGGGAGAGGGAGAGATGGAGGGAAGGAGAGCGTGAGGCAGAGAAAGAGATTGATCTGTCTCTTCTTCTAGGGACACTAATCCAATAAGAACAGAATGCCACCTTTTGACCTCATTTAAATTTAATTACTTCTGATTATTTCCCCAGGCGCCCAATTTCCAAATGCAGGCACATACTGGGGAGTCGGGCCTCAGCAGGAATTTGGAGGACACAACCTTCAATCCCAGACAGGTTGCATAAAACACGAATCCAACTTGGAGTTTTCAGTGTGTATGCCTCCAGATCTTTAAGCACAGAATTTTAAATGAAGGTGAAGGTCAACTCTGTTTGATTTCTGACTCAGATTTTCCATTTGTAAGTGACTGCCTTTTGTTTGATGAATTAGGGGGGTTTCCTCTGAACACTGTCCTTGAAAGTTGTATTTTTGCCGTCTCTCAGGTACTGAGATATGAGCTAGGGTCTATGCAAAGGTCCCTCTGGGTTTTCTTCCTTGCATTATGTGAATTTTTAAAATAAGATGAGTTATAAAATGCCCTGAATATTCAATAGTAGACTAATAAGATGTAGGAACTGCCCAGTGGGAATGGATGCTTCCCATTGAGAAATGAAAAAATAAAGAGAAAACAAAGAAAAACTTTTTTTAGGTGAGTTTTAGCTGAATCACAACTGGCTAGAATGAACATAGGAATAGGCTTTTTAAAATGAATGGGACATAGTTTATACCTCGAGGGAGTCAAAATACTCCAGGGAACATCAGACACAGAGCAGAATGAAATTTAGTGTTAAATGAAACTGAGTGTTATTGATCAATGTCAGGCTGTGGTCTGAATGTTTACACCCCTCAAATCTACATGCTGAATCCTACCCCAAGGAGAAGGTACTAGGAGGTGGGGACCTAGGGGGTGAGTAGGTCATGGTGTGGAGCCCCCAAGATTGGGATTAGTGGCTTTACAAAGGAGGTCCAGAGACCTGCATTCTCTTCCACCATTGGAGGACACAGTCCAGGTGCCATCGTTAGCCAGGGAATGGACCTCCACAGAGGAAAGATCTGCCTGTCCATTGATCTCCAACTTCCAGGTCGCCAACTGTTTTACTTAATACAAATTGGAGGAAAAGAGTGCGATCAAGAGAAGGTAGAAAATACCTACTCAGATTAAGAGTAAAAGGAGACCAGTTAAGACACGCCTGACCCATCTCAGCCTTTATCTTGTAACAGGGCACACGTGTTTCGCTGGCTACCCTCCGGACACCCGTAATTTGTTACTGCTACTCAAACACTCAAAACAGTGTCAATCATCTAAATATCAGTATTGCCTTTACCAGGGAATCAAGCATGGCACTACCAATCCTCTTTGAACCTGCTAAGGAGGCAAGGCTACCTCTATTTTATCAGGTGAAAGCTAAAGGTCAGAGAGGTCAGGGAGTGGCCAGGGCGACCCGACACAGAGCAGGCCACTGTCCTGGGGGATCCAGTGACTTCTGGAAGCTGCAGGGCAGCCGTCTCCCTTGCCTTGGTCTCATCTCACATGAATGCTCTGAAACAGAAGACCAGGCTCTTCCTCTATGAAACAGCATCGCAACACGGGGGCGCCCCACCTCCAGGGGAAACAATGTCCTGTTTGCAAAGCTTTGAGGAAACAAGTGTTTGGCAGGATGAGAAACTGGGTTCCTGAAGAAGTCCTCCCACTGTATTCACATGCCACTGCAGAGCGGCAGACACTCGCCAAGCCCAGGGAGATTTGGTGGATGCCATTTAGAGTCTGCCCTGCTCCAGAGGGAAAGGGACCTGAAATGCTGCCGACTGGAATGCGTGGCACCTAGATCTGTGCCTCAGTCAAAGGGTTACTAACAGGAGAATGAAGGAAGTTTTTGCAGGAGCCTGCTCACCCGCCAAAACAGGCCCAGAGCGTAACCATTTTATGGTCTGATACCGAAGCATAGGAGTGCTGCCCCCTGAAACTGGCCAAGTGGGGTACACTGCAGTCAAGTCCAGACCAACAGGAGTGTGTGTGGGACTCAGTCTTTGACCCCATGTCTGTACCTGACACCAATTCTGATTCCTACCCATCCTCTTCCTCACAGCCCTAACCTGTCTTAGTCTGGCTTGGTCAGGGGCCTTCCCATCTCCAGCTGCACCTGTCCTTCCAGGACTCGGGGCTTGCTGCCATTGGGTCAGCCTGGGATCCACCAGGCACTTGCTGCTTTGCCTCTGGAACATTTGGAGCTTGTAGGACTGAGTCATCCCAGGGAATTTCTTTACCCAGCTGCCTTCTCCTTGCTCTTTCCTGGACCCTACAAATTGCCATTTTTTTACCTCTGCAATGAGATCATGGGGTGGGGTGCAATAATCTTACATTCCAGGGTCCACACCAGAGGCCCACCGTGAATTCTAATCCAGCATGGAAACCCAAAGGTCAGCACTAAGTCAAAAAACATTGCTGTGTGTCAGGAGAGGAGACCCAGAGAGCCAAGCTGAGCTAAAGTCACCCTTGCGAACAGCAGGGAGAAGAAATGGGACTAAAAAAAAATGTGTGTGTGGGGGGACTCAACGGAGCTCAGTGCTCTTGTCACTAGAGACCACTTGCTGAAGGGCCTGTCTTCATTCATGCTGAGGGCTCTGTCAGACCTGCTGCTGGCCAGCTGACCACAGGAGGGAACCCGGCACCCAGGAGCACCCACTCTCAGCAGACCCCCTCTCTACCAAAAGGAAGAAATGAGCAGTGGCCACGCTCTGGCTTTGGGGCAGCTCCTATAACATTGAAATCGAGGTGAACTAGCAACAGGGATTGAGTAATAATCAGGAGCCCTGCGGCCACACATGCCATTTGGCACAAGGCCCACTCCAAAAGCAGCATGAAGCTGCTTGGGGTCCACCCATGGGCTGCAGCAAGTCTCTTACTGAAATGAAGAGGAACAGGAGCAGGTAACGCAGTAGCCTCCCTCAGAGGCAGAGGCCGGGCGACTGGGTTTCAGACCCAGCTTTCTGGTAGCATCTGCAGAAATTTAACTGTCAATGAAAGGTTGCCTTGTCATTACGCCTGGCAGAGGGGAAGTGTCTGGATGGAATAACCACTACCTGCCACGCTGGTCACTTTACGCCATCGTGTCATCGTTCCCACACCTTGGGAAAGAGGGAGACAGACCATGTACCCAAAGTCAGAGCAGCAGAGCAGAAAGAGCTGGGTCTGGGGGAGGAGCACCCCCATTCCGCCATTGCCGTTTTCCTAGGAGCAGCCCCGCCGACCCAGGGACAGTTGGCCACGGGTGATTGAGGCTGCTGTCTAATCCTGGGTTCCCTGAACTCCACTGGGTAATTCGCTTAAAATATCCGCTCTGCTCTGTCCTGTGCCAGGAATACAGGACAATTAGACAGCACAGCCCTTTGTCCTGGAGGGGCCCACGGTGACACACAGGAGGTGCCCTGAGTCAATTGTTCCAGCCAGTCCCAAGGTGTGGCTTTCCTGATGGTGACAAAGGAGATGTGGGTGTCAGTGGGGTCATGTCCCAGAGAAGGGAAAGACGGAAAGAAGGAGGCGGCCAATGGCCATGAGAACCCTCCCGGGGATGGGGGCAGACTCTCCTGCAGCTGAGAGTGGGACAGAGGAGCAGGCGCTGCTGTCACGGTGACCTTCCCTTCTCAGAGCTGCTGCTGAGCGCCGGAGCTCTGCCTGGAGGGAGAGGTGGTGGGGAGCAGCAGCAAGTGAGCAAACATGACTTTTAGAAGGAAAAGCCCCGGTTTCTTCCCCGGTGCCCGTGCAGGCTGCGTCAGCAGTGTTCCGAGCGGGTGGAGAGCCAAGATTCATTTGCCGCTTGAGAAGGCACATGCGGGAGGGTCAACACACTTGTTTGCTTTTAATAATGGATTAGAGGCTAAGTGGAGAATGCGAAGCTCCAAAGGAAACAGTTGGCACTCTGCCTGCTGTGAATCTCAACACACTGCATCCCGGGAATCTCTTTCCAATAGGACCCAGAAGCAAGGGGAAAGCAGTTTGTCCTCAGAATCCTGCACGTAGGCAGGCAGGTGTGCTGGCCCTTTCCCTAGAGCACCTGAATGTCCTTACCTGGTCCATCCCCCATGGCTGCCACAGGGGGCCACCTGCACTGGGGAAAATGGTCCCCAACTGAATCTCCTTTGACAGAGCAAAACTTTAAATCCCTTCTTCACTCCCTACTGGCTGTGTGACTTTGTGCAGATTCCTTGACCTTTCTGAACCTAAGATAAGTAAAACATCAGATGTGGCAGAGGCAGAAAATATTGAAGAGGGTAGCGGTGATAACTACCCGCTGACTGCTTACCGCTGGCTTGCTTCCTTCCAATTATTAGTTATCATTCTCCTTACACCTGGAGAAAAGCATCTTCAGCTTTGTTTAAAATAAAGAGACACTGAAATCCAGAGGTCTTCTTGCCCAAGACCAGGGAGTTAGCAAGGGGCGCTTCAGCCAGCATTGTCTATGGCTGCCTCCCCGTGACCCTCGGGGCTGAATGAAATGTGAGCCAAGTGACCGTGACCCTAGGAGCCTCCAGGGTGCTTGCGAGGAGACTATGGTGTGCAGAGCACTCTGGGCACCCATGGTGGGCTCAGGAGGTCAGCCAAGCTTCCCAGTTTCTTGGTCCCTCCGGCTCTCCTCCCATTTTCCACTGGATAGGTGCCTGCACCACACTGTGCCACATACTCTCTGTCTCTCTCCTCACGGAGGTTCCTTCCCCCTGGGTGGCCTGGCACTATTCTGTCGAAGGTGCGCAGACTCCATGGCCGTAGTGCATCTGGCTGCTCTTGATGGTGAACTCAGGGCTTGTCCAGTTCCTCTGCCCTCCCCTTCTCTTTTCCTGCCCTCCTCTCTATCCCATTCCTTCCCCAGCTGTGTGCTCTTGCTGAACCAGCTCACGTGCTCTTTGGAGTCAGCTGTCCTCGGGTTATGTGCCAGTGTGTCCAGAATCAGGACTCCAGTCCCGGTTGTGGCTCTGAGATGGGCCCCTTACATCCAAGTCCTTCCCGAACATTTCCAGTGGATGCCCACCGATGTCTGAAAATGAACATCTCAAAGCACAAACATGAAAAATGACATTGAACCCGTCTCACTGCCATTGTCTAACCTGCCTCTGTAGCCTGTGGCTAACCTAGACCCACAAAGAGGCAAATGTGACTCTGGTCTCTCTGAGGCCACAGACACATCGCTGGCTGCCCACCGTCTGGGGGTACAGGCTGTGCCTGTGACCTGAAGTGAGCAGCGGACGAGCCACACAATGCCCCACAGGCTGGGCACAGTGTGTCCTCTGGCTGTCTTCCATGTGAGGCTGGACACTTCCACCCGCTCTCTTTGCACATGGTGGAGTGATTTTCAGCCCATCTGTACTCAGCTGACTGTCCAGGTCTCAGATGACACCCTCTCACATCTTCCCCAGGCTTGGTCACGGTCCTGTCATGTGCTCTCCACAACAGCCCTCACCCCACCCAGGAATTGGCTACTGTTCTCCAAGCCAGGTAGCCACAGAGGAGAGATCACGGCTGCTCTCCCCACCTCCCCATGGCCTGGGGGAAATAAGGTGCCAACATCATTTCACATTTTTTTAACAATAAGTAGGCAAGTGGTCAATGGATTTGTATGTCCATCAATTGGAAAGACTCGGAGTTAGAAGCGCACGTCTTGAGTTATGAGTACTGAGATGATGGGGGCGCCAGGAAGAGCTGCGATTGGCCAGGGAAGAGTGGAGGAGAGCACAGCCCTGGAAAATCCTAGCAGCTCCCGGAGGAGGGGAGGGCGACGCTGCCCCAGAGAAGACCTCCTTGTGGTTGCCAAGGCAATAGGAGAGGACCCCGGGGACAGACCATGCTGGAAGCCGAAGAGGCAAGCCCTCTGTGGCAGGGGGAGGTCTACAGTGAAGTCCCAGGCAGGCTGTTCTGGATGTAGCAGTGGAAAAAGGCCGTCGCAGGGCAGGGCTTTCCCTCAGCTCCTCCCCCGAGTCACACCAGGTGCCTCCAGGCCTCTGAGCCTCTGCCAAGCTCATCCCTTCACCTAGCCTGCCTTTCTGTCCCCATTTCTTCTCTCGGGAAACCGAGATGCACCTCGTAAAGCTCATTCATTCAATCAACGGTCCACTGTGCAGGGCCCTTCTGGGAATTCCTGGAATTTAAATCCTTTGCTTTATAGAATCACCGCTGATCATTCTCCAGGCAACCGCTGCCCCCTGGACTCCCCCCACCAGCTGCAGCCCCAGCCTGCTGAACTGTGGACGGCTGCTCACCCACTGTCACTAGAGCAAACCCTTGGGGACACAGGATCCGTTTTACTCACCTCTGTAGTTAGACCACAGTGCGGTGTGCTGAATCAGTTCCCCTACTGACTCTTCTTATGTTGTTTTGTTGTGAATTTTATGCTGTTTTTGACCTCTGACCTCGCGGCAGGTAACATGGAACTTGATGGCAGTTTCTTTGTCGTGAGAATTTGAAGAATGAATGAAGAGTGAGAGCTCAATAACCGGAATTCTGTGAGTGATGGAAAGAAAGCAAGGCTTCTGAAGAGGAAGCGGTCCCAAGAGAGGGTTGCCGGTGGGTGTCTGTTTTATGGTTGTTTTTTTAAGGTATATTGGACCTTCCAGGACAGGTGATTGGTGGAGTCTGTAAATGAGGAACATTAGCATGGACCAATCAAACTCTTCGAGCTCTGAGTTTAATAGATCAATCAAAAGAGCACAAGTTTGGGCTGGAGATGTGGCTTAGCGGTAGCGCGCTCGCCTGGCATGCGTGCGACCTGGGTTCGATCCTCAGCACCACATACCAACAAAGATGTTGTGTCCGCCGAGAACTAAAAAATAAATATTAAAAATTCTCTCTCTCTCTCTCTCTCTCTCTCTCTCTCTCTCTCTCTCTCCTCTCTCACTCTCTCTTTAAAAAAAAAAAAAAAAAAAAAAAAAAAGAGCACAAGTTTAACCCCTGAGTCACATAATTGATAGGACAGGCCTAACCTTAGGGTCTGGGACTTCTGAGGGACAAGGGTCGATTTTGTGGTTGGGGGCACAGGGTGGGTAACTCAGGAAGAGCCTTTATGGGTGAAGTGAGAGGATGTTCTGCAGGCCTGGTGTTTCTTTCCAGATTGGCATGGTCTCTTCCTCCTTTTCTCTTCTGAGACCCCTTCCCTGGTGTCCAGGGTGGTCCATCTTTCTGTCTCAGCAGGTATGGAGAATGCAATGATGGCCATCCACTGTCCCTGTCTGGTGGATACTTGTTGAGAACCCCCCATGCCTGCTGCGAGTACCTGGAGATGGATTTGGATGCAGGGCTAGATGTGGGTGTACACGTACGGAGCAAGCTGTCACTCTCCAGTTACCTGAGGGAGGGAAGAAGGCCAGTCAGCCTCTGGCATGTCAGAAGGAGTGGTGTCACCTCATCACCAAGAAGCCACTGTTTATGAAAATGGTGTAGCTCGCTCTGCACAGGTCTGCAGTGACGCTGCGCCACCTCTACAAGGGCCCAGCTCTGCCGGTTCCAACATCTGCCCTGAGTGTGTCCCAACATTTGAAGAAATTGTCAATTACAGGGGGGAGAGCCACTCACTGGAGGCATAAAATGATGGCCAGATCGCTCTTCACTTTTTAAATTGCTTTGACACAGTAGCAACTGTGAAAAAGACACGTTTGGTATTTGTCAAACCAGGTGTGTGCTACAGAGTTCCTGAGAGGATTTTATGCATGGAATGACATGGGCTGACTGGCAGCCAGAGACCAGCATACCTGCCATTAAGGAAATTATTAAAACACTGCAATTTGGAATGCATGGCTTGCTCCCTGTCCTCCCCGCGTTGCAGGTTCTGCTGACCGACAATGGAGGTCCATCCAGGTAGCCCCTGAACCAGGACAAGCCTTCCTGAGCAGCCTCAACCGTCTCTAGAATGTAACCCTATTAAGGAACCATGTAATTCACATTCAGCTCTCTTCCTGCTGGCTGGCTTCCCACATGAATTAATTTTTAAAATACCTACCATGAGATTGTCTCTGTGATAAGTTGTAGGATCACAGAGGCAGATTGCACTGTAGCAAGTATCACAGAGCATTGTAATTATTTTCCTGTGAGCTTTATTTACCTAACATCTTTCTGCCTCTTCTGTGTACAGACCCCCCGCCCACCCTTCATGTTTGCAAGGATGAGTCTGAAACGGAGACCTGGTCAATTGCAGTGATTTATCCCTCAGGTCACACAAGAGACTTAGGAATGTCCACATAATACATGCTGTACAAACTACAAGCCCTCACTGGGGATATTCTGCCGGAACTAACAACAAAGGCGTTTTCCTTCCCCTCCCATTTATTAAGTTATGATTCTGCCTGACAGTGCCTTTGCTGCCACGTGGAGAAACCTGCGAGAACCGAGGTGATCTGCAGAGAACAGTGGCCATGGGAGACAGAGTAGATCCAGCCATGCCTAGCTGCTTCTTCCTGTCTCTTGTGTACCCAGATGTCTCTATTCAGTATTCTTGTAATTAGAGTGTGTGTTTGATTCCTTCAGTTAGATCAAGTTTGGTTTTGGACATTTCAACTAAAAGAACACCAACCGAGAATGAGAAATTGGTGTCTGAAATGGGGATGAGCATTCTGGGGAGGGAAATGTGGAGCCGGCTTGTCAGGACAAGATGGGGATCTTCATCACCTGTGCCTACTCCCCCTCCTCTCTAGCCAGAATTTGGTACTATTTTATAGAAAAAAAAATTTGGTTATAGGTTTCTAGCTAGCCGTGTCTTGAGATTTTAAATTTGGGCCTGAAAAAAAAACAAAAACCAGAACATTAATGACTTGGTAGACAAATGGGAGATGGTGGATTTCAGGCTGTGTTGTTAGTTTTCCATAAGCTTCTATAACAAGGAGGACATTTATCTATTTAAAAACAAAAAGGAAACGGTATATCCCTTTATATAAGAAAACTCTGTGGCTGGCCTTAGCAGTGCCAGACTGTGAGGCTCTAACAGGGAGGTGCTCTGTGGAATTGCAGAACCAGGATTTCTACTCCTCAACAAAGTGGTCTGAACAAAGACAGAGCCATGATCATTACGGAAGGCATCTGGATTCTCCCCACCTCGAAAGGACAAGCCTTCCCTGTAGTCTGGCATGGAGGAACACGGAGAGGAGGGAGGAGGATTGCCCTTGCTTGTCTTGCTAGCCTGGTCTTTGTGTTCCTCTGAGGCAAGAGTCAAGACAGAAGCCATTAATCTGGGGCCCAGGAGGATGGTCGGGACGTCAGACCTATTGATAAGCCATCCAAAGGGCAGGGTCTTGATTCAAAGGCAATGATCAGACATGGTTTGCCACATCAGTCCCGCACTCTGTAGAAAATGAAACTGTCAGATAGCTGACTGGGATTTTAAAGAATATTTATGGTTAGAGAAACACTAAACATCATTAAAAAAAAAAAAAACAGTCTATATTATGTGCTCCCAGAGAGTGTCCCCAGGGTCATTCAGGCAGACTAAGCAAAGGCTTGGCAACAGCATGACGTTTCTTCTCACTCCTGCACCTCTTAGGAATGGCCAGGGGATGCCACATGAGGGAAACCACCCGGTAGGCAGGTCCCCTGGCAAGCATGTCAGCTGGGTGGGGAACTCCATCTGCCATTCACAGGCAGGACAAGGTTTGGGAGTGGGTGTCCTTCTCTACACACCCAGGTTTGGTACATCTGGCCGGGGCCACTGCAGGTCACTCCTTCCTTGTCCCTGTCCTCCGTGAGGCATTTATTGTGACTCTGTGTTCTGCCTCAAAACTATATATTATGGAAGCAGACAGTCATATGTATCATTGGCCCAAAGTTTCCAGAATCTTTCCAAGCTCCAATTAGATTTCAGAGAGAAGAAAAATGACATTTTAAAACCCTGAATTTGGGGATGAAAGTATCATTTGGACATCATTTTGTAAGGAGGAATATTGTCTGTGAACCAGGTACACATTTATTAGACATGAATATTTGGGGGATTTGATATGTGCTGAGCATTTTTGTAAATACTGTTTATAATTAAATACTGGATTGTATATAGGACAAAAGGCCCCTTTCCTGTGATAATTAGAAATCTCCTCCACTGACCATCACAGATGTGAGGAAATTCAACTGTAGGCCTCTTAAATCATTCTATCCCTCGGGATTATTTTGGTACCAATCTACATCTCTTTGGGGGACCATTGAGAGAGTTTTCTGGTCTCAGTTTTCAGGATGAATCCCTGGGTCATATGGTGGCCAATTGACCTTTGCAGAGAAGGCAGGATCGAAGAGGAAGAAGAGGTAAGGCAAGTGCAGGAGAGAGCTCTGATGTCCCCAAGAAACGTATTGTATTGCGTGACTCGTCCTACAGCTGCGTGGACAAAGTCGGTGTCTTTCTAGGTAATTCCCTTTTTTCATTAAAATGGTTAAAAGTGGGTTTCTGTCACTTTTAAATTAAGGAGTCCTGGAAGATACTCTTATCTTTTCCATGGTGTCATTGAACATTAGTGCAACATAATGGACTTTTTTCAACTACTAGGAAAATTTAATTCAAATTAGTAATTCACTGTATACTGTTAATTAAGAAGGAATCACTATCAAAGGAAGAATATATATATATCATTATTGATAGTGTTCCAATTAAAACATTTATAATCCTCACAAACCATATGATTCATTCAGGTAGCATATGTTGCATTCAAAATATACTATCTAGCTAAAAGGCAATAGAGCAGAGTGGTTAAGTTCCTGGGCTTCATAGTGGGCAGACCCTGGCTGGACACCACCCCGTCATCTGCTCAAGGGGTGGCTTTGAACAGCCTAGCTCCTCCATTTTCCTCATCTTTGAAATCAGCATGATGTTATGAATGTTGTAAGGTTAACACCCTTAGATTTAAACTGGCACGATGGGGGAATACTGTTCTCATTCATAATGGATAAATGCTGTCACTCAGTCAGACACTAACATGGTGGAGTCTCTCATCTTCATCATCAACACATCAAATTGGAAACATTGGTTTCCACAATGCTCCTGAGTCATTACTCTAATTCTAAAACCATCTTGGTGCCAGTCACTTGGTGCTAGTCACAGCCTCAGCAGCCCCCTGCATGGTGCCCAGTCCTTGGTGCTGTGGAGCAGGACAAGACTGTGTAAGGGAAGGGCCCACACAAGGGTCCAGAGAAGAGCTAACTCAGCCACTCACACACTTGCTTCCCCATAAATCTCTCCCCATTTCCCATTTCCCATTTCCCATGTAACCAATGGAACACAGTTATGAAAAACTCAATTAAGATAAGCTTGTCTTAAAAAAAAATAAACACACATTCAATTTATGCCATTTCTTAGAATTAGTTTGGTTGGAAGAAATTCTCATAATACTGTTAAATTTCCTATTCAACTCTCAGCCAGAGAACAAGGGTTGCTGGCAATAATTGCTTTTTTTAATGATTCATTGCAATTCAGGGTAAAACCTGCTGTAATTGTAGCCTTGCAGAGGAAGTACCTTCTGATGAGACTTTGGACACAGCCAACATATCATTTTGTGCTTTCTGCCGCTTTCCATGAAAGCTTTCCAGGCTTTCATTTCTGACACTTATCAAGTGAGTCCATTTAGACCAATTATCATCTTCCCTTGAAAAGCTAAGTGGGCAAGGGCTTAGGTAGGAGAGCCACAAAATTGTCCTTCAAGTCAGCTTAGAGAGCTCACTCGGCTGTTAATTTTTGCCCTTGCCTTGCTCTGGGTACCTGCTTCATTGATCTCATTCTGCAAACCTGCTTTTTCTATTTCTCTGCTCTCATGGCAAGTAAATGACCTGTTTGCCCAGAAGTGGAACAACTTGAACTCTCAGTTAGGCACCAGCCCCAGCTACACAGTTTCTCAATGCAATGTCCCAACTCTAAATTCCAGGAAAAGAGAATCAAATCATCCCAGCTTGGACCAGGACCACACTTGTCACTGAGTTCAGCCAGCGAGGAAAGATCATTGAGCCAAACATTTCTTCCCCCCTGAGAGGGTGAGACAGGCAGTTATTGCATAAGAGCCTGTGGGTTGAAAACATTTCCCAAAAGGATCTGCTGCACCAGCTTTACCCCAGCGCTCCTGAGGAAGAAACTGAAACCTAGAAAATTGAGATTGATCGGGTCATCCAGCTGCTATGTGTACAGCTCTGAACTCAGATCTGTTTGACCATAAAGTTTGTGATTATTAGTAAATTAATATTTCTTCTGGTGGGGTGTACAATGTAACCCAGAAGTTTAGGAAGAAAATGTTAGTAAGGATATGACCAAATTCAAGATACTCTAATGTTGTATTGGTAGTATCTAAATCATTTATATCTCTATTATAAAAGTTAAAAAGCAGAACTATTAAAAATAACTATAGCTATAATAATTTATAAAGGGATATTCAATATGAAAGTATACATTTTGATATCAGAAACATTAAATGTGGGAGAAGAGAGTATAGAACTTTTATACATAATCTAAGTTAAGTTGTTCTCAGCTTAAAGTAGATGGCCATACTGTAAGATGTCTTATGTAAACCCATGGTAATCACAAAGTGAGATACCTATAGTATATACACATAAGATAAAGGAAGGAAAACATCATTGCAGAAAATCACCAGATCACAAAGGAAGACAGCAAGAAAAGGGGAAAAAAGGGAGAAAATTTACACCAGCCATCAGAAATTAATGGACAATGATATAAGAGTAAGCCCTCACCTATCACCAGTACCTTGAAGTACTTACCTATCATTTGCCCTGAATTCATAAATGTGTATGGGTTTACCTAAAACTTCTCCAGACAAAAGCCACAGAGTGGATGAATGGATTGAAATAAAAAGTCTCAACTCTGTGCTGCCTACAGGAGACACACTTCAGCTCTATGGGCACACAGACAGACAGTGAAGGGAAGGACAGAGACTTTCCACAAGCAAAAACCAAGGGATGCAAGGGCAGCTATAGGTACATTAGGCAAAATATACTTTAGTCTGGGATGTAGCCCAGTTGGAGAATGCATGCCTAGTAGTCATGAAGCCCCAGATTCAACTCCAAGCACCCCCAAAATGCAACAAAACAAAAGCCCACTTTAAACAAAAAATATAAAAACTGACAAAGCAAGAAAAGATAGCAACTCTAAATACATGTGCACTTAGTATTGGAGGACCTAAACATCTGAAAAAAGAATAGACAACAATATGGTAAAAGTAGGGAATCTATACCCCACTATAGCAATGGCTAGATTCTGCAAACAGAAAACCAGCAAGTGAACCTCAGGTTTTCACTACACAAGAATATGGAAGTACAACTTACCAAAACTTATGGGAAGCAGCAAAGCAATTCTAAGAGGAAATTTTATAGCATTAAGTGCCTATATTTAAAAAAAGAAGAAAGATCTCAAATAAACAAATCAACTTTATACCTCAGGAAACTATAGAGAGAGGAACAAGCTAAGCTCAGAATTAGCAGAAGAAAGGAAATGACAAAAATCAAAGCGGAATTTTTCAAAAATCATATACTAGAAAAGTAAAAAGGATAGATAAAACTAAGAGTATCTGGAAAAATTAAAATCAACACAACATTAACTGGACTTTTAAAAAGAAGAAAATTAAATAAAATCAGAATGAAAAAGAGACATTGTAACTGACAGCACAGAAATACAGAGTGTCATAAAAGACAAGTACATGCTAACAAATTAGATATCCTAGAAGAAATGGTTAAGTTCTTAAGCACATACAACCTGCCAAGACAGAATCAGGAAAGGAAATGCAAATAGACCAATAATGAGGCAAAGACAGAATCAGATACAGAAAAGGCATCTGACAAAACTCAAAATCCATTTGTGGAACAAACTCTCAACATATTAAAGGTGTAAGGAATGGATTTCCACACAGGCCATATTGGACAAGTCCACAGGTAACATGGAACCTGACAGTGGAAAGTGACAGCTGTTCTGTGAGATTAGAAACGGGACGTGGAGGCTGAGTCTCACCATTTTCCCTCCCATGTGGCACTGGACGTCCTGGCCAGAGCAAGAGGAAGAAACATAGACACCCAAGTCAGAAAGGAAGAAGCTAAATAGTCCCTGTTGGCAGACACAGAGAAAACCCTAAAGACTCCACCACAAAACTCTTAGAACTAGCGAATTTACTGATCCATTGAGTAAAATTACAAGATACAACAACAAAAAAGTGATATTGGTAAATTAGGTACTCACAGGCAAAGAAAAATATAATCTACAAAGATCAACTCAAATGATTAAGACCTGACACTGTGAAATACCTGAAAGAAACATGGATTAAAAACTCTGTGGCACTGGTTTTGGCAAAGATGTTTTTTGGGATGTGACATTGAAAGCACAGACAGCAAAAATAAATCAATCAGTGAACAAGTGGAACAACATCAAGCTGAATTTTGGCGCAATGACAGAACAACAAACCAAATGGAAAGGCAGCACATAAAATAAGATAAAATGTTATTTTAATGTTATATAAAATGTGGCAGAACCCATATTCAGTAAAAGGTGAACACTCAACATATGTAAGGATCATAGCTAAGTAGCATATAAAGTTCAACAGCAATAAAGCAATCCAATTAGAAACATGCGCAGGGGCTGGTGCTGTAGCTTAGTGGTGGAGAGCTTGCCGGGCATAAAAAGACCTTAGGTTCAATCTTCAGCACTGCCACAAAAGGGGCGGGGGGCAAAGGACCCAAAAAGATAGACATTTCTCCAATGGAGATGTGCAAAAATCATACCCAACATCACTAATTACATCAGGCAAATGTAATCAAAGCCATGGTGAGTTGTCACCCCTTACCTGTTATAATGGCTGTTATCAAAAGTCAAAAGAGAACAAGTGTTGGAAAAGATAGGAGAAAGACGAACTCCTACACACTGTTAGTGGCAATTTAAACTGGTCCAGCCATTGTGGAAAACAGTATGGAGGATCCCCCAAATTTGAAAATGGACCACCAAATCATTATCTGAATTTTTTATTGAGGCATAATTGAAAAATAAAAATTGCAATCCAGCAATCCAGCAATCCCACTCTGGGGTGTACATAGGAAGAAAAGGGAAGCGGGGTGTCGAAGAGCTACCTGCACTCCCAGGTCATCACAGCCTGTGGAGAATAATGACTCACAACTCTAAGGCACCTAAGTGTCCACCCAGGACTTAGGGCTGTTTAAAGAAACTGATAAACACACATGTAACAATGGAAAGAGAGGCGATCGGCTTTGAACAGGGGACTCTTACCATTGGTGACAACATGTATGGACCTGGAGGAGAGTGTGCCAAGTGAAATAAGCCAGACACCCGAAGACAAATGCCACACGATCTCACTTAGATGCAGAATCTAAAAATGCCAAAAGTATAGAAGCAGAAATCAGGATGGTGGCTTCCAGGGCCCAGATGCATAGGAAATTAGGAGACATTGGTCCAAGGGTACAAACCTTCCCTTGTACAATGTACAAGTCCTGGACAGCCAATGCACAGCATGATGACTGTGTTTGATGATGATGTTCACATACTTGATGGCTGCAAGGAAAATGGGTCTTCAGTGTTCTGGCTACACACAGACAAGGCGATGAGTAAAGCGACAGATATGTTCATTAGACTGATTGTGGTAATCGTGACAATCATTTCACAATATGTATCAAAACATGCATTGTGCACCTTGAATATATGCAATTTTTATTTTTCAATTATACCTCAATAAAAAAATTCAGATAATGATATTTTGGATCTTAGGGCTAAACTACATACTTCATTTTTAAAAGAAGAAAGTGCTAGGTATATATATATATATATATATATATATATATATATATATATATATTTATTTAACATGGAAAATAAAAGTAAAGTTTCTGCCTACTTAACATTCAGACTGACTTTGAGACCTTAGTCCCTCTGTCAAGGGGTAACACGTCCTGCAGGGACAGGTGGCTATTTTCCATATGGAGAACATGAAAGTCACACTTACTTGCCTACATGTTTTTCAGATGCTCTGTAGTCTGAAAAGCCTGGAGAGAAGTCTCACAATGCTATATACATAGATGGATGGTCCAAAGTATTCCTGAAAAAAAAAATTAAAGCTCATGGCTTGAACATCATAATGACAATTGAAAAAGAGAGACAATGAGAAAATGGCCCACTTACTTGAAACATGGTTTTATGAGCCACTATTCTTAATGATAAATCTTGCTTCAAGTGTATGGAAAGTCTTGAGATATCAGCTAACGAGAGTATAAAGCCATTGCAATTAGAAGGACATTTAACATCTAAGTGTGCAGAACATTATTAATAATAACATGCTTCAGTGAAGAAAAAGGTTCTCTGTGCTAGGAAAAATAAAATGATATGGGCTAATTTTAAATACATCATCTGTTTAATCTATGTTATCCTTTTTGCCTTTATATTTTTGTACTTTATTACAATAACACATGAGGTTGAATTATTCTATATGTAATTGGGTGTTTCATAGATCAAAAGCTTGAACATTAGCAACTTAATATACATGTATACATATACATGCATATATATATTGCATGTAATTTGACGTAAATACATATGTAGCTATTAGGGGAATTTCTAGAATTTTTTGATAGATGGGGTAAATAATCAACAATGCTTGTGGGCTGCCATCTTGAATCATGTTAAACTGGGAGAAGGATTAGATGACACCAAGCATTGGGTTGATCCTAAAGAAATGATGAAGCTCTCAAGAGATGGGGAACTTTTTTTTTTTAAAGAGAGAGAGAGAGAGAGAATTTTTTAATATTTATTGTTTAGTTTTTGGCAGACACAACATCTTTTTATTTTATTTGTATGTGGTGCTGAGGATAGAACCCAGCACTGCGTGCATGCCAGGCGAGTGCGCTACCGCTTGAATCATGTCCCCAGCCCAAGATGGGGAACTTTTAAGACAGCAAAAGGCCCTGAATCTTGGAACAGTGGATGGAGACTACTCTGCAAGATTGCACTGGTCAAGATGGATGACATGGAATTACAGGTCGACTTGGGGAAGAGGACTGATCTCTTTGATAGAAACATGGAGGGTCAGGAGACACGTCCTTGACAGAGCACTTCTCTGGCATGAAGGACACTTACTCAGTGGCTAAGCAGGATAGGGGACAATGCTAAAGGCACAGTTTTACAGTCCTGCCTGAGACTCTGCAGGACTCTTCTCCACGCCACATGCTACTGAAAGTCCTTGGAGGCAGAGGGGAGTGGCTGGTATCAGTGGAGAGCCCCTCTGTTCCCATAAACACAATTTACATATTTATCTGGGTAAGATAAAAAATGTGCCCCTTGCTGCTCTGGGATCTCTCACTGATGACCAGCCATTTTCTATCCTACACCAGTACATGATGCAGCCTCAGGAAGTCAAGTGTAGGTCTCCCGCTGCTCCTGGGGAAAACAAGGATGAGAAAAAAAGAAAGTTTTTTTTTTTTTTAAGTAAAAAATAAAAGTGATAATTTAATAGGATTGCCACAGTAAAAATATTATGTTCACAGCTTTAAGATATAACTTATTTTTTCATGGACAAAACAGCGTCTCCTGGACACCTTCTGCACTTGGAACTCTCTTTTGTGGAATAAGGGGTGACATACCACTGTTTTAGAACGTTATACCTAATAGTTGGGTTCATTTTGACAAAATCGGTCCTCATTCCCCACTTTCCCTCCCCTCCTCCCTCCCCCTGTTCTCTTTCCTCTAATGATCTTCCTTTTGCCCATTTCCTGATTTACTTTTGATTGGTGCTTTATAGACATACATAAAGGTGGATTCACTGTGTATATTTATGGATGCATGTATGTGATTTTGTTAAACTCATCCTGCATTTCCTCCCCTTCCCATCCCTCCCCCCATCTCCTTCGTCCACTCCACTGATCTTACCTGTCTCTATGATACGCAGCCCCCTGCGCCTTACCCTGCCATCTTCCCCTTTTTTTCCTCTAGCTTCCTCATTCGAGAGAAAACATTTGACCCTTGACTTTCTGGCTCTGGCTTATTTCACTTAGCGGGATGCGCTCCAGTTCCATCCACTCACCAGCAAATGTCGTAATTTCATTCTTCTTTGTGGCTGAGTAAAATTCCATTGTGTATAAATAGCACCTTTTCTTAATCCACTCATCTATGGTGGGGCATCTGGGCTGATTCCATAATTTAGTTATTGTGAAGTGTGCTGCTATAAACATTGAAGTGATTGTTTCGCTAGATCTTTTAAAAGGAGGAAGAAATCTGTTGGATGCTCTAGATGATATTAACTCCCACCACACACACACACACACACACACACACACGCATGCACAAGAGTTTGTAGTGGTGCGGTATTTCACATCTTTCCTCTAAAAACTGATAGATTGTGCATTTAATTTTAGTCACTTACATGTTATACAATAAGTTAAAAACAAAAGGCTGGCTTAGAATTTGACTCTAACATGACTTACATTTAGTAAGAAGGCAACCCTTTTATCCTTAGGTATTCTTTTGCTTAACACTTCTGTGCGTCTGGAGTACTTTCCGGTTTCTAATTAGAAAGTGTGGTTAAATAATTTCTGTGCTTTTCTAAATTCTTCATGAAAACACTGATGAATTATTGAGTGACCTAGGCCAGCTCCCTCCTTGTATCCATGCTTGAAATGAGTCCAAATGCTTAAACCATATTATCCTAATCAGGAACTACTGACCCCCAGTGCCCCCCAGCAGCATGACTCACAGGAATTAACCAGCCCAGAGGTTGCTGGGACAGCATGGTCTCTGCCCCAGAGGGAGACGGCACTCATCAGGACTGCAGGCAACCTGAAGGCCTAGGAGGGTTCCTGTAGAAGACACGGCCACGCCTCCAGCACTTATAGAGATGGACTTGAGAGCAGAGCTCAGAAAAATAGCTATAATAACTGACATATTTCCATTACTCTTCCCCAAATGCTTGTATGGTGTCATCTCTCATCTAACCCGCATGCTCACTTTTTGAGAGAATTCTTGTTGTTGTTGTTGTTGTTATTATTATTCCAATTTCAATTTTGCAAGTGGCCAAGGAAGCCCAGTGTCTTCTCTTGACTCTCTTCTCTTTTTAAATTTTTATGTCAAGAATCTTTAACAGTACCAGCAAGCCATGGGCAGAGCTGGACCTCACGCCTACCGAGAGTCCTCCTTTGACTCTGTCTGAAACTACCCTCCTGAAGAGCCCTCCTGGGAGCTGCCCCCTCAGTCACTGCATAAAGGATGGCCACGTTCCTGAAGTGGAGAAGCGGGCGTCCCCTCTAAGTTTATCAGAGTGAAATGGCTGAATGTATTTCATTTGTATATTATGCCGCTTAGCTTTCAGGTTGTGCTGCAGAACAAAGGATCCCCAAAGGTCTAAGAGTTCAGAGCAACAAGGACTCTGTGGTCACTGTCCCTGTGAGCGGGATGCAACTCCATGGTTCTCTGCAGGCTCCAGGCTGAAGGGGCAGCTCCAGTCTCAGGCATAGAGGGCAGCGGAGCTGAGCTGCAGCCCCAGAACCACAGGATGGCTGTGGAGGTGTGGCCGGGACGCACCTGAAGCCTCCCCTGCCCTGGCACCAGTCAAAGGAACATCCTATGTCACTGCAGGGCAACTCTCCTTGTTCAGGGAGGGGCTGTGGACTTCTTAGAGTGGTAGCAAGTATTTCAAACCACAAGAGCCAAGTTTTATTTATGCACTGAAGGACAGCACACAGCCTTTGGAAAATGACACCTTAAACCTATGGCGAAGTTCCTCAAGAAATATTCATGATTGATTTTGTTATCCATGAGAACTGCCCGTCTCCACCCACTGAAAGGTCAGATGCCCAGGGCCATACTTCTGTCTGCTTTGTTCACTAATGTAAATAGCTGTTTTGAACACACTGAAAAAAAGTCTGGACCATCCTAAAAAGATATTGAATTAATGAATAAATGGATTTCCCTCTGGTTGTTTAAATCAGTCTCTGTTACATAATATATTGCTAGATTAGCTCATTTATCCTCTTAGGAAAATTAGTTTTGTGCAGTATCAGAGTATGCCAATCTTGTAGAAGGGCCTCAACACAAAAATCTTTAAGTAAAAAAAATAAGTTTTTCTGATTACTGACATTCTTGACTTTTATGATACCAATTATAATCAGGTATTTATATAATTAATACATATATAAATATTTTAATTAATTTCTACTATTTTATTTGGCTTTCTATTTGACTTGTGTTTCTATGATTCTTTTCCTCCTATCATGTCTTTACTTTTGGTTACATAATATCTGTATTACTAGTTTTTATTTCTACAGCTCTCATATGCATATACTATATTTCCTTTTAGTCATTGCTTTTTAAAACTTTTCCCCAAAATGAGTTACTGAAATAGACATTTAATCATATCTTTATCTATTACACAATACAAAGGTCAGTTCACCTGGTGGAATGAGATGGACATCATTACCCTAGGTACATGTGTAAAGACATGAACCATGTGGCTCTACTTTGTGTACAACCAGAGAAATGAAAAATTGAGCTTGAAATGCATTCTGCTGTCATGTAGAACAAATTAGAACAAATTAATTAATTTTTAAAAATCGGTTCATCTCCTTTCCCTCCCCGTTGAAGACCTTGGTTGAGCATTTCTGTTCCACCTTCTTCTTCCCAAGCCGTGTTCTCCCTCCGCTGGTTCTGTGCGCCCCAGGCTGCCACCAACTTACAGGCATGCTATGGGTTCTCTGCTGCTTCTCAGCCTCCTCTCCGGGCTCAGTTTCTTTGGCATGACATAGGTGTCCCCACTTCTTTCATCGAGGGTTCCGTTGGTGACAGACTTCTGCTCATTTAAATGTCTTCACTCACCTTCACTCTGGGATGATCGTGTTTCTGGGTATGAAATGTTACTGGAGAAGTTATTTCCCTCCACCTTTGAAGAGATCTGCTCTCTGTCTTCTGGCCTCCACAGGGAAAACTGGGGGCTGCCCCACCCTCCCGTTTCAGCAATCTGACATCTCTCTGAGGTTGCCTTTCAGACTTTTATCTCTATCTTTGATGTCTAGCAGTTTAACTACAAAGCATCCAAGTTTGGGTTTCTTTTCCAGCAGGTTGGCTACCTAAATCTGGTGGTTTGGGAATTTCATCACCAATTCTTTTTGAAGAGTTCTCTCTCCCTGTATCCTTACGTGCCTTTTGTTTTCTGAACCTATTAGATGAGGCTAGACTTTCTCATTCTACCCGTTTTTCTTCTTCTCCTTCATATTTTATAGTTCTTGATCTGTCTGTTCTGCATTCTTGGTAATTTCTTCCTGTCAAGTGATTATTTATTGATTCCCAGGCTGTCTAATTTAATTTACTGTTCTTTATTTTGCTCAAAATATTTTTGATTTCAGTGATCACATTTCTTTTGCAAAGGCTCTGTAGGCTCTCTTAAAGCATGTCCAAAATGCTATTGACCATGTAGTATACCTTTCTCATGTTTCCCATATTTTATTCCCTTCCCTTCATTATGTTTTGCATGTAGCAATTCAAAGCCGCACTTCTAGGGAGCCTAATCAGGTATGTTTCCTGCTGGCTCACACCAAAGGCGAAGCCTGGCTTCCTGCACTCTACAGTTTGGGACTGTGAGCTCATCTCCTGAGAGACTTGGCCGGTGAGAACCTCTGGAGGTCTGGATTGCCGACAATCACCTCCACAAGGGTTGGCATTTGTTTCTGTTCAGTGCCCAAGGCTACAACCAACCCACAAAGACTTTTTAAATTCTCTAGCTTCTGTCCTCCAGACTACAAAAGTAGGTTAACGAAGGACAGAATCTAAAGCACTAGTGAACCAACTCTTGGGGAGATTTTTCCCACTGCAGCAGAGAGATGATCTCTCTTGGTTTTTTTTCTTCACTGGCAAGCAGAACATTTTTCTCTGAAAGCCCTGGTGGTCATGGCCTTATTTGAGAGATCTCAGTTCCAATTCCCAACCCCACACCCATTTCTCAGTCTCTCACTCTCCCTCTGGCAGGATGGAAGGCTGCCTTACTCCCAGGCTCTCTCCAAAACACTGACCCCTGTTGGGCCCCCCTCTGGGGGGTCCAGTCATGCTCTGTTACTTCTCCTGGGGGTCCTTGTCTTTGGCAATGTTTACCTCTGCTCAGGCCTTACCCTGTGTCCTAGCACTGACTTGGCTTAGGAAGGGGCTATGTACTTTGCATAAGAGGGGAATATATATGTATATGTGCTGTACTTAAGAAGGGAAAAAAATATGTATGTACTGATTTTTTTCATTTCTTTTTAAAATGGGGTCTTGAAGGAAGAGAAGAGAGTTGACTGACACCTGTCACCTCTGATTCATCCTTCAACAGCAAGGTTTTAAAAATATTCTTTTTTTTTCTTTTTCCTGTCCCACTGTTATCTGAAGTGGCGGAGAGCAGGGTAGCGATTCATCCACCAGTGATGTCGGTCATGCTGCCCCTGGAAGGCAGCAGCAGCCCTGGCCGCTCTAGTGCTTGAGTCTGCCATGAAGCGCCCGTGTTCTTTCTTTCCCAGATTATGAAATCACGGCCACACAGGAGATCCCCGTGGTTCCAGAGGGAGCAGCACTATAATGCAGAGGCAGATAATCTAGTTAGCATTCTTTATCTCTGGCGTTTAGTTCTTGCTCATCTCTTCTGAGACCAGCAATGTGCTAAGTGCTGTGGCAGTAAGATAAACTGGACATTCTCTCCCTCGCAGAGGCTCCTGCCAGTGAGGAGACAGGTCATCCGCAACCTCAAACCATGTAAGCAGGGGAGCAGGAGACGCTTCCTGTGATGTGCCAAAGGATTTCCAGAGATGAAATGGGAAACAAATCCTCAGAGATTGCTGAGAGCCCGTCCACGCCTTTAAGTATTTATTTGTACTGGGTTGTTTTATTATTGGTACTGAGCTTGGGGATAGGCCCTTCACATGAGTCTGCTAATGGCAAACCTTGGCCCCCATCATCATCTGCCAGCACAGTGGACAGCCGCAGGGGTGCAGCATCCTGTGTGAGGGGCTACGTCCTCCTCACCACGTGTCTTCTGACCCTCCTTCATCCTTTCCGTGCCTCTAATTCAAGATGTCGGCATCTCCACTGTCTAAACCTTGCCAACTTCAAGTTGGCTTTGAGTGGCCGCCCTTGTTGGGAGGCAGGCAGCTACGTCACTGTGCCAAGGACTGGGGGCACCAGGAGGTTGGACGTGGTCCTTCTGGTTATTGTTAAGTCAGCTCACCTCAGCACTGCTCTCTTCAGTCTTACCTAATTGAGGCAGCACTCGCAAAATTTATGGGGATCTTTGGCCTCTTACTGTGGGGTCTCTAATAATCACTTTGAGGTTCATGTAAGAGAGGGAGCCACTGTGTTCTCCATTCAACAACTCTAAGTGACCCTGAACAGGGTAGATTCATGATATGGACAGGAAACAATGAAAGAAAAGCCAGAAATTGCATTTTTTATTTTATTAAGTTCTATGGTTTGGCTGGATTCAGCTATTCCTCCAAAACTGCTCAGTAACACAGATAGGGAACTATAAAATTTGCAAAACTACAAAACTTGAAAACTAGAGAAGATGATCTTCAGTGCCCGTGACTTGGCAAAGAGTTTTTAGGCTGGACACAGAAGCACAATTCGTAGAAGGATTTACTGAGAAATTGACCTTCATCTGAATGTAAAACTTACACTCTGCCAAATCTTCTGTCAGAGAACGGAAAGACAAGCTACATGTTGGGAGAATATATTTGCAAATTTGCAAACCATGTATCCAACAAAGGACTAGTATTTTTAATGTCAATAAAAAAAGAAAAGAAAAACTTCACAATTCAGTTTTAAAAACCTAACTAAATCCAATTAAAAAACAATTGGGCAAAGGCATGCACGGCCATTTTACTGAAGAGCACATAAAGATGGCAAATACACATGTGAGAGGGTGGTCCACATCCCAGCCATTGGGGGAAGGCAAAGTAGAACCACAGTGCAAGATCATTGTCAACACGACTTAAGTGAAAAATAGTGAAAATATCAAAGGCAAAGAAACGTGAGCTGGGATTGGGGAATTGTAGAACACTTCAGAAAACACTGTAGAAAACCATCTGGCAATTTCTTTAAAACGTAGTCACAGATGTATTTACTGCAACCCAGCATGTGCACCCCAGAATATTTTTCCTAGAAAAATGAAGACTATGCTCATAAAATCCTATATATGTACGTTTTACCAGCTTTCTTCACAATAGCCCCAAACTGGAAACAACCCCAAGGCTGTCTGCAAGAAAAGGGATAAACAGATGAAAGTCCATCCATAACATGGAACAGCACTTGGTTCATTCAAGGAAATGGACTCTGGACACAAAACCACCTCCACCAATTTCCAGAGAATTATGCTGAATGAACAAGTGAATCCCAAAAGGTTTGCAGCCTGTATCATTCTACTTACATAATGTTTTTGAAATGAATAGATGATAGATTTGCAGAGCAGCAGGTGAGTGGTTGCAAGGGGTAGGGGTTTGTGGGTGGGGAAGAAATTGAAGGTGTTTAAAGAGCAGCAAGGTTCTTGTAATGATAAAGCTGCTTTCTGTCTTCACTGTGGAGGTGGCTCCGTGAACCCACAAAGGTGAGAAAATTGCACAGAACTAAATAAACACACGAGTACAAGTAAAACCAGGGAAATCTAAATGAGATCAGCAGATTGCATCAATGTCAATATCCTGGCTGTGATGTTGCCTTATAGTTTCGCAAGACATTTTCATGGGGAGAAACTGGGTAAAGTGTACATAGAAATCTCTCTGCATGTGAATCTATGATTATGCATATGAATCTGCAATAGCATAAAAACATTAAAGTTTAACTGAAGCAATCTTTGAGAAAAGGCAGCAGGAACTTTCCACTTAGGTGGGGATGTGTCCTGAACTGACATTTCAAGCTTCTCTCTGAGGCTCTCATCCTCTGCCTGCAGCTCCTCTGCCTCCAGCTGCTCCTGGAAAAACTTTTGCCTGTGGCGGAGATGCCAGCCCTGAAGCTGAGCCTGCTGCATGCCTATTTCTCCAAAGCCGGAATTCTGGCCAAAGGCCTAATGCTCACGGATGAGTCCAAGTCACAGTACGGCAGGGCTGAGAGGTACAGGACAGGCACATCCACTGCTCCTGCGGGGGCTTCCCTCAGGCTGCTGGAGAAGGCACTGGACACGGGCTTCCCTGTAAGAAGTGACAGCCGCCCACCTTGTTCACCCACGGTCTTCAGTCCTGGAGGTCAAAGGGTCCCCTGTATTTCTCCACAGGGGTTCATCTCTCCTGCTCTCTGTAGCTGGGATAAACAACCTGAGTGTGGAGCTGGCTGTGTGGGGATCCAGTTCCTGAGAAAGGCTTGGGCTCTGGGTCGAAAGAAGTGGTTCAAATCCTGCATCTTCCTCTGAATGCCCATCTCCTAACATGATGACATACGCCTTCCCACAGATTGTCAGAGGGTAAAATTAGGTAACGAGTGGCCCATGTGTTATTCAGCTCAGGCTCCACAACAAAACACAGTGGTTGGGTGGTTTAGATGACAGAAGCTTGTTTTTCACAGTCTGAAAGCTGGAAAGTTCAGGATCGAGGCTCTGTTGTTGTGGTTCCTGGTGAAGGTGCCCCTCCTAGCTTGCAGACTGCAGATTCTGGCTCCTGCCCCAATGTGTGGGCACAGAGAATCTCTGTTTCCCTTATTAAAAAGCCACCAATTTTAACAGGTTAGGTTGCTACCTACCCTTATGACCTCATTTAGCCCTAATTATCTCCCTAAAAGTCCTCTCTCCAAATACAGTCCTCCTGGGGGTTAGGGCTTCAAAATATGATTTTGAGAGGACACAGCATAGCCCATCGCAGTCCACTTAGAGTCATTATCTGGCACATAGTAAACATTTAGAATACAAAGTTGCTTATAATTTGATTTTTTATTTTTGTTAATGCTCTGATGGTAGATAGTAGAAGTCAGGTGGATTGTTCGAGTTAAGCAAAAAGAGGACTTTTAAATTTTTTTCACTGTTTTTGGTACTGGGGATCGAACCCGGGGGTGCTTAACCATTGAGCAACATCCCCAACACCATTTTTTATTCTTTATTTTATTTTTATTTCTAAGTTGCGTAAAGCCTGGCTAAGTCGCTGAGGCTGGATTTGAACTTGTGATCCTCCTGTCTCAGCCCCCTGAGCTTCTGGATTACAGGCGTGAGCCACCACACCCAGCTAAGAGGATATTTTTATATAAAAGACACAATATGACGTTTCAGTTCCAGCGTGGGGATGAAGCCAGGTTTCAGGAGGTTTCTGGAGATCGGAAACTGAAGCTGAATCCAGAGCCCAGCAGATGTCCCCCCACCCATCCCCATCTCTCCTCCTCACTGTGCTGCTATCCGCTGGTTTTCTACGCCCTTTAGGGTTCATAAAGTAGCCAAATGGCCATTCCCACCGCTTCCACAGTCCCCTCTCCTCTGTGCAGAGGCCAGCCCAAGCTCACTCCCGTTCAGATCCATCCCCAATTCCCAGGGAGGACCCCACTGCCTTGGGTGGGAGGTCCATGCCTGGTCTTATCCCCAGGGGCTGGAGACCACAGCCTTGGATCTGGGTGTCGGCTGCCTCAGGAGGGAAGGAGTCTCAGACAGTGACCATCATAAGCTAGATCACCCTACCATGTCTGTGACTTTCCAGTGATTTAGTCCTGCTTCACAGGCCTCACAGGCCCAGCTGTGAATGAGGATGAGGTCCCCATATCTGTCACTAGGCTGGGTTCATACAGCCCTGACACCACCCACTTTGCAGAGATGAGTCTTCCAAAGCCCATCTCAGGTAGGTGTGCTCAGTGCAGAATGCTCCCCCTCCCCGGGACCCCTCTCCCCCTTTCTAGGTGGCCCTCTGGGTGTGGTGTGCTACCCAGGCTTTTAAAACTCATGAGTTTCCGTGGACATGACTGCGTCAGGACGCGCTGGGGAACTTGCTGGGCCAACTGCACACCATTGTGGGGCCAGGTCTGAAGAGAGCACAGCGGGGTCTCACTCCCACGCCACCAAGTCCCCTGCACTCTGGGAGTATGGAAGGGGGCAGCCAAGGGGTCATCCCTTTCCAGCCCAAAGACTCATGACTCAGGCTCCTCCGTGGCATGGCCACGTGGCTAGGTCTGATTCAGCAGCTCAGGCTGGACCTCTGCCCTTCCGTGTCCTCACTGCCCCTGCACCCAGGCCCAAAGCAGCACGCTTGGCCAAGGATGATGACTTCCCCTGTCAGCACGCCATCTGCCTCTCTCTTTTCTGCTTTCATTGGATGCCGCTGGCAACTGTAGCAGGTGACCACAGGCAAAGCACTGGTCTTCATGAGGCAGGGTTGGGGGAGGTGAAGGACACTCTGTGTGGAGAAGAGCTGCTGTGAGACAAATCATCAACAGTCAGGAAGACCCAAAGGACCGGAGGAGCAGCCGTACGTCGCCCTCCTGTGTGTCTTCGCCTCAGCCCCCTCCTCCAAGCATCCTGGGTCTGATGTGCCCAGTGATTGCTGTGACCTGGAATGGCTGTCCTCGTCAATCCAACTTAATTCAATCCAGAAAACATTGACAGCCAAAGCTCTCCCCAACCTGCCCCATTTAACTAACTCCCTCGGTCAACCAAGAGGGCCCCATTCCCTGTGGAATATTCTAGACTCTGACTGCAGCTTGCCCGGGAGGCTCCATGGCTTCCCACAGGTCTGCCATGTGCTGGGGACGAAACCCAAGATATCACAGGGCACGAAGGGATGGTGTTGTTTCCATGAAAACTGCTGTGGAGAACCACGGGCCGCCATCACATCATCTACACAAGAGCCAGACTCAGGAAGACAAGGGCACGCGGTGCTCTCTCCTGTGGAATCTAGGAGAACCTTAAATAGACGGCCGGAATGCAGACGGGAGAGTCCGTGAAGAGGAAGGGGAGGAGGAGGCGGGAGTGAGGGTGGGCCACAGGAGGGTGGGCTGGCAGGGCTCAGAATAGGTCACACGCACACAGAATGTGGATCCAGGGAGGGCCCCAGGCTGCACAGTCCATACACAATGGCTTAGAAAACCGCACCTGGTGAAGACTCAGAGAAAACAGGCCTGCTGCTTAAAACTGCTGAAGAGGAAGGAGTCAGAGGATGCTGTGGATGGAGTGTACACAAGACGGGGCAGAACTTCCACCAAATAAAGGAAAGAGATCGGCCTGGCTCTGCCTCGAAGGTCATGGGATACGTCTCTTAGTGTTAATATTTTCCTAAGTTGAAACAAAGTGCTCAAGCTTAATATGCATTTAAGAACATCCCCTACCTTATTTTTTCCCCTTTAACTAATAAGCCTCTGGTTCCAAACACTTGTACCAGAGAGGTCGGGGGCAGTCTCTGTATTTATGGCACTAATCTGCAAAACTGTGTGAAGCCCTTAGGAGCAGGGCTGTGGGGTGTGAATATCATGGATCATTTGAGTGCTCTAAGTCCCAGTTGCCTCCCCTATAAAGTGGGGGTTCACGTATCTTCTATGGATGGTTCAATGAATACAATAATTTCTGTGGTGTGCTGAGCACCTTTCCTAGCACATACTGAGCATTTAGTAAATGCTGGGGGCAATGAAGATGATGATGCCTGAGAGTCAACTTGCAATTACTAACTACTGGACACTATCCTAGATGCTGAGCTCACAAGACGAGTGAGCACAGTGCCTGTCCTGCAAAGCCCACAGCCTGCCAGGAAGAAGAGGTGCAGCGGATGAGCTGGAGAGGTATGTTCACCAACCACTATTGGCTGAGTATCTATCACACATCAATAAATGGCTGCACTGACAGCTGTCATTATAAAAACCTGCCCTAGCCATTGTAATGCTCAAGTCCAGTGGAGGAGAGAGTCACTGAATAAATCCATAAAGTATCCTAAGGAAGGATTCACTGCCCACTGGGGTGCACGTGCCAGGACAGGATTCCCTGAGAAGCTTGTGTGCAGTTGAGACTTAGAACTGACTGGAGCTGTCACTGAGGACTGGGAGGGCTGGTACCGCAGGCTGAGACCACCACGGTAGGGCAGCATCCATGAGCATTTTGATAGAGCTGCTCTGGGGGCCATAAGTCAGAGAAGGAGCAAGTTTTTCTGGATTTGGGAAAGTGGTATGACCTGAGAAGGCTTCTCAGAGGAGAAGAACAAGCAGATGTTCCCCCAACAGACAAGTTGAGAGGGGCTGTCCGAGGCTACCTAAGAGAGGTGGTGTGCACAGGTGCTGGAGCCGGGCCAGTCCAAGGAACAAGGACGGGTAGCCTGGGCCAGGCAGCTGGGCCCAAGGAGATTCCCAGGGAAAGCAGCACCAGGATCCAGGAGGCAGGAAGTTAGGCCCTGACACTGGGCATGTCAGGAGAGATGGCAGAGCCACTGTGCTTCCTGCAGGTGAGGGAGGGATGGGAAAGATGGGTCATAGGCTCCGGACAGCATGGTCCTCAGACAGGATCATACAAGGTGGACTCCCAGGGAAAGGACACATTTCCCTGTGCCTAGAGAAGCACATGATATTATGAGTAGGAATCATGGAACAGTGGTACATAAGCTGTGCCTTCCACAGTGAGTAAGCTGTGTCTCCCACCTTGAGTGACTTTTGGGCAGACAGGGTTTGAGAAGTGAAATCAAGACAGGCTGAAAAGCGGGAGGCGGAAGCACTGGGGGGTGACTCGTACTTCCCATTAGCATTTGACCATCTCTGAATTTTTCTCTTCTACTTTCTGCCTCTGTAGTTTAATCTCCAGCAACATTATTTTGAACTAATTAATATAAAATTAATCCAGGCATTATCTAAAGTGGATAATGACGTAATATTTTTCCTTATCCCAGACAATAAATTTTTGAAAGTACTTCCAACCCTCCTCATAAAAATCTTTCACAAAATTAGTGAAAGAGAAATTTGGAGGCTGTTTTAATTTGTATCCAAAAGTATCAAGTGTTTCTGGGAAAATGTATAGGTTATAGTTCTGCTCTACTTTGGGTCAAAGATTTTCAGTGGGGAGGTTTTTGCCCACAAGGGCTCTTTGGCAATGTCTGGGGACACTTGGTTATTGCCCCTAGGAGGTGGGGGTGTTGTTACTGGCCTTAAGTGGGCAGAGGCTAAGGATGATGCTCACCATCCCGTGAGTCACAAAGTATCAGCGGTGCCAAGTTCAAGATCCCACCCCATCTGTTTTAGACCATAAAAGAATCGCTAATATTCTTCATTTCAAATTCCTAATTCTGCAGCTATGATATATAGAGTTAAAGTCCTGAGATGCTCTACATGTGGCTGGCTGGTCAACAGCACATGGGGCTGGAACCCAGTTTTCCCACATCAGCTCTTTCCTTTTGGGGTGCACCAGGTGCCTTGCAGGACTCTATGAAATGACAGTGTGTTTAAATGCCATGAGCCCTTAATTTGGGAAAATGGAATGACCTGGGAAGTCTTCTCAGAGGAGGTGACTTTGGGCTGACTTGAGAAGAACAAGCAGATGTCTCCCCAACAGACAAGTTGAGAGGGGCTGTCCAGGGCCATCTAAGAGAGGTGGTGGTGTGCACAGGTGCTGGAGCTGAGCCCAGGAACAAGGAGGAGTGTATAGAGAGCTGTTGTTGCCACTAGGAGGTATATAGAGAGAGGGGTTACATATCAGTGCTGACCACACAGGTGACAGGTGGCTTCTATGACCTGGACGGCTGCTTCTGCTAGGCACCCAAGCCAGCCGCCTCCTAGATCCGCAGTGGAGCTGACCAGGAGAATGGCCATGTGGAGTCCAGCCATGCTGCCGCTCTCTTTAACTGTGAGGAAAGGCTGAGTAGTTCACTTCTGTTTTCCCTCAGGAGATGAGGGACTTGTTTGAAGCATGAGCATTTTATAAATGATTGGACAAATGCAAACCACGGATGAAAAAGACAAGCTGAGCATGAGGACCAGGAGCCCCGAGGAGCCGCAGCTTCCAAAGTCCTCCCTGCACCACGGGATGTGATTGGTCCTCCTGTTTGCAAAGGGTGGGCTGTGCCCAGAGAGGATGGGCCCTGGGGGACGGAGTGTGGAAGGGTTATGTCCTGGCTTTAGTTCTGTCACTTGCTGGCCATGTCAATCTGGGAAAGACCTTTTAGTTGTAAGACCTTAGTCTCCCAGCTGGGAGAGGCTGGGAGAGGCTGAGACTTGAGTTGCGGCTTCAGGACTTGAGTTTATGTTTGAGATCATCAGGTTGAGTGAGAGCCATTATCCCAACTGAGGCTCAGAAGAGTCCAGCTAGGTTTCCAGGTTGAAACCTTGTTTGAGGTGGAGGGACACATGCCCCGATCCCTGGTGACCTGAGATCTGTATCTACTCTATGTTTAATTCTTGGGAGCAATTTTCAGGGTTTTCCTGTATCAGCAGAAAAGACGGGAGACATTAGGGACACCTTCCGCTGCAGTGGCTTGGGTCATTGCCAGCTCCTCAGAGCTGCCCTTCCTCTCTGAGGTTGACTAATGGGTACCCACGTGTCCCTCAGCTGGCTTCCTCATGCTAGTTCCCCCAAATGGGCATCATTCTTAATCCTACCAGGACGCAGGACAGTGGCTCCTTCTCATATCTGCTTCCCGCCCCCACAGTCATAGCCATGTCACTCAAGCCAGGACAAGCCCGGTGGAGACTAAGGAAGCCTAATGTTGGATGGTGGCTGAACACCTGACCCTGGGCAGAGACTTGTTGAGGGAATTGAGGTTTCAAACAAGAATCAGGAGCAGGTCAAAACCAGAAAAATGGCATGGCGGACACACTAATTAGCAGCAAACTTCCATGTGGTCCAATTAACAGTCCTTCTGAGACTTGCCAGATGAGACGGGCTGCTGGATGGCAGGCTGCTGAAAACGGGAGTCACTTGTGCCCTGCGATGGCTTTTTGTGCTCTTAAGATGAGACAAGACTAATAAAGACTGTCTGCACCTCCAGAGTCAGCAAACATTAGGGAGATCAAATAAAACCCCAGGCACTGAAGGGTCCCGCCTCTGTGGCAAATGGGGGCTGGGTCCTTTGAAATCCTCAAGCCTGCAGCTGGGATCCGCTTAGTCACATCACGAGGTCAGGGACCTACCCCCACGTTTGGGGGGGCAGAGGTGGAGCCAGCGAGGCCTGCAGAAGAGAGCACACCAGCATTGGCATCAGGAGGGCTTTGTGGCTGGCCTGAGGCCATCCCACTGGCTGAGGCCAATTTGAGCTTCAAGCATTTTTCTTTTCTTTCCTGTTCATATTCGCTTTTTCCAATTTATTGTACAACATGGACCTTCCCAACCCTCTCCTAGAAGTTGCCAGCAAATAGCTGGTCTCAGAAAAGCAGTATGACCTTCTCTCGTGCAGAGGAGATAGCAGGCATGGCCTTTGGACCCCACTGAGCCCCCGTGGGGGCTTACGCTTTAACCAGGGGGTGCATAAATTCGGACTTTGTTGAAGCTGATTCAGCAAAGATAAAACAGGGCCCATTAGAAGACTCAAGAGACGCTTTCTGGAAAAGCCGGGGCTACAGCCAGGACTACATTTTGTCCTTCTTGATTTAAACAAAACAAAACAACAACAAAAAAAACCTTGTTTCATTGTGGCAATACTTTTCAAAGGAAGTACAAAGATAATACACTTTTTTTCATTTACTTCACTCCTTACATCCAACAAAGATCCATGGAGTGGCTGAAAGGCAGAACAGGATAGAGTCCAAGACTTGGGTTAACCCCAAGGTACAGAATAAACTTGCCCTCAAACCTCCTCTGGAAGTTCTTCCAGGATTCACAGAGGTGGGATCAGAGTGAATGAGCTCAGAATTAAAAGTCGCAATGCGCACCAGGCTACCTGCTGTTGGGAGTGGGTGGAGTCAGCAGAACAGCCAGGCAAGCAAACCCACAGGACATCTGGAGCCCTCAGACCTGAGGTCATAATGTCACTACTACTAGAGTTAGAAAATAAGTACATTTTTTTAATGTTTAAATTATAAATGACAATAAAAAGTGAAACAGAATCAAGATCTTTTCAAGAAAGCCAGGCATTTGCATAAGAAAACCAAGTAGAACTTGCAGAAGTGGAAAATGGAGTCACTTCAACTAAAGTCCCAGGGGGCAGGTTAGACAGCCCACATGCGCAGAGCTGAAGAACTCAGTAGGAAACTGAAGAGAGAGCAGTATGCACAGGTCCTTAAAGCAGCAAGGAAATGGCAGGGGGCTATAAGAGAGGCCGGAAGATAGGAAAACAAAAATGAGCCATCGAGCCTTCGTCCGTCAGGAGTCCAAGGGGTGGCAGAGGGGGAGGGGGTAGAGAGGATGAGGCTGAGAAGGTGTCCAAATGGCTGCGGATCTTCAAGTTGGTGGAAGATGGGTGCCCTGTCCAGGAAGCACTGAAGACTCAAGCAGGGACCGTGAGCCCCATCTGACCCTTCTACAGACTCGCTGCCCGGGACACTGAGCCTAAGACCAAGCAGAGAACACAGCTTCTCCAACACAACTTGGAACCAACTGACTGCGGGCCCACCTCAAGCCAGCCACAGACCGTCAGCACGCGGACCACCGGGCCTGACCTCAATAGCAGTAAGTCAGATGTAAACCCCAAAATGTGATTCCGTGATTGACCTTTTGAGAATGCTGATGTCACTGATGATTTTACACTCCCCTCTAATGGCACATGGGCATCTGTATGTGACGTAGAGATGATGACTCAGGCTCCCCAAAATACCTGAGGAGGTCCAACCTGAGGTGTTTCCTTCTCCTGCCCAGACAGTTACCCCTCACTGCTTTGTTGTTTTAATGCTTATATAGGAGCCAAACTAAATGGGTCCCTGCCTACTAGTCCTGCTGCCTTGTGTGAATGAAGAAAATTCTTTGTGCTGTGTTTCCTCATTCACAGAATGGAAATAATAATAGTACTTGTCTCTTACTCATTAAAAGGATTAAATTTAATAATATGTATTAATTTCTCAGGGTAGTGTTTACCATTGTCTTTTCCTGTGTTGTGTCACTGTAATGAAACACCTGAGACCTGGTAGTGCATAAAGAAAAGAAGCTTATTTGGCTTATAGTTCTGAAAGCTGAGAAGTCCCAGAGCACAGTGCTGTCATCACCTCAGTACTTCTTGCTGCATCAGATCACAGCTAAGGGCATCAAATGGTGTGACAGCAGGCGTGCTAGTTAAGGTCTTTCTTCCTTTCCTTATAAAGCCACCAATGCCATCACGAGGCACACATGATTTATCTAGTTCCATTACCTCCCAAAGGCCCACCACCAAATATCAGGAACAGAAGATTGGGGAGATTAAGTCTCCAACACGTGAATTTGGGGAGTACATATTCAAGCCAAATAACTGATCTAGTTAAAAATATATTTTGATGAATACATCCCACCCTAGCCAGAGATTCTGGTGAGAGGGGGAAGAGTAAGGGGAGAGAGGCAGCCAAGGACAGGACCAGGGCAGAGGGTACATATTCTGTGACTGAACCCCTGGAACATCTGGGGGAGGGACTTCTCCAGGGCACCCGAGGACCTGCCCAGACAGGGCTCCAGGATGATCGCAGAGGACACAGGTAGGACCTCTGCCTTGCTCCCTCCTGAGCCCGTCCACAGCGAGCGCATTCCAGGGTTTCTCAAGGGACAGTCTTGCAGCTGCTGACCTGTAAGTCACAGGTGGCAGGGGTGTGAAGATGAGTCCAGGTGAGCAGATTAAAGGACTGGGTGCCGAGGACGGCAAGGGCTGACAAGAAGTGGGGGTGGGGGGGGCAGGAAGAGGAAAAGCCACCATGCTGTGGAGGCAGGGAAGCCTCTGACAGGGACAAGAGAAACAGCACTCTCAGGATGTGCTCCGAGTTCTAGCCGGCAGGTGCCAGCAGGCATGCTTCACAGTGCACTTCTCAGTCATCGTTAGAAATTAAAGACGGAATACCTGCCTGCAAAACGGCACATTAAAGAAAGACACAGTGACACTAACAGGTAAAGTTTTCTTCTTTTCTATGCATTGTGCTCACACTGCTTGTATAAATGTCGATAGTGCATATTTCATGTTTTATCAAGACCGACTGATTTTTAAAAATACTTAAAACCCAATAAACCCCCTTTTCAACGCTGGCCTCTAGTCTCCCCGGGTCCTCTGCACTCTCTGGGCCTCTGCCCTTCTGCTCTCCCAGGTCCCAGGCAGTGGTCCTCATGTCCACAGCCATGGGCTGCTTGTTCTGGGTGGCGAGGCTGGGACTGGCCTAGGAAATTAGCCAGCAGGCAGCCCGGGATCTGTCCTGCCCTCTCTGCATGGTGAAGAGAGGTTAATTTCAGGGTGACAGTCCACCATTTCTGTTCCTCCTGCCCTCTGTATGTCCCCCTCTTTGAGTAGAACACAAGACATGAGTTAGTTCTAAATGACTAGTGCCACTTATGTCACAGTGAAGGAACGATGGTGGCAGCCAGCAGCACACGGCCCTGTGGGCTCTCACACCCCAATTTACAGGGTCACTCCGATGCTCACCATCACACTGGATTTCCAAAAGGTCTGGAGAGTGAAACTCAAGAGCCCAACGTGCCTGAGTCCCGTCTTGATGCTTTAGCTCCAGGGTCCTGACCCTCCCCTGGCTCTCATCCACCACCCGCTGAGCTACAAGAGACTCTGAACTCCTGAGGGTCAGGATCTGAACGCTTGAATGAGTGCAGCAGGCCTAAAGAATTCCTAAAAATTATAACGAGAACTTAAAACAGGATTTTCTGTCTGATGCTACATTTATATTTAACAGTCTTCTGATCTCACTAATAACTGAGTCATAACGTCTCCATGTGAGGATGTGAAGAGTTGGGCTTTGCAGAGTGAACTTCAGAGAAAGTGCAGAACTGTCCCTGGAGCCAGTGAACCAGTCCTGGAGTCCAGGTTCCTCTGCTGTGGACCACGGGACCCGGGATAAGGCACAGGGTATTAAGATATTTTCTTAAATCTGTTAGTCTCATCTGCAAAATGGTTTCATAAACATAGCTAAGACACATAACTGCTGGGAAAACTGAAGAAGATAATGTGTGGTGGAAACAGAGAAATCAGCTTAAAAAATGTATCCTCCAAAATACGGGGACTGAAACACTTAGGTAGAGTCCTGTACAAATAAAGCCCAAAACCCAAGTTAACCAACATTTAACCCAGCATTTTCCAACTTCACTTCATCACAGAACCATCTTCAAAAAGATAGTGTCATTAATATCCACAAAACAATGATTATTTGTGGGATGAGTTTGGAGGAGGATTCCTGCAGATCCTTAACTCATGCCATATCAATGTTTCCTTCTCTGCTGGAAGGCACAGACCACCTGCCCACCTGCACCCTGCCCTCTACCTGCAGCTGGCCCTGGGGAACTGCGATGTCTCTCTGGGTTCTGACAAGTATACACATTGTGGGCCATAAGCCAGTGATGGCCGATGGCGGGAAACCCGATGGATCTTCAGCAGCCGGGGTCACTCTGCTGGCAGGGTATGGAGCAGCTCTGACAGCAGAGAGGAGGGAGCTGGAGGGTCCCCCCCTGGGTGCCCCTGGCTTACAGGCACAGGTGCTCTGAGCTCCCGGGGTCTTGGTTTCTGGAGGAGACCTTCACACATGGCCATCCAGGTCTCCCAGGGAGATGGCTAGCACAAGGACAACCCTGTGCAGTCACAGTGGCAGTGAGGGGTCAGAAGGGGGCCTGGACTTGAGAGTCAGGGTCAGGTTGATACTGACTCCAGAGCCCGTCATCATGGCCTCATGTGGCTTAGGCTGTGCCTAAGATCCTGGGATTGGCTGTGGCAGAGGCACTACAAGGACCCTCAGGTTATGGGAGGCATGGACGGTGAGTAGGTGTGTGTTCAAATCAAGGTCCACCTCTGAGCACCAGCAGCACAAAGGCATCTCCTTTGGAGACCTCCATAGATCCTGTGGGCACCTATGGGCTCCGGACACTCAGTAGGGAGAAGTAAATTGACAGCCTGCCTGGGACACTGCCCCTCTGATGCCTATCTGCTGACAAAGACTCAGTGCTGATGGTTCACAGCCAGCCAAGTTCCTCCCCTCCTCCATCACTTTCCCCACCCACCAAGAGCATGCAGTGGCTGGTCACTGAGAGCCTCTAAGAGTCCAGCCCCTTCACCCCAACTCCTGAGCATCACCCAGCCCCTATACCCTCTGAGGTCAGCCAAGGCCTCAATGCATCACAGCTCCCCTCGCTATCTGCCCAGTCCCCCATCCCTCCCTTCACCGCAGGTGCTGTCCCTGGAGCACCCCCTGTAAACCTGCTGCTCCCGTATCACAGTCCCCTTCATAATGGTGTCTCAGGCAACCCAGCCTTCAGTGAGTAGGCCCCACACCTCCGGGGCTGCACAGCCTTCAGTGAATAGGCCCCACACCTCCGGGGCTGCACAGCCTTCACGGGAGACTTCCCCTGATCTCCTGAAGCGCCCTGCTGTGAACCCGGCCCTCAGGTCAGGGCAGAGCTGTGTGATGCATCCCAGCTGAAGAAGGCTGTAACAGGGCATGGCCATGTGCTGCAGACTTCCCATGCACCATGTTGTGTGGTGGCACAAGAACAGGAAGTGGGGGAGCGCAGGGAGAGGAGGCCCACCCCTTCTTCCCTGCGTTAGACCTGATGCTCTGCTTCCATCCCATCATCTGTGGCTTCCTGTTCTGTGTGCGTGTTTGTTGAGCTTGCCTTTTTGGCATCACGAGCTCCATTTAAGCAGGGACTGTGCTTGTCTTGCTCACGACTGGATCCATCACCATATGAGATATGATGAATTTCACATCCTACCACGTCCCTGGCTCCCCTTCTCCATCAAATACCTGCTCCATGCAAACATGGGCTGTGCCTGTTTGACTCACTACTTACATCTTCAGATCTCGCACAGAGATGGACACATAGACTTAATAACCATTTTTTAATGGCTAGATTATGAATGAATGAAATTACTAAGCATAATACTGGTAAATGGATTTACAAGAATAGACCACTGAAGCTATTGATGACCGACAGCAACTGATACTACGTTTTTAGAAATGCATCAGGATTTGAGCTGGCACTAACCACCCACCTTACACACATCCCCAATGCTGTTTGTACTGTATCCCATTGCAGAAGAGTGTATTATTAAAGAAAAGAAATAACTAGGGTGAATATCTTCCAAGCCAATAGGAAAGCCAATGGGGGTTCCTCATTCATTCACTAAGCATTTCTTTGAGAGCATGAGGGATATGATGGTAAGTGAGCCGTCCAAGGCTCTCAGTCCAGCAGAGGATACAAATCCTTCTCCCTTCATTACACTATTCAAAAGAAAGTCATTTGCATTGTTGCATGAGGGGATGAGGATCAAACTGCAATCCAGAGGGGCCTGTCAGGAGGCCCATCTGAAGGGCACAGTACCCCCAGGCCCACCCAGAGTGAGAATGCCCATCAGCCCCTGCTCAGGACCTTTAGGAGGCAAACATAAGCAATTCTATGTGGTAGAGTCTGGGAGCACAGAGAAGAGTCTGCCGAAGGGAGAGTACGTAGATTCCAGAAACACCTAACCAAGGGCATCTACACAAACCAAACTCCTGAACAGGCAGGAGGAGGAGGAGGAGGCCATGTCTGACTCGGTTCAATAATAAGTCCCGCTTTACATTTTTCTGTAAGAAAGAGACAAGACATGTAATGTTTGCAGTCGTCTTGTGAACAGTTCTTTTTCGTTTAACCACCCTGTGATTGAGTTTGGAATTTTAGAACATGAGAAGTCTTTGTTTAGGGTTCAACTCCACATGTAGAGCTTGACTAAGTCCCTGGCTTTGACCATGACTGTGGAAATAACAGCTTTCTATTGTGCCTTCAGCTTATGAGAGCTAGAGACAATGAATTTTATTGCTTGAATGCTGTGGTCGTTTAGAGCCCTGGACTGTCACATTTCAGGGGAGGAGATTCAAGGCCCTTGCTTTGCTTCATGGGAAGGGTAAGCAACAGCATTGCCGTACTGGAGAGTGGAAGAGAACACCTTTTTCTCTCTTCTCTGGCACCTGTTTCGGGGCATAGGGGACTTTCAGCAGAGAGGACTCCCTTGAGGGCTAAAGGTGGGAGTTAATCTAATCCTGCCATCTCTGCTGGAGCTGACAATCTTTGTGAGACTTAGCTGGGACCCAGAAATCCACCCAGGTGACAGGTGATGGGAGGCTCTGCACCATACTGCTCCATCAGAGGAGCAGAGCACAGGGTATGCAGTTACCTCTGGGAAGGGACATGCTCTCTCCATTTTCTTCTCTGCCTAAATGATGGAGCTTCCAGAAAGATGTCAGCAGCCCTCCCAACTCCAAAAACCACTCAGTCAACAGGTTCCCGACAGTTCAGGCGGCAAGGAGCATAGGGTCTCTGCAGACCCTGGCATCTCCCAGAAATGAGCACTTCCTGAGGCTGGGCGGGAGGGGAGAGGCCTGAGGTGCCTCCGAGATCAAGCAGCAGGGGCTCCAGAAGAGGCAGACTCTGAGCAGATGGCTGCAGCAAATAAAAAGCTATGTTTTCATTTCAAGGCACCTGGAATCTTCTCAGAAAGTAAGCAGGGTAAACATTATGAATTAAAGAATGAATAAAACAAATTGCAGAGGTATATGAATTGCAGGTTATTACAGACTGCACTTGATGTGAAGACTAGAAAAATCCTCGTGGGTAGGATTATGGTGGGAAGGTGAAGAAGTTCAGAAAAGAAAGATAAGGGGGAAAAGACAGCGATCGTAAAGGATTTGCAGCAAGGAAAGGAAAGCACCGAGGATGGAGTATGAGCTTTCAAAAGCCCACTCTCCCCTCCTGCCCCAGAGATGGTTCAAAAGAACTTCTGTGTCAGCGTCCACCCCTTGCTCTTTCCTCTCCCTGGCCGCACTGAGCAATCTCCACCCACAGGTAGGTGCTGGGAGGCCTGCTGCACCTTAGCCCCAGCCACGTTCTCAGGTACAGATGGGAACCAGAAGCTCAAGGTCTTGAGGAAAGAGGTTTTCGGGTGAGGTAAGCAGGTCAGTGAAGCTGATTGTCAAAGAGAAAATAGTATTGAGAGGAGATTTCAGATCTGCTGGAGTTCCTGGCACAAATTAATGACAGGTCCCAAGAAGAGCAAGGAGAACACGTGATTAAACAAACAAAAATTAAAAGTTAATGCTTTAACATAAAGATGTGTCAAAAAAAAGACACATAATTGTAGCACATTACTTGACTCAGCAAAGAACACTATTTCCATAGTCATATCAATTAAAACGTTGCATATTGACTTATCTGAAATTTGGGTTTTATCTGGAGAATTTCAGGTAAAGAGAAGGGCTCATGCCTTTTAGGTGTGACTTAAGAAAATTAAACGCTCTAACACAAATGAAGATAAGAAAAAAGATCTAAATAAATATAATGCGACATAGTGGTGCAAGCATGTTATTTAACTTAAATGCTAGAACAAATAGCCACGAGTGTATGAAGTGGTGGCCCCTGGGGAACAGGGGACTGGCAGTTGCCAGGTAAGGACTATGAGGAATGTAGCTCAGAGACACAGTGCTCTTTGACTTTGATAGTGACAAAACGATGTGCATCTGCTCCCTTGGAAATAATTAAAAAAAAATGAAAAAAAACATAAAAATACCTTCTCTAGGAGGAAATTTGCTGTTCCCAATATGCTTTTCTTCTTGTTGGCCAAAGCAACTTTCTGGTAGAACATCACAAAATTAATTATTTTTCCTTTGGAAACACATTACACTTTAAATATCGATGGATGCATTGTTTTTAATTTTCAAAATATTTGAAAATTGTATGGAATATAGGTGCCTATTTATAGAACTTTGATAATTTATATTGAATCAGAAATATTTTATAAAATTTCTAGATGTATTGCAGTAGCCAGTGTAGTCTGTGTGCCCTCCTGAAGATGGTTTACTCTGAAATGGAATTTTATATAAACATCATGTCCAGAGAAGAAAAGAATAGAAAAGAAACCCCTCTGTGAGAAATGATAGCCAGTTTCCTGTGAGTTTTACAAATTACTGAGACAGAGTCAACCAAACTTCTGCTTCACCTTTCCTGGTGGCACTGAACTTCTCAAATGGAAAGTTGTAGCAGCCAAACATTTTTGCTGGACCAAGCTTGAGTCAGGCTTCTGAGTGTTCTCTGAGACCCATCTGTGCTCTTCCCTGTGAGAATCTTAGCAAGATCCTCAACCCTTGGAATCTGATCACCTTCAACATCTGATCAGCCTCATCTCTACCACCTACGGGGGATGTCTGATCACTGTGTCCTGCCATTAGCAAGAATTCTGTTAGCCCTGGTGTGCCCTTTTAGGAATTTTCCATCCCCTGGCTATTCTCATCCTGTTTCTTAGCTATGAATTCCTGTTCACCCATCCTTTATTCAGAGTTGAGGCCAATCTCTCTCTTCCACAGGAAAACCCATTGCTGTCACAATGGTCCTGAATAAACTCTGCATGACTATATTTAACAAGTGTCATTAAGTATGTATGTGCATGTGTGTGTGTGTGCCTCTCTCTCTCTCTCTCTCTCTCTCTCTCTCTATATATATATATATATATATATATATATATATATATATATATATATAAAATGTATAGTATATATCATAGAAATTATATAATATTATAATATTATAATTTTATATATATTACATATCTGCGATGTGAGACCTGAAACCAAAAAAATTCTAGAAGAAACAGTAGTGGAAATAAAGCAGTGGGCTACATCAGACTTAAAAAAAAATTCTGCACAGCAAAGAAATCTGTCAATACACTGGAGAGATTGTCCACCAATCACGGGGACATAGGTGTGAGCTAGAAGAGGGTTGACACACACACAACACCAGTCTGCCTTTTACAGGACAGCTTTCACTGCCACGTGCCACAAAGGATGAACCTAGGGGACATTGTTCTAAGTGAAGTAGGCCAGTCACAGAAAGAAAACACTGCACCATCTCACTTCTAAGTGAAACCTTTAAAAAAAATGCATAGACACAGGATGGAGGTGGGGGGTGAGGGGGAGGGGGGAGAGATTCAGGTCAAGGGCTACAAAGTTGCTGTTACACAGGCTGAAAAGTCTAGAAGTCCAATGCACAGCATGAGGGTTTTATTGAATATTGCATTATATGCTGAAAATTTGCTAAGAGAGTAAATGTCTGGTGCTCTTATCAGGAAAAGATAACCATGTGAGATGATGGATATAATAATTTACTTGACAGTATTGTTTCACTCATCTATCTATCCATCCATCCATCCAAAAACCATGTTGTATGCCTTAAACAATAAAATAGATTTTTAAAATCATGTGCCCTGTCATAGGTAAATGTGAAAGAGAGACCACGTGTTTTCAGTATATGTAACCCTCCCTGTTTCCCTGACCCCTATCTGAGGCAGCCAAACATGTGTATTCTCCCCTTCCACTGCCAAGCCTCCCTCCTGTCGCCAAGCCCCCCTCCCCAGCCTTCTTGGTCTGCATTTTCCCTCTGTCTCCACCCCTCTTTAGTTAAGATTTGTGCCATCACATTTCTGCATCGCCGCAGCGGCACCCGGGAGGTTCATCTCTACTGGGGCGCAGTCTCATTCATTCTCCTCACTCAAGCCAGAGCAGTGTTGCTACAACTCACATCTATCAAGAGCCTTTAGCAAAAGTGCAATTACTTAGTGCTGTACACAAGGTCCTCTTGTCCCTGGTGGCTGCTTCATTATTTCTTTTGTCACATCCTATAGTCACATCAAGTAACTGCCAGCTGACCGGCAGCCAGCCCAGGATGAAACCCTGCCACGTCTGTAGGGCTGGTTCTGGGGTTTAAAATGCTAATCACACATTACACAGTCCTGCTGTGCTATTAGCTTACTAAGTGCTATTGCATGCCAACCAGCTTCCACCAGAAGAATCCAGAGAAAGAAGATCAAATGGAGAGAAAATTAAATGAAAAGAAGCAGAAACAAGAAGAATACAGACAAATGTGAACATGGAGGGGGGGAACTGTGGCACATAGAAAATCAGTGACATCAGAAGCTTCAGAAAGATCAATGAGTGTGAATAGGCCCTGGCCAAAGTAATCAAGGAAAATAAATGATAGGTGTTGCCAAGATCAGAATGAAGGAAGGGATAATGCCTTAGCTCCTAGGGCATTAAAATCACAGAGAGGAACCATCATAAATGACATAACAAATGGAGCAGTAAAAATGCATAAGTTTCTTGAAATATAAAAATAACCAACAATGACAAAAATGTAGACAAAATCTAAAAAGAAAATTACAGGCCATGATCCCTTATGGACATCCATACCAAAATTCTAATTTTTTTAAAAAAAACACTAACAAATTGACCACAACAGTGTGATGGGGCTGAAAAAAATGATACCCTAAAATGTGTCACTTTGAGCTTTAAACTGAAAGCACCTGGAGCCAGCAAATGCAGGAGAGGGCTCTTGATGATGGTCCTTCTCCAACCAGCCACAGCAGAACATGTTCTCCTTTGATCCTTTCATGGAAATGCCAGTCACCAAGAAAGGTTAACTCATGTCACTGGGGAAGAAGCACCACCCCACACCCAGAGACCAGAAGTACTTTGTCTCAGGACTCTGTCTGATCTTCAGGCCCACTCACTTCCCCTAAAACTCAGTTATCACCCACTCTGAATTGCCTGCACCCCACTTCCCTCTCCTCTAGGAAGAGGCTATTTAAGTCTCAACCATCAGGCCTGTCTCTGAGGTTTAATACTTTGTGTGACTCCTTTGCACATGCACATGTTATTAAATAGGCATGCTTTCTCTCTTATTATCTGCCTAGTGTCAGTCCACTTGAGCAGAACCAAGTATCGAACTTTTCTGGGGAAGTTTGACTTCCTTACAAGTATATAAAATAGATAACATATTGTGACCAAGTAAGGTTTACTCTAATGAGAGCAAAACTTGTTCAACACTGAAAAATCGATCAACAAACCCACCATGTCAACAGATAAAATAAGGGGAAAAAAAAGATCATTCAATAGATTTTTTAAAAGCCTTTAAAAAATTCAGTATTATTCCTGTTTTTTTAAATATCTCTCAACAAATTAAAACTACAGGTGGATTTCTTTTAAATGGATAAAGGACACATAAAAACTGGAACTAACATAATACTCAAAGGTGAAAAACTGAATCCCTTCAATCTGAAACAACGTAACTCATAATTCTTATTCAAAGTTATATTAGAGATTTTAGTGCAATGAGATAAAAAAGAAGAGATATATTTATTAAAAAGAAAGAGATAAACCTGTATCTTTTCACATATAATAGGATAGCCCATGTACAAAATCCCAAAGAATCTGTGAAATAATAAATGAATTTAGCAAGATTTTAAAATTCCAGATCATTTTTATATAATAACAATAAACAATTGAAAATTGAAATAAAGCATCACCATTATAATAGAACCAAAGAACCAAAATACTTACATATAGTTCTTACAAAATATCTGTAAAACATGTGTGCTAAAAGTTATAAAACCTTGGTTAAAGAAATCAAAGAAGACCTTATTAATAAGTGGACAGATTTGCTATGTTCATGAATTGTGGATATCAATTTTAAGATGTGAATGCTCTTTGCACATTCAATGCAATTTCAAATGGAATTCCAGAAGGATTTTTTATAGAAACCAACAAGCTGGTTGTAAAGTTAATATGCAAAGGAAAAGAAGACAAAATAGACAAAACAATTTTGAAAGCACAATGCTAACACACAATAAATTTTTTCCAATTTACTGTGAGGGAAGAGTAGTCAAATCAGTGCAGTATGAGAGAAAAGAGAAGAGATAAACATGTAAATCAAAGAAAAAGAATAAAATGTGCAGAAAGAGATTCACAAGTACAGAGACAATCAATTTTCAATAAAGATGCAAAAGCAATTCAATGAAGAAGAATAGCCTTCTTGACAAATGCAGTTGGAATAACTGGATGTTCATACACAACATGATGCTTCATAATGTAAGCCTTGAATCCATGGAAAAAAGTAAGTCAAAATCATAACAGATGTAAATGTAAAACCTAAAACAATAAGAACTCCAAAATAAAACAGGGAGAAAACCTGTGACACATTGGACTGCACAAAGATTTCTCAGAAACCACACAAATAGAATGAGCCATTGACAAAAATTAATAACGTTGGGTTTCATCAAATAATAACACATCTATTTTTAATTTACATTACTAAGAAAATGAAAAGATAACCCACAGACAGAAAATATTTACAAATTAATTATCTGATAAAAGACTTGTCCAAAATACAAGGACTCTTAAGACTCAAGAAGAAATAACAAAATCAATTTTTAAATGGGTAAAAAGTTGGAATACAAACTTTACCAAAGAAAATACATTCACTTAAATAAATGATCCTCAACATCACTGGTCAATATTAAAATGTAAATAAAATCCATAAAAAATCTATTAAAGTGACTAAAATAAATAAACCTGGTAATGTCAAGTGTGGTTGGACATGTAGAGATGGTGGGCTTCTCATATGGAGCTGGAGGACAGGCAAAATCATACAACCACTTACAGAAACTTTTTTTTTTTTAAATAGTCAAATGTAAGTGACTCAGCAATCTCAATCATAGATTTTTATCCAAGTGAAATGAAAGCCTATATTCTCACAAAAACTATATAGAAATGGAGTTTTGTGATTGCCTCAAACTGGAAACAACTCAAGTGCAGGACATCCATACAATGAAATATGACTACACAGCTAAAATAAGCAACTCAGCTGTCCATGCACTAGCATGGGTGGGTCTCAAGGGCATCCTGCTAAGAGAAGAAAGCTGCATTCAAAAGTTTGCTTACTACATAATTCCATTGGTATGGCTTCTGGAGAAGTACAATTACCAGATTAAAGAACAGAGCAGCAGTGGCCAGGGTTGGGGGCAAGGTCGACGACCAGTAGTATAGTGGAATTTGTGGAATGATGAAACTGTTCCATATCTCAGTTGGGATGCATGTTACATGACTGCATGATTGAACCACAGAACCATACACTAAAAAAGGTGAATTTTACTTAGAATAAATTGTTTGCTATACGATAAAGAAAAAAGTTAAATAAAAATAAGAATTCTAAAGAACAAAAGAAATATGAAAGCCAGATAGCCTCGATCTAGTAAAGAAATACATTTGACAAATCAAAACTACACTAAATTCCACCTCAATCCTGTCAGAATGGCAAATCATAAATGCTGACAAGGAGGTGAGGGAAGAGGAACACTTATACACTGTTGATGGAACTTCAAATTAGTGCAATCACTCTAGAAAGCAGTATGGAAATTCCTCAAAAAACTAACAATAAAACCACCATATGTGCCAGCTATCTCACTCCTCGGTATTTAACCAAAATAACCAAAATCAGTATACTAGAGCAATGTAGCCGCATCAGTATTTATAGCAGCACAATTCACATTAGCCAAATATGAATTATGAAACAAGCCCAGAGGCCCATCAAAAGAAAATGTGGTGTGTGTGTGTGTACGTGTGTGTGTGTGTGTGTGTGTGTGTGTATACACACACATACTAAGTGAAATAAGACAGACACAGAAAATCAAGAGTCAAATGTTTTCTCTCGTACGAGGAAGCTGGAGCAAAATAAGGGAAAGAAGCCCCCTTCGTTGGAGGGCACGAGATATCATAGAGATAAAGCTCACTGGAGTAGAAAAGGAGGTCTAGAGGGAGGAGAAAGGACAGGAGAGGGAAGGAAAGGCACAATGAATTCAACAAAGTCGATGTATGTGCCTTTATATGTACTCCACAGTGAATTCCACCTTTATGTATATAGAGAAAGCACTCATCAAGAATGAATAAACAAATGAGCAAAAGGGAATCCATAGAGTAGAGAAGGAGAGTGAGGAGAAGAAACGCAGGGAGCAGGGGATGGTGGTGGGGAGTGGGGACTGAAATGGAGTCTGTTAAAGTCTGTTAAAGTCCATGTCTAATTTTGTCACAGTGAACCCAACTAATACGTATAACTAGAGTGCTCTAATTAAAAATACTGGAAAATAAAAGAAAATGCATTGGAAATTAAATACTTTCCCAGGAAGAAAACGACAAGCCCGGGCAGTTTCTGTGATGATGTCTAATAATTTAGGAAAGAAGTTTATTTATTTAATACAAAAATAAATAAATTATCTCTCTGAACCAAAATCTATAGCAAAATAAGAAAAAAATAACAAAATATTAAATACAGAAAATTTAACATGAGGTATGTTCTGAATTTATATTAACACTAAGGACATATTGCTCAGAGAAGTTAAGAGAATAATTAAAATAAGATCTATCATGGGGCTGGGGATGTGGCTCAAGCAGTAACATGCTTGCCTGGCATGTGCGGGGCACTGGGTTCAATCCTTAGCACCACATAAAAATAAAATACTGATGTTGTGTCCACTGAAAACTAAAAAATAAATATTAAAAAAATGATCTATCATGTTCATGGATCAGGAGACTGAGTATTATTAAGACGTCAATTTTTCCCAAATTTAAATATAGACTTAAAATGATCCCAACCAAAATCCTTGAATTTTTAATTTTATTAGTTAAAAAAAACCTATAATATCCAAAACATTTTGAAAAGAAGAAAAATTTTAGACTTATGATACTTAGTTTAAAACTTACTCTAAGGTTATAATCATCAGGTGTAAGGATGGTCAAATAGCTCAGTGGAAGATAATAATTGAAATATTTTGACATGGAAGCTAAAGTGATTGAATATGAAAAACAATAATTGGATATCCAAATAGAAAAAAAAAATGTCTCTCTCTCTTTCTTAGTTGTAGATGAACACAATACCTTTTTAAAAAATTTTTAAACCCAGTGCCTTCCACATGCAAAGTGAGCGCTCTACCACTGAGCTACGACCCCAACCCAGAAAAAATGTCTCTTAACTCATATCATGTAAAAAAAAATTCAAAATGGATTATCAACATCTAGCAGTGGCCATTTTAATTCCGGAATTAGATTAAATCTGCAAATTATTGGTTATACAAAAAATTTATATTTAAAATTGGATTATTAATCTCTTAAACATCAAAGTTATAACAATGTAGTATCAATCTCTTCAGAACCTCCCAGAGTACCCTGTTTTCCTTGAAAACTTTTTTTTTTTTAATTGGTTGTTCACAACATTACAAAGCTCTTGACATCAAACTTTCTTAAATCCCAGGAATGATGGTTGGACCCCACCTTCTAAAAAACACTTTCCTCCTCTACAGGTTAGAAGTATCTAGTCGAGGCACAGACTTCTGATCCGCCAGCAAGGGGCTCCAGGTGGGTCTCGGTCCACTGCCTGGACATTAGGCAGTTTTGATTTCATGTAGGGACCCAGAGCTTTTGCTTCCCTGGGGCAGTGGATCCCACAGCATGGAAAGAGCTTCTGCTTTCACTCACCTTATAATCCTGATGCGTTTGGCATAGATATTTACCATTGCCACTGCCTTTGAAGTAGAAATACCTGCAACCTAAAATGTTGATTTCATAAAAGCAGAGAGCAGAATAGTGTTGGCCAGAGGTGAAGGGGTTGGAAGATGCTGGGTGCAGAATTTAGACAGGAAAAATTAGTGTTAGTGATTTGTTGCACAGCATGATTGCCATAGCTAATAACAATGTGTACTTCAAAGTTGCTAAAGAGGAGATTTTAAATGTCTCAACTCAAAATGACAACACGATGAGTTGATAGATCTATTAATTAGCCTCATCAAATTGTTCTACAATGATGAGTACATGTAGCAAAACATTACATTGTATTCCATCAATAGATGTAATTGTCAAGTAAAAATTTTCAAAACAAAAAATTTGAAGAAAAAAGTTAAATATTCATAAACTCCCTCTTCCTTTTCTGTGTTTTTCATTGATTTTCTATGCATGTAAGAGCCAAAATATAGAAATAGGTTTTTGCTCTTTTTGACAAGCCTTACCTAAGCAGAATACATAATAAAAGTTGACTTAACTGACCCAAGGTATGAGTTTATTTTCTCTGATGGAAAAGCAATATGCACCTTCCTTACCTCTCCTAACAGTCTGAAGTTTCCTCTTTGGTAATATGCCACAAGAGAGATGATTATTTTGCAGACAATTTTGTAAAATTTATCCGATTAGTTTAATAAAGATGTGTCCTTATTTGCGGTTTCTTCCGTTTAGTCCTGGAACTTTGAGAACCTCCCCTGAGGCCACAGCCCCATGTGTCCTTGTTGGAAGAGGAACATCTTCCCATTCTCCAGTACTCTTCACTCCCTGCCAACCCTGGATGGCTGGATTTTTCACAGTAGCATTTAACACAGGGTATAGGGAAAACTCCCCTACGTGGTTTTTGAATGCTCTTTCCATCATTGAACATCCCATCATCATTAAGAAGGGTCTGGGGTAGCATCCTGACTTCTTGTCTCTATTCTCAATGTCTATTCCTCCAAAACTCTCAACCCTACTTGAGCAGTGGGTTTCCAACAGATTTTGCAAAACAAGCTCCTATGGCTAAGGAATACGAGGTGATAGGACCCTGAGTTCAGAAGGCTGAGTAATGCCCATGCCCTGGAAAAGGATTTCCAATACTTAATCCTTGGAACCCATGCATCATACCTTGTGTGGCAAAAAGGCTTTGAACATATCATTAATGTAAAGATCTTGAGGTGAGCAGATTGTCCAAGGGGTGCCAATGTCACCCCAAGGGTCTTTATAAGAGGGATAAATTGAGATCAGCCAAAGAGAAGGAGATGCAATGACTAGTTGATTAGTGAGGTCATGAAGATGCTTTCAGGTCCACGTAGTTCACAGAGAGGAGAAATATGTGGTATTCTCCTGCAGGGTAGGATGACTTTAGTTAGTGATATTGTTCTACATTGTACATGAAAGTACATAGTACAAAGTACAAAAAAAATAGTATATAGTACAAAAATAAAAAGCTAGAAGAAAATATCTTGGATGTTGTTATGGTTTGGAAGTGAGGTGGCCCCCAAAAGCTCATGTGTGAGACAATGCAAGAAGGTTCAGAGAAGAAGAGGTTAATTTATGAAAACCTTAACCAAGCAGTGAATTTCTCCCCTGATGGGATGAACTGGGTGGGGACTGAAGGTGTGTAGGGTGTGGCTGGAGGAGATGGGCGTCAGGGGCGTGCCTTTGGGATATACATTGTATGGGTGAGTGGAGCCTCTTTCTCTGCTACCTGATGATCATGTGAGCTGCTTCCCTCTGCCACATTTTGCCACCACAGTGTTTGGCCTTTCCTCAAGCCCAGAGGAATGGAGCCTGCTGTCTATGGACTGAGACCTCCAAAACCACGAGCTCTCGAATAAACTTTTTCTTCCCCAAAGTGTTCTGGTCAGATCTTTTAGTCACTGCAATGAAAAAGCTGACCAAAACAGATGTTGTCAGCATAGGGACATAATAAATGTTTGGGGAAATAGACACACTAAACCTGATATAAGCATCACACATTGTATACATGTCTCAAATGCCATATACTCCATAAATGTATGTGATTTTTAATGTGTCAATTTAAAATTAAAATTGACAGGGAAGAACATTCTGCTACGAGGCACAGTATTCCTGGGCCCCCCTTCTTGGGAACTCATGTGCCCTTCACTGCCAGTTCCCACAGGGCATTCAAGAACAAGGTGCCAGGGCCAACCAGCAGCTGTGTGACACATGGATGCTGCTGTCACATTACTTCCATTTCATTTGCTACAGCTTTGCTCAGCATGTCCTGAGGAAGAGCGGGCCTCTGCTAAGCCTCTCTCTGATTTACACTCTTTCTGTTGCCATCTATTATATTTTTTTCTTCCTTGTACCTATAGAAAAAAGCATTTTGCCAGAGGTAGGGTCAAGGCCAGGGGCTCACGTGGTCAGAACATTTGAGCTCTTCTTGTAAAGGTTCAGGTGAGTCTTGTCCCTTCCCACCTCTGCCCCCTCAGGGAATGGTTTTCAAGGACTTCTTTGCTTTTCACTGAAATCTACCAAAGTAGGGTCAAGGGCCTTTGTACTTATTCCCTGCTCTGCAACCCAACGGACGTGAGACTCCCACCCGCTGACAGGCATGACAGATCACAGCAGCAATGTCAGGCCTCAATGTCCCAGAGGTCTCTTTAGCAATATTTATAAACAGCCATGAGCCAGGAGCCTCAGAAAAGAAGTATTCATGAGGGACCATCACCGTGGCGACGAGATCACTAGACTGGGAGTGGAAAACCTGTCCTGGAGCAGCTGTGTGAACACGACGGGGTAGGATAAGTGCAGGGGTTTCCTGGAGAGAGGCTGATGGAGATCATCAAAGCCCTGGAGCCATCGGTGGGCACCAAGATTTGAGCTGTCTTCAGCAGATCACGGGGAGGTCAGAGGATGCGGAGAGGTACAGGTTCATCCTGGGAGCAGTGAACTTGGTAACGACGTCAGCGTTAGGTTCTGAGTTCTCTGAAAAAGCTGTGCATCCCGAAGATGGGAAGTTGAGAACAGGGCTGGGGACAGCACCCCTGGGACAGTAGAGAAGATGGTGGCCACAGCCTCTGAATCCTTGGATCATTGTTTCTGCATATTTTCCAGCATCGGGCTGGTTCCCACCTCTTACTGAACACTGTCTGTGAACAGGGGCGACTCTCAAGGCTTCACCTGCATCGATACATGTGGTGCTTACGATGCCATGCTTCGTGCTCTGTTATAATTCCTTCTTTACGAATGGGAAAGATGGATTTTCTCATCTAGATGGATTTTCAGTTGAAGTCTTTCCCAGAGTCACCCCATGAGGGGAGGAAACAAAGAGGGAAGCCTAGCAATTGAACCAGGCGTCCCTCTACAAGGGCCATAGCAAGGGACAGATGAAATAGGAGGCTGATGTGATGAGCTGTGATGTGGGCACACCAGGAAGGGAACAAGCACCTGGAGTGGATGGGCTTATGCCAAGAAGAGAAGAGAAGGCAGGAGCAGGGAGGACGACGGACAGGTGAGAGGGCCACTCGGCGCTCAGCGTAGGGGGAGGGAAGGCTGAGCCCACTCAGTGGCAGAGCTGTGGAGAGAGGGCGGGAAGAGGGGATCCCATGGCTCTGGCACTGCCTCCTCCTTTCCTGTGGTGCATGGGGCCCAGCTGTCATGGTGCTGCTGGTCCACAATCCAACCGCATGGCCTTCCCCCACCCACGCGCCTCTGAAGTGAGACAGCATTTCAGGATGCTTGAAGATTCTCGCCTGAGCATGAGTTAAGTGGGAGGGATGTCTATGCCTGCCCACGAGAGCAATCATCCGCTGTGGGCTTTGTGGGTACCAGGCACCGAGAGCGCACTTTCCCCGTCTTGTTTCTTAAACTTATGGCACAACTACAAGGGAAGGAATGCAATTTCTGTGTTGCTGATGAGGTAACTGAGATGCAAAGAAGCTAAGTAGCTCTCCAGTGGTCACCAGCTTGAAGAGCCAGAGAAATGCTGGTTGGCTGGCCACTAGAGCCCAAAGGGCAGACCTAAGACCCCCTAAGCTCCCCCTGCAGCTACTCGTGCCCTGCACACCAGCACTGAGAAATGCATCCTCCATCCCTCTGTTCACATTGATGCCGTATTTTCTGGGCAGCATCTGTGCTGGACACTGGACATTCAATGAAAGAAGAAGATACAGCTTCTCTCATGAGTGACCCCACGGCCTGGGGCATACTGATGTTCAGAGAGTGGACACCAAAGAGTGCTAAGAGGACTGTAAAAGAGTGGTCAGAGAGGGTGGAGGCTTTCCAGGATCATGGCAACGGCTCATTCTGGAAATTATTTTCCTAAAGGGCAAATTGAGAAGCAAAGAGACGTCAGGAAAATGTAAGTCTAGCTTCTGATGTCAAGAGACCACAATAAAGCATTCCAAGTTATTAAGTGATATTACACAAGACCAGGATTAGGGCTTTTTCTCCTAAATTCCCTTATATCCCTTAGCTCTCGCCTACAAAACGCAACCAATAAACAAGTTGGCTCTCAGCTCTCATTCAGTGCTCGGAATCAGAATTTCAATGTGAACATGGAGACCCAAAGGAATACCATTTGACATCATCCCCATCAATCCAAGGTTTATTTGCCTGCAGGCCTGTGACAGATATAGCTGTCTCAACTGGGCCCTGCGACTTTATGAGGGAGTTTGGGCGAGAAATGCTATTTTAAGCACGGCTTACGCTGTGCTCAGATTGTTTTTATGGGGAAAGTTATGATTCTTGATAATTGCCAGAGTTTACTTCAGACGCCTCCTTGGTAGATGGAAGCAGGGGCTCCTTCGCCTCTCTGAAATCTCATCATGGTTTTTGTTGCATGGCACCCTCCCTCGGTCTCCGGACTGATGTGATTTATAAACTAACGACAGGGCAATAAATACTGTGGTAAGTGGTTGTGGGGTGACATTTGCCGAGCCAGAGTTACAGGCGGTTAGAGAGTGTTCCCATGTGAAATTGCTTACACCACTCTCCCCATTACAGTGATCTACAGCACAGATAAAAATGCTTCCGCCCCCTCCCCAAATGCACTGCCATTTCCTTCTAAGATCAGGAGACCCCTAAGTGGAAATCTCTTCATCTGCATTCTGACCTGTGAGAATCCCTCACCAAGCTGCATCTAAAACCTAGGAAGGACGCGTGCACATTCCAAATGGGAACAATTCTAATTTATTGCATGGGTCCAATTAGCCACGTTTATACTGCCTACTAGGTGTGAGTCACCCTGTTGGTTGGTGTGATGGGTGACATAGTGCTTTTTTTAAACAAGACTTCAAACATTAAAAAGGGGAGGAGAATCGGATGTAAGCAATTCAATACACACTAGGGACTTTATAAGGTACAGAGAAAGTAAGAGATGAAAACAAATCATCTTTTAACTCTCTAAGCTGGAGGAATACTCCCGAGGGGATCCACGCTTATCCTCTCTCCCTCCAAAAACCAGGGTCCTCCCCTTCTTCCTGGTGCCCACCCTGCCCCTGCTGTTGTGACTCACTCCTTTGGTTTCCCATGTGCTTCACTTTAGGAGTCAGGGGAGGCATCGGCCCCTGCAGGAAGTCTCCCCTGGTGCCCCGGGATGGCCAGGTACCCAGGGCTGTGACAGGCATGTCCGTGCGTTCTCACACCATCTGGTAATGTGTGTCTTGCCCACCCTGTGGTAAATCTTTCAAAATACACAGGATAGTTCACTCACTCTGTGGCAGCACAGCTCTTGTCACATGGTGGAACTCAATCAGCATGTATTGACCAGAGCCTCATGGCTGGGTGACGAGGTGGAAATGAAGGGCACTGCAAGTGGGTGGAGCTCTAGGAGCAAAAGACAGAGAGCAGGAAGTACAAGGTGTATGAACAAAATAGTAACAGACAGGCAAGGTCCTAAAGGGAACTTGGAGTGAAATCCTGGGGTGACAGGCTGAAAATTAGGATATCCATCTGGGACATACAGGTGACCATAGTTCATTGCTTGGGATAGTTGTGCAGATCAACAGAATGTACCCTGAAGTTGTACCTGTAACTTCTCCACTCCTTTGGAGAAGAGCTACCTCTATCTCTGCTTGCCAGAGGACCCAAAAGGGAGCTGCATCATTTGTGCATGGGCCCAAGCTTCAGCAAATGATCAAGGGGTGGACCCTAAACTGATCAAAGAACTTTCACAGTTGATCCAGGGCTGAGCACACAACCCAAGGCAGGCCAGTAGAAGGCTTCTTTGAGAGTGATCTCCAACAGGCACCAGGCAGGCAAGTGTCTTCCCCTGTGGGGACACATGCTGCCATAGATTGTGCCTGCCACATGCAAAAAGTAAGTCAAAAGTTTAAGAGACTCAACACAACAGGTGAAGAGGAGAATGATGAGGAGAGGGAGAAGTCCCTGGTGCCCGTTGTCAGGCTCAGTGGTCTTTCCTGGCTGGGCAGCTGGAGTGACCCAGTGCTCCTGATCATTCAGTCTCTCTCGCTCCGCCAGCAACAGGCGGGCTTTGAAGAGAATCCAGAAGACCCTGTCAGGCTGGAGACCAGCAGCCTCACCACTCCATGCTGCCCAGAGACCCATTCCAGAAGGAAGACTGTCACACAAAGTGGGGCTCTCCCCAAGAGGGCTCAGGATGGGGCTCATCAGGTCCACGACCTGTTCACCACTCTCACCGTGTCCTGGGGGATGTTCAGGGGTCACCTCCTATATTCTCAGTGGCTCATGAGATTGTCAATGAGACGCAGAAACAGAAACCATTTTCCTGCGCCACAGCTTCCAACTAAAGGTGTGTTCACCCACCATCTTGGTCTTCTCTTGTGTAAGGTGAGTGACCTGATCCTGTTCTTCAAGTTGGTCTCCCCACATTCCACTGGACCCCCTCTCCTCTCACCCAAGAGGGTTTGGTTCTTGTATTCCATCTTCTTTCCTTCTGAGCTGTCAGACTGTCTTCCTCCTCCTCCTGGATCAACCCCAGGTCCTTAAAAGCCTATAGTAATAGCGCCCAAAGTCACCCAATGGGGAAAACGCTAAACTCCTGCTTACCAATCATCTATTTTCCTTTACATAGTTAGAAATAGTTAAAGATTTCAAACCAGAGAAATGATGCATAGATAAACTAAACCAGATTAAGTATTGAAAAGATATAACACAATGACATCTTCTTCTCTGGGTTTTTAGAGACCAACAGGGCATCAGAACCGTGCCTTGAGAGTCTAACAATATAGACAGATTTCTTTACCTATTTTGGGTTTTAGGCTATGGAACTCAGTAACAGGAAGAAAAGAAGCAAGAACTAGTTGAGTGATATAATTATAAAAAAAAGACATTTCAGACACTTGTCTTGGCATGAATTTGCATGTCATTAACATTGAGCGATAAGAGGTCTTATTTCCACATTATTATGGAAAGAATTATCTCTCTTCAGTGGTACTTGAGTCCAATATCATACACATATCACATGAAATTCAGATGAAGTTTTAAGCCCATCATATCCAAGGTTTGACGAGAAGAAATGAGATGATAACAATTATGCATAATTTCTGAAGCCTCGGATTAAATGTCATTTAATCTACATAGCCTTTCCTAATAACTCTGGCAGAATTAATTACTTCCTCTTTCTGATCCTATAAAATATACAATAAGGTAGACTGTACCGGAAGAAACACAGTCCCAGGTTGAAGTGCTATGGTGGTTTTCCTTAATTATAAAATGTTCTATTACAGAATCTTCCATTTACAAATGGGGGAGGGATCTTTAAAAAATAAAAATAAAAAGCAATATGAGGTAATTATAAAAATCCCTGGGGGGGCTGGGGTTGTGGCTCAGCGGTAGAGCACTCGCCTAGTGCATGCAAGGCCTTGGGTTTGATCCTCAGCACCACATAAAAATAAATAAATAAAACAAAGATATTAAAAAATAATAATTAAAAAAATCCCTGGCACCAAGTAAATGCTTCTTAATTTCACTATTAACATAGTGCTTCTGAATTTCATTATTAATACAGTGCTTCTGAATTTAATTACCTAATATAGTACTTCCCACCCTTCCTTTCAGATAGGAGAGTTGGCCAGCACCCCTGGGCCCATGACACATCACTCTAAAATAATTACAGTTGGAATGGGAGCCTGTTTTTATTTTTTTCCAAGAAAACAGGAAGTACCATGCTTCACATCATAATCGTTTCACCCTATTTTCTTATACCCAAAATTAGTTTATGGTCATGCATTTTATAACCATTGCATGGCATACCTCTGTTCCACAGGCCATTTACAATAATGACATCTGGATGTGCATTTGTCTCCTCGAACAGGTGGGGCACAGCCTGGCATTCTCTGTGAGCATGTGTGGTGTGCCTGGAAGCTGCAGCACTAACGGGAAAAGCCCTTTATAGGTGTGGTGCCAAGGATGGTCATCAGATAAGGAAACCAATGACAGAGGTGCAGAATCTTTGGACACAAAAGATTAAATTTGGTTAAGTCCATTCTTCCCAACACTATCGTAATTGTCCCCAAGTGTAATACTTTGACTATGATGCACACATTATTAACTAATAGCTTAAATTATTTTTTCCAGATTGGCAAAATGTTCACTAAACTGTCATGAAGAACAATGTGTGTCTACTTGGATTATTCACTTTTAACCTACATTCCCAAGTATTCCATGCATCCTAATCTTGCACCAAAGATAGATTAGTAATAAGTGATTTTTAAGTAATACCATCATGATTAAAAAAAAAGCTTCACGTAATGGGCACACCCCACTGTTTTACAAAAATAAAAATAAAAACAATTGGCATAAGATCTGTGACAATTATGCAGTAAAATTTGGTAAGGTGAGAAATAAACCCAAAACTCTTTTGAAAAGTCTCTCCTCAAGAGGTACCAGATTTTGTAGAACCAAATTGCATAATTAATTCCCCCAGGAGAGAGAGAGCATGAGCAAACAGTGAGAGACGGCACTGCGGCAGCAGCCTTGGCCGCGCTTCTCCCTTCCATGTGGCTGTGGGGACCCACGTCTGTTCATCAGTGCAAAGCAGGTGTTGCAAAGTCCAGCCATGTGTTCAGAATGGAACGCAGGTGCACATGTGACTCTGGCTATTGTAGAGAGAGTATGTAGATGGAAAGACTGTCCCTAAACAAAACAGTCTTGGCTTATTGTGAGTTTTTGTGACTTTCCTTTATAACCCAAATTCTTAAATATTATATCAACTGTCAGTTGCTGCTCAAGTCTATCTGCCTTAACCAATACTGTGTGTGTTATTACTGTCTTAAGGAAAGAGCAAATAGGTTGCAAATGAGGCCTGGGAGCATTCATCTATCACTATCAGTAAAGAAAAAAAAAGTGTGTGTCGTGCATTTTGTGATGTATCTTTGGGCTCCTGTTCACCATTTCCACTTTGACTAATTCAGGTTGACTAAAGAAACACTTCTGCTGCCGTGTTCCTACGTGTTTACAACCTCTTTGCCAGCTGTGCTATCTCGGATGATAGAAAGCACCTCTGGCAAAAAGATGCCACTTAACACTGTGCTCCTGCTAGCAGAGAGGAGTCAGAGTCCAGGCACAGGGTGCGTCCATGGGATGGGACACATGGCAGCCAGCCTCAGCCTCCTTCCCATCCTGGATGATTAGCATTTCCCCACCTGGGGCTTCACACACAGCAGTAAACAAACTCCAGGTTTAATTTCCATAAATGATGGAGAAAGATGGGTCCCCTGAGTGAAGGCCGCCTTCCACCCTTCATCTGAGGAATTTAGACCAGCAGATTTGATAATAAATGTTAAGGGTGTGCAATTAACATACAAAGTGGCAGCTAGAAAGGGCACAGCAGACAGGCTTCTGGCTGGAGTCACTTCTGCGCCCGAGAGACTCCAAAGAGCTAATAAATGAGGTTCTCTATTTATGTGCTGCCTCTGAGACACTCTGCTGGAGTGTTTTCATCTGATCTCAAGAACTCAGCCCCCAAGGAGGGAAAGGCCACCGTCTTTGCCCTAGATTGGTAGGTAGACCAAATGCAGAACTAAGAAATTATGCAAAACCCCCAAAGAGAAGGGAAGGGCTAGGTGACCCTTTTTATGTTAGGTAGAGATGAGGGTGTCTGCGGTTTTTCAGCTGAAGCAGCCACTGACATAGAAAATGCACAGAGAGTGCCTGCCCCCAGTGAGGGCGGGATATCCAACACAGTCACCAGCAGCGGCACGTGCCATTCAGCTGTCAAGCAAATATCAAACACACATGCAAGTCAAGCAACTTCGTGTCTTCCAACTACATGTGTGTGCAAAGTCCTGTCCTTGTAGGAGAAACAAGTGTAGCAAGTCCTGTCCTTGTAGAAGAAACAAGTGTAGAGAATCCCCGAGAACCACAGTTAGGCCAACTGGAGCAGTGAGGAAACACCACCAGGGGACCTGTCCACCAGCAGGAGGAAGAAGAAAGACTCATCAACAAGGTAGAAGCCAGCACAGCCAGGCCAACTTTTCAAGGAGGGCATAACACAGTATAATAATAGTCCCATCAATTTGAAAAATAATAGTCCCATCAATTTGAAAAAAATATATATGTATATCTACTATTTAAACTCCCCACATTGACGCTCTCACCAATGAAGTGAAGGTTATTCTGGATAGGAGGAGGAACTGATAGAAACAGAGTGATTGGAACCCTCCAGGGGAGTCACAGAGTTTCATGTTAGCATCAACTGCTTGACCAAAGCAGGATGGGATGACTCCAATCACATGTCCAGCCCTTGGCCTGTCTGAGTGTAATAGCAGTAGGATATGTTTAAGACACTGGCAATGGGCTGTCACAAACATCATAATGTCATACAGAGTGCACTCCAGTCATTGTTGTCCCAGATGAGGTCATTCTGATGAGTCAAATAAACATAGTGCCTGGAACCCAGGATAGTTCGATAATTACAGAAAACAATTGTTGATGTCTGTCTTAGGGGTTCACATATCCCATCAGTAGACAAAATCTGGCCTCCCGTTTTTGTAAATAGTTTTATAGAAATACAACCATGCCCCTTAATTGACATACTGTCTATGGCTACCCTCACGCTATCGTGATGAGTTGAATAGTTGCAACAGAAACTGTCTGACTCACAAAGCCTGAATTATTTACTATCTATATTTTCAAAAATAGATTTGTTGACCCTTGCTCTATCTAATAGATAAGCCATGACATGCTACTTTTGCTTTGAATGGACAGCAGTATACCTACCCCAAATTATCCCAGGCCATGATACCTCTCATTCTCTCTTCACAGAAATGTTGATGTTCCACAGAACATCTTGCTGGGATGCTTAGACACTTGATATCTTTCTGATAGGAAATAGAAATTGGAAAGTGGAAAGTGTCTGAGAAGGACACACAGTGCTGAGATTACTTGCACATGGAATCAGAAAGTAGAATGGTGGTTTCCAGGAGCTCAGGAGGACTGGGGAGATGTTGGCCAAAGGATGAAAAACTTCAGTGGAGCTGAAGCAAAAGGTCCAGGAGGTCTACAATAGGGTGACCATGGTTAATAATAATGAACACTTGAAAAAATTTAAGAGAGATTTCAAGTGGTCTCACCACAAAAAAGAAATGGTAAGTAAATGAGGTAATGGATATGTTACTAGTTAGATTTAGTCATTTTGTGATATATATACACATATCAAACCATCACATTGTACACCATAAATATATACAATTTTTATTTGTCAATTAATGAAATAGAAATTAAAAATAAAAGCATCTTAAATATCTTGGTACACAAGATGTGTTAAAGAAAGATAGGTCTTTTAAAACCAATCATGCTAATGATGGTCTGACCTTTGCTAAGTAACTCTAAGACTGTCAGGTATAAATAGGGCTCAGAAAAGATCTTCCAACCAGGATGGATAGCAGTTAAAGCAGGTGTCTTATGAACCATCAAACCCAATGGTGCTTAATGATCCATAGCAGGTTACAAAATATATGAAGCCTATTGCACGCGGCACTAGAAGAATTAGCAATGCCTGCCTAGAATTTTGGAGTAATACCAGGACAAAGATTTCTGAACTTGTTACTAGACCCTAGTGGAAATGAGTCAGAACCATAAACCTGTATATGCTATTATTTTATTGTTGTTGCTTTTCCTCCTTCCATCTTCCTGTATCAAAAGTAGATAAAAACTTGAAATCTATATGGCAGGGTTGGTGCAGGGGTGATTTGAGAGGAGCTTGTATCTGTGAGGACTTCTTGGAGCAGAGCTGCCTCACAAGGCCCTGCCCTTCAGGAAGACTCTGTGGCTCTCTGGGGTAACACGCTGGAAAACACAGAAACAAGAAATCACTGCCTTCTATCTATAAGGGGGCATTAAACAGTAATGCCTGTTCTCCATAGAGAGGTTTTCACTTAATGAACATGTGTAAACAGAAGAACACAGGTGTCTTAGTCAGATTTTGCATGGCTTTGACCAAAATATCCAACAGGAACAATTTCAGAGGAGGAAAAGTTTATTTGGCACTCACAGTTTCAGTCTTAGTCCATAGATGGCCAAATCCATTGCTCTGGCCCGAGAGGAGGAAGGACATCATGGCAGAAGGGTGTGGAGGAAGAAAACAATTCAGGACATGGCAACCAGAAAACAGAGGGAGAAAGATGGCTCTGCTGACCAGGGACAAAATATAAATCCCAAAATCATGTGCCCAGTGACCCACCTCCTCCAGCCACACTGTACCTGCCTATAGTGACCGCCAGTTAATGCATATCAGTGGATTAAGGCACTGATTAGGCTAAGGCTCTCAAATCCCAATCATTTCACCTCTAAACTTTCTTGCATTGTCTTACACGTGAGCTTTTGTATTGATATAACACAATGCCTGAGTCTGGGATGACTTTAAACAGTCCATGCTCTGTTGGCTCATGGTTCTGGACTCTGGGCACCTGTGTCGTGCAGGGAGAGCTTTCTTCTATGCCATCCACAGTAGAAGGCAGAAGGAAGGGCTGGGAGCACGTGCAAAAGATATGAAAGCAAGAGGAGGTCACTTTCATAACAAGTTCACTCTTGCAATAAATAATGCACTCCCATGGTAATGGCACTAGTCCACTCGAGAAGGCAGAGCCCTGTGACATCTCTCAAAGGCCCTACCTTCAAATGCCATCAATATATGAACTTGGGGATTAAGTTTCCACCACATGAATTTTGCGGAACACATTCAAAACAGCACCATCAAGGTCACAGCAATGTGTGAAGAGGAACTGAAATAACCCTGGTGAATTTTTAGCACCAAAACTGGTATAGGGCTAGTGTCCAATAAGTGACAGCTACTTATTTTGTTTAAGATCAACATACATGGTAATGAAGGGCATAAACTTTGGAATCAGAGAAGTTTTAATGCTGGTTCTTCCATTTATTTTCTCTGTTTCTCTGGACAAAACATCTTTCTTAATTGCTGTTCTTTCATATGTCAGATGATGAAATTAATAGTACCCATCTCATGAGATCATTGAGAACCAATCCTTAAAGCAGTCAATAAATGTATGCTCTTGCTGTTATTATCAGTGGTTAGCAACTGCTAACAAGTATTAAGCACTTACTATGTAACAGATTTGTATAAAAACACTCTTCATGTACTATTTTATTTAGCTCTCACAGAAACTATATGAAATAGATAATAGCATTATCCCTTTTTGAGTAATAAGGAAACCAAGACAGAGTAATTGCATAACATGTTCAAGTCTCACATTGTTAGAGTTGGTATCCAAATATAATATACTCTGAAATGCTAGAAAAAAAGAGAAAATCAAACGTAAAATGAAGGGAATAATTAAGATAATAATATAGATGAAAAGCCAATGAAATAGAAAATGGATGATTGTTTCTTTAAAAATACTAATATCATTGTAAAGTCACCAGGAAGAATGGACAAAGAGAGAATTCCAGGAATTAAAAAAGTGGCATCACTACAAATCATACAGAAAGTAAAAGGAGAATTAGAAAATATTAGAAACAACCTTACACCTATAAATTTGGCATCTCATATAAAAAAAAACAAATTCCTTTTAAAACCACAACTTATAAAACAGAATAAGAAATAGAAAATAAGAATAAATGTATATCCTTTAAAGAAATTTATTTGTTCATTAAAACATGCTTCCACAAAGAACACTCTAGATCCATATCACTTCATTGCTTAATTCTCTAAAACATTTATAAAATGAAGAATTCAAAGCTTAAATATGTGTTTTAAGTATAAAATCATCACAGCCCTGTTACCAAACCCAAATAAGACAGTAAAAGAAAACTTCAGGCTAATATCTACAAGAACATTAGCACAGAATTTCTGGACAGAATATTAGTTAATCAAATCAACAGTATACAAGGGAATTCTGCACCCTGACCAAACACGGATGGTGATAGCAGGGTGGTGTGACCCAAGGGAATCAGTTATGTAACTCACACAGTAAATGTATCAGTGGGGAATTCAGAGGATTATTTACATGAATGTGGAAAAGATCCAAAAAGTCAAGCCCTCATGATATAAACCGTCCACAAATCAGATTGCCTTAATTCAGGAAGGACCCCTGAGATTACTCTACAGCCTGCTCCACACTTAATTATGAAATATTGAGCTTTGCCCTGTAAGATCAGCAACAAAGCAAAAATGTCTGCTCTCACCATTTGTATTTAATAAGCCTGTTCACATTTCCCCCACCCTTACAATAAGGTCAAATAGAGAAGAAAAAAAAAAGTAGATAGACTTGGTCTGAAACCACCATCGCCAAGACAGCGTGTGTTGTAGCTGACAGAGCAGATGACGCCTCCCTAGGACTGGAGGGAAGGCCAGGGTCAACCCACACCCTTACCACAGGCCCACAGCAACTTCACGGGAGGAAGACAGACTTCAGTAAGGGACAAAAATGAGTTTCAACTCTTCTTTTATACTGTACGAGAAACTAAACTGAAATGGGTCATAAATCTAGGCATGGAAGTTAAACTAATTTTATTCTTTATTGCAGAACTGGGGCCTCCTCTAGGTCACAGAGCTCTTTGGCACTGAGTTACATCCTCAGCCCTTCTATTTTATTTTATATTTTTTATGATATTTTGAAACAGGGTCTCACTGTTTGCCCAGGCTGGCAACTCTGTCCTTGAACTTGCAATTCTCCTACCTCAGTCTCTGGAGTAGCTGGGATTCTAAGTGTATGCCGTATGGCCTGGCTAACACCACATTTTCTAGAACAAAGGATGAGGTAATTTTTTTTGTAAAATTGGAGTAGGTGGCTATGTTCATAGAGGTCTTAGGAAGCACTCAGCACTAAAAAATAAATAAATAAAATTTTATAAAACCTTTTAACATTGCTCGTGAGAAGGTTTTGTTAGAAAATGAATAGAGAACCACAGCCTGAGGGAATGTATGTGCAACAAATATATATGAAAAAAAATATTTCTTACCCAGAACTCATAAAGAAATCTTATAACTCAATAATAATAAAATGGCAACCCATATAAAAATATATTGGGCAAGACTAAAGAGACACTTTTTCCCCCCTTTGGTACTGGGAATTGAACCCAGGGGCACTTAACCTCTGAGCCACATCCCCAGCACTTTTTATTTTTTATTTTGAGACAGGGTATTGCTAAGTTGCTAAGGCTGACCCAGATCTTGCAATCCTCCTACCTCAGCCTCCTGAAGCATCTCAATTACAAGCGTGTGCCACAACACCTGGCCGAAGAGAGACACTTTTCTAAAGAGGATATTCTAATGACCTGGAAGCACATCACAAGGTGTTTGGCATCATTCATCACCAGGGCAACAAAACCGGAACCTGCAGTGGGTTTCCGCAGCACAGACCCACTGAACCCACAAGCTGAGTGCCAGCACAGGAGAGAGGCAGCAGGGACTCTTGCTCAGTGCTGGTCAGAGGGAGCCATTCAGGGAAACCACTTGCCCTGTCCTCCACGTGGCCTCTAGACCTGGAAGTTAGGCATACACATCTTCAGTTCTCAGAAAGCAAGGCAAAGGCAGAAACCGCAGTGGCTACTGAGGAGACAGGGACGTGGCTGCCCAGTAACTCTCTCCACCCAGCTGGGGACTTTGCGGTAAGAAGGGTGAGAGACGAAGCTGGCTGGAGTCCGGGTGGTAATGTAGGACAAGGAGAAATTCGGAGGTGGGGCACAGAGGAAAAGGGGGCTCTAGAAAAGAGAATAAAGGAAAAATGCAATAATTGATTACTATTTATTGAATGCTAGTGGACGAGTCCTCCCAATATTTCCTCCCTGGGGAGCAGTGAAAGAAGTCCTTGAAGAATTAGGTTAACAGCGTCCACCATGGCTTTAACTCCCAAACCACAGGTTTATGACATGGATGTTTAGACCCGTACCATGCAGGTAAAGAGCTCTCTTCCATCACCTACGTGCCCTCCACCACTCAGAATTGGCTTTGGCTCACCGTGTGCCCAGGTCCATCCTGTTCCGTCACTCATTACGTTAGGAACAGGTATGCATGTCTACAGCCTCAGTCTGGCTCGGGCTCAGAGCAGGCTCAGCTCCCTGAAGTGTGGGGTCTGGAATACTGGAATCAGAGTCACCTCAACTGAACTGGGAAACTCTCAGGCACATAGGCTGAGTCCTTCACTCTGGACCACAGCTGTACGATCAGGCTAGTCTGCCATTTTGCTTCATTTCCCCTCCAAACCCACTTCCCAGCTGTTGGCCCTGGACCTTGTACATTTAGCATAGTCCCAGGGGTTGTCTTTTTTCCTTAAAACCCATGTCTCCATGGGGACCTGCTGGGTGGAAGCAGGACGCTGAGTGTGGAGGGTGTCCATGCCGCACTCACAAGGTCAGCAGTCTCAGCAGCATGGACACCCTCCACACTCAGCATCCTGCTTCCACCCAGGAGACTTTCACCCAGCAGGCAGACCCAAGTACACTGGGCTACAGGAAGTCTGTGCTGCGTGGAGGAGGTACATGACACAGTGACTGAGATCTGGCCTTTCCCCCACAAGCCATCACCTCGAGTGACTTTCCCGGAGTCATTCATCATGGGGCTAAACTTTGCTTATTTTTTAAAAAATATACTGACTTTTTAAATAAAAAATGATGTCTGCTTATTATTTTTTAAATGCAAGAGCAAAATCTTTATGTTTTTTCCTAATGCTCCTCTCTCCAAACTCAGACTGTGAATTCCTCCAGTCATTAGTCTACTGTTTGGAAGCGCGTCTGAGCCAGCCAGACTTTGTCGCCAGCTCTTGTGAGAAGTGTTCAGGAGCCTTGTGCATGGGAGGAGTCCACCCATGGCCTTTGCCTGATGGGCAACTTGGCATAAAATGACTGGGTACAATTTTATCTCAGAACATGTGTTCCTAAAGTGCATAAAGCCATTTTGAAAGGTGTTCCTCGTTCTCCGGGGTAGTTTTCTTCTATTAGAAAATGGAATGTATGTGGGCTTCTCGCATCCTATTGTCCTCCCAAGGGCCCTGAGTCCCTTCACAGTGTGACTCGCTTTCCTGCATCCAGTTCTCAGCTTCCTTCACCCTTATTCCCTCCGCTCTTCTCCTCATGGTTAGGAGCCACCCAAGGACAGCACAGGTGTGGCCAGCTGCTTCCAATTGCATTTCTTTTGTTTTATCTTCTGTTTTATCTTTTGATTTATCATTTAATCTCTTTTTCTCTCAGCCTTCTGGCGCGTTTGATTGATTTGACCCTATTCTCTTGCCGTTACATTTACTTCTTTGTAATCCTGCAGCTTTTATTCATCGCTTTGTGTTTTGTTTTGTACTGCAAAACCGTTTTATCTAAAATGGCTTAATGGGTAGTTAGGCAAACCCCTCCACAATTTGTTTGGGCAATTAAGTCTTAGGATAGATTTCCTTTTCATCTCCCTTCTACTAAATGATTTTTTTTTTTTTTCAGTTTTTGCGCCAAAGACCAGGACTGGCTCCTTTTTGGTTCTCACTTAATTTTAAAAGGGCTTAGTTCCTAGGGATACAGTGGGAGGGCAGAGAGCCCCGAGGAGGGAGCCAGGTGAGTCCTGCTCCAGCATGGCCGTCTCCCACCCTCTTTCATGAAAGCCTCAATGTGTACTTCCTGGGAAGCGTGTCAGGAAGTTTCAGACACAGCTCTTTCATGCATTCATTATTTATTCAACCATACGTGTTGCCCGTGTTGATGAAGCCTCTCCATGACAACTCCTGTTCCCAATTTGGGGATGTAGTGCTGGTTGGAATGAGCCAGGACGCCCCAGCTAGGTTTAAAGGTTGGACAGGTGAATTGAAAAACCACATTTGCACTTTCGTCTCATGGCCACGACAGCTGCTCTAGAAACTTGCTGCTGCGTGTTAGGCTCTGTGAGGCGACCAGGGCAAGTCCCTGGAGCTCTCATTTCCCAATTAAGAACATAAAAACCAAATTGTGCTCCGATGGTTTTGATGAGTCTTAAGCAGGACAATATATGACTGTCCTTTGGTATCTACAGGGGGTTGGCATATACCAAAACCTCACGTAAAACAGTGCAGCATTTACATATGACCTAAGCACTTCCTCCCACATGCTGTAAATCATCTCTGCATTACTTGCAATATGTAAAGCCATGCCTACACAGGACTCATACACATGAATTTAGCATGGTTCTTAATGCACAACAATTTCATATTTTGGAACTTTCTGGAATTTTTATACTGCTGTTTTCCATCCACCATTAATTGAAATCCAGGATGCAGATTCCGGGGACTCAGGAGGCCTGCTTTTTGTGTACAGGGTTTAGAAATAAATCGTAAGACCTCGAACATAGCTAAGCTGCTCTTCTCCCAGCAGTACTTGCAGGTGTCTTCCCACCTGGCTAACGACAGGTAAATAAATGTATGCACAGGTGGGGGATAGACAGGGCAGCACCTGCCCTTGAACACCTCCCCTCCTCCAGCTCCCGTGCTCTGGGGGCAGATGGTGCTTCTGAGGCCCCGAGCCACTTCACTGTGAGTTACTGCTGACGCAGCGCCGCACTCATCTTCCACCAGGACCCAGAACCGAGACGCGCTGACTCTGGACAATTCTCAGAGAGAATTATGAAGAGAATGTGATAATTTATCAATCGGTTTGACTTGAGGTTACTTAATGGAAATCAGTTCCCCAGCGTTTAATTATTCACAGCAAAGCGGCACCAATGCTGTGTGAATCTGCAATCTTGGGCACCATGGCATGATCTGGTTCAGAGCTGCCAGTTCCCTCCACCTCAGACCTCTAATAGAACACGCCTGACAGAGTTAGAGTCCCAGGTAAACCAGAGCCGCAGAGGAAGCTTTTGAAGGGGGAGTGTAGATGCCCGGACAGGTTCTGTACACTGCTCCCTTGCCACAGAGGGCAGGAGGTGATGGCAGAGGGAGGGCACATTAGTATGTGCCAGCCCCCTGTAGATACCAAAGGACAGTCATACCTTGTCCTACTTAAGATTCATCAAAACTATCACTGTTCCTAGAGGAACAATGGCCCAGAGGTTGTCAGGTCCGACTGGCAGCAATGGCTTCACCATTGGCACACAGATTGTGTGACTGGAAGGGGAGGATGTCATTCACTTTTGAGCACCTGCTGTATTCTAGACCTTATAGGTAAATAATTTCTTCCTGTGCTTTAAGGTTGGAACAGAAATTCTCCATATAAAGCATGGAGGAATGACAGAGGCCTGCGGGAGTCCAGATCCCTGCCTGCTGGGGCCAGGGGAGAGTTTTCCCAAGGGCTGACTTTTGACCTAATCTTAAAAGTGATTTGATATTTTCACACCGAGAAGGGGGAGAGAAGTTCCAAGGCAGCCCCTGGGTGGCACGTGTGCCCATGAAGCAGAGTCTCTGAGTGTGAGGAGAAAGGAAGGGGGAACCAGGCCAGGAAGAGCCTGGAACATGGGGTTTGGTGTGGTATTCAGGTCTGACTCAGGAACCATTTGAAAACCCAGGCAGAGAATTGATGTGGTTCAGCGCCTAATAGAAAGATGAGAGTCAGAGCAGAACGGTCTGCAGAGCAAGAGCAGGCCTGAGGCCAGCCAGGTGGTGGGATGGCCCAGGGAGAGGCACCAGCTGGCCAGTGCTGAGCAGCAGCTGGCCACAGAGCACCATGCCAAGCACTCTGCACCCACCGTCCCTCACTTTCACGGCCCCAGGAAGCTCATAGTCTCCCACAGTGCAGATGACGATGCTGAGACCTAGGGGAACAGTGGACCCTAGGAAACCCGGGAGCACACCATGAGCTGCAGATTAAGCCCAGGTTGCTGGCATCCAGGCTGCAGCACTTGATCTTTTGGGAGAAAGTTATCTTTGCAAAATAAATAAAGACTTTGTAGCAGACCTAAGTCATCATCCTCCATGAATAATAAATAAGATCACATACTTGGAGATCCAAGATAGCAGGCCAGAGGGAGGCAGCATTGTGAGTCACTCTGTGACCTGGGACTCAAGTAGTGAGAATACTGCTTCTCTGCTAGTGATGGAGGACATCCCCACAGAAGCTCCCACGCAGGAATCACAGCCACATGACAGTAGGTCTCCCAAATACTCGATCACGCAGGACTACCAGGTGCCCGAGCGAGACCGCCAGCATCAGCACCCTCGCAGAACTTTCAGCCACTCACCTGAGCAGAAATCCCAGACACCGCTCCAACGCAGGACACCCAGCAGCTACCCATGAGCAGGAACTCCAGCCGCCACTCCCATGTGGACCCCCATCTACCAATATGGGGTTCCCTGGGTTGCCTCCATCTTGGGACTTTGCAGCAGCAGAGACAGTCCCCTATGCACAGTAGCCTGCCTGCACCTGGGAACATTGCACAGGCTCTGAAGATAGCTGACAGGTACATGCTGTATCCACAGAGCTCGACTCTGCACACATCATCCAACGCCAACACCCGGCTTCCCCCGACGCGACCCGATACCCCATCGCTGAAAGTAGCGGCCTCCTTCTTGGGTCACCTTCATCACCATCTTTAGTGGGGGCCACTCTGGCTGGCCAGGTGCCCATAGTTTCTAACTCCCCCTCTCCCAGCCGCTAAGCTGGCACAGTGACTGCCCAATACCAAACAGCTCCAAGCAGCAGGTGTTCAGCACCCAAAGGAGAGAAAGGTCTCCTATTAGGAAGTAGAAAGAGGGTGGGCGAGTGTGATACAGCATGGAGACTAACAGAGACCAGGGACTGGGAGGTCTTCAGGCGAGATAAGGAGACAAGACCAGGCGCCCACATCACACGAGGGACCCCAAAGAGATCCCTGAGGTGCAGTCTCCCTTCAGGGACTGGCAGGTGCCACACCCCACTTCCAGGTGCCCTCCACCCAAGACCAACCCTCCCTCCCTGGTACCTTCACCATCCTGAGGGCGGAGATACCAGCAAACATCAGATGACTCCACCTATGGGACCCAGAAGGGAAGCAGGAAAGACACTGATCTCCAACCAAAACAATCCTGGCGTCTTCCTTGGAGATTTATTTTCTTCTCCCTCTCTAGTCTCCTGCCCCCACATCCCCAAAATAGGTGAAACCAAGTACTTGGCATGAATTAGGATACTGAGGGCTGGGGTGTCTGAATAGTATGTTACAGTTGTGTTGTATATTTTTTTTCTTACTCCAAATATTTACTATTTAAACATTTTTATTTTTCTTACTATATATGTGTGCTTGTTTCAGGTACTGTACTGTCTTCCAACTTACTTGTCTACCCAAAATTACTTCCTCTCTCTCTCTTCCTACTACTAATCTTCTTTAGATTTCTCTTTCATACTTCCTAAGATATAATAACCCTATATCCTCACCTCCTACCTCCTCAGCATATCATCCTACTTCACCACCCTTATTCTTTGTCCACCATCAGAAAATGTAAATCTTTTTACAACCCTATTGATTATATTGTAGATAATAATTGAAATCACCATTTCTGTACATTGTGATGAAATTGTGAATTTCTTAATAGCAACTATATGATTTAAGGTTGTATATTGTTTATATTGGGATCTATTAACATTGTCCTTCCCCCCAAAGGAGAGATATTGGAACCCTACAATAAACCCATAAAGTAAAAACAGTAACGCCTTGGATCCCCAGAGCTAGAAGGGAAGTCACACAAACAACATGAAAAGACAAGGGAAGAAAGTGTCCAAACAAATCAAGATATCTCATTGTTAGACTCCAGGGCCAGCCTGGCAGAAATAATGACAGAGAAGGAGTTCAAGATGTACTAATTAAAATGTTCTGTGAATTAAAAGATGATATAAGAGAGCAAATACTGGCAGCAAAAGATCATTTCAATAAAGAGCTACATAAACAAATACAGGAAGCAAAGATTACTTTGATAGAGAGATAAAGTTTCTTAAAAAAGCCAAACAAAAATCCTTGAAATGAAAGAAACAATAAACCAAATTAAAAGTTTAGTTGAAAGCATCACCAACAGATTAGACCACTTGGAAGACCAACAGATTAGACTACACCTCAAACATTGAAGACAAAATATATAATTTTGAAAAGAATATAGACCACACAGTAAAAATGGTAAGAAACCATGAGCAGAACATTCAAGAAATATGGGATAGCATAAAAAGGCCAAATCTAAGAGTTATTGGGATAGAGGAAGGCCTAGAGGTCCAAACCAACAGAATGAACATTCTATTCAATGAAATAATATCAGAAAAATTTTCCTAACGTGAAGAATGAATCGGAAAACCAAATATAAGAGGTTTAGAGAAGCCAAATGTACAATATCAAAACAGATCCACACCAAGGTATATTATAATGAAAATGCTTAACATACAGAATAAGGAGAGAATTTTAAAAGCCAGGAGAGAAAGTAATCAGATTACATCTAGACCAATTAGATTATGTGTAGATTTTTCAACCCAGACTCTGAAAGCTAGAAGATCCTGGAACAGCATACATCAAGTTCTGAAAGAAAATGGATACCAACCAAGAATCTTTTTTTAAAAATTTATTTTATTTTTCCAGCCAGTAATCTTATATCCAGCAAAATTAAGTTTTACATTTGATGGGAAATAAAAACCTTCCATGAATAAACAAAAGTTAAAAGAATTTACAACTAGAAAGCCTACACTACAGAACATCCTTGGAAAAAATATTCCAAGACGAGGAAATGAAAAACAACAATGAAAATCAGCAGAGAGAGGTATTACACTAAAGGAAAAACTAATCAAAGGAGAAACTAAGTCAAGTTAAATAACACAAATGGCTAGGAATACAAATAATATCTCAATAATAACCTCATGTCCTGCCTAAACTCACTAATCAAAAGACATAAGCAAGTAGATTGGATATTAAAAAAAAAAAAAAAAAACTTGCTGCCTCCAAGAGACTCCTCTCATAGGAAAAGATATGCACAGACTGAAGGTGAAGGGTTGGGACTGCAGAAGCAAGCAGGGGTTCCATCCTCACATCAAATGATGTCGACTTGCCTAGCCTGTGTGAGCTTTGGGTTTGATCCTCAGCACTACATAAAAAATAAACAAAATAAAGGTATTGTGTCCATCTACAACACACACACACACACACACACACACATACACACACATTTTTTTTTAAAAGAAGGATATTTAATACTGCTCAAGGGAACCATACACCAACAAAACAATAATTATAAATATATATGCCCCAAACAATGGAGGATTTATGTTCATCAAACAAACTCTTCTCAAGTTCAAGAGTCAAATTGACCACAACACAATAATTCTGGGAGACTGTAACACACCTCTTTCATCACTGGATAGATCTTCCAAACAAAAGCTGACAAAGAAACTATAGAGCTAAATAATGTAATCAATAACTTATACTTAACTGACATATAAAAATATTTCATCCTTCAATGAGTGAATACACTTTCTTCTCAGCAGCGCATGGAACTTTCTCTAAAATAGACCATATATTGTGCCGCAAAGCAACTCTTAGCAAATATAAACATGTAGAGATACTAGCCTGCGTTCTATCAGATCATAATAGAATGAAATTAGAAATCAATGACAAAATAAAAAATAAAAACACCTGGAGACTAAATAATATGCTACTGAATAAACAATGGGTTGCAAAGGACATCAAGGAGGAGTTTTAAAAATCCTTAGAGGTAAATGCAAACACATATTAAAATCTTGGATACACTATGAGGGCAGTAGTAAGAGGAAAGTTCATTGCATGGAGTTCATCTCTTAAAAGAAGAAAAAAGTTAACAAATAAGTGACCTAACATTACATCTTGAAGCCCTTGAAAAAGAACAACAAATCAACACCCAAAGCAGTAAAAGACAGGTCATAATTAAAATCAAAGCTGATATCAATGAAATTGAAACTTCACATGAAACTTCTGACCCTCACAAGACATGTTGCATGTGAACCCAGGTCTACCAGAAGCCCCCCTGGATTTACTATACACAAGGAAGGCTCTACTACTCCTTACCAGGGCCCAGGAAGAAAGGATCTCCCTCTACTAAAATAACTCTCTGTTCCATCCTGTGGACACTTTGAATTATAAGCACCTCCTTCCTTATTTCATCCCTGGTTAGAAAAGAAAACTGAACCAGAATCTAAATGAAACTCAGTTAGCTGTTAATAAAGAACCTTTAAAAGTTGAGAGTCTGTTGACTCAGATACTTTGAGAAGATTAGCCCTGAGCTAGCCAATATATCTTCTTAGATTAAAAAGGAAAATATTCGCAAATATAAGCATACCTGTTAGGATAAAAATTAAGTTAAATCTGTATTTGTTCTGTATCTTGTCATTTTAGAGTTGAGTTTCTAGCTCACTTGCTAGAATGGGCAAAGACCTTTCATATCACATTGAAAGGTTTGCCGCTGCTCTGCAGTCATAGGGACCTGTGGCCTGCAACCTGAGACCACGCTGTAGCTGTATTTCCCAGGTAACAAATGTTCTTAGAATGTTTGTTCCATAACACCATATTTATAGCCTCACAGTACAAATTGTGTCTGTCATAAAAGGCCAGTTGTTCCCACCTGCTACGGTGACAAATGGCCTCATTATGATTGCCCCGCTACGCATTTGTGATCCAGCCCTAATCCACTTGGTGTTTATAAAAAGACTTAAAGGAAGTCTTAGAATGAGGCAAATAGCTGAAATCATAGCCCCCGTGGAAAACATGTACAAGTGACAGCCGGAGACACAGATTTACTTGTAAATATAAATGAAATCTCAGGCTGCCCTGCAGCCCTACCCAGAGGGCAGTTCTGTGTAAAGGTGGGAGTTCTGACTCAGCGTGGATTAGACCCTGAGCCTCCTGCCCTGGCCACCTTAGTTCTCAGACTCAAGCCACACGTTTCTGTGGTGGCCTTACAGTCACCAACTGCTCAGCTGGCACCGCATCTCCCAGAACCCCTCCCCTGGGTGGTTCTTGGTCAACACTGCCCTCGAGAAACACTGGGTTCAAGACTCAGAAGGTGGGAGAGAGGCAGCAGCCGTGCTAGTGTGCAGAAGGTGTGCACGGTGACCTGTGTGGTGACCTGCGTTGTGTTCTGCTGGCTCGTTGTGTGGGCATGGGGCGGCACTGGCCTTCCTTGCTCCAGCCCTCTCCAGACACCCTCCTTCAGCTTCCTTGAAGTCTCCGCCACCTCCCTGCCAGAGGACCCAGCTTCTTCCTCAGGTCCTGCATCACTGCAAGTGGAATCCTGGCTGGAGGTAGAGTCCAGGGCTGCTCCCTTCATCCTCAGAGGCCCCCAGGCGCCCTCTGTGCCCATTTCCTGTGCTTCTTCCTTCCCAGCGGCCAGCCTTGCTCACCTCCTCTCAGCGCGGGGCGAAGAGACATGGCTCTGTGCAGTCTCACCAGCTCCTGCCCGTGCATGAGGTCAGATTCTGAGACCAGCTCCTATTCCCCAGCCAGAGGGGTTCTGCATCTTACCCACACGCTGCCTGATGGGGACCCCGAATGCCCCTGGCAGCAGCTCCAGCATCCACACCTGTGTTCCCCACTAAGTTTCAATTTTTGCTTCTTTTCTGACACCTGGACGTTTTGTTCTCTTTATTTCATGTGCATTCATTGAAATGGATTCTTTTTATTAAAACCTTGTCCCTGGTGTCACAGGAGCATTTCTAGGTTAACTGAGATCCACCACATTGTCAGAAAAAAGAAGTCCAACCTGCCCTCTGACCTGCTGCCCCCCTGCCGTCCTCCCTAACACCCTGGCTCTAGGAGCTGCACTGGCATCCGTGAGAAGCAGCCCACGCGAGCACCCTCCTGTGGCCCCCTCCACATGCTAGTATTTAATGGAGACCCTCTTTTTCACCAGTTTTAGCTCTGCAGGGGTCAGGCATGGGCCGATTCTTGGGACAGAAGGAAGATAGAAACACTGGAGCTGTTTTCCTGAGCTCCCCAGGAGGGACAGTTCCCATCCCAGAGTTTTAATTTCCCTTGAAAAGCAACACAGCTTAATTTCTCCTAGTGAAAATGCAGCCCTCCTGCTAACATCCCCGAGGCTGGCCCCTTGCTGAGGTTTTATTACTTCCAGAGGGTCACTGAAGTACCTGAGGATGGCTCCTGTGCACCTCTCTGATGAGCAGACCATCCCCAAACATGTACATCAGAGTGTTTTTCCCAAAGGAAGTTATTTGCTCCGGGCCGTGTGCACAGGACAGAGAGAGCTGGGGAGAGGGTGCTCGGGAGGCCTCTGTTCACTCCCCGCTGGAGATGGCAGGTGGAGGCTGTGTTAAAATTCTCCCAGGACTCGCACGTCTAGTTTTGTGTCTTTGGTCGATTCTGTTTCATCTACCTTAAACACTGTTTCCCCAGGCCTATTTGATGCCTAAAAACATCTCCTTGCTTTCACCAAATAGGTGGGATCCCTCTTTGAGATCTTCCTGGGTCTTTATAGGCAAGCTCTCCCCACCTCCATCAGAGCCAGATAGAATAATCTCCCTTTCCCTCCCACAGCACCTGTCTTGTCTTCTTTATTGCAATTATATGAGCACATCTCTCTTCCCAAATCCTTCTTTAAAACTATGAGGGAGAGAGAAAGAAAAATCAGAGCAAAAAGGAAACGAGAAAAACAAAGTGAGGGTAAGATATCTTTCAAATTGTGAGAAAGTAGTGAAATCTAGACAATTATGAACAGTCTGCATTAGACACCAGCAACGTCCCCACCAACAGTCACTGTGCTCACAGACTCCAGTGACTTCTCTTCTCACCCTTGACTGGATAGAAATCCAGGAGGGAAGTCAGATAGTGCCTCCTCCATAGAATTTTGTAACTAAGAGGACTGAGGCTCATGCAAGTGAAGAATTGTCCTCTTAATTAGCAAGGGACAGGCTAGACCTAAAAATATTGACTCCTGTTCTGGTAATCTGCCTGCTACACATGAGCTAGCTGCAGGTTGAACCATCTAGGAGGTAACCAGGAACCCTGGAAAAGCTGAGGTTATTTGAAGGAGAAGGCAGAGCAGGGAGAATGACCGTGCAGGTCTGGGCAGCAGCGGCTCACACTGTCCTCAGCACTGGGAGAAGATATCTTGGGCCAGGGGCTGCTCCCTCTACAGCTGGTCTATGACATGACCCACTGCACACCAGCTGGGACCACCCAGAGCAGGGAGCCTGGGCATCAGGGGGCAGGGTTCCATGGTTCTGGGGCCACAGGGAGTCTTAAGAGCTACCAGAAGGGCCTTGGCAGGTTGAGAGCTTCCCGTGGCCACGGAGGGCTTGGGAAGACCTGTCCTAGAGAGACGGGGCTTGAGCCAGTGCTGTTGCCACCGCTGACCTGCCACCTCACTGAGCCTCTGTTTGCTCATCCATGAGTGAGAATGAGATCTGCACCTCGCTGGGAAAATTCCATGAGGTTTTCTATGTGAAACGCCCATTACAAAATAGGAGTGTAATGAATCCTAGGGAGGGGGAAATAAAGCATAAATAAATAAGCTCCTATATGCACTAGGGAACTTTGCAAGGCCAGTTCACCTCTTGTATTTCATTATGTGATCATCCAAATAGTTAATAATCTTAGCTGAGTGGCCTATAAATGCCCACACTATAGCAGTTAGGCAGACTTGTGAGTACTTTAACTTTTGTAGTGACTGAGATTTCTTTTGCTCTTAATTCCCTGTAAGTAAAATCTGTCTTGGTGCACAAAAGACAATTTCTTCCAACACTTTGCTCGGGGAAGCTCACTGAAGCAATTGTAGATACCCAGCTCTGCACCCCAGATCAACGCTGAGCTTCCTTCTGGGTCTGCATTCAGTTACATGACGATGGAGTCCTGCAAGTCCAGCCCCTGGCTAACCCCAGTGCCCCCTCAGGACCTGCAGAGTCGGCTACATGTGAAATGCATATTCTGGGTTACAAAGGCTCCAGCTCTCTGTGAAAATGAAGGGGGCCTTGCTTCTGTGTGGTGCATGCTACAGACTGAAGAAACTTAACCACGGCCACGTGACAGAGAGAGCTAATACAGAAAAGCAGAGGAGGGGCAGCGGAAGAGATGAAGCTTGCCTCAAGGGATTTCAGCAAAAACCTTCCTCAGAGTAATGAGAAAGGAAATTTTTAGAAATTGGTAGTGGAGGCTCTCCTAGAGATTAAAGTAAGACCCTGGGAAGAGGAGGGGTTGACTCAACTTCAGCAGCAGGGTTTCCTGCCAGGTGGCTTGAGCAGAGCAGAACTGAGCATCAACAGTGGTCAACTCCTGCTGCCCACAGACCTCAGGAAACAGCAGCGGCCAGCCTTTCTCCCTCCGTGTCCCTGTCTATAACGTGGAAGGGTTGAAGGAGCCCAGCCCGGGCATCAGGCAGAGCAGGGTTCAGAGCTCAGTGTCACTACCAGCTGTGCAGTTGGGCAGGTGAGAGTCAGCGTCCCTGGCTGAGTGTCTCTAAACCGCCTTCCTCCCAGTGCTTCCTCGTCCCCATCCAACAGTGGTGCCGCGGCTAAACATGCTCAGCCCGGAAAGCTCTCGCTAGGCTGGTCTCAGTGAACTCAGCTAGAAAAGCAGGACACACTAATGTTTATTTGACTTGTTGCCCCATAATCTGCCCTGCACCTGTCTCCCCACTACTGCCCTGGCTGTGTGCACCACGCGTCAACGGGAGGGGTGTCACCACTCTCGACTTTGTGCGGGTTCTATCACTCACCAGCTGGGGGATGAGGACAGGTTGCTTAACCTCTCGGAGCATCGTATTTTCATCTTCAAAATAAGAATGGCAGAGTTATCCGCCTTTACAGGTTGTTCTGTATAGCAAAGAGAGTCAGCCCAGGGGAGCATTTCGCAACGTGTGGAGACCCTATACGTACATCTAAGCAGGAGAGGAAACAAAATCTTCAGGACCTCAAGGGAACTGTTCAGAGTCACACACAAGGACAAAGACTTGTGAGAACGAGGACTGGGCTAGAAACTTTAAAGAACCGAGAGAATAAAATTTTATCACTTAGACTCAAGTGGCCCTGAGTGATGCTAAGTGTCATGTGGCGACGTGACTCTTAAAGCACATAGGTAACACGTGACGCATTTGAAGGTCTGTGCATATTGTAGATATACGCTCATGGTACACACATGTACATTTCACATGAATGTGTATTGACAGGTATGATCGATGCACATAATATTGACACATCTACACATAAAGAGAGGAGGAATGCACTTCTAGGGTTATTTTGTAGAAGCCAAATTTCTATTTTAAAACTCAGAAGCAGATTCTGCTTCCAGGATGGCAACTGGGACTTGGGTTTAAGTCAGAGCCTTCCCTCACTGGGGGCAGGCTGTGAAGGCAGGGGAGTTCCCCAAGTGGCAGCTTCCTCCTGAGACTGTGCCTCAGGGAAGGGCACTGCGCACAGAGGCTGTGTGGCACCCCACGTGGTTTCAGGCTCTTTCCTCTGCCCTGTCTGTCACGGGCCGCATTCCTGGGAGCAGAGGAAGCACTCTTCAAGGCAGTCGGTCCTGCGCAGGGGCTGGGGAAGGGCATGAGGAGAGCCAGCGCGGCCAGAGGCAGGTGGGGAGCAGGCCTGATGCTCATCTGCCCCCCCCCCCCACCCGGGGTCCTGGCTGGATCACGCTCTTTGAGAGCTGTCAGGTTCCCCCCTAGTGCTCCTACCATGCCCCATTCTTTAGTTTCTGTTTTCTTTGTCACAAATCTGAATCAGATAACTCTGAAATAAATGGTTTAATTCTAACTGAAAACAAAATGATAGGGGCTGCAACTCAGTGGTAGAGCACCCCTGGCCGCTCCTAGCAGATGGGCAAGGCTATTGATTATTATAACTATTGTTTACAAAACCAAAAAGTTTGAATTGCATATACATCCACAAGACAGGAGACATACTTTATAACCTTACAATTCAGCTGCTACACAGAATGACACACATTACTATGTGGCTATCTTAAAATGGCATATATTAATATATCATTTTCACTCCCTCCTGTTGGAATGCTTGTTGTAGATGACTCTTTCCCTTGGGTAAATTTGAATGCTTTACTACGGTTTGATTTCCCATCCCCACCCAAGTTAACTCCTGAATAACCTATTGTTTTGCTTTGTTTGGGCGACGTAAGGTGTTCGACACTCTTTTCATCTTTCAGAGCCTCTCCTTGGCTCTAGTTGATGGGATGCCTACTACTGTTGCTAACTTGGCATGATGGTGACGATCGACAGCACTGAGTTCAAATGAGTAGTCAAAACCAATTAAGGGCTCACACCCATCCTTTTTTGGAGGATTCTATTTAGTTCCATCCTTTTAGTTGATTGCAATTTTATTATGGGACATACATTTTAGAATACTTAATTCTTAACTTGAATAATAAAAAATATCTTTAAATCTTCAAGATTTGGTCTCATCAGAGATCTTGCCCACCACACACACACACACACACACACACACACACACACACACAGATGATAGGGGAATACGAAGAGACTCCCATCTGCATGGAAATGTGCCCTTTGGATTCTCCTCATCTCATTAGTCTGCTTGTGCCGGGGAGGGCTGTCCAGGCCAGCAAAGAACACATCAGGGGGCCGCCTACAGGGGCTTGAGGGACATTAATGGGCCAGTGGGCAGGCAGTGTGGCCTGCTGTCCACTCAGGTGAATGAAGGGCAGATGTGAAAGAGAATGACGGTCATCGTGGGGTGTGGAGGCAACCCTGTGGCCCCTCAGTGTCCCTGTGAGAATCAGCCCTGGGCTGGATCTGAGCTGGGTGTATCAGCTGAATGTCACAGAACTAGAGGCACAGAACCAAGCCAGGGAGCACAGTGTCTCTGTCGGACTCTGAGCTAGATCCTGTGCTTGGATAGAAGATGAGACCAGGAAACACTGAGGAGACAGGGGCCCAGAGTGACGGGCACAGCAGGCACAGGACTGAGGGAACGGAGGCTTCTCCTCATAGTCAGGGACGGAGGGACGCTGTCCTCTGCTTTGTTAAGGGTCCAGAGAGAACTGCTTCTCAGTTATTTACACAGAGGCTACTGCCTTTTAAAAAATTATTCATTTATTTTCATTTGTTATACATGACAGCAGAATGCATTTCAATTCACAGTACACACATAGAGCATAATTTTTCATGTCTCTAATGGTACACAAAGTAGAGTCACACCATTCGTGTCTTCATATTGTGTACTTTGGATGAAGATTTCCATCTCATTCCACCGACTTTCCTACCCCCAAGCCCCCTCCCTTTCCCTCCCTCCCTTTTGCCCTATCTAGAGTTCTCCATTCCACCCTGCTCCCCCTCCCCACCATCCCCATTATGAGTCAGCGTCCTCATATCAGAGAAAACATCCGGCATTTGATTTTTTGGGGGATTGGCTAACTTCACTCAGCATTATATTCTCCAGCTCCATCCATTTACCTGCGAATGCCATGATTTTGTTCTCTTTTAATGTGGATATATATACCACATTTTCCCTATCCATTCATCTACTGAAGAGCATCTGTTCTCCAGCTTAGCTATTGTGAATTGTGCTGCTATAAACATTGATGTGGCTGTGTCCCTGTAGTAAGCTGTTTTTAATTCCTTTGGGTATAAACTGGAGAGTGGGATAGCTGGGTCCAATGGTGGTTCCATTCCCAGTTTTCCAAGGAATCTCCATACTGCTTTCCAGATTGGCTGCACCAATTTGCAGTCCCACCAGCAATGATTGAGTGTGCCTTTTTCCTCTATATCCTCACCAACACTTATTGTTGTTTGTCTTCATAATAGCTGCCATTCCGACTGGAGTGAGATGAAATCTTAGAGTGGTTTTGATATGCATTTTAATTGTTAGTGATTAGAGAAATTTCATCCACTTGTTGATATTCTCTTCTGAGAAGTGTCTGTTCAGTTCCTTGGCCCATTTATTGATTGGGTCATTTGGTTTTTTTTGGTGTTTAGCTTTTTGAGTTCTTTATGCACCCTAGAGATTATTGCTCTATCTGATGTGCGTGTGGTAAAAATTTGCTCCCATTCTGTAGGCTCTCTATTCACCTCACTGATTGTTTCTTTTGCTGAGAAGAAGCTTTTTATTTTGAATCCATCCCATTGATTGATTCTTGGTTTTAATTCCTGTGCTATAGGAGTCTTATGAAGGAAGTAGGGGCCTAATCCCACATGATGGAGATTGGGGCCTACTTTTTCTTCTAGTAGGTGCAAGGCCTCTAGTTGAATTCCTAGGTAGGATACTGCCTTTTTGTGGGGAATTTTGGACAAGACCACATTCAGAAGGGAGCATTTGAACTGGGTCCTGACAGTTAAGTTGGAATTTGCCAGGTGGACAGGGGCACCACCCTAGGAAGGCCCATAACTAAAGCGACACTGTTTGATTTGCTCATTACCATATCCCCAGGACCTGGGGGCAGTGCTTGGCACATACTAAGTGTTCAATAAATATTTGATGAGTGTACTATGTGCAGAGAAGCGTGGTGTGCTGGCAGGAGGGCCCCCTTCCTGGGGGCAGAGGAATGGCGAGGAGGATCATCAGGAATTTAGGTGATGGAAAGGGAGGTGGGGAAAGGTCAGAAGGGTATATGCTGTGAGAGGTGAGCAGCTTCCTGCAGGTGCCCTCCAGAAAAACTCATGCCCAACACAGTGGATCTGGGCAGGACACCAGGCATCTGCAGAGCTCCTGCTTATGGCTCTCCAGCTGTGGGAGGCCAAATAGTAACCTCCCAAGAGGGACAGCAACACCCCTTCCTAGAAATCTGCGAAGACGTTACCCACATGGCTACAAATGGCTCTGCAGATGAACTTAAGGCTTAGAACTCAAAACATAAAACTTTAAACCCTTATCCAGGTGATGGGAGAAGCCAAATCTAACCTACAGGACTTCCTCCGACTGCAGACAGGTGCAGCAGAGGAGGAAGCCAGGGGACTCCAAGAAGTGAAATGACTGATGTGGTACTGCTGGCTCTGAGATGCAGGGACCCAGGAGGCGCTGGGGAGCCCACAGAAAGTGCAAGAAAAAATGTGGGTCCCTGAGGAACACAACCGCTTGCCTACAGGCACAGAAGCCCAACCCTCCTCCTTACCTTTCTCTGTGACACTCCCCTCACCTGTCCCCTTGTGCATTTTTTCTGATGGTCAGCCCTCACTGGACTGTCCCTTGTCCCCAGCACCTGCTCCACAGGAGCAGGCACTATTTTTTCCTGGCTGTATCTTTAGTTCTAGAAGAGGGAATGGTCTGTGACTGCTGCTCAGTAAATATCTAACTGGATGAGTGACTGACGTCTTCACGTCCTCCCCAGAACCCCAAGAGGCAGGCATGAGTATCACTGCCATGGAAGATGGCCATGGGGCTGTCCCCAGTTCTCACACCTAAAGCACCTGGGAAAGGCCTGTGCCCGCGCACCTTTGCTGGCTGACTAACCCTGGCGGCGGCCGTGTTTGAGCCCAGGCCTGCACCAAGGGTGCGGGCAACCTGCAGCCTGCCCTGATCCAGCGGCGGGAGAAGCACCGGCGCCATGTGGGTCTTTGTCCGCCAGGCTCCATTCCTCTCCGGAAGAAACTTCCTCCTTCTTTAGTTTCCATTTCCTTCCTTGGTGAAGATTCAGTTTATTTCATGCCAGAGTAAGCCTCAGCCTTGAATCACAGCAGCCCATGCTATCTGACATCAATTGCCACAGCTTAAAGAGGTTTAGGCTTGACAGACTGTAAAGTCGTTTGCAAGAGCTGGAGCTGAGTGACAAAACGCCCGTCATGAGGCGTAAACCTGTCAACCACAATTACCCGCGAGGGATTCCAGAGGAGCAGGAGAATTAAACCTTGTAAATCCAAAAGGCCCAATTGGAAAGATGTATTTATTGGGCATGATTCCAGGATGGCTTCCACATGGACTTTGCTCCTCTGCTTTGGACTTGACATAGGACAGATCTACACATGGAAGTGGAGAGGACAGAAAGGTGCCCTGAAGGTCAGTACCAGAGAGCCCAAGACTTACCAAAGTCCAGCCCCCGTACACAGGACTAATCTAGATTTCCCTGTCTCACCTGCAATGACAAAGTTCACGTGCCTAGGTCTCATAGGCAGTGACCCTCACATCCCCCTCTCCCCAGGTTCTCGTTCCTCTCATCTGCATCCTGGTGTGTGCTCCCAGCAGCTGGAGAGTGTCTGGCAGAATGCTCCGTGACCTTGAGGTTGGAGGAGCTGCCCTGTGGGAGGCACTTGAGTCCCTTACAGCTGCAGGGAGCTGCATTCTCCTAGTGACCCTCACTGCAGTAAATATTAAATGAGTGGTAGCCGCGGACAAGGGAGGGTGCCAAGGAATGTTGAAGAATAGGTAGGGCTTAAGTGGAGAGGAAAGACCAACATGATGTTTGTGCTGGAGGAAAAGGAATTAGGTAGCAGGAAACAGGTTCCATAGGAAAGGACTAAGTGACACTTGGTGTGGATCATCTCCTTCTCAATTGCATGTCTAATAGGATCTCAGACCACCCCATTCCCACCCAAATGCTTGTCCTCAACTTTTCTGCCCTTTCTATCACCCAAAAGTCGTGTCTCTTCTCTTCTCTCTTCTCCCCTCCCCTCCCCTCCCCTCCTCTCCCCTCCCCTCCCCTCCCCTCCCCTCCCCTCCTCTCCTCTCCTCTCCTCTCCAACTTAGGAGATGCAACTCCACTTTGGCCAAGAAGAGGCCTTGATTCTTGGAAACAACCTGAGCCTCTCCTTTTCTCACAACCCACATGCAATCTGCCAGCAAATTTGTGTAATTCTATCTTCAAATTATCCAACCATTTCCACTGCATGACACTGACTGAAGCCACCATTGGCCACCTATCTTTCCACTTGAATCACAGACTTTTTACCACATGGTTTATAAACACAGAAGTCTTCCTAAGTCTGGGGCTCTTAGCAGTCACCTCTAAGACTGAGAAACCTTTCAGCACGTTGGGGAGCACTAGCCCAGACGGAACAAACCGTGTGTCACTTACTGCTGAGCCCTCAGTACTGAGGACATGCCTAGTGCCCAGCGAAACTCAGTAGATGGAATACATGGAGTCTTGGGGAGAGGCATACTCGTTGGCTAACTTGGGGAAGACTACACATGCACATGCTTCATACTGAGGTTATTGGGAGTCACATTAGTCAGGACACCCTTGATGGCAATTTCCAGAAGCTCAACTGGCTTATAGGAAGAGGGAAATTAAGCAGATGAATACCAGGATTATTCCAGGGGAGCGGGACTTGGGCTGAGCAGTAGGTCAATGTCCTCCAGCCCAAGACTACCAGGAGCGCACTGGTATTTAAACAAATTGGGTTTCTTGCGGAACTGCTGGGTATCTCAGGAGGAAATGTTGGAAAGAAATTACTATGAGATTTGGGCTTTAGTTGGGTGATCTTGAGGAGATTTTAAAGATGTGGGGTGTGTCCTAGATAGGATGCTGTCAGGTAGCAAGGGTGCCTCTAAGATTATCTTAGTAAATTTCTCTTTTTGGGAGGCCGATTAGAGCAAGGGTGAGAAGCAATTGAAAAAATAGTGCAGTCCCTCATGTTCGCCAAGATGGGGACACCTGTTATTCTGTGGCTTGAACAAAGTTCATGCTCAGAATTAGAAAAAGATGGTTTCATGTTTGATCCATCGTGGTCAGAGAGTGGCCTCCTCTCAGGTTGGTCTTTGGTTTCTCTTGGACAGGTGAGCCCCAAGTTGCAAGCCCAGACGGCTCCCAGATCATCAGCTGGTTTCCTGTTTCTCAGGTATAAGGAGGGAGTAGCTGGGGCATGAGGGGTTCCAGGAAGAACCAAAACACATCAGGTCTTTCCCCCATGTCTCCTTTCCTCCCGTCTCCCTGGATCCAGTGTTATCCCTGTCGTGGTAAAATTCCCCTGGTCTAGGAAATCTGCCACCTGGGAGCTTACAAATTTCTCATTTGGGAACCCTCATGCATGAAGAATGGCACACTGAGTTTCTCACTTCAAGGTGAAGGAAATTCTTGCAAGAGATGATCAGACAAGCCTGGGTCAGGTGCCCAGCATTAAATCATCAGCTAATACAAATTGGTGGCAGTAGTCAGGAGTATTCCCTGGGAAAACAACAGTTCTCAATTCTTATTTAAACCAAATTAACTCAAATATCCTCTGCAGGTAGCAAAACCTGAAATAATCATTTTCCCAAAAGTCTTCCTTAAGAATCCACCATAGGAATGCAGCAATGTATTCATGGTGAATTTTTCTCAATACCTGCCAAATTTGGGGAGATTTTGCCACTTTTCCTGCAAGCTCAGCTCATCAGGAAACAAGCAGTTGCCTCATGTCGGGGCCAAGGTAACACACGGGCTCTCTGCCCTAGAAGCTTCACTTGTGCTTTTTCTCTGAAATTGCTGTATTTTCTTCTTTGCTGGGGGTGATTTGCTACACTGGACAGTAACCTTCTCCCTGAAGCAATCTGCAGCTCCTCAATGAGATCACAGGCCATTGCATCCCATAATAGGGTTCTTTTATTATTCCCCCAAGCATGCAAATCAAATGGTATCTGGGGCTCAAATCTTTGCTCAGCAAAGACAACTAGCAGTGGTGCCAAGTGGAAAATGTCTCTGCCACAGCGGCTGCATCTGTTAATGGAACTGTCCCTGCCTCTGCCCTCCGTTCCATAAGCCTCTTTGCCTTCCTCCAGAGCAGACAGCCTCCATGTCAACTTGCCTTGAGGACAAGAAAAAGGGCATCTTCAGGGGAAGGGAAACGATGGAGAATTTATTGAGTACTTACCATGTAACAAGAGCTGCCTGGCTGTTGTTTCATTTAACCTGCCCAGTGGCCCTCTGGAGGTAAATTTAACCCCTGATGGGAAGGTGCAGAAAATAACACTGCGTTGAAGTTTCCTGCTCAAGTGTGCACAGGTTAAGCAGGGACTTCACCACCTGCATGTTCTGAGGACATTATCTAGGGACAGGAAAGGACACACATGTTAAGATGAAGAAGACATCCCTCGGTCAGGCAGGATCTGGCATCCAAACTCCAAAAGGACTCAGTGGGAGAGGAGAACATCCCTTCCTGTAGTTCAGCAGTGTGGAGAGAAGAGAATAAATTCAGAAAAATCCAAAACACAGCAACTATTAGGCTGGGGAAAAAAAAAAAAAAAAACTGTGTTAGTCAGCTTTTCATTGCTGGGACCAAAATACCTGACCAGAGCAACTTAGAGAAGAAAAAGTCCTTTTGGACTCATGGTTTCCGAGGTTCAGTTCATGGTTAGCCAGTCCATGGCTCCGGGCCTGGGGTGAGAGAGAACATCATGGCAGAAGGGTGTGGCAAAGGAGAGCTACTCAGCTCAGGGCAGCCAGGAGGCAGAGAGAGAGAGGAGGAGATAGTGACAAAATATGGAATCCCCAGGGACCAACTTCCTCCTGTCACACCTCATCGGCCTACAGTCATTACCTCGTCATCATTCAAATTATTAAGGCATCAAATGGATTAATCCATGAGTAGGTTATGGCTCCCATAATCTAATCATCTCACCTCCTCCATTAACAAGGGAGCTTTGGAGAACACCTAATATACAAATCATAACAACCTGCCTCTCTCTTCCTCTTTCTTCCCTCCCTCTCTTTTTTTTACCCTTTATCTTCCTCCCTCCTTTCTTCCCCCCATCCCCATTCATTCCTCTTTTCTTTCCCATCCTCCCTACCTTTTCCCCTCCCTCTCTCCTTCCTTCTTTCCTACAAATCAATGCCCTAAGTCAAATATTATGGTAGGGTCAGTATGCTGGAGTGAATTCAGTGCCACTGAGCTGCAGACGTTAGGGTCTGGGATCAGTCTCCCAATAAACTAATGTGGGATTCAGACCCAGAATGATATTTTGTCAAAAGCAATTCCTGGGAGGGTGAGGGAAGTAGGTGTGCAATGGGAGATTTGTGCAGGGGTGCCCAGTAAAACCATAGAATCAACTCGCCAGAGAAGAGGAGATAGACTCCCAAACCTCCTGTGAGTGGGAAAGGGTGGGTTCTGGCCTGCTAAGACAGGCCTCTGGTCCTCTGAGGACTGGGAAGTGGGGGATGGACCTTCAGAGACTTTCTGATGGACTGATGGAGCAAACCAGTGCTGACAGGAACAGTTAGAGGCTTCCACTGTGGAGACCCAGTTCCATTCAGTTCTTTCATCTCTGCGGTTTCACCTGCTCTGACTTCTGCCTCGGTTCAGGTTACCCTTAGTTTCTTCCTTGGTTTAGGTTACGCCCTTCATTTAAGCATGTTTACTGAGCATTGGCTTCACGCATTAGCCATTCCATCGTCATGGGTTATATGATGATGAATAAGATGGAAAAGGTCCCTGTAGTCATATAACACAGTGAAGGAGTCAGAAAATGAGCAAGTATATACGTAAATAAAATAAATCAGCCCTGCTCATCAGGAGAGCTAGAAGGAAGGAAGCAGAACCTGGTCCTCAGGTGCAGAGTGCGGGTCCCCCTGTGTCCCCTGCCTTCCCTCTGCCCTACCTGGCGGGAACTGGAGCACTGCTCATCTCTGTCCCACTGCAACGGGCTCCACTCACATTAAACTTCTGCAGGGCGTGAGGACCCGCCTTCCTCTTCCCCGAAGGTGCTGGGACCTATCGGAGCTTTACCAGAAAATCTCCTGTAAGGACGGACCTGGAAGACTCTTTCCCACACTCCTGATGTTCCAGATTGCGCCTGAATCTTCTCAACAGTAATCCTGCCAAGTACACAGTCCTTAGAAATGTATTCTTCAAATTGGGCTGGATTGACTCTTCACCCACTGGTCTTTGATCGACCCTTGGGGTCTGTAGGAATACGCTATTTAACCAGTGTCTGTGCCGTTCCCTTCATAGGATCAGATGTTTACATATTTCAAGATGGTTCTCGTCAATTCTCACTTGTTCTCTGGATAAATCAAAGGGGAAATTTTATTTCCCTTCAAAAATTTGAGTTTATTAGTGGTCAACAACATGAGAATGAAATCAACTGCCATCAGAAGCATCCCTTATAGATATAAGTAGAAATCCTGAAACCCAGCACAGGTAGTTTTTTCTTCAACAGCATGAAAGAAGGAGCCCTGGCTTTGGGGTCCGAGTTCTCTCTGGGTCACAGCATATGCTGCCTCACTTCCAAGCTATGCAAACTTTGGCAAGTGCTGAATATCACCCATTCTCATGTTCCTTATCTATAAAACAGAAAAAATAGAATAGAGATCAGTGCTACAATAAGAATTAGAGATTAGTTAAGTAAAACACATGACCCAGGACCTTGAGAAGCAGCTGTTAATATTAACTCTGAGAACAACCCTTATTTGCAGTAAGGAATCTATTTGAATTCAGAGGACAGTGCAGTAAGGAGGGATTTCCAAGATCCTTTAGTCAAGCATGCCTAACTCAGCACATGATGAAATTGAACCTGCAATGCTTTGCCTAAGGCCAGGCAGCCAACTCCCAGAAAGGACTCCTAACCTAGTGCTCACCTCACCGTCCTGTCTGCTCCAAAGTCTTGGGACTTGGCACTGAAGATTGGCTGCATTGGAATGGATCTAGGGAGATTCCCAGGGGGCCTGCCTTGCCCTGGTACCACAGGGCGGCTCTAAATCAACCCTTTCAATATGTCAATGTTGTCCAAAAGGCTTTATTTGGGGGAAAGGATGGATTTGACAGCTTGGAAACAAGCATCTCGGCACATCTCTCTGAACACGGTGTTCCAACACCTTGAGGAAGGCTATAGACACTGGGCTAATACGCCCCCCCGTCAGCTCTATCTCTGGAGAGCTAGACTTTTTAAATGTGCATAATCACAAATGCTGTCAAGCTCTCATTAGCCTGCCTTCGATTGTGAGACACTTTACTTACTAAGATCCACTTATTCTCCACTGCAGGGTTCTCCCACTAAAAACCCATTTTAAAGGTTTAGCTCAATTATCTGGGTTGAATAGTTGATAGGGAACTATTTCAAATAATAGGGGCAGGCAGATAATTAGAAGCATTTTTCATGGGTGAGATAAGAAGTGGAATATAGAGGCCTTCTCAGCATAGAGTATGGGATTTTTCTCATAATTTTCATTTGAAAAGATCTTTCCATGGAGTACAAAGAACCGACTGCCATCCAAAGTCACAGAGCTTGCTGCCCAAGAAAGCATACATTTGGATAGAAAAAATGGATCTGAACTTAACGGGAAATATGGTGTAAGGAATGAAATTTAATTCTATGTAATTTTTTTTTTCTTTATTAGCAACCCTGGAAGAGAGAAAGTCAAAGAAATGATTTCTAACATGGCAGATGTGTCTGGCTCTCTCGCCCACCTTCTCGAGAGCCCAGGTGGTCAAGTCACTTTGTCCAGCCACAATGACTCTTGGAAATCCCGTGAGTGAGCAGTGCCCCCTGCAGCACGGTCTCTCCCGAAAGGCTTACCCTTTGTCTAAAATGCACTTTATCCACCCCCCCCCCCCCCCAGTAACCTTGGGACAAATGATTCCCTGGCTCTTGCAGCACACCAAGAGCCTCACTGGATTGCACTCGTCATACCTGGCTGCTTCTTCCTTATTGCACTTATCAATCCCCATGATCGTAATTTAAATATAACTGTAATAGTAATGGTAACCAGAGTTTCTCTGTTCTTCACACCAATCTACTGTGATCCACTCTGTTATTTTCATCTGATGATGCGGGAAAGTGGAGCTGACAGGGCTAAAGGAAATAGCTCAAGGTCACACAGCTGGTGGTCTGTGAAGACCAGACATGGGTCCCACGTCGAGCTGTGAGTGAACATCCCTGTCCTTCCCTCCAGGAAACATCAGGTCCTGAAGAGCAGCCGACTCTACTCTCAAGCCAGGAAAATTGTTGGGGTACTCAACAAACCCTGGCTGAAGTCTTGGGATTCTGCCCACTGGGTTATGCACATCTTCACTGGAGATCGGTAAGTGTGCAACGTGGCCGCCTCTCCTGGAAGGGAGACGTCTTCTGAAGTTCCTTGGCTCTTGCAATAATAGGAGTTAAAGTAGAAAGGCTTACCTCAGTCACTCCGATTCCGATTCCCTGTGATTTCCCAAGGGAATAACACCTTTCTGTATGTAACCACTTCCTCTAAAACTACAAGTGCACTAGTCATAATCTGAACCCAAGTTCCCATCAATAAAAAATTGTCAGCACTGTGTACAATAGATCTCTGTTTTCCAGCCTCCAATAATAGCTTCCTCTTGCCCAGCAGACAACCTATAAGCCAGTAACACTTTGTTTTTTGGTTTTTGTAATGTAAACACCTTCACTTTTAGGTGTCAATTTCTGTATCAATCAAAATAGACTGTACCATGATAACAAAAAGTCCCCAGATCCCCACATTAAGACCACAGAAATCTGCTGCTTGTTCATGCCACTTTGCACAAAGCAGACAGACGGAGGTTCCATGCATTGCTGTTACCAATAAGACACAAGAAATCTTCCTGCAGTTCTGGAAGCATTTTTCTGAAGTGTCACATGACACTTTTCACTAACATCCCACTGGCCAAAGCAAGTTATATGGCTATACCTTCTCAATTCTTTTTCTGGGAAGAGAGCCCCAGAATACTTATGGACACTCTTTACAAAACCATGTCTTAATCCACAATGACAAGACATCAAACAGTTTGAGTGATATGGCATGAACCCGGGGAGATTTCCAAGGGATTTGTGGTTTGAGGTAAGACTGAGCACCATGATCTTATCCCAGAAAGAAGATTGGAACTCAGCTCTAGAGGTAAAATCCAAGACACAGCAAAGGTACCTGAAGGACCAGGTTTTCCAACAAATAACTACAGATCAAAATAATTTATGGATATCTGAGGACCATTAAAGATGACAGTCGACAAAGCCCTGCTGCAGACTTTTGAAACTGGCTGTTTATTGACTTTCCTTTAATACCAAATACCATCTACCATCACCTCTGAGGGCAAGACATAGACTCTGAGTTTTCTTTTATTTCAATTTTTTGTTTTTTTCCAAGCGCCACCTCCCCACACACACATTCATAATCTGCGACATTTGGCAAATCACATAAACTCTTTCCTAGTCTGTAAATGGGGAAAGATGATCCCAGTCCTACCAAGATGACCTAATGGTGCTGTTAACAGGATTAAATGTGATCACATATTGGTAATGTCCTATCAACCCGGAATAAATCCAGCACTATGACAGTGATGGGGAAGACACGCATGCCATCATCAACCAGATGCTCAACCACTTGTCACTGAGTGGAAAGACTTATGATTAGGATTCAATATTATTAATTGTAAAGTACAAATTTTTAAGGTAAAATTCCAACCAACCCACATAGTAATCATGTCAAAGAATTTATGAAAATGTGTTTGAAACTGTTATTTTTTACTTCACACCTAAATTCTCAAATTTGTCTACATGGTAATATATATTGATGAATATTAGAATTCTAGTCTTTTCTGGACTAAAATAATAAAACCGCCTAATACTATTTACTGGTTGCTATTCCCAATTTACATGTATTAACTACTTTAGTTCTTTTTTTTTTTGACATAATTTTGGGGAATAGATACATATATATGTGTATACATACATACACACACATACACACACACACACACACACACATATATATATACATATATATGTATATATATGTGAATAAACACATGTATATTGTGAGATAAAGTCTTAGAGTAGTTTTGATTTTCATTTCTCTAATTGCTAGATATGTTGAACATTTTTTCATATATCTGTCAATTGATTGTATATCATCTTTTTTTTTATTGGTTGTTCACAACATTGCAAAGCTCATGACATATCATATTTCATACATTAGATTGAAGTGGGTTATGAACTCCCAATTTTACCCCAAATGCAGACTGCAGAATCACGTCGGTTACACATCCACATTTTTACATAATGCCCAATTAGTAATTGTTGTATTCTGCTACTTTTCCTTTCCCCTACTATCCCCCCTCCCCTCCCCTCCCATCTTCTCTCTCTACCCCATCTATTGTAATTCATTTCTCTCCTTGTTAATTTTCCCATTCCCCTCACAACCTCTTATATGTAATATTGTATAGCAACGAGGGTCTCCCTTCATTTCCATGCAATTTCCCTTTTCTCTCCCTTTCCCTCCCATCTCATGTCTCTGTTTAATGTTAATCTTTTCTTCCTGCTCTTCCTCCCTGCTCTGTTCATAGTTGCTCTCATTATATCAAAGAAGACATTTGGTATTTGTTTTTTAGGGATTGGCTAGCTTCACTAAGCATAATCTGCTCTAGTGCCATCCATTTCCCTGCAAATTCTATGATTTTGTCATTTTTTATTGCTGCATAGTACTCCATTGTGTATAGATGCCACATTTTTTTTATCCATTCATCTATTGAAGGGCATCTGGGTTGGTTCCACAGTCTAGCTATTGTGAATTGTGCTGCTATGAACATCGATGTCGCAGCATCCCTGTAACATGCTCTTTTAAGGTCTTCAGGGAATAGTCCGAGAAGGGCAATAGCAGGGTCAAATGGTGGTTCCATTCCCAGCTTTCCCAGGAATCTCCAAACTGCTTTCCAAATTGGCTGCACCAACTTGCAGTCCCACCAGCAATGTACAAGAGTACCCTTTTCTCCACATCCTCGCCAGCACTTGTTGTTGTTTGACTTCATAGTGGCTGCCAATCTTACTGGAGTGAGATGGTATCTTAGTTCTTATAATAAACTCCTGTGGAAAGTATTGTAATCATTATCCTCAATTCACAGATGAGAAAACTGAGGCCCAGACGGGTTGAGAAATTTCTAATGTCACATATTCAGGATCCAATTCTGATTCCATCCTCTTCATGTAGAGTCACCTTTCTAAATCACTGGTCATCCCACTGAAATAGGAAAGTGAGATTTTGTTTGTTTGTTTTAGCATTGCACTTACATATAATAGTTGGGTTCATTTTGACAAAATGATACACACATGGGATTTGATTCACTCCATTTCAGTCCCTGCTCCACCCTTTCTCTTCCCTTCCCCCTTCCTATCTACTCCTCTTCCTACTCCTCTTCCTCTCATTCACTTACTTACTTTGGTTGGTGCTTTATAGTAGACATAAAGATGGAATTCACTGTGGAGTATTTTTATAAGCACATAGAGAGACTTTTTTAGATTTGTTCTGCATTTCCTCCTATTTTTCTCCCTCCTCCCTCACTCTTGGTCTCCTTCCACTCCTTGCATCTTCCCTGTGCCTTTTTGAAATCCATCCTTCGCCATACACACACACCTTTTTACCCTTAGGTTGTTCATGGGGAATCTCGAGGGCATCTGTCAAGCACAAGAGAAGAAAATGATCCAGAAAAGATAGACAAGGGCTAGGTCACAGGGGGGTGAGTGGGTCATGGTAAAGACTCCCGAGTGCTATGCTGATTGCAGAGCTCAATATCCTGGCAATAAATGCCACTCCAGTTTAGAATGAGGAAAGCGAGGTCTAAAGATATGACTGGCCTGTTCCATCTTCACACTAGGGAGTGGCGAGCCAGGATCAGTGTCAGTTCTACCTCATGACAACCGAGGTACTCCCAGTTGTGTAAGATTTCAGATGTAGGAGCTCAAGGAAAACCGAGAGGGCTGCCAAAGGGAAGACAGAACCGACGGGCATAGAAAACAACATGGACGTTCCAAGAGACTGGGATTATTATCCTAGCTCAGAAAACGTCCAAGGGGAGTCCAGGACCCTGTGAGCAAACCCCTCTCACTGGTGTTAACTGTGCCATACACAGTATGACACAGGCACCTCCACTCGGCTGCTATCACAGGGTATGGCCTGGCCATGGGGGATTGCAGGGAATATGGAATAGTAATCAATAGCACTGAATGATGATGTGGCATGACATGGTGGATGACATGAGAACAGTCACTTTTGGATGCAAAGTAGAAGGACTCACATACAAAGAATTGAGGACAGAGGAAGTAAATCAATTGGAAAGTGGTCACTGTTCCACCATAACATGCCAGTTAACGTGGAATGTAAGATTAGCCCAACTGAGCCATGCCTAGAATTTTGACTTACAAAATGTTGATGTAAAATAAAATGGTTATTGTATTGAGACATAAATTGGAGGGACAGTTGTCGTGTGCCAAAAGACAAGTGGAAAAAAATACCCACATGGGTCAAACCATTAAATAAAATAAATATGCAGAGAGGACCACTAGTGAGGAGACAAAAGGAAATGTTGGGGACTGTGACAAAATCAGGGATCTGCACCTTATTTTTGCCACATGACAATTTGAGTCTTATGTTGCTGTATCAACTGATTTTTCAAGATAATATATCAATATTTATTTTATGTGGAATCTTTGAATATTTAAATATTTGCAAAAAAAAAATTTAAAATCACTAACTGGACAAAATACACATGTTTGGAATGCAGCCTTTAATACTGAGCCCATCTCCTGGTTAGATAGATAAAGCATTCTTGATCCACACTTCCTCTCTGTCTTCTCCCTCCAGTTATCTCTATTCCTGAATGTTCCTGGTGGGACAAGAATAAGTGTCACTTCTGATTTTAGATTCAGGGTCCTTTCTACCACAACATTTCCCAGCAAGTTCTTGGAATATAGGATCACATATTTTATATCTTCTCTAGTGCATCTATATCTGAGAGTGGGATTTCTGATATGTGCTCTGCAGACATCTACTAAAGGTTAAAGAGCACCTAAATATGCAGCAAACAGGAAAGTCCTGATTCCCCAATGAGGCTATTTGGAACTGAAGCCAAGAATCTAAGTGGCATGTAGAATGATTGGAACTGATGGCTGGATCAAATTGGGGAGCCTGCTGTCTAATCTCTGGATAGGATTTGCTCCAGTGGGAACCCAGACACAACACCAAAAGCAATATTAGAATGCCCTTGAATATGAAGAGGTTCCAGCTCTGAGTCTTCGTTATACAAACCTTGCACATGTGAAAGCACTGTTCCTATTTTAGATCTTGGCTTGTACATTTTCATTTCCTATGGGGAAACTTCCACTGAAATAATGGCCCCCTCCATGCACCCTATGCACATGTACCCTATGCACATGCACCCTGCAGCTCTGAGCTCCAGCAGCACTCTAGCCCTCCTCTGTGTGAAGCGCGGTGGCCCTCTCTGCAATGTCTTCCTCCAGTTAGCCTGACTGCTCCACGTGGTGTTGATCAGGGTTGCTCAGCATTGTCCAGTTGGTAACTGGGAATCTGGAGGGTCCAAGTAGCCACAGCCATGCCTGGTATCTGAGGGGGTTATTACAAGTTTGGGCTCGGCTGAGCCCCTTTTTTTCTTGATGTAATCTCAGGACTTCCACAGGTGTTCTCTTCAGTAGAACATTTGCATGCTTTCCAGGTGGACCCATGAGTCCAAGAGGTCAAAGCTGAAGCCGACAGCTCTTCTTAAGACCCAGAATTGGGAAAGCTCAGCTTCTGCCACACTCTGCTGATCACAGTCGCACAGACCAGCCTAGATTCAATGGGAGAGGTAGACCCCATGTTTTATTGGGATAATGCCAAGAAACCTTCTGATATCTTCAGTCTGCTGTGATATATGAATTTACATCTCTATGTTATCCCATGCACAATCAGCAGAGAGTCAAGCAGGAGAGCGATAGTGCTCCATCACCCTGGGTCACGGATAGGAGAGGTGTGAAGCCAGAATCAGGATACCAGTTAGGGACACCTTCAATCCTAAGGGCAAGAGATGATGGCAGCTCTCATGAAGAGTAAGAGTGGGATGTGACAGAAGGAGACAGAATCAAGAGAGCATGGGAGACTAGAAACCAGGAAGAATCAAGGGCAGCTCCAGGTGAGAGAATTTGGGGACTGCTCGCTGAGGGACTCAAGGAAGGGCAAAGCCTCTCATCAACAGCTGAGAATGCATCACCCCCAGAGCTGGGACACTGGGCTCAGCCTGTAGTCTTCTCCTAAAACCCAAAACAAACACAGCTACAAGCAGTAATATATATATATATATATATATATAATCTCCATTTTGGTCAGCATTAATGAAATGGAGCTGAAATATCAGCACTTGGGATGCATTCGGGATCTTCTTGGAATAGAATTCCCTCTTCTTTCCTTTCTGTTTGCTTAGTAAAAGAAGAACCTGTGGGAGAAAAAGGATCCGCTTTCTAATCCCACCTCTTGGCACCCATTCACACTGGGGGAATGCCTGCTTTTCAGCCCCAGAGGGGTAGTTAGGGCTCATATTTTAATGCTCATAAAGCTCGTTGAGGATGGAAATTGGTGTGTTATGTGGTGATTATTATTCTGCTACAACTGGAACTTCATTTTCACCGCTGAGCTCTCAGGGAATTAGCTGCGCCACCTTCATTAACTTAATGGGCAGTGCGGGGCCGGTTCTTCTCTGGGGTATCCTTTACACATCCACCTGTAAGATGGAAGCTTAGGAGTGTAACCTGGAGGCAGGAAGACGGTGGGAAGGACCATTAGTCTGGTTTCCCTGCATGCCCCTTTGACCCCTGCTCACAGAGGGTTTGTGAACCAGAAGCAGAAGGTACGAGGCCACAGACGGACTCTGAGACGGAGTGAGCACTAGGAGAGGGGGTTTGGGTTTAGAAGTCCGGGTTCCAATGGCATGGACATGCTATTGATGAAAATGGACAAGTTTGCACAGTGCTTTACTCAACAAACAACAAAACATCTCTCAGACCCAAGATTCTTAGTCTCTAAATCTAGAATGCTTGGTCTCCTGTCTTGGGAAAATATGGGGTAGTAACTTAGCATCTGTGCTCCTTCAGATAACAATGGTATCCTTAGAGGCAGGGGTCATTATGGGAAGTAAAGGGTTAGAAAAGTGGGAATCCCTGTGAGTGCTAGCAGCGTTGGCAGCAGCAGAGTGTGAGGGGGTGGTGGTGGTAGTGTACCCACACCACAAATGCCACAAGCATCCAGTGACCTCCACTGGGGTCCTGCTATGATCCAGGCACAGCAGTCACTGACAATAAAAAGAGAAATAAAATCAGCCCATCTCCAGGGAACTCATACCAGTCTCTCATTCATTCCCTCGAAGTGTTCATGCAGCGGACGGAGATGCATTTAGTAAGCACCTTTGAAAAGCAGCACTCTTCTAAGCACTGGAGAACTTACCAAAAGAAGAGAGAAAACAAAAGGAACATTCTCTCCCCACCAGGGAAACAAAGCTACTTCATTGATTCACCCATTGATTTGACCTACACATATTTAGTACTTCCAGTAGGTAGGCAATCAGATATTCTACCAAACCTCTGAAATGTTTGGTTTCAGAAAACTTCATTTAGAATCCAGAGCTGCCACTAACTTGAGCAAAGCCAGGTATAAGCCTTCTCCAGCCTCAGTTTCCCCATCTGTACGTTGATGGTTTATTCACTCAGATGCCTTCACATAAATGTCCCGTGTGTTGATGGTGCATATCGACCCTAGTGTGATGAAGAATCAGGATCAAGAGCCCAGATATGAGCAGCCTGCCTCCAGGTACCAGGAGGATTCCCTGACTACAGGATGATGATGAAGGTGGATACCAACAGCACTGATATCCTTGCTATGAGCACGCAAGATAACATTTATGGTAAAATCAAAAAGACCTGAGTCCACAGTTGTGTGCACCACTCTCTGGCTATCAGGTTTGGATAAGTTGATTCACTTCCCGGAGCCCTAATTTCATCATAAATAAAATGGAGATGATAATCAGAATCATGTCACCGGCTTGTTTGTAAAGATTAAATTACATAACTGCATGCATTTTGCTTATGGCTATCTGCACACAGAGTGTGAAATTGGTGGCTACTCATAGGATGCTTACACCCGTAGGGAACTATTGACTACACTTCTCACAAGTTAGAAAAACACAGTTTGAAAATCCAAACTAGAAAGGGCACATAAATGAGTACACTTCATCCAATCTAAAACTGCACCACAGGTGAGTATATCCAAGATATGAAATTACAACAGCCCCCTGTACTGAACATTGCAATGCACTCTGGAATCACGTGTGGAAAAGGAGCAAAGAGTTGGTCCAGGGCAAACGCAGCAGAGGAGCAGAAGCCCTATTCCCACCCCAGGCTGCATTTCTACATCTGGACCCCTGACCACAGAACCCAAGGGAGCCTCCTTGCTGTGCACTACAAACTAAAAATAGCCTCGCGTAGCAATGTCTAGAGCACCTCGGGATTTTGAAGACATTGGTGATTAGGAAGAGGGAGGAGAGCCTCGGCGTCTTGCGTCGTGCCATTAAAACGCGAGGCAGAGGGGCATCCTTTAATCACTCAAGTCCTGCTGCATTTTTACTGAAGCAACAAAAGCCTGCAGCAGCCTGGAGTCTGGCCTCTTCCCTGTGGCTTTCCTTCTCAGAGTGCCTCGCTCAGGGGACAGCAGTGGGTCTTCCTGTATTTCCAGTAGCTGTTTGCCAGCCATTCCAGCAGAATAAAGGCTTTCTACACTCACTACTTTCATAGTGGACAATTATCTATCCTGGAGGACAGAGAGTGAAATTTTTTACTTTTGATTCCAAATTAATCTTCTTGAAAGCTATGGCAAAGGAATAGGCTTAAAAACCAAGACTGCAAGATGACCCGTCACAGGAGGCTGAGAAAGGGACAGCAGCTCTGTGTGTTCAGGGAAATCTTAATATTTTCCTAACTTTCAAGCTGGACACACAATTCTTTTTTTTTTCCTAGAGTGGGGTACCAGGGATTGAACGGAGGGGCACTCAACCCCTGAGCCACACCCCAGCCCTATTTTGCATTTTATTTAGAGACAGGGTCTCACTGAGTTGCTTAGCACCTTGCTTTCACTGAGGTTGGCTTTGAACTCATGATCCTCCTGCCTCAGTCTCCCAAGACACTGGGATTACAGTGGACATACAATTCTATACTTCCTTTAAAATAGCACGTTACCCTTCTGGCTCCACGTGTCCAAACAACCACGCAGCACCACTGTTGAAAGTAAGGCTCCAACTTATTTCTCCTTTGGCAAGTGATCTGATTATTCTTTAAAAAAAAAAAAAAGTTTCTGGAACTTTTCTCTGTGATCTTCCAAAATTTCACCTTTTTGTGACAAAAGGTGGTTTCTTCAACTGGAGAAAATTAAAGGTGACGCTCACAAGGTCAGAGGGCAAGCAAAGGGCAAATGGGACTGGCAGTGGGTGTTTCTAAGTGTGATTCATTTTTCTACATCAAAGGGCAGCATACTTTTCTATAAGAAATGAGAGAGTAAATATTTTAGTATTTTAGGTGCATTATGGTCCCTAACACAATTGCTAAGCTCTGTGGTTGAAATGTAAAAGCTGGTTGTTTCCAAAAAGCTTTATTTATGGGCCCTAAAGCTTGAAAATCAAATAATTTTCATGTGTCTCAAAAAACACTACTCTCATTTTCATTTCTTTTATCCATTTAACGTGTAAAAGCCACTGTCAGCTTATAGGCCTTATGAAAACAAACAGTGGGCAGACTTGGCTCCTGGGCCACTGTACCAACCCTGGGTCCATCTAACTATGGAAGGACCAGGAGGCACCATGAGCAATGGACGCGACAGAGCAGCATGTCCTGATTCTGGAGAAAACCCCAGGCCATGGGTGAACCATCCTGATTGGGAAAATTAGGGGTAGGAAGCAACTAAAAATCCAAATGTCATGGTAACAATCATAGCTGAGTAGGAAAACTGCAGTCAATTCTGAAGCTACTAGAGGAAAAAAAAAAATCCCTGCTGGTTATTGTTAAGAAAAGCAAATTTCCAATATCAAATGTTTGGAGAGCTATCCAAAGTACTTAGGCTTTCATGCCTAGATCCAGGGTTGAAGAATATTGTCTATACTGAATTCATAAAGGAAAAGAAATCATCTTCAGAGAGAAAGAATATTACCTTTGCAGTGGAAGGAAGCAAAATGCAATTGAAATTGGTCTTCTTAGTTGTCCTGAACTCTTCTCTCTCTAGCAGAAGGAGTTGGGGTCGGGACCTCCCAGTCTTTGCAAGGTTGGCGATGTGACACTGAAGGTAAGAGGAACATTTCCTTTGATAATCAAATGGTTGACAGTATGCATCCTGAAATAAGTTTTGCTACACATATTTATTCCTTGACCCTTCTTGCTCCCCAAGGTGTTAAGTGCTAGAAAGGTTCGATGCAAACATCGTTAGGTCTAGAAGTTCGGAAAGGCCTTCAAGGTTAGCAGTGGTTGCAGAGGGACCATGGCTAGGAAGCAGATCTGAATCCAGACCCATGTTCCAAGCCCACATTCCTTTGTGATATCAGAAAGAATCATATTAAAATTCTGACCATAGCATCCTTGGTGACAGAGAGGAAGACAAATAAATCTCTTTCCAGCTGCTACTAGTTTTCAGGGAATAGGGTATGTGTTTGGAGCAGAATTGTGAATATTCGGCTCTGATCCCTCTCTGCCCATGGTGCTTCGTCAGAACCGTGGGACTCCAGGTCATGAGAACACTCAGCTCACCTTTCCTTGGAAGAGGAAGAAAGGGAGGGTGTGCCTTTGATTGGTCAGACTCCAGGTTGTTGATGGGGCCAACCAGCCTCCAGCAGGGCCTAAGGGCCTTCAAGGTTGGGCTTCTCTTTCCTCTGCCATCCAGGAGAAGGGCACAGCAAGGCCACATGTGCTGTCCTCCTCGTGCTGAGAGCCAGCCATCTCCCCCTTCTCTCCTTACCTGAGGCCTGGCCTCCCCACAGCACCTCTGGTCCACACCTTCCACTTCCTCCTCCACCGGGTCACACCTGTGCCACGCCTTCACCTTTCCTGTGTGGCTCTTCTGTCTCTCTTTGATCTTCCTTCTCTCCATGATCTTGGCTGGAAAGTGGTAAAATAGAGACTCAGGTTAGGGCTCAGCAGGAGGGGTGGAGACCCCCTTAGGCACTGAACCCAGATCATGCACTCTGGACAGACACAGAATTCAGGTAAAGTGGGACCTATCGTCTCCTCATCTGTTTCTGCTTCCTGTGTGCACATCTCCTTACTAACTGCACAGGGAGAACAAACAAATAATAAATACAGAATGAAGACAGGATCCCAGAATCCCTTCAATTCCCCAGGATTCTACACACAATAATGTTAATGTAATAGTTAACATTATCAAGCATTCTAAGAAGATGGTGAGAGTGGAAATCCATTCCACCAAAAGGAAATAGTTTCTATAAACAATAATGGTGTAGATTTTCACAATGTGTTTCCATTTCTTTGAGTATGTTTCTTGGGTCTAATCTAACCCAAAATTTATTTCTAACTTATCCACCAAAGAAAAAAATCTCTGGAATGTAGTGCATGAATTCTGAGTATTGAAGTGATATTCATAAATGTTTTAAAGTTTTTATTGATTTTTTAAATTTGTAAACTTGAATTAAAAAACTTGCCCATCAAATTCACAAATTATTATGGGGATAAAACACAAGAAGAGATTAGAAAATGCTTGGAAAACTGAGAAAGGATACAAATTAGAGAACATTTAAAACAATAAAAATATGGTACTATATAATGCAATATGTCTACTAAATAAGAACGGCAGTATAAAAGGAAATATAGAAAGCTAATTCTATTTCCTCAAATAGGAGAATTTCTGGCTCCTTATTAACTCTCTGCAGTCCCAGCATTGAACTTTTCAAATCTAATTTATTTTTGCATTCAGGGAGTTGTTAAATTATTTGGAACAGAGCTCTTTAAACATAAACTCAGCATCAATGGCTCCAAATTGTTTTATTCTTGTCTTGATAAACCTTTTTTTCCTCCAAAGCAGGGGAGATTAAGAAGTGATCAAATATAGAAAAAGAAATTACAGACCTTAAAATGGCTGCTAACTTGCAGAGGGTACCAGCTGCTGTGGGGAAATATGTTTCTCTGAAAGTCAGAGAGGGGAATCGCTCTCTAGTCCCTGCTATCAAGTCTCAAGTCCACATAATACATGAGCTGAATACCAGCTGGATCAGAAACTAAGCCCTCGGTGGCTGAGCTCTCATTCCAGTTGAGAGGAATTTTTGAGAGCGCACATTCTTGTTTTTTTGCTTTGACCCAGTAGGGGCTTCACAGATGTTGGAGAATCTAGTTTGAGATTCTGGCTCTGCCCTAAAACAGACAGAATGCTGTTGAGAAGCAGGCACCAGCTACAATAAAAGGCAGCCTGTTCTTCGCATCTGAGCACCATGGTGGGCACTCTTCTGCTGCTTGCTGGCCTCAAGGAGAGACGGGAGCTGACCAGCAGCAGGCAGAGGGGGAGCACTCCAGAAGAGAGCATGGGAAGGTGGTTGGCTCTGATCACCTGAGTTAACTGAGTAGAGGCACAGCACAGGTCAGGTGACCCCTCGGAGTACAAGGAGCGGACCTGCTGGGTCTGTGCTAGGTAGGGTGCTGACACTCCACTGGATCCTGAAGGTGTCCCTTCCTGTGTGCACACCGCACACCTTCCTCACGCCACACCTGCCTGGCTCCAACCTTGCGTCTCTGCCTTTTACCTAGACCTGGGTGTTTTGCTCAGTCGTCACTGAGTCTAGAGAACGCCTTGTCGTTGAGCTTTGCTTTTTAAGCTTTTTGTTTGTCTAAGTTTACTTTTCAATGGTAATTTAAAAAGCGGGGACTCTTAAAGAAGCCTGACCATCTTTTGGCTATTCAACAATAATATGATTTTATTTGTGTTAATTCATCTTAGATTTCTGAATATTCTGTATTCATCTACCACACTTCGTATTGTTCAGTGAGACTGATTTTTTTAAACATGTAAATAAACCACAACACCAGCAATCTTAAAACTATACAATATAATTTGGTCATTTTCAATTATGTTTTGTGCCCATTTCGTAACAATGAATCCCACTAATGTGTGTAATCATACCGCACCAACAAAAACTTTAAAAAAAAAGAAAACTCTACAACAGTTCTCTATGAATTCAAAATTCTGCTCAGTCAGGCTATTATTTACCTCCCAAGCCTCAATCTCTTCCTTTTGTGAAAGATAACTAGTGCCAGACACTGAAATGGTAAAGAGAAATTTTATTCAAAAAACATCTTAATGAGGGGAAAATGCTTCAATCTAGAATGGAGCTCAGTTCAGAAACCAACAAGGAGAAGCCAGCATGAGGGTGGAAAATCACTCAGGAGAGGCGTCGGGGTGGGGGATTCTCCCTAAACCAACCTAACAGGACCCTTACTGAAGATGGCCCAGGGTGACCCCATTTCAAGAGTGGAGGGGGCTGGGGAGTTTGATAGGATATGGAGCATGGTCAGCTATCAATGGTGGGGGATCCTTGTTATGGTGACGTGGCAGGTTCTTGCTACAACCAGGCTCTGCAGGTCCCACAAGGACAGAGGCCAACGTTGTCTCGAGAAGAGGACTCAGAGGAGCCTGACCACAGTGTGGTCCAGGAGAGCCGCCCCTTTCACCTGTGCAGACCTACATTCTGGTTGTATCACCCCTCTTCCCTCTGGACCAATGGGTCAGGCTCCCTCGACTCCAGGCTCTGGCTCTCAGTGAGGTCCTGCCCTGGCCCCTCTTCCTCCCACTTTCTAGTCTGGATGTTCTCACACATCTCAGGCTAGCTGCACCTTTCCCAGGATTCCTTCTGAAAAGCCAAGGTTCGTTGTCATAGATTAAAATGCACACAGATAGCAGTGACAAAGATGAAGCACTTGACTGCAAGCTGGTGCTAGCTTATAGAGAAAGTGAGAGTTATCTTAAACCAGGAAGCTCCCGGGGCCAACCATAATAAAGGTCAGGTCATCACCTGGTGCACGCACGTCCGCCCTGCATAAGATTCATGGGGGCACGAGCTGTCCACGAGCGTGGAAGACGGGAGGACCAATTAGAGAATTTTCAAAACAACTTGTTATCTGCCCACTGGCAACTTGCCCGCCGCCATGTTACCTTAGGGGCCCCTTATCTGAAAGGCCCAGGGAGTTCTTAGGGAAACTCCTAACACCTTCTGCAGTGCCTTCAAGTCCTGGCCAGCAGCTTCTCCCAAGAGCTCCACCGTCGTCCATTGTAGCGCTTCTCCTCCTTGGTGGAAAGCACTTATTTCCACAAAGCCACCTGCTCCTTGAAGGCAGGGGCCAAGTTTTTCTCGTCCACCACTCTCTCCTGGGGAGGCAATTGAGTATCTGGCAACAACAGGTATCCAGCACATATTTGTTAAATAAATGGGCGACGCAAGTTACGACCCTTACTTTACCCCAAATCCCCGCCGGGCGACTGAACAGGAGGATAAGCAGCAGTTGGTAGAGAAGCAGATCCCCCTTCAGGATTGAGGAAGGCCTCAGTCAAGCATCCAAGACTGGGAATTTCCAGGGAGAGATTCCAGGAGGCAGAGAGGGCCAGTCTGACTGGTTTTGTTAGGACTCAGGGAGTGGGGAGGCCCAGCCTCGCTGGAGGACCCCCGGGAAATTCTGTCAAGGTACCCAAAAAGGCAATTTTGTCTCATCACGCTGAGAAGGACCTCTTTCTATGGCTCCTGACTCGGGTGTTTCAGTCAGGTCTGGCAGCCCTGTGTCCAAAATGCCTGACAAGGACATCTTAGAGGAGGGATAGTTTATCTTGGCTCACAGTTCCTGAGGTTTGTCGGTGGTTGGCTGAGTCCATCCCTCCGGGCTCAGTGTGAGATGGAACACCGTGGCAGAAGGGCAGGGTGGAGCAGCCCTGATCTGCTCATGGCAGCCAGGAAGCTGAGAGAGGAGGGAAGGGCTGCAGGGAAGATGCACCCTTCCAGGGCAGCCCCAGGGACCCACCCCCTCTAGCCTGCCTACGGCCACCACCCAGTCAGCCCATTCAAACGAGGGTGGACTGATTAGGTTGGGGCTCACACCATCCATTCATTCACCTCTGAACCATCACAAGAGCTTTTAAGGGACACATTATATCCAGACCATAACCCAGGTGACGGCGCAGTGGAGGAACAGAAACAGTCAGACCTCCTGGGGAGTATTGGACAAAAGCTCTGAGCTGATACTGATTCAGGGAGACCCCAAAATGCCACTGTGGCCCCGCAGTCAGTGTAGAAGGTACATAGAGTGACATGAGCAATGGAGTCTTAGCCCAGACCCTCAGTGAGCCCAGTGGGTCCCCAATCCCATCCTATGATTATTTCCCCAATTGCAAAATGCACAATTTAACAGACATGCAAAGATGGGGGAAGAATCCACTGGTCAGGCAGAAGCTCACGGACCCCTCTTGTCAAGGAACCTTGCTTCAGAGAGAAAATGACCATTGATTGCTCATTTTAGAACTTCAGTCATCAAAACTCTAGTTTCGTAGCAATGTATAAATACATCAAATTACCTCGTCAGTACTTCACAAGGGCATCATGTCAATGTCAAAAGACATCAGGATTAGAAAAGGAAAAAAGAGTAAGTCTGCACTTTTAAAATTCCTTCAAGCAAAATAATCTGATTTTATACTGTGTTCAAAAAATTAGACCAAGAAGCCCTGGTAGGTAAAAAAAAATTTTTATTTAAATTTTAATGCTTCTGTTTATGTGTGATGAGCTAAATTTGCACAATAAAATTATCTCTCATGTAAAAATAAGTTAAAAATGAGCATCCTCACTTAAAGTGTTGGCCAAATACCACTTGGTTTTCAGACATCTGCATCCAGCTCCTTAGGAGGGAGATAACCAGATGCAGCACACTCCCCGGTGGTCCTTGATCAAGGAGAGTATCACAGATGCTCTCTTCCAAACTCTGACCTCACAACAAAGCAAGCTACAGGACATTTCTGGAAGACTAAGTCTAACAGATCAAGAAATAAATTAAATCAGTTTGAAAAATTTTACAAAATCGGAGATGGAAGAGGCTTTCAGAATTACCTAGGTCCACCTTCTCCAACCACACATGAAAAACTGAGAATCATAGAGATAGACTCAAATGATCCAAGTCAGAGAAGACGCTGTCCATGGCAGCAGCCCAAACCATGAAACCTGGATGCATTTTTTTTTCATTATATGGATTTACTTTGAACAAAACATAAAATAAATTTGCCAGTCACTTCCTTTCTGATAAAAATCAATCCATGTGTTGTTTAATTGCTTTACTGACATATAATTTATATATAAGTCACCAATTATAAATATGCAGTTCTGTAAGTTTTGGTAAAAGTTTACAATTACAACCATCAACACAACCCATTTTTAGTACATTCTCTGAATTTCCAAACTTTCCCTTTATGTTCTTTTACCCCACCCCGGTGCCTAGAAAAGCACTGATCTTCTCTCTGTGTAACTTTGCCATTTATGGTCATTTCATAAAAATGAAAACAGGTGTCCCTGTCTGGCTGCTTCCAGTTAGCATGGCATGTTTGAAGTTCATCCAGGGACCAGTTTTTATTGGTGAACAAGTACCCCTGGGCATATGGCGTATCACATTTTATATCCATTCAACTATGTGTTTGGGTTTCTCATGAAGAATGTTGCTCTGAACATTCACATACATGTTTTTGTGAACATGCATCTTTATTTCTCTGGGGTAGATTCCAAAGAGTAGAATTTTTGTGATTTATATAGATAAAGAGGTAGATACAGATACATAGAAAGATTTAAATTTTTCCATTGCCAAGATGCTTTCCAAAGTGTTGCACCTTTTCCCATTCTCACCAGGATTGTGTTAAGGCTTTACCCAACTTGACACATTCTGCTGTTATGCACTGAATGTCTGTATTGCTCCCAAAATTTACAGACTGAGACCATGCCCCCAACACGATGGTATTTAGAGGTGACGCCTGCAGTTGGTCACTAGATGAGGTTGTGATGGTAGGGACCTCACAAGATATTCTCTCTCTCTCTCTCTCTCTCTCTCTCTCTCTCTCTCTCTCTCTCTCTCTCTCATTAATAGGATGAGAAACAGAGGTCTGACTGTCAGAGTGGCTGAGCTAAACTGGTGGGGAAAACTGCTGGAGCAGACAACTCTAAGCGAGTTTTGCAAGTGACAATAAAACAATAGTGGTTGTTTCTCAAGCATCTCCATCTACCCATCATGATCTAACCACTCAACATACCTGAGCCTACTTAATTTTGCAGACAATGCTGGTTTCTATTCTTCCCCCTTCTTACTGTCTTTAGAAACCAAGGTAGTAAAGTAGCTTGCTAAAACTCACAAAGTAAATGGCAGAGCTCAGACCTGGGACCACCAGGAAGCCGACTCCAAGCCCAGGTCCTCAGTCACCATACTCAGTGACTCTCAGGGTCATATGGTATCAAGAAGGAAGAGTTCCACTGTAAAGTGGCTCAGTTAAGAAAGAGTGATTTTGTGGTGTGATTTAGAAATATGGAGGCAACATCCAACCTCTCTAAAGAGAGAGTGAGAGATCTTTGCCTCTGAGGAGCAGCATTCTGAATGGGAAGTCAGGGCAAAAGTGGCAGTTGTTGTTAGAAGACAGAAGAAAGCATTTTGTTATTCAATAACTCCAAACATGTTCATGATTTCTTTAAGAAATTAAAATGCACAGTATTAACACTACCAAAGGAGTTTAAAATGGTCAGAATCACAGCCTTTGGAACACGAGTCCCCTGTGTCTCTCCTTTGCTAGAGAGCAATCAATCTTCTTTTTCCTTTTCCTCAAAACCATGTCCTTGTTAATAGGTTGGCCATCAGGGACAAGGACTGAGCTTTTGGCAACAAGGGCAGGGTGTGAAATAGGCGCACGACTGCCAGTTCTGAAGTAATAAAGATGGGGTATCACTGACATACAAGCAACCTCCGGTCAGCCTTGGTGCATCCGTGCTCTGAGATGAATGATGAAGGCAATCACAGTCTAAGCATGTAGCACACTCCATGTCCATCGACTCATTTGATTTTCTATGAAGCGGATCCTCTATTCTTCTCTTTTAGCTACTCGTTGGAAGGATACTAGGGAAAGGATATTGATCTTGGAGGGCAACTTGAAAATAAATATTGGAAAAGGTCTTTACAATAGGCATCACCTTTAACGTTTACTTCCATTTCTAGGATTTCAGACTCAGCAATTAATCAGATATATAATAGGATAGATATACAGAAATCTTTAAAATGGCAAAAAAAAAAAAAAAGACCAAAGCAAAACAAAAAGCAGAAAAACCTGGGAACAATCTAATGCCCCCCGACACATACCTTTGTTTGTTTGTTTTGTTTTGAGAAAAAGGAAAAAGAAAATGTATTGCTTTGCTAGCAAAGCAGAAACACAAGGGACTCCTGTCCCAGAGGCTGTGTTCTGTCCCATCGGCAGGAACGGGGGCTTTAAAAGAGGTGATTCCAAGGCTACTTTCCACATGTTCTCTGCTGGAGTTGTCATTTGGGAGATATCCATTTCTAAGATCTTCTAGTACCATCCCCAAAGTCTGGATTACTTCATTCCTATGGTGGGTTTGTACTCAAGGACAGATAAATCTGCCTAAAATGGGGAAGAAAGTTAATCCCATTTCCCTGAGATTAGGGAGGGGCCAAATTTCCATTTATTTAAATAAATCCTGTGAACTAAACTATAGACAGTCAATGTTGTGAGTTATTTCATAGTGAGTTAAATCATGCTGGAGAGCTGGTTTGTTGCAATATATAATGACAATAATATATTAACAATTCCAGGTTCCTAAAAAAATGAATAAGTAGCTAATATTTGAGATGAATACTTAACTATGGAATTATGAATCATTTTTGTTTGCTTTTGACTGCATAAAATTTCTTGCCTTTTTAAATAAAACTGCATTTTTTTCCTTTTGCACTAATTAAAAGTTATTCACTTAATAAATGCATACCAGTTATTCATTTAATTAATGTGCACTCTAAGTTCTACTTCATGTGCAAATGATTCCTTGGATAAACCCCATGTTTCCTCTAGAATCTTCTTTAAATCTAGAGGAAAATTTTAGAAATCAGTATGGAGACCTGAAATGCATTCGGAAATCCTGATGTCATCTGAAGCTGAATATCTCTGAGTCCATCATCCAGTTTAAGGGATAGATGGTTTGGCTATTTGGGGCTGTGGCCAAATTCAAAGAATGCTTAATTCTGGGGACAGTTTCAGAAGGACATTTGCAAACCGGAGTCCTTCAATTGAGGCCAGCATAGATATGGTCCTAAGAGAAATATCTAAGGCAAGCTGGGAGAGTTGGCCATCAGAAGGCCCTCTGATCTGAGGGAGATGGAACATATTTATCAGTAGGTATCATGAGAGAAGGGCAGGCTTCACTGAGATATGTAGATGTGCTGGGTATTTCACAGGACTTACCAATGACCATTCCTCCTCTTATTCTTTCCTCCAAATTCTCTAATCTAGTTAGAAAACTAAATTAAATGTTGGTTTCCAATAGCTACTCATTGAATTAGAACAAAGTCTTAATGTCATATAACCTGGAGACCATCATGCCACCCTGAGCTCAAACGCCTCCTTCCTCCTTCACTGGTCTCTGAATCCCGGAGCTAACCTCCCTCCTGTCACCCTCCATCACGTGCCACTTTCAGTTCTCTCGTAATCTACCTGCCTTATAATCCCAAACCACCCTGTTATTTGTTTACTAAGCTGATCATGTGTGAACGCTTGCCTGCCATATGTGCTGAAACAACACGCATGGGTCATGCTCATTCAGGAACGGAGTGGAATGATGAGGGAAGGGAAAGGAAGATCTCGGAAGAGCAAAGGATGAATGGGAGTTTTCTCCTTTAACCTTAAATAATCTTCCCAAGGCCTAAAGTAGATCACAGTACCTCTTCACATAGATGAACAAGAAGGGAGATTAGCTAACCCAGTGAGAGTGCAAGCCAGAGGGATTAAAGATGGCAGTTGGAGGAAGGCTGCATTTCAGTTGCTCCATGGCTCAAGATTTAAGCAGCAGGACTGCTTCTGAGCAAGGCAGGTAAAAGAGGGAATTCACTGAAATTCAATATGAGACAGTCAAGAGTCTTAGAGACTTGGAAATTTGGGAGCATTGAACAAATAAGAAAGTGTATATTGGATCCCAGCTGGTTATGACAGCGACAGCAGCAGCAGCACTGGTTAACCACAGAGGGGAGGGATGGCACAGAGAGAGGGCACAGACAGATTGAGCATGGAAAAGCTTGTTGATCAGAAAAGCAGCCTGAACTTCACTGATCCAGAGAATCCCCAGCAACCTGGTGATCAGAAAGTGCTCCCTGGTGTTTCTCAACTGGTCATGGAGGGCTGAGGCAGGAGCCATCTTGAGGAGGCCATATTACAGCTTCTGCTGCAGGAACCCCGGGGATCATAGCGAACTCTGCCATACTGTTCTGGTGACTGCCTACTTTCTGACATAGGGTGTACATAGCAGAACATGAGTAAAACAGGCACATGTTGTACCCAGGAGCAAGAAACATGAAAACAGAAAGGGAGTGTAGCTCACTTTCCCTTTGAGTTTGGCAACTCAATTGACCAGCAGAAGGAGGTCAGGAAACTGAACAGATACGTGTGAATGAACTCAGGGACTGAGCCTGGGAAGGCCACATTCATGGGCAGTGGAGTGTGTGAGACCCGTGGAGGGTCGGCTCCTTGCCCAGTGGGTAGGATCCTTGGGAGGCTCCTGAAATACAGACTCCCTGTGGATATCAGCACCTGTCTGGCCCTTGAGGTGTGTAGACCTAACCTTTCCAGAGCAGATACCACCCAATAGACCTCTGAGGCACGATTAGACCTAAGTCTCAGCTACTGGAACTCAAGTCCCTCAAAGAACTCAACAGCAGCCCCGCCCTAGCAGCCCATAGATCTGTTCTGTCTGCACAAAGCTCCAATTAATAGTACTTTCCGTTCAATCCCACCTTATACTGGTGAGAAGAGAAGCTGAGAGTAATTCAACCAGGTTCAGTTTTAGGCCACACCATCTGGCATCCGGGTAAGCAACACAAAAGAGGAAGGGGTTAACAACCCCACCAGGCCTTGCTCACTTTCTGTCTCTCTCAATGTGTAGCCTAAGAAGAAATAGAAAGAACATTCAGGCATAGGCAGTGACTATCCATCCTTACTGACAGTTTGACCATTATTGAAATGCCCATTGAGGGCATTTTTTTTTAAATTTTTCATTAAGAATCTTTGTTACTTTGTTTCTTTTCTTTTTATTTTTTATGGTGCTCTTGTATTGATATGATGTATATATACACACACATATTTATTTCTTTTTTTCTCATTTTTATGATATTTTTCCTTTTGAAAATTGGGGGGTTGTTTGTGTATTTTGTTTTTATTTTTATTTTCTTGTTTCCCTTTCTCTCCTTTCTTTTGCCAACACCCAAATTTTCTTGTTCTCTTTCTCTTTGCCTTTAGGTTTTTCAATTATTTCTTCTTTTTCTTTATAGCCATCACTTGCTACATGTCTGCTGTACTCTCTCTTTTTATATATTGAACACTATAAGTATTCTTTTACCCCACTTTCACAATCTCTTTTCTATTATTGAACTGTGTTTTTACCACCTTTTAGAATTAGTTATCTCATGTAATTCTTAACCCCAACATGCATGTTGTTAGAGTTATTAGTATTGTGGATGACATATTTGACATCTGCTGTTTGCTTTGATGCCAGATCTAGCTCATGGTCATTTATTGTTTTGTCTGTTGGCAATTAAATTGATACCTCCATTCCTATTTCATGTAGTAATGGCTATCAAAATAGGCATTGGATATTTATTTTAATGCTGTATATAGTTTAATTCAGTTGTTACTGTTGTTTACTTTCCCCATTCCTGTGAGATGCTGAGAATCTACTTGGACTCCATATTCACAGGGTAGAGACTCTCTTGTTCAACTAAACTCACCAAAAAAATAGAGCATCTTGCTCCATAAACAAATTAACAACACTTGAACTTTAGTGACACATTAATTCCAAGAATAAAAGAGTCAAAACCCCAAACTCATGATGAGACCCACGTAAGAAGAGATAGGGAGACCCTTAGATCCCACTCATGAACACTACATATACAGAAAAAGCATAATTAACATGAAGTCCATAGATACATCATTTAAAAGGAGTCTCAATCTAGATCATTCTAGGAACACATTGGCAATAGAAAGTTGTGATTTCAAAATGCCCACAAATAATAGTGGAACAGAAATTAATCCCAACAGATGCAAAAAACTAAAAAAAAAAAAAAATACAAGAAATCTGAAAAAGAAGTTAACACAATACCTTCTACAGTTCATAAGTCATCTGCCTCAAAAGTTATTGAAGTGGATGAAATATCACATAAAGTATTCAAAATAATGATTATAAAAGTTATTAATGAATTCCAAGAGAATGGAGAAAAAAATGAATGAATTAAGGAAGTAAGCACAGAATACAAATGAGAAATTCAACAAGAAGATATAGATATTGAAAAAGAACCAAAAAGAATCTTGGAAATGAAAGATGCAAAAAGTCAAATAAAAGGTTCAGTTGAAAGTCTGATACAGTAGACCACAATGAAGACAGAACCTCAGAACTGGAAGACAAAGTGGCTGACCTTGAACATTCAGACAGTATTAAATAAAAGAAAATAAGTAGTCATGTTCAGAATATACAAGAACTATGAGATGGCATTTAAAAGCCCAGTTTAAGAATCATAAGAGGGCTGGGGATGTGGCTCAAGCGGTAGCGCGCTCGCCTGGTATGCGTGCGACCCGGGTTCGATCCTCAGCACCACATACCAACAAAGATGTTGTGTCTGCCGAGAACTAAAAAATAAATATTAAAAATTCTTTCTCTCTCTCTCTCTCCTCTCTCACTCTCTCTTTAAAAAAAAAAAAAAAAAGAATCATAGAATTGGCAAGGGTTGAGAGGTACAGACTAATGGCATGGATAACCTTGTTAGAGAAATAATAACATAAAAATTTCCCAATGTTGAGAATGAGGTGGAAATCCAGACACAGAACGCATTCAGAGCCCCAAATACATAAGATCAAAAAGAACCTCTCAAAGATAATCTATAATTAAAATGCCTAACATACAAAATAAGGAAACAATTTTAAATATCTCAAGGGGAAAAAGTCAGGTCATATGTAGAGGCAAGGCAATCAGAATTACTTATAATTTCTCAGCATAAACCCTAAAATCCAAGAGGGCTTGGAACAATGTATTTCAAACCCAGAAGGAAAATAACTGTCCACTAAGATTACTATATACAGTAAAACTATCCTTAAAAATTAAATAAAAAATAAAAACTTTGGCTGGATGCAGTGGCACAATCCTGTAACTCCAATGGCTAGGAACATTGAAGCAGGAGAATTGCAGGTTCAAAGCCAGCCTCAGCAACTTAGTGATGCCCTAAACAACTTTGTGAGACCCTGTCTCAAAATAAAAATTTTAAAAAAAATTTAAAGGGCCGAGAATGTGGCTTACTGGTTAAGCACCTCTAGTTCAATCCCCAGTACAAAAGAAAGAAATAAAAACTTGGCAAGATAAGCAAGAAGTCATGAATTCATTACTACTAAGCGAACACTACAGAAAATACTTAAGGAAATAGTTCACTCAGAAGAAATCAAAACCAAACTCTAGAGCTCACAAATAAATAAATCTCATTTGAAGAGTATTAAACAAATGAGAAACATGACCAAATTAAACATTAGAAAGAAATCAAAACATCAGGAATTAATAAACATTTCTCTGTAATACCATTGAATATAAATAAATGGTCTCAATTCTCCACATAAATAACGTAGACTGGTAGAATGAATTTTAAAACAAGACCCAGCTCTATGTTGTTTTCAAGAGACTCACATTGTAAGCATAGAGATCTATAGACTGGAAATGAATATATCAAACATACGGATCCTGAAAACAGTAGGAACAGCTATTATCATCCCCAATGAACCAGACTTCAAGCCAAAATTAATCAGAAGAAACAAAGAAGGTAACTTCATACCAATAAAGGGTACAATCCAGCAAGAAGTTCTAACTATAGTAAATATTTATGTTCCAATTGTTAGTGCACTTAATTTTATAAAATAGATACTACTCAAAGATTCAGATGGACTTCAGTACAATGATACTAAATGATTTCAATACTCCTCTGATCAGCAAAGGAAACAATTAAGAATGTGAAGAGAAAACTTACAGAATGGGAGAAAAATCTTTTGACAGAATATTAATATCCTGAATATATAATAATCAAAATTTGTAATATCAGAAAAATCCAAATAACCCAATTAATAAATTGGAAAATTAACAGAACTAACTCAAAAAAAAAAGAAATAAAAATGGCAACAAATATATGAAAATATGTTCAACATAATCATTAATTAGAGAAATGTCAGTCAAAACCACACTGAGATTCTATCTCACTCCAGTTAAAATGGCAGTCATCAAGGATACAAATAATAAATGCTGGAGAGGATGTGGGGGGAAAAACACTTTTAGACTGTCGGTGGAATTGTTAATGAGGACAATCACTATAGAAATCCATATGGGGGTTCCTAAAAAGGCTAAGAATGAAACCACCAAATGACCCAGCCCTACCACCTTCTGGCGTCTATCTTAAAGACTTAAAGTCATTCTAGTGATGCAGGTATACACACGTTATAGCTGCACAACTCACAAAAACCAAACTACGGAACCAGCCAGATGTCTGTCAAAAGATGACGGATAAAGAAAATGTGGTATATACAAAATGAATTTGTATTTGGCCATAAAGAAGAATGAAATTATGACATTTGTAGGCAAATGGATGGAATTTGAGAACAAAGTAAATCAAACTCAGAAAAGTCGAGGTTTGTATGTGTTCTCTCATGTGGAAGTTAGAGAAGAAAAGGGAAAATAAAGGCATGCAGGATTTCATGACTATAAAAGGGATATCCGTAGAGTGGAGGAAAGGGAGCAGGGGAGGGAGAGGAGAAGAGGGGAAGGATGAGGAATGATATTGGTCAAATTGTGTTATGTTATGTGTATGTACAAATGCATAACATGTCCTGCCATGTGTATAACTACAGTGCACCAATAAATATGTGTAAATAAGAGGAGCAGCCAATGGGAAGAATCAGAGCGGGGGAACCTGCTGGTGTTGCTGGGTGTGTCCTATTTAAAACTCTGCTTTCAGAAGCATCATATTGGCTTCTAAAACTGAGAGCTGCCCAACAGTGGAAGGAAGAGCCCCCTCCCAAGATGCCTCAATAGGAGCCAAGGTATCCTATGTGTCAATCAAATCAGTGATCTCCAGAGAAACAGAACAGAGAGAGAGAGTTTACATACATGAGACAGAGACAGGCAAATAGAGACAGAGAGAGGATTGATGTGCATGATTTTGGAGACTGGCAAGTCCTAAATCTGTAGAGCAAGTAGAGAGTCTAGACACTGAAGCAGGGGCTGATATTAAAGCATTGAGACAGAATTTCTTCTTTTTTAGGAAACTTCAGTGTTCATTCTTTCAACCCTCCCCTCATAGTAGGATGAAGTCCACCCAAATTATCCAAGATAATCTCCTTTACTTAAAGACAACTGATTGAGATATCAACCATGTCTACAAAATACTTTCATAGAAACACCTAAAATATTATTTGATTGAACAGCTGTGTCCTAAAGCCTAGCCTAGTTTGCATGTAGAATTAACTATCACAGCCTATAGGAAAGAAATACACTAGATGTTTAGACTGTCAGATCTTCAAAGTTTTTCCATCTCTGAGTTTCTCTGGTTCATCTTTTCTCTTTTTTCGCAGTGTCCCATTTAAAACACTGAGGTGTACAGTTAGAACTAACCAACTTCAACAACTGTAATTTTTTTCCCTGGATATTTAAATGAAGCTTGACTGACAGAGATCCCTTGGAGGTTACCTTAGTGAGGTAATTATTAAAGCTTGAAGGCTATAATTCCATGAGGAAGACCCATCCATTCCTTCCATCATTTCTCATCGGGTAAATAGAGAATGAAGATGTTGGAGGCTGTTCCATGCTCCACTCCACCATCTCCTCTGAGAGACAGTCATTATTTTGCAAGGAAAGCATACGATTTCTGACAGTAATGTGGTTGGATATCCCACTTGTATCATTCAGTAAATATTTATTTTTGACCCACCAGATAATATGCTGGGAAAAGGTACCAAATGTAGAATTCCATCCCCACAATAATGCTGTTGTGGGTTGGGCATTATTACACCCATTTCACTTGTGGTTAATCTGAGACACAAAGGAATTATCAGTGCAAACAGTTTTTACACCCAGATGGGAGCCTCTGGTTCCTGTGACCACTGCACTGTGCCAAGCTGATTCCACTGTGAGCTGCAAACAATAGGGAGAAAAGGAAAAGCCAGTCCCTCCCTGAGAATCCCCACACCCTGGATGCTGGCTTCCGAGTGCTGTGCTGGAAGGTGGGTGCCCCTCTGCAGAGCTCCCCCATGCTGCCTGCTCACCCAGAGCAGGCCACCTGAGCTTCACTCCCAGCCCTGCCTGGCAGACTCTTGGTGCCCTCCCCCACTGTCTGCCTGAGGACAAGAGTGGTGGCTTCCACATCCATATCCTCTATGATGGAAGAGGACGTAAAGACGCCCTGCCCTGTACTGTCCCTCCCTTCTCCAATTTCCTGTAGAACACATTTTGCAAAATGGAATGGTATTTGTTTACTTTCTTACTGAGAAATCTTTATTCCCGAGGCATAGAGAAGAATGGCCAGTATGCAGTCCCTGGTATTGGTGAATGAGTGGTTGGAGGGGTGAGGAGGTGAGTGAATGGCTCAGGAGTGCACACAGAGCGGGAGGGCAGACATGCCCGTCAACTCCTCTACCTCTGTTCTCACAAGGACTTCTTGAACCAGCCCACTTGGCTTTGTCTTCATTCTTAGAGCAAGGGTCATATTAAAATTTGCCCTTCCGCAGAAGCTAATGAGATGGTGAACTTGGCACATTGTCTTTTAACTAATGACCCATGAGTCTTCCTCTCATGATGGTGGATCCGTTTTATTCAAATTTGGATCCCCAGAACTTCTGATAAGAATGAACAGAATGAACTCTTAGCATATATTTTTAAGTGAGAAAAAGAACAAAAAATAAAAAGGCACCTCATTTGCCCTGCGTAAGTGAGTACAGGATTGTACAGTGCTTCGGGCATATTTGATATCAGCAAAGAACATGGACCTTGAAGTCGCAGGCTCTGGGGCTGCCTCTCCTTTTGCTGACCCTTTGATTAGGAACATGGTCATCAGATGACAGCTTTCATACCAGTTAATAACAAGTCAGGGAAAGGGGACCATTATTTTTTCAAGCAGAGAGGGGTGTGGTGTCAGGAATTGTTTCTAATAGCATTGGGAGGACCGAAGAAGGAGAGAGAGGGAGAAGAAGAAGAAGAGAGAAGAGGAAAGAAGAGAAGGGAAGGGAAGAGAAGAGAAGAGGGGGATTGCTGCCCCACAGCCAGAAGTCTGACCATCTCTGAGCTGGAGCCCAGGAACACCTGTGGCCCTGTACCACTGCTTTTGTCTCTGAATGGCATGAGAACAATGAGCACAATCCAGAAAGCCCCATGCATCCTGATGCTTATCAAAGAGTAACCAAGTGACTGCAGCCCACATTATTTCCTCAACTCCCCGCCCCCACTACGACCCCTGTAGGAAGGTGCTTCCCAGGTAGGTTCCTCCTGCCTTCTCCCTTCTCACCTTCTTCTGTGACACTCCCTGTTAGTAAATAAAGGAAGCTTGCTGGTCATGGAGTCTGAGAAATGCCATCTTCAGTTCTGGTCCTCTGTCCAGAGCGGCATTCTCAAGCTGTCTCCTGGGGGATCTGGTTCAACTGTGGATTCTGACTCAGACCATCTGGAGAAAGCGCTGGGAGTTTGCACTTCTGTCCAGCTGCCAGGTGGGGATAATGCGGCTGGGCCTCCCGCCACACTTTGAGATACAAAGGCAGCCTGAGGAGATGAGAGTCCAGGACAGCCCAGCAGTCACCTTGGACGTGCTTTCTCCCTGAGCTTCAGCTTCCTAATGAACAAAGCTGAGATAACGGCATCATCTTATCTTCCCCAGATGTCCTTTAACCTCAGATTGCTTCAAATTCCCTGGAGAGCTCCTGAAAAACAGAGATCTCTTGTTTCTAGGACAGACATTCTGACACAACCAGTCTTGAGTGGGACTAAATTGATTCTCAATGGCAACTGGGTATGGGAGATCTTGTCTGTCTCCTGGGATTATGAACGGTGTTAAACCAGGCATCCTGCAAACCTCCTAGCAGGGTGACTGGTGCATAGCATAAGTAGCTGGGTGGCTATTGTTATCATTATTTTAATTTTCCTCTAACTGAAATGGTGCATATGAAAACACCTAACCCTATGCCTGCCCTGAATTTCCCCCAGATCAGCCAGCCCGAGGTCCCACCAATAGGAAGGACTCTGAGCTGGACCGATGGCAGCACACAGAATTTCACTTCAGCTGATAACATGCACATGTGTGTGCATACAAACGCATGAAAATTAAATAGCATCTTAAATTATCTATAAGACATACTAAACATATGGAGTGTGAAATTCTATGAAAAATACCAAGATGACTGTGAGGATGTAGTGTGAATGGCTTCTAGGCAGATGGTTGAAAGTCTAAGTCTCTCTTTCTAGAAATACATTTTTGAGCTGAATATCCGTTTCTGAGTCTGTGGTTTGTTGCTGGCAACAGAATGAATTTGGGGTCCCTTGGCTCAGTGCTGTCCTTGTCGTGATCACCTTATACTCCTCTGGATCTATATGCATGAACTGTCAAGAGGCCTATCCCTCCTGGTGTCTATAAAACATCATGAGGACTTTTTCCCCTTTCTGTGCTGACTGGTGTGTTTGCTTCAATAGTACATTTCCAAGACTCCAGGTAATCAAAGTTGCGGTAGGGATGTCGGCTCAATGAATCCTAAGATAGAGATTTTACATCATGTGCTTCTTAAAAATCTTTAGAATTTCTGTTAGATGAATGATGTGAAAATGTACCCTGTGAAAAAAGTGCCTCATTAAAAGACATTAAGGAATCATGAGATGGAAATCACACCATCTTGTAAGATATTGTATAATATATTTAAAAGGAAGGAAAAAAGGAAACCATGTAAGGAAATTCAGAGTTGGCCTTTGGCAAACTTCTACAGTAGATAAAACTCCTCTGTGATGAGTGTCTGGTCTCTCCCTCAGTGTCCTTTAGGAGGCCTCTTCCCACACTGTCAAGGTCCAGTAGCATCTAATAGCCCAACAGACGAAGAAGTATCGATGGCTCCAGCAATGGAGGCCCTGCAGACAGTTAAATGCACCCCTGCTAATCAATCAAACAGGCAGCTTTGCATCCCAGGTGCACCACTGACTAACAGGAGGGAGACGTGGACAGATCTGTTGTCCAATCTGTAATTGGGGTTAAACAATCTAATATATGAAGTGCATTACACAAAGAAGTTTGCTACATTCTACGCCTCTAATGGCCTTTAATCTTGGCTCTTCCAAAAGATAAAGGTCTTCAAAGAGAAGAATTATCCTCTCTGCTCTAACACCTTCATCTAGTCAACAGGGGAGATAACCCGTGCCTAACTGGATTGTTGGGAAGGTCAAGGGATGTGTGGATTCACTTTGAAAAGGGCTGGGCATGGACACGGGCAGCAACGACACCGTCTGTTTCATTAATGGATTGCCACAGCTCTGTGGGAATCAAGGAATCACACACTTCTTCTACCCTCCACCCCAGTGAGTGGTAGGAAGCCCATGTTCGGCACTCTTTCTTGAGAAGAGGAGACAGGGAAAGGGGTAACCATGGAGAACAGTTAGCAGGGGTGCACTTAAGTGTCTGCAGGATGATTGTTTCTAGGCCAAAGCGTTCTTACCATCCTCAAATCATCTTCAGACCAGTGCCACTGATATCATGGCAGCCTCTTCTAGTGTTCTAGCAAGCTCTGCATTGCTATGACCAAAAGGCACAAGAACAACCAAGAGGAAGAAAAGTTTATTTTGGCCTGTGGTTTTAGAGGTTCAGTCCATGGTCAACCAACCCCATACCTCTAGTCCCAAAGGCGAGGCAGAATATCTTGGTGGAAGGGCATCTTTTGGTCATAGCAATGCAAAGCTTACTATAACACCAGAAGAGGCTGCCATGATATCAATGGCACTGGTCTGAGGATGATTTAAAGATGGTAAGAATGCCTTAGCCTAGGAACAATCATTCTGCAGACAGTTAAATGCACCCCTGCTAATTAATTGTTTGTCAGGGGCTAGAAGGAAGTTCTCCTTCTAAGAAGAGCCTGACATTTACAAGAAACAGCCCCCTGGGAGACATCCTGCCTGGGAGACATCCTGCAGCTACCTATGTTCCTGAAACATCCTGCAGTTATCAGGATCATCAGACATCCTGCAGCTGGCAGTTTTACCACCCACATCCAGCAACTGCCCCTGTCTTGCTGTCATCCCTCCTGTCTCTTGTCCCTTCATTCCTCCCCATCTAGGTTCTCGCCCTCGTTGATGTTGGGACAATTGTTCTACATAGAAAGCAGCTGGGGACATCGCAACCTGGAAGCAGAAAGAGAGCTGCACTCACCAGGTACAGAATATAAACACCAAAGGTGAACGCCCAGTGGCCAACTTCCTCCCACCACAACCTACCCACATGTAGTTATCCCTCAGTGATCCATATCAGTGGGTTAATCCACTGAGGTTACAGCTATGCCTTGCCAAGGTCAAAAGGCACTTAAGAACAACCTAGAAGGGAAAAAAGTTTATTTTTGCTCACAGTTCTAAAGATTCAGTCCATGGCCAACTGACTCCATAGCTCTGGGCCCAAGGTGAGGCAGAACTTCATCGTGGAAGGAAAAGATGGAGGAAAGCAGCTCAGGACATAGCCACCAGGAAACATAAAGAGAACTCTGCTCAGCAGGGAAAAATATAAACCCCAAAGTCACACCCTAGTGACTGGCTTCCTCCCACCACACCCTGTTTGCATATAGTTGCCACCCAGTTAATCCATTTCAGTGGATTAATCCACTGAGGTAACAGCTTTCATAATCTTTGAACATTCTTGAATTGTCTCACACATGGACTTCTGAGGTCACCTCATATCAAAACTATAACATCAGGTTAAGACAATTCCTAACAGATTTATTTTTCTCTGTTTCTAAAATTTTTAGCATTCGAAATTTCAAACAAAATTCAGGGAGCTGTGTGAGCCAGTTTTGTCACTTCTATGACCAAAAGACCTGACAAGAAATATTAGAGGTAGAAACGTTTATTTGGGGGCTCACAGTTTCAGAGGTCTCAACCCGTAGACAGCCGATTCCATTCCTTGGGGCACAAGGTGAGGTAGACTCTCATGGCAAAGAACTTGGTGGAAAAAGCAGAGAGCTCTCCTCACCACAACAAAATATAGACCCCAAAGGCATGCACCCAGGGACCCACCTCTCCAGCCAAACCACATCTGCCTCCAGTTACCACTCAGTTAATCCCTATCCGGTAAGACTCTCATAACCCAATCATTTCACCTCTGAAGCTCCTTGCATTGTTTCACACGTGAGCTCTGGTGGACATCTAATATCTAAACCATAACGGGATCCTTGCACAGTAATTCCTCAGCATCTGTGGGGGACTGGTTCCAGGACACCATGGATACCAAATCCATGGATGCTCAAGTTTCATAAAAATGGTGTAGTGTTTGTTCACAACCTACCTATAACCCATATACTTGCAATCTTCTCTAGACCACCTAGATACCTAATACAATATAAACACTATGTAAATTACTGTTATACTAGATTGTTCAGGGTATGAGGACAAGAAAAATTCTGCTCATGTTTAATTCATTTTTTCCCTGAAAAGTTTTGATCCACAACTGCTTGAATCCATGGAAGGAGAAACTGCAAATACAAAGGAACAACTGTGTTTTATTATTTTGGGGTAAAATCAAGAATGTGATTTCTTTGTAGCACAGGAACAAGAAAAGAACAATCACATGAAAACATGTATTTCTACATTGCTTTTATGATCCTCTCATAATAAAACTGTCTCCAAATTGTGTGTCACATAATGCCTTTTAAAAGTTATGTAACAGTTATTTATTCCAAAAGTATTGTATCGAAATTACTTTGGGGAAACTCTGTGTTAAAAACCCAGTAGATCTTTGCAGGACTCTGGAAGACTTTGACAGTCAGAAGTGCTTTGACTACAGTATTCAGCAGCCTTCACACTTTTTGGTCACTGAGCCTCCCCCACCTCCTTATGGTGTTTTATTGGGCACCTAGGTCCCTCTGAAACTTGCTGCTCAAATGTGACTTGTGAGCCATCAGCCTCAGCTTTTACTAGGATGTCCTTTGACATAGAGACTCCTGGGCACCATCCCATACTTCCCCAAACAGATTTTAACAAAAGAGCCTGGCTGGTGTGAGTACATATTAAAATTTGAAGCATGTCTGGCACAGTTTCAAACCTCGATTACAAATTGTAGCAGTGATGAGTCCAAAGGCTTCCCTGGTGATCCTTTTCAAGGGTGTAGACTGATTAGTGATCTCTCTGAAGTCAGAAACCACCCACTTTAAGTGTTTCCAAACCATGCCTTAGTGGCGTTAGGGGACCCTACATGGACACCAAGTATAAAAGCAGAGAGTCAGCACACCTCCTCTGGTTAAAGCCAGGAACGCCTGCTTCCTCCTTACTTCACCCCTCCCACTTCACCCTGGGGCCTCTCCTGTACCACAAGCATGCTGCCAGTCCCCCGGTCTACTCAAGCATGTAACCCAAGGTACTCCAGAGAAGGGAAATGACTTGCCAACTTCTCCACAGCCTTTCAGGGGCAAAGTTGGGACTCTCACCTAGCTCTCCCAAATCCAGCTTCCATCTTCAAAGATGCCCTGTCATAACCTCATGAGTCATCCCTTGACCACAGCCCAACCTGTGCCACTGGCCACACCTCATTGCCTGTTCAGGAAAACTGGAGCCTTGCAGAAACCCCAAACAGTCAATGTCCATTTTTTTTTGGTCAGAAGTCAGCCACATCTTTTAACTCCATCTACATCTTCCCCACTCTGATGAGAACCATCCTCCCTTAGTGTGCATGTCACAGTAACAAGCACAGATTTTGTCCATCCCATACTTCTCAGGGGGGATCTCATCACTCAGACGTGACTGAAGACACATGTGCAGAACAGGAAGGAAGAGGGAGGCTGCACCTAAGGTCAGCATGGTTCAGAGCAGGGAACAAAGAACATATCATGATGCAAGGACACTGTCTCACGTGTTAATAGTTGTTTTATGAGGAATCATGGAAGGCAATGATTTGAAGAGCTGAAATGGGAATGTGAAGGGTTTTGAATTCTATAACCAGAATTTTATCCTCTGTTTCCCAAATTATGTTCTGCAGAACACTAGTTTCTCTACACCCCCGGGAGCACAAAGGGTTCTGTGGCTAAACATGTTGGCAACCTTCTGTACATCTCTCCTCTTAGAAACTCCTATAACACATTGCTTTCTTTTAAAGCTCTAAGAAGTACTGCAGTGTAAAAGGTGTTATTTCTAAAAGCTTTCTTTTATTAATTCCACATACTCTTTTTTTGATAACACCTACTGCCATCTGAGGAAATGTGACTTGGGAAATCGTACTCTAGACAAAGGGAGGACATTAGATGCTCAGCCCTGGGCAAGTCTGGAAGCCCTCATCCAGATAAGTGTGCACTCTCTGCCATCGCTTCTGGACACTTCACCGAGTCTCCACCATGGTTGTCTGCCCACTGTCCCCTTTATGAAGGACAATATCTGAGAACCTTAGAATTGGCATAGATTTATATTATTAAATGGGGTTTAAATCTAAAAAATTAAAATTTGTATTTTTCTGCTGACATGTCCTATCTTTTTAATTTCTGCAAGCTTATTTGATTTACTTCTTTGAACATAATTATAACTTCTTTAAAATTTTTATCTAGTAACTCCAGCACAAATTATCTTAAGATTGTTTTATGTACATTGTTTTTCTCTTGACAATGGATGACATTCCTGGGCCTTCATCTGTTGAGAAGGATATTTTTTGTATCATGGACATGATATGCTATATTTGGAGGACCTAGATTCTGTTATATTCTTGTGAAATGTGATTTTATTTTATTGCTTTTCTGTTTGCTTTGTCTTACAAGGTGCTCAATTTGATTGGACTCACATTGCAAAAGCTAGCTCCCTTGAAAAAAAAAAAAAAACGAACTTCTGCTTTCTTTTGTATTTTCTCCTTAGCTAGGACTCTGTCCCACACTTAGTTAGCTCACGAGTCACCTGTGAGATTTGGGCAGAGTGAAGCTAACTCCAAAGAGGAATTTCAGGATTCTCTCTTTCTGCCACCTTGCAGGTACCCTCCCTTACTTCCCCATGGCTGCAGTTACTAGGCTGTGTCTTCTCTTCTTGCCAGCCAGAAAAACACAAGGTTACATTGGTTTTGTTTTCAGGGTTTGTTTCTTTGTTGTGTTGTTTGGCTGTAGCCACCCAGCCTGCCCTTGACATTAGCCTGCTGTCACCCCTCACTCCACACCCTAGGGTCCCTTACCAGCAATCATCTGCTTTAATTCCTCCCCCAGTCACATGAGGTCATAGTTAGTTTCTGTCCCATCATTTATTACAGTTATCTGTGAAAGAGTAACATTGGTAGGGACCACCCAGTCATATCATAAGACAAAATTCTCCATCTCTGAAAAATTTTTCTGTAAGTGCATAAAGCAAATTTCAATCAATTGATTTAGCCAAATCATTAATTAAAACTTTATTGAACCAGCATTTTGTGAACAATACAATGTCACAAACAAGGGGACCAGAAGTTCGAACATGACAGAATTCTTTATGGGTTTGGTTTCCTCTTCTGAGTTAGGTTAATATTTTTTCTTGGGCTTCCAAGACACAGGTGGAAAGAACGTTTTTGTGGGAGAGTGGCCTAGTAGTCTGTCCTGGGTTGTAATGCATAAGGCAGGGTGCTTTGTCAGCAGAGGTGTATTTGGCCCAGGGTTCTGGTGGAGGAAGAGTCCAAACAGCATTGTGCCAGCCCCCTGGTGAGAGCCCCCTGCCTGTGTCACAAGTGGCAGAGAAGTGTAAAGGAAACTGGCTGCATGCAGAAGGGACGTACCTGAGAGCAAGGAGGGAACAGAAACTCGGGGAAGTGCCACACCTGCTCTTGTGGGACATGCTGTGGGACCCAGAGAGCATTCCTGTTGAGGGAAGCATCAATCCCCCTTGAAGACCTGCTCACATCCCTCCAGGCCCCACCAAGAAAAGGTCTCATGCCTGTCAACATGGCACACTGGGACCAAGCTTTCAGCACATGAGGAGGACAAACCATAGAAACAGTAAATGGGATCTATCATCTGATATGAGAGCCCTTCCTCGTAGAGAATCTCTGATTTCCTGTTGGGCCTGATCCTCTCCTATTTTACTGAAGCCAAGTAGCTCATGCTTGGATCCGGATGCCTGGAGAGTTGTAATTAGGACTCTTTTAATGATCTTGATTCTGCACATTCAGGGTTATTAGGCACAACATCATACTGGGAAGACACCAAGAAGAGGTCTTCCCTCCTCTGCGGCTCACACACAGCACGACGGTTCTTCTAACTGGGTAGGTCACCTAGAAGACCCCCTGTACTTTCACAGGGTGGGGGTAGAGGACCACGTGCAGACCCAGGGACCGAATGGAGAGAGGTACGGGACCAAAGTCAGGTTATAACACAAGGAAAGTGCAGCTCAGGAATTAAATCCAATGTCATTTAGTTCTTTATGAAGGAAGAGTTTTGCCATCAGAAATGTCAAGGTTTATATCTTATTTCACTACTTAATAACGGAGTGCCTTGAGTAAATTATTTCAACTTTCTGAGCATCAGTTTCTTCAAATTAAAATGGAAATAACCATGCCAGCAGCCTTTGATCAGTGCCTCAGGCACCACCTCACACACGCTCGCTCTGGGCAAGGAAACAAAAGAAGGAATGAAAGCGAAGCTTCACTGGAAGGATTTGCAATCACACTTAGGAGACAGAAATACTCCATAATCAGGCAACATCTAAGATGGATCCTGGACAAGCTGTGAGTTGCGTAGACTTTAGATCATTTGCTATATCACAGCTCATTAGAATGTACCCATAAACCTTTGCAGCCCGGATATATTATTTCTATTTTTTTCCTTTTTTTTTCAATTGAACCCAGGGGTACACACTCCCAGCCATTTTTATTTATTTGTTTATTGTATTTTGAGACAGAGTTGCTTAGGGCCTCGATAAGTTGCTCAGGCTGGCTTTTGAAATTTTATTTCATAAGCATCCTTCACATATTTTATTTTGTTTAAGGCACAGGACTACAGCATGATGAAAACAAGACACTTATTATCTTCTCCATGTTGTAGTTAAGGAAACTAAAATTTAGATGGGTCAAGAGACTCATCCAACATTTCCTAACTAGAGGGCAGAAGAACTGTACCTGGATTTCAAGTTTTTCTCCCTGGAGCCCATTTCATTTTCCCCGTCCCAGAGTTGCAGCAACTTCATACACTGAGCAATCTTGTTCATGTTCAACTCCACTGTGTATAAACTGAAGCCTCATAAAATAAAGCACCTAACATTTCCTAGACCATTTCCAGAACAAGAACCTGCCTTCTCCCCCCCTACCCATTCTTCTTTATTGTACTCCAGACTTAAATGCTCCTTGTAGCTTGCTACTACTGCTTTTTCATTAAACTGAATGAGCCAAGCCCCCTGACCCTCACTTCCTGGCCGACCCCTCCTTGTGACTCCTCCCTGTGTTCTGGTCCTCCATGTTTCTCTCCTGGACTTCATTCATCTGCACCATGCCCATCACCCTGCCATCAGAGTGAGGGTCATACAAAGGTGCTGATGAAGCCAGCCTCATTCTGCACCACAGACTCTTGGCATCATGAATAGAAGCCCCTTCTTTGCAAGATGTAGGAGGTCCTCCATGAGTTGGGCCCCTCCCAATGCTCTAGTTTTACCTAATTTTCTAGTTTTACCTATTACTCTTTGTCCCCACTCAACCGTCTCTGTTCTGCCCACCTTAACCCTTGGTATGACCTAAAGCCCCTTATTTGGTTCCCAAATGACACCCCTCACCATCTCCTCTATGATAAATGACTTTGAAGCCACAGCTCATGCATCCTGAATTCAGTCCAGATCTCTTGCACCTCAGACAGACCTCCCATGTCCCTGCTCCTCTGTGGTGACATAGTGGCAGCAGCATGGGTCCTATCAGGAAAGGCTATGTACATACTAACAGACCCTCTAAAGAGACTTTACAAATTTACATTTCTGTCAAAGTGCCTGGAAGTATCTATTTCTATACGTTGTCACTCACGCTTTTAATATTATCTATCCTTTCAGACACAACCTCACCATTATGATAGGTCAAAATGATAGCAATTCCCTAATTACTACAGAAATTAATCATCTTTTCATTTGATTAGTTTTTCACTAACAGTTTCCCTTCTGGAAATTGCTCATCAAATCCCTTTAAATGGGTGTGGCATTTTGTTGAGAGCCACAGCCGAAAGGGCCCCAGCAAACTTCCAGCTGCCAACTGATTGGCTCCTCTTTGGTGATGCTCATTGGGCTGTTTCCCCACCCTTTCAGACCACGGAGCTGCTCATTGGGGGACTTTGTTTGGCTCCGCCCACACGACCCAGCCAATCGGCCTCAAGAGCAGGAGGAGTGGGGGAGGTGGAGAGGCTTGTGGGAAGCCCATCGTTGCAGTTGGGCTCTGAAGGTTTTTCCTGAGGAGCTGTGTGGTTTGGTGTGTGTGGTTCTAAAAATAAAGTTTGTTTCTTTTGACAAGTGGCTCCTGAATTGTGCCCAGCCAGACTGCGGCAGCATTTGCCTTATTGCTACATAAGAACAGCTTACATCTTCTGACTTTTATAGTATCTGTTTCTAGCTCCATCTCTCTCAAGCTATATCAGGTGGATTCTTCTAGACCATCACCTGACTCTGTATTTTATTTATGGGCTTTCTGTGAACCAGAAGACTTTAATTTTTCTGTAGCAGTCAGAGAGATCATTGTTTTTCTTTCTAATTCTTTATCTTATGAGTTGCTTAAAAACTTTTCCTACCCTGAATTTCTCCTATAATTGTTTCACTACTGATTATAAACCCACATAAACTGTGTTGTACAATATGAAGTAAAAGTTATCTTCCCCAAATACCTATTTGTCCCAACACCAATAATCAAGTCACTCATCTTTTTCTCACTGATTTAATATAATAACTTTTGAAATATCAGATTCCCATAGAGTCATAGGGTCTACTTAAAAGCAGACTCTCAATTCTGTTATCTATTTTTCATTTTAACAAGCATACTATAGTATACAATGCAAACGTAATTTAATTTAGACGAATATACTAGCACCCAGTTGAAGCACCATAATGAAATGAGGATTTATAAGTCTCACACAAGTCCAAGGGTGGTCAGCCTAAGCCATAAATGGCCTGGACTTGCCTTCCTTAGCAGGAATGGCTGCCTCTGCAATCTCACAGCATCGCCACCAGGTCTCTGCTCACACCCCATTGGCCAACAGTGAGTCGGGGGCACAATTCCTTCCACTTAGAGTATATGCTGGAGAAATGACGGGTTTGGCTTTCTGTCTGCCACATTAGAAGAAAGAAAAATGGGAAGGAGGTAAAGACAGGTATCAAAAGGACAGACCAGCATATTGGCACATGGTTGAAATAATTACGGTGGTAGAGTAAGCTTTTCAACTAGTAAAGATAGACACTTTCGTTGTTTTTCTCTTTCAAATATTTCTTACTTACTTGCATTTTCACTTTCCAGAAGCATTTTTTTTTAAATTTTTTCTTCTTAGGTATATATGAAAGTAGGGTGTAGTTTGACATATTATACATAAATGGAGTATAACGTGTTCTAATTAGGATCCCATTCTTGTGGTTGTACATGATGTGGAGTTTCACAAGTCGTGTATTCACCTATGAACATGGGAAGTTCATTCCGTTGTCTTTCATTCTATTGTCTTTCCTGTTCCCATCCCCTCTCCCTTTCCCACATTCCCCTTTTCAGTGTGATAAGCATGATCTTATTCAGATCTCCTTCAAAGAGTTTGCTGTGGGGTTTGCCAACACCCTACCTGCTGGAAAATTAGAGCCAGAATATTTTTACCTAATAGGGAACCCTCTGATGGGCAGTCTGTGCTTGAAAAGTCCTTATCAGTCTCATGAAGCGTCACAAATATACAGTGCTTGAGTATCAACTTTTATTTTCTTCTCTCATTCCACAGATGTAAGACCCGCATCATGGCTTATAGAGTCTGCCTGCCTCCTACCAGGCCTTTACCCATCTCAGGATTTTCACTCGATATATTTTTTTTCACATCTAATCCTATATTGGTCCAAGCTTCTAGGAGTTTAGAATTGATAGAAATGTCACTGGGAATAGTCTGGGGAAACAGGGATAGAATACAGCCTGCGAACAGGTTCATTCACCACCTGGCTAACAAAGAAGAGACGTGGGAGGCACAGAGTCTCTGGGATAAACTGGAGACTGAATTGGTAGCATTCATCAGCAGAAAAAAAAAAAAAAGGTCCTTGTGTCCTTTGTAGTGTGATTATTCAAGAATTTGAAACATATGAGAGACCTACAAAAATAGTGAACTTATAATTACTGTTATATTGAGGTCCTACAGAGAATTAATGAGACACTAACCGTTTAAGGTCAAGTGGGACAGCCAATTTGCTCTTCAGTAGCTCATAAAGGAACCCTTAACTCTGAAGCACAAGAGATGTCACAACTGAGAAGCAGACTCAAAACCTCAAAGTTAGAGTCACAGAGGCCCAGAGGTTTCCAGGTGCACAATAAAGGAAGCTCCACTGTGTACATCAGGGACATCAACATAGGTGACCTTGAGAATGTTGACTTTGCAGACAACCTCAAATGATGAGAGGTCATTGTGGGTCATCCTACTCTATGAAGAGTTAACATTCTCCATTAAAGGAAGTTATTTCAAGACTTCTCCCCAATCAGGCAGCAAGAGTCCCTTCTCAGGAGTTGCACTCTCCTCCCTGCTGTCTGTGTCATTAGTCATGGGGAAATCTCAGCATTATTTAGCCAGGAACATGCAGGGGTGGATAAAGGAGTAAAGATCACACAACTCTCATGTTCACTTGTGAGGGACAGTTTGTCAGAGCGACAGGGAGTCTGGGCTGACACTGTTTCCTGCAGCACTGTGAGGACTGCTTTCTGGCCTCCAAATTTTCTAACAATAGAGCTGTGGACGTTGTGTTAGGATCCACTCTCTGTGAGGGGTCACTGACCTCTTGCCACTTTAAGCAATCTCTTTTGTCTTTGGCTTTGAACCCTTCCATCATGACGTGGGCTTCTTTGAGTCTATCCTGCTCCGAGCTCATGAAGGTCCTTAGACATTTGTATTCATGTCCTTTACAAAACTGAAGAAGTGTTCAGTCATTATTTCTTCAAATAATCTTTCCGTTCCTTTCTCTCTGTTCTTGGACCCCCACAATGTGTCTGCTCGATGTCGTCTGGGTGCTGTCGGGTAGGTGGGCTTTCCTACTTTTCCTTTCTGAGTCTCAGATGGGATGGCCTCCATTGTACTGTGTCTTCCAGCTCATTAAGGCTTTCTTACATCTGCTGTCTCAAATCTTCTTTTGAATTCACCTAATGAATTTAGCATTTGGGTTACTGTATTTTTCAGCTTTGGAATTTCTTTGTTATTCCTTTTCCTTTCTTTTTATTGATATTTGAACTTTGTTCCTAAATTGTTGACTTAACTTCATTCTTCTTTAACTGTTCAAGCATTTGCATGACAATTGTCTGAAAATCTGTCCAGTAAAATGGTCTTTTTCAGGGACAGTTCCTATTAATTATTTTTTTTTCCTTTGAGGAGACCCCAATTTCCTGTTTCTTTGTATATCTCCTGACTTTTTCTTTATTTGAAACTCACTATTTAGTTCCTCTTATGTGATAGTTCTATAGATCCAATTTTCTCTTTTGCCAGCTTTTGTGGCGTTTGTGGTTGTTTTGATTGTTATAAGGCATCTCTGTGCCAGAGGCAGACCAAGATGCAAATTTAAGCTCTCCTCAGTCCTTTCCTGGGCCCAGGCCTTTCCCTGGGCATACACAATAACTTTAAATTTCTTGCTATATGTGGTTACCTTTGAATGTTCTACCCTTAAATGTCTGGCTTTCAAAAGGGGAAATGAGGAAAATGAAGGAGAAATGAAAATACACTGGCTGCTAGACCTTTAAGTCCTCTGAAAGTTGCAACTCCCAGAAGGGGAGGGATTTGTAAAAATGATTGCCACCTCCGTGCCTGCACCTGAGATCAGAAGCAACAATCAGGGATCAGAACAGCAATCCTACCCTTTACTTCCTTTACTTCCCACCCTGGCTCCTGCAAACGACATGCAAATTTCTCTTTGAATATGTATACAGCTGCCTGCACAGGGCTGGAGGTGAAAGATGGGCAGCTAACACCATTATTAAGATCTGAAATTAACCAAAATTAACCACAATTTACCATGCAAACCTTCCCCTGGAAGTCCCAGGCCTTCAATAGATTTAAGTTCCAAAATCATTACAGCTGACAGATTTTGCTTACTGCAACTGTCCAGCTGAGGAGGTAGGTCCCTGGGTGCTTCCTACTCTGTCATTTTCCCTCCAGTTCCACGTTTGGGTTACATTTAAGCTTTTAATAGTTTTGTCACGATTGTGAAAATATAGTTTTATAATAGCTAATTTTTCATTTGTTTGGATGATCTGTTTATTTGTCTCCACCATATTAAATTCCTTGAGATCAAGGACTAGACTTGAATTATTCACCAGTGGATCCCCATGGCTAAGTGCACTGTTTGGCACATAATTGGAGCTTTAATGTGCTTTTGTTTAATCAGTCATTTAATAAAATAATACCTGAATTATGTGATACCAAAACCCATCTTTCCACCATTAGAAGGAAAACCATATTTTCAACATTTTTTGCCCAGCCTTTGTAACTAATCCTTTAGCTGAAGGGAAATTGAGTACTAAATAATGGAGTCAAACACATGAGCTCTACAAGGTATTTATCTTTGTACATAATAAAAATAGTTCTGTGCCTTCGTGTTGGACACTGTGACAAAGTGGCTGTAAGGAATTAGCTATGTTTTCATGCTTGCCTGTCCCCTAGACCTGGAGAATGTTTCACTGAAATGCCCAGTATGAAGTCACTGACCCTTATCTTCATGTTCAGTCTTGTTCTTCTTTTAAGACTTGGTTCAATTACCACTGTCACATTAACCCCAAGAAATTCTTCTAGTCCTCTGAGCTTCAAGGGATTGCTTACTCTTCTGCAAATACAGGCAATTAAAGTGCACGCTTACAGCTAATATAAACATGAATGTTTATATACATTAACTAGTTTCTTTGCATGCATGAAATATTTTATTTTTAATGAAACAGAAAAATTATCAAGTAAAGTTAAATGAAATTAAATGACGTGAAGTGAAGTTAAATAAATTATAATGAAATGATGCAAAGTGAAAGTTTTTCGGGGGTCTATATAACCACGTTTAACTCCATCACTGTCCATCACCTCAAGGGCAGATAGTCGAGGAAACAAAGACAGTTAAGAACAAACTTGCACTGAACATTAATAATATGCCAAGTACTGCACCATATCTTTTAATTTTTCATAAGTGGTAGTAAGGATAATTCTGTCACATGTTTGACCACAATGTTGGCTTCCATTCCCAGACCTCCTTCCATGTGTGAGGCATTTTGCATGTGCCATTCCATGTGAGTTCACTCATTTTATGTGACAGATGACATTTCAAGGCTAAATGGAAGCTTCAGGATGTTCATGCACTTGCTCAAGATAATTCAGCTAACAAATTCCAAAGCTGAGCCTCTACTCTGGGTCATTCTAATCCTAATTCTCCATACTCTTAAAGCATCCTGTTATACCCTTTTCTATTTAGCCAAAGGACTAAACTATCTAAAAATTTAGGCTCTATACAAATATTCATCTTTGTTGTGATCTGGCACAACATTATTTTCCTTGTGGGAAAAATAATAATAATGGGATTATTATGAAAATTATAAATAAGTGATACTGATTTCATAGAATATAGCAGATTCCAATGAAAGGCTTTGCATTGTTTCTATATTGCCATTTTTCTTATTGAAATCTTTTTTTGCTTTGTCACTTAATTTGAAAATTTATTTCAAATTCAATGGAAAGAAAAATCCTTAAGCACTTACTTTGTGGTAGGTTTTCACAGAGATTTGAAATAGATAAGACATTGTTGCTGCCATCGAGGGTGCAAAGCCCCCACTCCTGTGTTTCTTTCTTTGTCATTTTGCTTTTTCTTTAAAAATCTTTTTATTAGTGCATTATCGTTGTACACAATAGTGGGTTCATTTCCACATAATCCTACATGCATGGAAGATAACGTGCTCCACTCCATTACCCAGGGCTTCCTCTTACCCTCCCCTCCTCCCTCCCCATTCCCCTTCCTCTACTGGTCACCCTTCAATTACTTTATTGTTGTTTTAATTGGTGCTTTATAGGCATACAACAGATGAATAGATAAAGACAATGTTATTTTGATCTTATCCAATGTTAAGATTTTAATAACTAGTTGAATTTTAAGAGGCTGCTGTGTAAATTTTGGTGACATGAGAGGAAGCCTTTGGTGATATGTCTGTGCAGGACATCTGGCACTTTAGGTTTGCCTGGCTGGAAGTACCTTGCTCCCAGTCAATAAAATAGCCTGCTTCCATTGAAGGACAAAGTAGTCATCATGCTCTGTTCCCTGCTCTTTCATAACCATTATTGTATAATTGCACAAACAAAACCTAGGGTATAACTGGAAACTACAGTTGAGTCATTTTCTCAGTAAGTAAAACAGAAAAGCTACGGAAGGAAAATAAAGAAACCATAGGACAATTAGAAGGTCAACCAAGAGGTTGCAAAAGAACAGAGAAAGTGGAGTACGAGAAATGATCAGTAGGATCCTGAAAAAATAATCCAAGTGGGATCCGGGGGCTGAAACATGGAGGTGCGCCTGAGGAACTTACGGATCCGAGAGCCTAAACATGGAATGCCTAAGGCATTCCAGATCCTGGGGCCTAAACATGGATGCCTGAGGCAATTCTGGATCCCAGAGCCTAAACATGGATGCCTGAGGAACTTCTGGATCCAGGGCCTTAAACATGGACATGCACCTGAGGAACTTACGGATGCTACGGCCTAAACATGGAGGACTGACAAACTTCCGGATCCTAGAGCCTAAACATGGACATACACCTGAGGAACTTCTGGACCCAGGGGCCTAAACATGGACACCTGAAGAACTTCCAGATCCTAGAGTCTCAACATAGACGTGCACCAAAGGAACTTCCCCGTATCCAGGGGCCTAAACATGGACGTGTGCCTGAGGAACTTCTGGATGCTGTGGCCTAAACATGGATGACTGAGGCACTTCTGGATCCGAGGGCCCAAAGATGGATGTGCGCCTCAGGAACTTCCGGATCAGGGGGCCTAAACATGAACATGTGCCTGAGGAACTTCCTGATGCTACAGCCTAAACATGGAGGACTGAGGAACTTCCGGACCTGGGGGCTTAAATATGGACGTGCACCTGAGGCACTTCTGGATGCTACGGCCTAAACATGGATGTGCACCCGAGGAACTTCCGGATCCGGGCTCCTAAACATGGATGTGCACCTTTGAAACTTCGGGATCTGGATCTGGGAGCCTAAGCATGGATGTGTGCCTGAGAACTTCCGGTTGCTACGGCTTAAACATGAAGGACTGATGAACTTCCGGATCTGGGAGCTTAAACATGGACGTGCGCCCAAGGAACTTCCAGATCCGAGGGCCTAAACATGGATGCCTGAGGCACATGGATGCTGAGGAACTTCCGGACCCTGGGGCTTAAACATGGACGTGCACCTGAGGAACCTCCGGATCCGTGGGCCTAAATATGGATGCCTGAGGAACTTCTGGATCCGGAGACCTAAACATGGACACCTGAGGAACTTCCGGATCCTAGAACCTAAACATGGACATACACCTGAGGCACTTCTGGATGCTACGGCCTAAACATGGATGTGCACCCAAGGAACTTCCAGATCCAGGTGCCTAAACATGGACATGCACCTTTGAAACTTTGGGACCTGGATCCGGGGGCCTAAGCATGGATGTCTGAGGAACTTCCGGATCCGGGGGCCTAAACATGGACGTGTCCCTGGAACTTCTGGGTCCTTGTGCCTATCAAGGGCAGGGAGTTACTGTCAGAAGGGACATAGCCCATGAAGAGGAGCCGAGTATGGGGCCTGTTGGGGGCAGACTGAGCTGTTGCACCCTGAACTTGAATGTGACGGTGGCCTCACTTCCCGGCCTTCCCCTGGGTATACTTCCTCCCCTTCCAGGCGGTGCCAGGGAGGAAGTGAGACCAGGCGCAGGGGCCAGGCCCTGAGGAGGGACACCTTCTTTCTCCTCGCTTAGCCAGGCGCCCGGCCTGGCTGGGGACGGGGGTGTCTTATGACACTAGCTGCCTCCTACATCCCTGCCCCAGGACCTCAGGGACCACAGGCAGGTACAGTCGTTGACATGATTCTCCCCTGGCCGCTGACCCTCAGCCCTGGGGTCTGCCCAGGGAGAGCTCTGTCTCCCAGAGGGTCAGGGGGCCCCTGTGACCTGCTGCTCCTTACCCACCGTCATCCTGGGCCAGTACAGGTCAGGATACCAGACGCTACTGAGAGTGACATCTCCTAGATGGGCCGCTGGGGACTTTGCCTCTGTCTCCAGGTCTCAGACACTGGATGATCCCTTCCAGAGACAGAAAATAACCCCACACTGCCCAAGACTTATTTTTAAGCTTTGGATTCTGAAATTTTTCTGCTGCCACCTTCTTTGTGAAGCCAGTTTTTCAACAGAGACAATATTCCAGGGGGAAAAAACAACAACATGGAGTTGATCAAACCAAGCTGACACATCTGGTCCTCCAAGAGAAATCTGGATTGGAGGGAGAACAGCCTTTCTCAACTGGAGAAATAGTAAAGTTCCCTTGTCCTTATTTTGTGTAAGCAAAATAAATAATCTGATGTTAACTCATCAAATTATTTTTGATGAGTGCTTGGCTCATAGGAAAACTAATTCTATTTTATGGAATAAAGTGTTACCTGATTTTAAAATTAAAAACGAAGCCAATTAGGATTGTTAAATTACACTGTCATAATTCTGTTCTTTGATAGCAGAAATAAATAAACCTTTTTAAAAATAATAATCCAAGCATAGAACTGAAAGATTTTAATTATCAGAGGGAAAGAGTCCACTTAAATCTCTGAACCACGGGAGCCAAAGAGCACACACATACATCTACACTCTGGCCAGCACACTTCCATGAGGACCTCCAAGACTCCTCCCTCCAAATTACGCCTATTTTCAATGACACAGTCTTCTTCCTAGAAGATCCTACAGTCTGTCAGAAAACTTCTGCAGCTGATTTAAAAACTCAACAAAAGATTAGGATACAAAATAGTTTTTCTATACATCAATAGTGAATTCACTGAGAAAGAAATCAGGAAAGTATTTCCATTCACGATAGTTTCAAAAAATAAATAAAATATTAGAAATAAACCTAACTAGGGAGGTGAAATACTCTACAAGGAAACATACAGAACACTGAAGAAAGAAATTGAAGAAGACCCAAGAAGACGGAAAGACCTCACATGTTCATAGATAGGCAAAATTAATAATACTAGGATGACCAGATTTCAAACACAGTATATAAATTCAATGTGATCCCTATCAAAACACCAATGAAATTCACAAAACTAAAAAAAAATCCTAAAATTTATGTAGAAGATAAAAAGACTCGGAATATCAAAAGCAATCCTGAATAAGAAAGCGATGCTGAAGATATCACATACCCAATTTTAAATCATACTACAGAGCTATAGCAAAGAATAAAAAAAGGGGCTGGGGGATGTAGCTCAGTGGCAAAGTGTCCGTCCCTGGTTCAATCTCTAGTACCAAAAAAAAAAAAAAAAGTAAAGAAAAAAGGAAGAAGAAGAGGAGGTGGAGGAGGAGGAGGGAGAAGTAGTAGTGGGAGGAGGAGGAGGAGGAGGAAGTAGTGGGAGGAGGAGGAGGAGGAGGGGGAGGAGGGGGAGGAGGAGGAGGGACCTACAATTATTTGAAAAAGTGTTCAACATCTTTTGCCCTCAGGAAAATGCAAAATCAAGACGACACTGAAAGTCCATCTCACCCCCGTCAGAAGGGCAATCATCAAGAACACAAATCCCAATCCTGGTGAGAATGCAGAGAAAAAGGAGCCCTCACACTGTAGGTGGGAATGTATCTGCATGCAGTTTCCTCAGAAAGCTAAAAGCAGAACCACCATATGATCCAACTACACCACTCCTTGGGAGTTATCCCAAAGATTTAAAGTCGCATACTTCAGAAGTACATGCACGTCGTGCACATTTATCACAGCCCAATTTACAATAGCCACATTAGGAGACCAAGCTAGGTGTTCATCAGATATGAAAGGATAAAAACAGAGTTTTAGTCAGCCATTAAAAAGAACAAAATCACCAGCCGCGGTGGCACATGCCTATAATCCCAGAGGCTCTGAAGGCTGAGGCAGAAGGATCCTGAGTTCAAAGCCAGCCTCAGCAAAAGTGAGTTCAAAGCCAGCCTCAGCAAAAGTGAGGTGCTGTGCAATTCAGTGAGTCCCTGTCTCTATAATACAAAATAAGGCTGGGAATGTGGCTCCATGGTCAAGTGCCCCTGAATTCAAGTCCTAGTACCCACCCCCCAAAAAAGGGAGAACAAAATTATGTTATTTACAGGAAAATGGATAGAACTGGACACCACAAGTATTTGAGCAAAACAAGTCAGAAAAGTATCATGTTTTCTCTCCTATGCGAAAGCTAGAGGGGAAAAACAGAAGACCAAGGGGTGCCCTGAGGGTGGTCAGAAGGCCATTAAGGTAGAGGAAAGGGATGAGGGACAGGGAGCGGGTGGGGGAGGCTTGAAATGGATCAGATTATATTTTCATATTTATCCAAATATGCCGCTATAAAACCCAGAATTCTATATAAATAATAGGCATCAACAATAGGTAGATGATAGATAGATAGATAAAAAGATTCCTCTGCTCCTTGTACGATGATGCCCCAGACTATAAACATAATATAAATATAATAGACTTTACTCTTGTGATTAGATTCTGTTATCAGGCAAAGTTAACACTGAAATGGGGAGATTATCCCCGTGGGCTTGATCTACCAGCAGGAGCCCGGCTGGCCTCAAGATGAAAGAAGCCTGATGTCACAGGATATGGGCAGCCGTCACTGACATTCAGAGGACAAGGGTGATGAGACCACAGGAAACCAAATCCAAAAATGACCTTGAAGACCCCCACCCTCCCCCAACCTCCAGTTAAGAACTCAGCTGGCTGACATTTGGACTTTCCAATACTGTGATCAAAGAAGAAAATCTGCCCTGGCAGACTCTTGACCTGGAGAGTGTGAAACTAAAACAGCTCTAGTTGTAAGCCTCTAAGTTTATGGAAATTTGTTATGCGGTCTTGGGAAAGAATGACACAACTCTGAAGCTAGGCAGAAGAGCTTTGGTGAGATCCAGGAGACATGGAGCAGGGAACTTCCAATTCTGAAGACAGAATTATTTCAGATTAAATATTGGGTGAGAAGAAAATTGTGATGGACCATCTCCTATACTTTTCATCCCGTGCACCGATGATCAGGAAATGTGTTGCGCACAACAGGAGAGAGAGTTTGATGTGAGATAGGCACAGGGAATCCCCAGGGCTAAGAACAGGGAAGATCCAAGTTGATGGATGTACCTGGACAGCATCTAGGCAAATTGGAAATAGCACCAGGCTACAGGAAAGATTCTTTCCAAGGAGATAAAATTGACAGATTACCTAATGGGTTGAACATTTTGAGAGATTTTTTACAAGGGTAGAATCTGAGACAGAATTGGTTAATATTTTTAAAGTCTGCAAACAGGCAAACCAAACAATAACTTAGAGGAAAATAAAATAATCAGAGTGTAGAAGATATAGTATACATGACGTGGTGCATAGGCATCAGCTGTTAATGTCTGGAGAGCAGTAACACATCAACACAGTGTGCCAGCCCTGGGGAGGCGGGGTGAGCAGGCAGGAGGAGGGTTAAAAGTCCGGGATGTGAAAGCAAATTCCTCTCCTTCTGTCGTGGGGAGTATATGTGCACTATTTGAGTAAGTCATGTGGAAATGGGAATCGGGTGCACATATTCAATGTGGGCTGCTGCTGCTGCAGAAGGGGTGGTGGGTAGGGGTGGTTTGTGGGCTTTATTTTCTCTAACAAGCCTTGGGGAGCTGCAGGACTTGGTGAATTAAGCACACACTTCCACAAAGATAAACATAGAAATGAATGAGAGGCAGGAAGGGAGGGAGAGAAGGAGGCAGTGGGAGCCCAGGCTGCTCAGAGGAACGCCTTCCTGATTCAGTGGATCTCCTCCTGGGATTCTGTTCCCAAGAGCCGGGGAACATTTCTGAAACCACACAGACTGGCAAACGCTCAATGGGGGGGCAACAGGGCAGCCTGTCATGTTTGATCATCTCTCCTGACACAGATTCCAGGTTTCTTAAGACAAACTGGGGAACCGAGGGGTGCAGTCTACAAAGAAACCACTTGCTTAAAATATCTGGGCCTCAGAGAGGTTGGGGGCGGAGGGGAGGTTCCACGTCTTGGGAGACGCCGAGCAGAGGTTCTGATGTTTTCCTAGGGATCCGTTAGCTTGCAGCGCGTTCCGGGGATTTGATCAGAAGACGACACAGCGGGCATTTCCTTGCCGGAATGTGTAATTTTCTAACATGATGACTTCGCAGCTGCTCTGTCATGAAGCTGCACTCACCAAGATGGTGACATTTTGGGGAGAACTCTGACTAAATAGGGCTGTGGATGAAAGAGAAAAGCCGTGAAAGGAGTATCCTGCCTCCAGCGAACCCTGAGGGGAAGAAGGATATTTGGGACCAGGTCCTATGCGGGTTGGAGAGTCAAGATGCGTCACCAAGAGGGACTTTAAAACCTAGCGATTGTGGGTTTGCTGGCTGAACCGGGCCTGGTGACCTAGGGCAAGGAAAGGCTCCACTTTACTCATCTACTGCTCTCTTCTCGGTGAAATGAAAAGTACAACCTCTACCTTAGGAGACTGTGAACATTAGGAAATTTGATGTAAAAGGCTGAATGTTGTACCCGGTAGACATTCAGTACACACCATTCCACATGTGTGCGTACTCACAGAGGCACCTGCTTCTACCTGTATGGCTCTTTCTCCCTGCTCTGCTTCTGTATCCCTTAAATGTCTATCTCCACTGCCTCTTACTGTCTCATACTGTTCTCTTAAAATATCACCAAGAGTTTGCAGAGTTCATGATTCAATATGGGACACATAATGCAAAATAAATGTGTAGTCAAAACCCAGTAATGATGCAATATAATTGTTCTGCTAAGCCTAAGCGTAAGGTGCATTTAGCAGGATGCGGGACTCTCAGCTCAGGATGGACCACAGAGCATCTCAACCATGGGAAGGGATTGGGGTGGAGGAGCCTGGGGAAGGGGGAGCTGACTATGGGTTTTGTCCCTTTTGTTTTTAAGATGTGCTACTGGAATTAGCTGGCACATATGTGCCTGGACACTGCCTAAATACAAGGCTGCTTTGAGACCTGTGTAAAGAACAGTCCCTTCAATGCAGGATTGAAGGCTGTTCGTTTGGATTTATTTGATTCTCTCCTTTTATTCTTCCACCTTTCTTTTTCCTTTTCTCTTTTCCTTCCTTACTTTTAACATATGTTTTGAGAGTCACAAACCAAGATGCAACAAAGGTGAACAAAAACAGCCTTTGCCCTTGAAAGATTAAATTGTTAGCAAAGAAGACTTCCAATATCTTAAATCATCAGCAACATGGAGACAAGTCATGTTCAGAATAATACAAAGACCAAGGAACTTGCCTTAGTGTAGGACTATCTGGAGGCTTCTGTGTAGGTGAGTGGAGGTCTGAAGTCTCTGTGGGGTTTTTCTGAAAGGCATGTGAGTAATGAGACTTTGGCAGGCGCTTGTGCAAAGGAAGATCAGTACAGGCTCAGGAAACAGGTTAAATGAAGACCTGAATTTGAGCAAACAGAGAATTGCATGGGTCATGTCAAATGAACTATTTTCCAAAAAATAATGATCGTATCAGAAGCCACCTTTGAAGTGCCCAGCTCTTTCTAGTCCTGACATCAGACACAGATGAGCTCATCCTGATGGCTGGCAAAAGCCCATCACAGCCTAGATGGTGCTGCCTCGACTCAGACACTGATAAGTACTGGTGAAATAATTTGGATCTTTTCATAATGGCTTCCTAGTAATAGCATTGCCCCTTAAAAACTGAGCTTCAATTTATGAAAATGGTCCACATTTAATCATCTCTTACTGTCTGGGTGATTGGTAACATTATTCCCATTTCACAAATGAGTTATAGATGAGAACAAGCCACCAGCCATTTAACTGTAAGGGCCATATAAAACCATAATCCAGACTCATATGAAGAGCCCAACACAGCTGGAAATGGTAGTACACCTTGATAGTTTGGACAATTTTGAAGTTAGAAATTTAAAATTGATTGAGCTATACTGAAAAGAAGCTGTTGTCAAAATTCAACTGAGGATGATCGTTTTCTGCTGCTATAACAAAATGACAGAGACTGGATAACTTATAAATACTAGAGGTTTATTCAGCTTATAGTGCTAGAATTGGGAAGTTTAAGCACATGGTGCCAGCATCTGCTCACCATCTAGTAAGGGCCTTCCTGCTGCATCATAGCATGGCCTAGGGCATCACATGGTGAGACAGAGCGAGCATGCTATCTCAAGTCTCTGTTCCTGTTTTGATACAGCCATTTGTGCCATCCTGAAGGCCCCACTCTCATAACCTCACCTCATCCTAATTGCTTCCCAAAGCTCAACCTCCAAATATGAGCATATGAATTTAGATACTGATGTTTTAACACGTGAATTTTGAAGGAATACTTTCAAACCATGGCCTCTACCTTTAAAGAACCGTGACAGTTGGGCCAGATTTTAGGCCTACTCAGAGAATCGGTAGGAAATTCTAAGAGGAAATGGGCAGCTTTGAGTTGAACATGGTGCGTGGTGAATTGAAATGCATTGCACACGAAAATGGAAGGAGGCCCTCTGAAGATGACCTCGGATGAAGAGCCATTTGTCAGGACGGCTCAGGGTGGAGGCAGATGGACCCTGAATGCCCTCGGGGCTTCTTATTCTCACGATGGTTCCTGGTGGACAGAGAAAGCCAAAAAATAGCACGCTGAGTGGTGATTGCAAAAATAGAGTGGACTCGATCTTCTTTCCTTATTTTCTCCATTTTGTCTCATTTGTACCTTTCGGTGGGATCAAGATGGGAATTCTAGCTCCAGGCTTTCTTGTTGACCTATTCCATTTCCCATGTACCCTCTAGAGACATCCTACCTGTTTTCTTTTTTGCCAGGTGATCTATAATCCAAAGAAGCACCTCTTGCTCACCAGAGTAATATCCACCATCTTGGTGTTCTCCGTGTTAAACTTCCAGTTCTTAGAAAATTACTGGATCTCAGGCATCAAAGGGGCATTGAAAGTTTACCTAGCCCAATCGCTCATCCAGTGATTGACTTTTGTCTGCACCATCCTTGACAGATTGTCTGATGGAACTCTCCTTGAACAGCTACAGTAATAGGAAACACAGTCCTAACCAATTTTTCTTGTTCCTCTACTGGGCAGCTATTATTCGTCACTGTAAATCCGTGCCTGCTGCGCCCAGAGAGCAGGTCTGCTGTGACTGCTGCCTTAAGGTCCTGCAGATGAGTGATGCAGTACGATCCCCCTCCAGCCCCGACGCAAAGCACTAAAAGCTCCCTCTGGTTGAACCTGCCCAGTTCTTCTATTTTTATATGACGTCTTTTAGTTTGTTCCCACCCCACCTCAAATGGACTACTCTGTCCACAGTGGGCTCAGTTCAATGTGATAGGCCAGATGGATTCGACCAGCTCAGAGCAGGCCAAGACGGCTACTTTCTTTATCATTCAGTATTTCTAAGAAAATATTTTAATACTTAATCTGGGTAAAATTGAGTCAGTGCACCGGTTATGAATGCTTGGTCTCCCACTGCCCACACTCCTGGGATGAACCAAGGCCCCTCTTGATACTTGGAGGTGTGCACCCCCTAACTTTCATGCCATAGTCTGGGTGGGTGCAGCATCCCGGACTGGGAGAGCAGGGAAGCACACCTATACCGGCTGGGAGGTTCCATTGTGTGTCTCGACAGTGGCTCTGACACGAGTCCATATAGACATGGCATGACTACAGACATCAGAAGAGTGGGCATTAATCCTCCTTTCCCTTATCATGGGATCCAGTACTTGAGATCTGAAGGAGCTATGTAGAGGCAACTGTGTGTTGACTCTCAAGAACAGAAAATAAAATCATCGTGCCCTTGGAACCCACCTAGAACCTAACATGTCGTGTGCTCTTAAAAATGCAGATCAAATGAACAATAGATGACTGATCATTTTTACCTTTCACTGATCCTTCTTCCAAGCCTAGATCTTTAGAACAAATACATATTCAAAGATAGAAAAATGCATAAGTTAGTTTCTTACACACAGGCTCCAGAAGAGAGGTTGCTCTATTGGGCTTCCATGACAACTCCCCTGGCAACATGGCGGGCAGTCTTAGGGAGGGACAGTACCCTGGCAAAGAGGCCTGGAGAAGAGCAAAGCATAGTTATCCGTGATGGACCAAGGCCACACCTACCGTGCACCTGTTTCCAGAAGCCCGCTCTGACCTCCCAACACTGTCAGACACCCAATACCAGGAGGTGAGACAGGCAGAGGGACCCATGAAAAAGGTAGAGGACCCCCCACAAGGGCGTGGAACACACGTGCTCTCAACGGGAGCATCGTCTCCCAGCTGTTGCCACGCCTCTGGCCTCGCATGGGGCAGAGCGATGGCGCCTTGAAAATTACATGGGCTCACTCTGACTTAGAGGACTTAGTGCATTTTTACAAATGGAAATAATAAACCCAGAGGAAATATTATGAAAATGAATCTGTAAACATTTAAATTGAATGTAATCATGAGCAAGTCCCAGCTTAGACTAATGAAGAATAAATTATGCTGCGATGCAGAACAGGATTTGTTCCTCAGCATGACTGGGGGGAAAAAAAACTGTCAGTGGAAGTCAAAGCCCACATGACTGTACCACCATGGCAGAACTTCCCTCTGTTTGTCTGGGAAAACAGGTCAATCACCTGAGCTGTAAAATAATAACAGTGTTATAACTTCATTGCTGGAGCAATATCTCTTGCTTAAAACCTCTGTTATTTTTTTTCTCCCTCCTCCACTGTTTTCGGCTCACAAAAAGATGTAGGCTTATTTAAATTTTGGGATGTATTTCACTCAGATTTGCTGATCCACATACCATAATTTTCCCTCCAGAAGATATTGGTGGTAGCAATTTTGGATTTTGGAACCAGGGCTTTATTACTTCCTCATTATCACAATGTCTTTTCTCCTTTTATTTCTACTTAAATCGCAGATAGAATCCAGTGACACCATCTATTAGTCTAGTTATTGGCATTTTCTGAAATACATTGTCTTTTTTATCTTTGCTGATGAGACCATTAACTTTTAAACTCTGTTCCGAAGGGTTTGCTTTGCTTACAGATTTCCCCTCTGCCTCTCAGAAATGAAAGCAATCTGTGCTACACAGGGTCCCCGCACCCACTCTTCCCAGTTTTCAAAGAAACTCTGTCCCTACCCAGACAGATCACCTAAGCAATGGCTCCCACCCTCCGTCACACACCCATAGCCACCTAAGGCCTGGTCTCTGTCACTTTTACATTGCTCATACCCTTCGTCCTGGTCCGCTCACCCCACCCACCCTGAGCCTCACCAACTTCTGGGTAGATTTGTCCTTGTGCTCTTTCTGATTCCATCTTGCTCTTGACCCAGCTGTGGTCCCCAATCTCCGCAGTGACTCTCACCTCTGATGTCCATGCTCCTGAACAGACCTAAAACAGAAGGAGCAGCGCAAAACTAACGGAGTGTGACTTTCAAGGACAGGTCATAAAAGCTGAAGTGGCTTTTTCCTTGGTTTTTCTGGAATCGCTCAATCGGGCAGACGCCAGCTGCCACGTTGTGAGGAACCTCGAGCCACCCCACGGAGAAAGCAGGGACTTGAAGCCTCCTGCCAGCCACCAGCACTGACTCATCACAGGTCAGAGGGAGCTGCCTTGGAGCGGGTCCTGAGTCCCAAGCCAGTCTTCAAGTATCAGCACCTCAGACAAAACGTTGACCATAATTTTGTGAATGATTCCAAGCCAGACGCACCCAACCCAGCTGCTTCTAGGTTCCTGACCCAAAGAACCAAGTAAACTAAGCCATGCTGATTGCCACTAAATTCTAGGGTACTTATATAACAACAGAAGACTAACTTCTGTATGGAATGTTTGGCTCATAGGTGGCAGTAATAATAAGAATTATTATTGTTAATCACTATTTTATTATTAATATCATGATGTGCAGACAATTAATTGACTGGAACAAGTTCCTGGTGGGTGGGTAAGAGATTAAGACCAGAACCAGGACTACTTAGTCCCCATGCCCAGGCCCTTAGTAATCAATTTGTTACAACTCTATGGACTGCTACTGAGTCAAGCACCATTTTATGCCTTTGGGATTGAAAGAAAAATAACAAACATTCTCCCTGCTCAATGTCTTATTGTGAAGCAAAGTGCCCGCCAATTTTGAAGAGCATCCGTATGAAAGCCGGGTGGCACAGAACGAGGGCCCGAGGGAGGAGGGCTTCCTTTCCCCGGGCCGTCTTCACCAGGCCTCTCCAGACCTGCGCCGTCTCCCTGCCCATTCCCTGCAGGTCTCCCTGCACCAACTGGGGCTGCAGCTCTCCCGGGCTCTCCTGCTTCCTGACACCTCACCTACCAAAATGCTCACTCCCATTTTCAGAAAGCACTTATTGCACCAAGAACTATATGGTTCAAGGGGCGAGCCCATTTGGGTCTTGGACTTTGGGACAAACCTTGGTGGATTTATATGCCCTCGGTGGTCTGTGTCCTTGTCCACTCTCTGCAGCTTGGCCTGTCTTGGACTGGGCTGTGGAGAAGACAAGTTCTTCAGGAGGCCAACGGTAGGTCGGCTGCCCACCAGCCTTGAAGGACTAGCTGTGTGACTTGGATGAAGTCACATCCTTGCAAGGCCTCCCTTCCTGTAGAACCTCATTGTGGCTCAGTCAATTCCCCTCCCTGCTCTGAAAGACAAAAATCTTTTCTTATTCTTCAAAGGAGGTGAAGCCCAGGAATGGGGCACTTTGACTTAGCGAGGGGTCTTGTTCTCAGCACCCACAACTTTCTACAGGCACAATGTGCTGAGCCAGAGCGTCCATGTCCACTAGGGGCCAATGCCAACATACCGAGCCCTTGTGGCCAATGACAATTGTAACTAAAAACTCCCAAACTTCCTTTACCATACCAAGCCGCCCTGACTAGAAAACGAATGTGTCAATGGCCCAGGGCGAGGTCCGGGCCACCGAGTCCACCACTGTCCAAGTGGTCATCACCCGCTCCCCTTGTGTCCCAGGTGGTAAAACTAAGACAGGCAGAGGGACCCATGTACGATCTGCGTACAGAGGGCAGATGGGTGTTCAAGTCCAGAGGACACAGAAAATCAAAGTGGCAAATGGGGAGAAGAGCATCTCTCGCCTTGTAAACTCAAACCATTTGATCTGTGGGACACTGACAGACAATAAATCTGGGACTGCGTGAAGTCATTTTTATAGGCATTTTATGAGTATAATAACCCAGAGAAGGATTGCCTGGGACTGAGACACAGTTGAGGTTTATGGAAATGATCATTCGACGTGTTCTTTCTCCATACCCTCCTCTTGTATTCTGCACAAATAAATGATTTAGTTGTTCCCAGTTATATGTAAATATATAAATATGTTGCTTCCTATCCTTCTGAGGAGAGCCAAAATGAACTTGAAATCTTGCTCTTTTTTTGCTGTTTTTAGACTAATTAATGCGTTTTTATTGCAACCCATTTATACTTAATGATGCATTCACTAGCACTGCAAATTGGAAGATGTAAATGATGTTATATTTTTTTATAGGTTTTGCTGCTTTTTTGGTAACCTCATAATATGTCATGGGGTAAAAAGAGTAAATTATCAGCCTTGGTTCATTTTCTAGGTTAGAAAAGAACACTTTGCAACTCCCTTTGTTAATTGAAAGTTTGGTTCCTCCGAGGTCCTACTTAATTCCTTCAAGCCCATTCAGACCGCCAGAGAGGCGTCTGAGCAAGTCATTACCACATGTGAATGCATTAACCTGGAAATTGATCCATCCATCATGTGAATGTTTCCAGCCACTCCAAGGCAGGCCACAAAATCCTAATGAAAGCCCGTCGTACATGGTGAGGGACACCACCTTCGACAAGCAGTTGCAATCAATCCAAGGGCCTCCGTTAACCTTTGCTGGAGTTGGTTTTGTTGTGTGTGTAGTTTAACAAGATTGAAGACGTGACTGGGTCAAATTAAGGAGGACGTCACCTGTGCGGCGGAGTGGAATTGTCTGCCATGTAGGTGGCTAGAGCAAGGAGTAAGCACTTTAGGTATCCAAAAGTGTCGCCTTCCTTAATGGATGCAAAACAAAACACTCCCCCACGGACCCTTTTCCTTCCCTCCATCTCTCCCTTCCCTCCTTCCTCAGGAACCAGCTCCATTAGCAATTTCATAAATTATATTTTATATGGTATATTAGAATGAGCACTTGCAAATATGAATCTTTTAAAGCCAACTTCTAAGAAAGGATTTATCATTCCAGATCATTATCTCCAGTTTTATTGATGTGGGAAAAGATTGAGAGAATTTAAGGGACTTGCCCAAGGTCATAAACAAGTAAGGGCTAAGTAGGAACCTGAACCTAATTTTACAGCATGTAACAATCTTCTTAATTAGATGTGTCATCCTCCTTTTATTAAAGAAATGGACACAGGAAAGTTAAAACCTTTCCCACAATTAACCAACTGTTAAACAGAAAATTGGTATTTGAATCTCTAAACCTAAAGAATGAATCAATTTGCACTATTGGGTCTGAGCCACATATCACTACTAAAACCTCATTAAAGCAGAGTAGTGCTTTAAAAAGTCCAAATTACACCAGAATCCATGTTAGACTTGGGCATTTGATAAATATGAAATAATAGATCAACAGACAAAAAGTAATTTTTCAAAAAATGGTAGTAGGAAAAGTGGTAGTGATTTGGAGTTGAATATTTCCAACTTTATTCCAAAATAAATACAGATGATATGAAGACATGTGTTTCTGCAAGCTTACAAATACTTTTTGGGGTGTATATGTGTAATCACACTGTGCAGAAGGCATATGTATGGCCTAAAATTCAAAATCTAAAAGTTTGATAAATTTGACAGCACAAAAATATGTCTACAATGCAAAAAAGAAAAGTACAAACTGAAGAAGTAGTACAATTTAAGGCAAAAATAAAAGACTTGTTTCTTTAATATATAAAGAGTACTACAAATCAATAAGAAAAAGCATTCTGGTGGAAAGCAAAGGCAAATCAGATAAATCACTGATTCTCAAAGACTAAAAACCTAAACAGCCTATTCCAAAGTAGATATTAATTTCACACATAAAAAGAGAAAAGCAATTGAGAGTGTAACAACATTTTTTAGCTACGAGGTGGGAAAAGATTGAATATTCTGATAAGATACTGTGTTGAAGAGGAAATGGATTAATTAACAGATCTGAACATGGATGCCATCTCCAGGGAAGGCAGCTGATTCTTCTCTACTTTTTAATCACCCTCCTCTGGTACTTTCTCTGTTTTGGGTTGGTGCTGCTCTGGGTTCTAAAAGGCTGATTTCCGTGGTTGCATCTCCTCACTTCTTGGATACTTGGCTTCTGGTTGACATCCACAAGTAGGAGGTGCTAGAGAGGTCAGGGTGTCTCAGTCCTGGAAGGTGCACCCAATAGGCAAACAGTTTAGCACGACTGCGCATTAGCAATACTTAACTTTCATTGGGAGGAAGGACTGGTCTCTGGGGAGGGTTGATTTGGAATCGTCTTGGAGGATGTACCCAGGCCTCTTGCCTTCAGCAATTCCTCCCAAACACACAAAACCCTCCAGCCAAAGTTCCACCGCAGAGACACGTGGACTTCCTCTGTGGACGACTATTGCCCATCTGTTCTCTCCAAATGCTTCACTCTTCAGTGGCTTTCCAAGACATTCTCCAAACTCAAGAAGGAGTCTCCGTGGTGAGAGTGGTGTGTCAGCTGTTTTGGTTTGAATTTTAATCTGAATTCTATTCCACCGCAGTTTTAGGGCCCCAGTCATGGTCCACCACTGAAGTGACCTTGGTGCCACCCAACCTCCCACCTTGCCTGTGCTGGTCTGTATTTGGAGGTCCCAGCAACACCCCGGAAGCCACCACAGCTCTGTCTGGCAGCCATGCTCCTGTAGAGGTGGCTGCAAAGCTGGGTTCTGAAGACGTCAGGCTGTACCCCGAGGAGTGAGGAGAAATGGCCTTTGAAGAAAGAAAGCGTGTGTTGAGCCTGGGGGGGAAGCAGATGTTCAAGGATGACAAGAAACTCTGAGTGACTGTGACCGATGGGGATGTGGACAGGGAGAGGAGCACCAAGCAGGAGCACCAGCGCCCAGCTGGATGAGGACTTGGAAGCCCTCTGCAGGAGACAGGCACGTCTCCTGCACCCCCCTTGAGGTGGCTGTGGTGAGGAGCTGTATGGAGACGGCATTTCCTGTCCACCGGGTGGACAGTGGAGCACCAGGTTGCCTTCTCAGAAGGCCATACAGAAAGCCCTGGGAGGTCCTGCGACCTCACACCTGAGCTCTCTTCAATCTGCAGTTCCATGTTTTTATCGTATGGGAATCTAATCAGAAAGTCGGGAGACTGCAGCGCGTATTGGCAAGTGTCATGAGCAGCACATAGATCATGGCTTTCAACTGGTAAACCCTGGACCCTGGGCTTCTGGGAAGCTGCCATGAGAGGGTCTCAGGGGCACAGCGCTTTGCAAGACAGCTCCTGTTGTCAGGGAGGATTCCTGCTGGTCCTGGAATTCACCAGGTCCAAAGCCATGATTTCCCAGCTGCCCAGAGGTAGAAGAGATGGGCATAAACTGCTAAGCCCCCATCAAGGTGTTGTTCTCAACTTCCTCCTGTTCACCTCCAGAAGTTTCTCACACTGAAACCCTTGAATGCTCACGTAACAAAGGAGCAGGCTTTCGTCCCCTTGTTAGATCCAATCTCCATCAGAGCCTGGATCACCACCGGCTCCATTTTCCTGTCCTGTGCCCTTATTTCTTAATGTCTCTTTTGACTTTTATTTTCTGAAGCCGGCTCACAGTCTGCGTTAGGTGAACTGTCTGTCTGCGTCCCAGGCTGTGCTGGACAGGCAAGGGCAGAGCCTCCTGGACAACATGATGCTAGAGGCAGAACCCTAAGCAAAATGCTCAGGACCCCTGTAAGCAAGGTCAAGAACTTTCTGGAAACAGTAGGCAGGGGACTGAGGACTCTGAACTGAGAAAATGAACTTTTCAGTGCCTGTTTTGTGGAAATAGAAGCAAACGGAAGAGGATCCATAGACTCTAGAGAAGAAATTAAAATTAGATTATTATACAATACATCCTTCATCTGTTCCTCCATGAGGAGGATTTAATGCTGTATGTAATTATAGTTTATTATATAAAATTCAGCTTAAGATAACTACCTAGTAAACGGCTGATTGATTTCCGTTTGAGAGGCTGCTTCCCTTTGCTGTTTATGTTTCTGCCACCGGGGACCAGGCTGAGTAGGAAGGCAGGGACAGGCCAGGGAGTCTCCATTGAGGACCCAGAAACTGACAGAGGGGTCTCCTCTTCTCTTTCATTACATTTTTCTTTTCTGTTCTCCTCCTGCCAGTCCTCTCAACACAGACCATCTGTCCCTTCTTCCCAAGGGTTAAAAGTAACCTACATCAGGTACAAATGGATAGAAAGATAAATCAACACCCCTCTGCTGAACACGGAAAGCTAAAAGGGAGAAAGAAATTGCATTTGCCTTTGCGCTCAATATATCAAAGTAATTTATGTCAGAACCACTCTGACTGCTTTCATACATATTCGGTTTTAAATAAAATCAATCTCGGCAAAAACCTGTAATAGCTTTCTTTGTAAGCCTCTTTTTTTAAAAAAAAAAAAAGAAAAGTTGCTGATATCTGGTTCCATTAGAGGCAAATTTGGTTTATTGCCTCACAGAATCACTCATCCTAATGAGGCATGAGGTTAAGAGAACACATTAAACAGTTAATGAGCACACAGGAGCTGGGAATCAGGCAGAGAGCTCCCCCCAACAGGACACGCCTTTCAGCCAGTGGGAGGGGGCAGGCCTAGCCCAGCAGGGCTGGAGCCCACTCTGGGAGGTAGGGACCAGGGGAGGCTAGGAAGGGTTTTCCTCAAGCAGAGAGCCCGGTGAGGACCAGCAGTGGCCCAGCCCAGCCCTCTGGAACCTCCCCCAGGGGAAAGATGGGCAGTGAGGCAGCAGAGGCAAACCCCTGTGTGACCGCTCTGGCTCCTGGTGATCCCCATAACTGGAGATCACCAGAGGTTAAGTAATGGTCCAGGGTGACCCCCAGCAAGCAGACTGCAGATCTGGAACACAGACCCAGGCTGCCCAGTCCCAGATCACCGGTGCATAACCAATCAGCTCTCCTGCCTCATTCTCATCCACTGACCTCTGCGCAGATGGCTCCATTTTGATCCCCACAAAGATATTGTGTCACATAGGGAAGGTGAGGCTCCCAAGATTGGAGTTCCTTGTCCTCTGTCTCCTATTCCACAGTGTTCCTCCTGACTTTCAAAGGGCTGGTAAGAGAGCACAAGAAACAGACTCTCACTCCAGATCTGCCTACCACTGGCTCAATGCAGACATGAGTAGGTTCCATGGTCACATTATACTGAGAAAGAAAGAGGAAGCCCAGGTTACAGCTGAGTCGAGGGAGCTGACTAGCCCTGGACTGGTCCTATCGGCTCAGCTTCAGAGTTCTACTGTGAAACAAGCATAATCCTCGTTCAGGGAGGTGCGTGATGAATGAGAACTCCCAGGACAAGGTGGGCCACAGAGACAGCACGTGGTGACTTAAAGGTGGGCACCATTGTTTGCTTATCACCTTTCTCATATCTTCCCAATCTTCTTCCAAGTCATGCTGTGGCGCACACTCCATCCGGGAGAAAAAGAAAGGTCATTGTGTTAGCCAGTTTTGTGTCATGTGACCAAAAGCCCTACAAGAACAACTCAGAGGAAGAAAAGTTTATTTGAGGCTGGTAGTTTCAGAGGTTCAGTCCCCAGTTGACTGACTCCATTGCTCTGGGACCAAGTGGAACAGAAAATCATGACAGAAGAATCTGGCACAGGAAAGCTGCTCAGCTCATGGGAGCCAAGCATGCACCCCCAGTTACCTACCTCCTCCAGCCACACCCCACCTGTTAACTCCCAGTAATCCATTCAGATTATTGACACATCAAATGGATTAATTCACTGATGAGGTTTTAGCCCTGATAATCATTTCATCTCTGAACATTCTGGTATTGCAAACATCAGCTTTGGAGGTGGGGATATCTCATCTCCAAACCATAACAGTCATGATATTTTTGCCTGGGGTTGGGTAAAAATATAAGAAACATAGGTCTCTACTGCAGAGGCTACAGGTTATCTGATAGTTTGTTGTGGAAAGTTAGGATTGGAACAATAAATCTGTTCTTCTAGATAAGCATTGGCGTTCTTCTTAGCACTTGAACTTTTGATAAATGCCTTGCCTCTTGATTTTCTACATAGGGAACACAGCCTCTGTGCTAAGGGAAGCTGATAATAAGAATTCACCCATGAACAAACTGGTCGGCAGATCCCAGGCAATCACATCAAGAGTCCTGGTCTGTCTGCAAAATGAACTGATGTATAAGAAAAAATACATCACCTGCTGACTCTGAGACATTGGCTGTACAGTCTCTGGAGGGTCAGATCCCAATATTTACTTTTTAACTAAATATATCTGGTACTGGATTCCATAAAGGAATATAAACATTGAGCATATCTAGGGAGATTTATTCTCAATTAAATTGAGCAAAACTATATTAAGGATTTTCCATTCTGTGAGTACAGGTTAAACCCTTGAGATTTGAAGAATAAAAATATGATTATGGCTTTAGTGTACAATATTATTTTTTGGAGGAACAGTAATGAGTCAATTAAGAGAAAGTCCTGATGTTGGGTCTCCTGGCTTCAAATCCATGTCCATTGGTGAGTCCACCAACACCCAGCTGCTCAATCTCACTGGCCTCTAAAAGTGTGATAATGGGCTTATATAAAGTAATAAATGTAAAGTTCTCAGAACAACTTGTAGCAGGTAGAAAGTAATGTGTAAATGGTAGATATTTTTTTCACTGAAGGTAAAGCTGTACAGAACATTAAAGAAGAACTAATGCAACCCAATAATTTCACAGAATAGGATGCAGAGGCCCAGAAAAGTAATGAGAAAAATTATTTGCATCAGACCAACAACCAAAATGTAAGACTTCAAAATATTAAAAGAGACTACTAAAAAGCATCTTTGTGATCTTAGTATGGGAAATGATTTTTTTTAGGCAAGAGACAAAAATAACATTCAGAGGGAGGAAACTGATTCATTTACTGCAATAAAATTTGTGATTGCAGAGGTAGAGAGCTGAGCTCCATGATTCCCCTCCACTCCCAGCCCAACGTGGAGCTGGTGGAGGCTGAGCTCAGCCTTCTGGCTTACATAATGAAACCCTAATAAAATCTTTGGACACTGAAGTGCAGGTGAGCTTCCCTGAGTCAGGTAATTTGGGCATGTTTTTATACATTGGGTGATACACTCTGATTCCATGGGAGAAGACACAGAAGCTTTACATTTGAGACCCTCAGCTATTTTGGTGGCTGGTCATGATTCGTATCCTCATTTACCATAACAACATCAAAATCATAAAAAATAATAATAATAATAATAATAATAATAATAAATAAAAATCAACAAATGCCAGAAAAATGTTATAAATCATATAATCTTTTGCAGAGTTCTATAAGTCAGTCATTCATTCATTTTCCCAAGTTCTATTAAACCTAAAGGAGTAAGGAGAACCCACACATTTATAGTTGGTTGGACAGATTGTGACTGAGCTGAGGACCCTAGGTTTGCAGCTGGTGACCAGAGACATATCTTATGGAAGACTGTGCTCTTCACCTGTGGGGTTGGGTCTAACTCCAGGTAGTTAGTCAGAATTTCTTTGCAATAACAATCAATCAGGAAATGGAGATGAAAACAGAATGATAAATCATTCACACTTAGAAGATTATCAAAACTAAAATGTTGGCAATATCCATGATCAACAAAGATGAACGAAACAGGAACTCTGATGCTTGAAGGAACTTTGGTGTGACAACTTCCAACAGTGTCTTAATCATGGTCCTCCTAGGACTCAAACTCTGAGACAGGGAAGGAGGAAAAGAAGGATAAGTCTCCCGCTAATGAGTTCCAAATGCTACCCCATGCCAGAATTCCAAACCCAGGACTCTTTCTGCCACCACAACAGCCTCCCCCAGGAGATGAAACAAAGAGGCATTTACGGTAAAACCTTGGACTCCACACTTTCTATGTTGCACAATAGTTCTCATCTATGTGCTCTTTTCATCATCATAAAACTCAAGGAAGTTCAGCCAGGATGCTCTGAAAAGGGTCATGCTATTAGAGGATGGTTCTGAAAGTCGAGCTTGTTCTCCAGGATCTAATATAAAATGTAGGAGGTAGAACCCTCCAGAGCACAACTCAAAGCTGGTGAGACTGAAGTTGTGGAATTGCTGTAAGCCTTGGTTGGCTCACCTATAAAGTACCAATAAGTGCATGTCATCTCATCCAGAGAGGGTCGACATGACCATCCCCTGAATGTCAACTTCAAGACCTACCTGGGTACCCAGGCCCTGGTCCACTTATGCATTCATTCTACCACCGTGAACTCCTGCAGCAGGGCTCTCAGCACCTGGGCTCCATGATACATGGAAGGATTCAAAGACTGCAGAACGTGTAGGAGAGCCTGCTCGGTCAGAAAACGGGTTTATAAAAACCATGGAAACCACACAAGGGAATAATCCTGGAAAACAGAGACAAGGAATGATCAGGGCCAAGGAGTTGGCTTCGGATGGTAGAAAGTGATTCAAAGAGCATGATGTGAGATAGGAGGGTTCTCCAGGAAGGGGAAGTGGTGGATGCATTTGAAGGCAGGAAGGATAGAAGCAATGACATTGAATGACCTTGACTAACTCAGCACTTAGCATTCTTATGAGATCACTTCCAACCAGTCCATTTCCCTTTAGAAAATATTAAAATAAATTAGAATACTGCCTCCTGTTATTTATAACTAAGGCCTAATTTATAATTCTTTTGGTTTATAATTTTTATTTCTGTGATACATACACATATATCTAATTTTGTAGGCACACATTCATCTTTTCATGAGCGGCCCCATACAGCGCTGCAGCATCTCTCTCCCTCCCAGTTGGCAAAGCCTCATGATTGACTTTGTATGTCCGCGATCTTTGATTTACCTCTTTGTTTCAATAGCACAGAGTTTTCCACTGATGCATACAAAGTGGTTTACTCAACACATTTCTTTCTGATGTGCATTTAGAGCTTGGAGTTACAGATGCTCTGCTTTGGTATGATTTGTCCCCTAAAAGATTCATGTGCTAGAGGCTTGGTCCCCAGTGTAATGATATATTGATAAATCATGAAACCTCTAAGAGGTGGGGGTCGTGGGAATGATTAGGTTATGGGGGGCACCACCCTTGAAAGGAATTAATGCCTTTCTCCTCTTAAGAGAGTGGATCAAGTCTCACGTGACTGATTTAGTTACTGCAAGAGTGGTCTGCTATCAAATGAGGCCATCACATGTGTTTTACCCTCTCCCATGTGCCACTCACACTCTTGCACACACTCCCAGCATGTGATGCCATTCACCATATGTGACACAGCATGAGGCTCTCTTCAGATCTGGCTGCCTGACCTTAGATTTTCAGTTCCCAAATCATGAGCTAAACAATCCTTTTTTCTTTGTAGAATACATAGATTCGGGTATCTTGTTATAGCATCAGGAAATGAACTAAGACAATAACCAAAGGAAAATGTTTACAAATACTATGTTCTCCCTTACACAGGTATTTATATAAACAAGCCTCACTCTCCCAGAGCCCACTGGCCCATTTCTTCTTCCCAAGTACGTCAATGGATTCCCATTTCAGAACCTTTTCCATTATTCTCCCACTTTCTTACAAAGTTCTTCTTCCCAGAAATTACCTAACTCACCACCTCTGAGATCCCAAAGAGGTCTTTCTTGACCTCCTTATCTACAGTGAAGTACTTCTACCTCCTCTGGTCTGTTTTAGCCAGAGCATTTAATTACTATCTAACATTATGTCATTTATTTTCATACTTATTATTTCCCTGGGTAGAGTAGAAGGTTGAACACAGGTAGGGACGTTGTTTTATTCACTTCTGTGTTTCTAACATCTACATGGCATGTAAAAATAATTTTTGATTAGAGGAAAAAATTTATGAGCTTGGTAGCATGGCTGGGTCAGCAGAATGCTGAGCATTTAATCTAAATAGATGTTGCCAAGTTGCTCTTTCCAAAGACTTATAATCTCAACAAGATTTCCTGTTTTGCTTACTCATGCCAGAGGTGGGTCATACCAATCTGTTTAGTTCTGTTTGGGTTTGATCATTAATGAATTAGTAATGCTGAACACTCTCCCAGTCTGAACACTCTCCTTGTCTCGGGAAATCGCACCCAACTGTAACGCCTGGTTCTGCGTTTCCTGAGCTCATTTCCCAGTGAGCTCCTCCTCACTTTCTTATTGATCTGAGGGAGCTCTTTGTGTCACGGGGTCATCAATGTTTTGTATGAAAAATACATCTCTTCTTCAGCTTTTTGAACTACCTTATGCCAGAGATCCTTGCAATGGCACTGAGTAGCTGCTCCTCAGCCCCCAGGATGACAGGTTCTGACCTGACCATGGCCCTGTGGATGGGACATGAAGTGCCTCACCACAGTCTTGGTTCTACCGTGAACTGTGTGCAACTTTGGGGTCAGTTTTAGCCTCTAGTTTCATAGCCCCCTGTAGGTGACCCACCACCCTCACCTCACAGAGGCTTCCTGGTGGAAAAATGAGATGATCATTATGGAAGTCCAGAAGGTCCTACCCTGACGCAGCCTCAGATGGAGCAGAGAACAGAATAACAGGCAGCTAGCATCTCGTTCCATAACTGTTTCCAGGTAAATGAGAAGTCTGGAAACAAGAAATTCCTCTAAAGATACTGGTGATAGTTGAGAAGCACCCTGGGATGCCCTTGCACAACAGGAACAACCCTGGATCCGGCCGGCTGCCTGCCCTCTTGTCACCCACACGAATTCCACTGTTCTGAGCACACCTCGGTCTCTCTGAACTACAGATGTATTTTTATAAAGAGAATTTTAATAATTTTCATGGTTCTAATAAAGATAAGAAGAATTTTTTAGTGATAGCACAACATAGGCTAGAAAGCTTTACATGAATTCTTAATGTGTAGGAATTCAGTTAACTTCATACTCTAATATTCATTAAAGTCATAATTTCAAATCATGTATATATATATATATATATCATGTGTGAAAATAGCAAGTGCACCTGGTATGTATGCACGTTTTTAGCTCTGGGATAACATCTGATAGCGTCACTTCTTGCTCATGAGTTCTTGAGTTTCTGTTTGAGCCTTCCATGGTCCTACATTGTAGAGGAGATGAACCAATTTTCACTGCCATGCATCATGGCGATTCATGACTTCCTTTCTAGCTGCCCATGGGCGCCAGCAGCAGGTAAGGGCGCGGTGTGGACTCCCTCCTCTCTCCAGGCCAGGAGCACACATTTCTATGGGAATTGCGCTGGGGTGGGGGTGATATTTTTAAGTTCCATCTCACTCCCTTAAGTTAATCTCAGTATATAGTACCACCATCATTTTTAAAGTCCCTATTTATTTCAGGTAATTAAAATGCTAAATGATAAGAACCCAATTAAGAGAAATAGTTGATAAGTAGATGGCTCATCAATTTCTCAAGTTAGATTCTGAATCATCAAGGGCTTAGAGCGTACTTTTAAAAAAGTGTCTCCCAGCAAAGAAGCAAAATAGAAACCCAGTCAGAATTGTTCTGTTTGAGTCCAAGGTAAGGGGCGAGCCCTGAAGGTGGGCCTTTGAACCAGAAGGCCTCAGGGGCAGGCCACAGCAGGGAAGGCCACAGCAGGGGAGGGGGCTTCAGGAACAGCAAGGGGCAGGGGTGCAAGGGCCTGACTCCTTAGCCCAGAGGAAAAGGGTGCACTTCAGGTGGTCCACCAGACCTGGAGCAGAACTGACAGGGGGAGGGGAGAGAGGAAGGGCATTCCTCTAACAAACACACCTCCCTGAGGATTTTGCCAGAGCCATCTCCCTTCATTATCCCATGTTCTATAAGCACTTTACTTAGAGGTATTTGGGGGAGAAAACTGAGTCCTGGAAGACAGGACACTTTCAGAGGGTCCCTAGTCCACAGCTATTGCTGGCCAGGGCAACAGGGGGGGCCACAAGACAGAAAGGAAGGAAGGGAAGGCCCAGGGAGAGCATGGCCTTCTCCCTCCAGGCGGGTCTTCTTAGCTCACTTGCTTCTTCTTTCCTTTCCTTTCTCTCTCTTTCTGCCCTCTAAGAAATACTATATGGGGCATGTTTTTAAAGTGACCTGGAAAGAAGGAAAGGTCTACTTCCATATACCAAATACACATGACACAAGGCTTCACCTTCCTGTTGGCTCCTAGGTTTTCCGGAGCAGTGTGTGTGCCCTGGAAGTTAAAGAGTGGGATGCCATTTATCTGTTCATTCATGAGGCCCGTGCAAGATGGCGCGGCACATAGCCCTGGGTGGAATACCGCGTACCCAGGGGTAGTTTACACAGAATGTGCTAGGGCTGGGGAGGGAGGCACAGCAGGTGGACATTCCTGGCGACCTTGCTGTCCACAACAGGAATATCCTACCTGCAGTGCCAGCCAGTCACCCACACCTCAACAGCAGGATATGACTGCCCTCACAGTGGTCTTGTCTATACTTTTATCAGTGGCTTTGGGTGGGCTGAGAGTGGGGCAGGTATGTCTATGGGGATTACTCCCTAACCCCAGTGTCTAAGATTGCAATTGGTGCTAAAGTGAGGGGTAAATGTGACCATTTCAGTTTAAAAATGGAGAACTTCTTTTCAACCATTGTTTCAGAGAAGGACATTTCCATGAAGTATGTGACACAGGTGCTAAGTATATAAATAAGGAAATAAATAAGCAAATATGCAGAAAAAACAGTTGTAACTTCAGTGTAAGGAGAAGAGCACTCAAGTTATGGGCAGATTGCTGGCATTATCTTAAAAGGCAAAGCAGATCTGAGGGCACCAGATCTTTTTCCCTGAAAAAGCTCAAATTCATGGGAAAAGGAAAGCTGATGTGATTTAGGCAACCCTCACACCTGAGGCCATGAGCCCCAGAGCACCATCTGCTTTTGCAATTTGATTTTGCATCTCAGAAGATCTCTCAAGCCCCTCCCTCTGAGATGCAGAGATTCTTCTGCCTTGGGCTATACGCTGAGCGGTAGAGATGCTTTTAGTTGTTCTTAGAAAGAGGAACCCTGCAGACTCCTGAGGTCTCAGACAGTTGCAGAACCAAGATGGTGGCCTTTCATTTTGAAACACACAGCTCCTTCCTCAGCGGTACCATAAGGGTAGGGAGCTTTCAGGCCCACTTGCCTCCTGACTCTTGCTCAACTCTACTCACAGCTGGGGATCACAGCTGAGTCTCCAGGCCATTCCACTGATGGAAGAAAAATGCATGTAAGATACGGGTTCTCAATTCCAGGACCTGCACTCAGTTGTCTTTGGGCTGTCCCACCTGGCTCTAACATCTGTGACACCTTTTCCCAGGGGCCAGTATATTCCAACACACCCATTGGATGCCTAGAAATGCAGAGACAACCAAACCCTAAATTTTAATGCCTTTTTCATCTCATTCAAATACTTATCATGTAGCGTCATTGTAACTTTTGAAGTTTGAGGTGCAACAGCAAAACATGCATGAACTTCTTCTTCCTTCTTCACAATTTCACAATGATTTATTCTTAGCATAGATCTCAGCAACCTCAGCACATCATTTTCCCCCTTTTACCCTTTACTTGAAAACTTTTACCTTCCACTTGAAAACAGTACTGCACAGCTTCTCCTTGGCACATCTAAATTGCCAGCATCACTACTTTTGGGAATTGCGACCCTCATCAACTACACTACGGGTTACCTGAACACAAAGACTGCCATAACCGTCAGTCTGATAGCCAAGATGGCTAAGTGACTAACAGGTGTGTAGCATATACATTGTGGATACACTGAACTAATGGAAGACTCATGTTCCAGGCAGAATGGAGTGGGGCAGGGTGAGATTTCATTACATGACTCCAAATGGCACACAATTTAAACTTATGAATTGTTTATTTTTGAAGTTTTCTATTTAGTAGTTTCAACCTGTGATCAAGCTCTGGTAACTGAAACCATGGGAAGTGAAACATCAGGTAAAGCGTGACAACTGAATCTGCGCCTGAGTCTTGCTGCCTTGTTCTTGGTCTCTGCGCAGGCCTGTCAGACCAGCTCTCAGGGCCAGGTGTGCAGGATTCTAATCCTGGGATCTAGGGCCCCAGCCCTAAGCCAGGTCCCACCCAGTTCATGGGTCTCCTACCTCTTGGTAAATCTCTTGAAGGTAGAGCTATCATTATTACTGCTATTGACTAAGTATATCATCAAGAGAGACAGAACAAATTTATAAGCCCAGATGGCTTTTAATTCTCACAACAACTTCTATGAGATAGGTAGAATAATTAATCCCATCTTGCCGATCTGGCTTAGCGATAAACTGAAATATGAAGTTAAGAGGGAATAATGTTGGTCTTTTAGTTTCATTGGACTTTAACTTTTAAGTGAAAGAAAGTTTAATTTGGGAGTTTTAATCTCCCATTAAAAATACATCAGTGGGCATAGTTTGCACAGTCTGAACATGGGGTACTGGGGTTTGCTGTCCCTGTGTTGTGTGTGAAGTTTGGCCACCATGGTTGGCATTCCACATCTACTGGTGGTCTGTCGTAGTCAATGTGCTTGGCAATCTTGAGACGGAAAACAAAACGGGGAATGTGTTCCTTGTACCAGGAGCACTGTGAATCTGGGTTAACTCATGTGACATCCATTCTGACTTCCGTCAGGATCTCTTGGGGATAAATGCTGGCTGGGACTTTGGCACCCAGAGGCTGGGTCTAGTGGAGTTCTGCCTTGTGCTGCTTCTTGCCTGGCAGAGGAAAAGCAGAGGGAATATTTGTTGAATAAATAAAGACCTTAAGATAAACCTAAAAATTTCTAGAATGAAAAGATATGATTTTTAAAAAACAGACCTTTGACAAGCCTCTCTTCCTCCTTAAAGATTCAACTCAGCTGGTCTTTGTTTGGTGACACCTGGCATCTCTTTCCTAACCATTCCTTCCTCTGTCCTTTCCCCTCATCTTCTTTCTATAATAAACATTTAGGTCATTATGGGCTCTGGCTTCAGAGTGAGACCAGGTGGGCTCACAGTCTGGGCTTACCACTAGTTAGCTTCATGACTTTGGGATTCTCTGAGCAGTTTATCTGTCTGTAAAATGGGGATAACATTAATATCTGTACCCTAAGGTTATCAAAAAGAGCAATAGACAGATATGAACAGCACTCAACACAGTTCCCCGTATGAGATAAGCTCTCTATGCAGTGTGTCATACTGTACCATAATTAGTTGGATACATCGTGGTCTCAAATGCTTGACAAGGAACACCCTGGAGACTGGAATACTGTACTACTCATCCTTTCAATCTCAGTCCAGCAGAGAATGAACATTGTGTATTACATGCTTAATTTGTTGAATGCAAAACTTTCATTGATATGCACTTCATAATCTCCATTTACACCTGTATGTGTGATCTCATCCTCTTATTGATGGGGAGGAGGTGTGAGGGAGGGGAAGCATTCTAGACTTCGATGATTAGGACTGTTCGTGAACCCAGGCCTGGACTGTGGCCTTCACAAATCCTTAGCACTGTTGGAGTGTTTTCTCCCTCGGTCACGCTGGGTGTTTCTCTTCTCCCAGGTCAGTTGGGTGTAGGCTCTGATAAAATGGTTTTTCTCTAAGGGAGGTCTTGTTAAGATCAGGATGCTCTAGGTGGATTATAAAGTAGCTACTTTCCCTCCTCCTCCTTTCCTCCAGCCTTCACTGTGAGAAGCTATTAGACTTCCAAACAGTAATGCACATGACCTGTGGGGCTTTCTAAGACTGGGACCCCAAAGGGTTATATTAATGCACTTCTTTATTTTGGGGAGCAATTTTAGTTTTGCAACAAAATTGAGCAAAAAGTAAAGACATTCCATACATTCCCTGCCCACTCTCGGTATTCCCCACCAGAGTGATTAATGTTACAATCAGTGAACCTACCTGATTCACTGATTATACACATCACTATTATCCACCGTCTATTGTTTACATTTGGTTTCTCTTGGTGTTGTACATTCTATGGGTTCTGACACATAACATACAAAACTAATTCACTTCCCTCGATATCAGCTGTGCTCCACCTATTGGTCCCATCATCCTCCCTCACACCTGGCAACAATAATCCCTTTACTGTCTCCAGAGTTTTGTCTTTTTTGCAATGTCATACTATGGAAATGACACTGTGCATAATCTTTTGGATTGACCTCCTTCCCTAGCAATATGAATTCAAGGTTCCCCATGTCTTCTCATATCTGAGAAGGTCATTCCCTTTTGATATGGAATAATATTCCTGTCTGGAAATTTCACATTTCCTTTATCCGCTCACCTGTTGAAGGACCTTGCTTGTGTGCCCAGGTTACGGAGATTACTAGCAGAGCTGTGCTAAGCATCCACCTGCAGGTTCTTATGGGGCTTATGTTTTCAGTTTCTTTAGGTAAATGCTAAGCATGATTTCTGCTTCATATCTTCAAGGTGTATTTAATTTTTCAAGTATCTGCCCAATTGTTACAAGGTAGCTGCACCATTTGCATTACCACCAGCAAAGACAGGAGTCCCTGCCGCCCCACCTGCTCACCAGGAATCGGTGCTCTCCGTGCTCTGGATTTGGGCCGTGAATGTCGTTACCTAGTGGTATCTTCAAGTTGTTTTGTTATTCACGTCTCTAATGATATATAATATTGAGCATATATTTATTTGCCATCTGTATGTCTCCTTTGGGGAGGTGTCTATTCATGGACTTTGCCTATTTTTAATTGGATTGTTGAATTTTTTATTGTTGTGTTTTAAGAGTTCTTTAGACAATTATTTGTCATCTATGTATTTTCCAAAAGTTTTCTTGCAGTCTGTGTCTTGTCTTATTCTCTTGACATGTCTGGAGTTTTTAACTCTCAAACTTGTCCACATGATACTTCCAATATTTCCTCAAGTATAGATTGTTTTCCTAGTTAGTTCCCATAGTATTTTTCTGACCCTGGAATTCTGTTCCAGTAAGTTGGGATTCTTTGCATTTGCCTTTCTCTCTCTTCAATTTGTGGGGGTACTGTTTTGCCTATAACTTCAGTTTTCTGGTAGATCTAAGAATCGTTGGCTTTTCATTTGTTCATCTTCTCTTCCTATGAACATAAAAGATGATTCAAGCTCCCTCCATGCTCTAGTGGAAATCAAAGTCTGCCTGATCTCATCCTTTATGCTTTCAGTAACTCTGCCAGTTGAAGAAGGTTGGTCACATTTTTCCCAGTTTACATATTTGCAAACCGAGTTGAAGTCGGATACCTTTCTGCTAACAAAAACTCTGATCATTATCCAAGAGAGAATGGAGATTCGTGTTTGTGACTCATAACTCAGACTTCTTTGCACTGAAACAAGCTGCCTGTCATCTGCTTGTCGTGCAACACCGTACACGTCATCTTAGTTCTCCAGATCTCAGTTTTTGCATCTGTGAAATATTTAAAACTTTTAACAAAGTTGATAATTTTGTACTATGTCTAAATGGTTTTTATATCCTTTCCAGATCTTTCCAATCATGAAAGGGGTAGCTTGTTATAATGCCCTCCTGCAGTGTTTTCCTCAAATCCATAGCTTTAAGAGCATGATTAGCCACTTATAAATTGAAGTCACTGTCTCATGGACATGGAGGGGAAGGGGTGGAGGGTGGTGAGGTGGGAGCAGGTGTGGACCCCTTAACCCAGCTCAGCCCCATCTCAAGTGGCTGTGATGGATGGCACTGCCTGGCAGTCCTGGCTTGGCCTTCCTTTGGAATCGTTAACCTTGTGAGCAGAAGCCTTCTTATTTTAGTCTTCAAGGTTGCAGTGAGTCTTCCCATCTGTGACTGCTTGCCTCCCAGATGGAAGCCAACAGAAGCTCTCCCTGCTGTCAGCCAGCCACATGATGTCTTTGACAGATCTTCTAAAAACAGAAGTGTGGCTTCCCAGGAGCAGTGGAAGGGACACTAGAACCAGAGTGCCAGCCTCAGAGGGTGTGAAGATCACACTCAGAGCATCCCATGGTGCAGGTGCCAGATGCAGGGCTCTGGGGACAGGCTGAGATGGGCGTTCCTGAGAAAACTGGTGGTAGAAGGCAGAGAACTCAAGTAAGAAGTTCGTATTCGAATCCTGACTGCTGTCTCTGAGCTGTTGGGCTGTCTGCAACCCTTTTATCCTTGAGCCCCCATTCCATCATCTGTAAAATGGGGGTAGTAATACCCAAGTCACAATTTTGCCAATGTTTAAAAACCTCAGTATTTGTAAATCTGCCTTCCTGAGTACCAGCACGTCTCCTGGCTCCCTCCCTCCCTCCCTCTCCCTCCCCCTTCCTCCTTCCTTCTCTCCATCCCTTCCTTCCTTGCTTGCTTCCTTCCTTGTCAGGTCATGTCTTTGTTCACAGTGATCCTACCTTGCAGAGCCAAAACAAGATCACAATCGATTAAGAAAGTTCTGAGTGAGTTTCCTCCTAGATTCGAGGTCTATTCTGGAATCAAGGGAGAGGAGGCAGATGAAGCATGTTTGTGGCAGTTCATGGTGGCCATCTCACCCTCAGGACTGTTGGCTGGACAGAGGGTCCGAAAAGGTGGGACCAGCTGTGAGGTCTGGCAAGTGAGGACACCGTGCTGGATTCTTCATCTACAAACAGTGACTGATTCTATATGTGACTCCTGAGAACCAGGACCAAGGTGTTCTGTTCTGTTCTGTTTCAGAAAGTAGAATACGCTGTGCACAGATTGTGTTTTATGCCTCACATCCACTGGGTGGCAAGTCTTTGCCTAGCGTCAGGGGCTGTCATTTTAGGGAAGCAATCTAGAGTCGGTCACATAAAACCCCTTCTTTTACAGAAGCAGGACAGAGATTCAAAAGTTTGGATTCAAGTGACTTAATGAATCATCACTCAGGATGGTCACACGTCTTATTTTTTTTTTCATTTTCAGTTTTTAAAAATTTTTAAATTTGTTTTAACTAGTTATACATGACAGTAGAATGCATTTATGCACTTTGACATCATGCATAGATGGGATCTAATTTCATTTTTCTGAGTGTACATGTTGCAGAATCACATTGGTCATGCAGTCGCACATATATATATATACATACAGTAATAACGTCTGTTTCATTCTACTATCTTTCCTATCCCCACATCTCCTCCTTTCCCCTCCCATCACTTCCCTCTACATAATCTAAGGCAATGTTCTTCTTTCCTAGTGCCCCCTGCCATATTGTGAATTAGCATTCACATATTAGAGAAAACACTCAGCCTTTGGTTTTGTGGGATTGGTTTATTTTGCTTACCATGATATTCTCCAACTCAAACCATTTACTTGCAAATGCCATGATTTCACTTTTCTTTAAAGCTGAGTAATATTCCATTTAGTATATATACCACATTTTCTTTATCCATTCATCTATTGAGGACACCTAAGTTGGTTCCATAGTCTAGCTATTGTGAATTGAGCTGCTATAAACATTGATGTGGTGATTCCATTCTCAATTTTCTGAGGAATCTCCATACAGCTTTCTATAGTGGTTGAACCAATTAGCAGTCCCACCAGCAATGTATGAGTGTACCATTTTCACCACATCCTCGCCAGCATTTATTGTTGCCGTGTTCTTGATGATTGCCATTCTGAGTGGAGTGAGATGAAATCTTAGTTTTGATTTGCATTTCTCTAATTGCTAGAGATGTTGAACGCTTTTTCATATATTTGTTGATCAATTGTAGTTCTTCTTCTGTGAAGTGTCTATTCAGTTCCTTAGCCCATTTATTGATTAGGTTATTTGTTTTGTTTTGATTTGTTTAGATTTTTGGTGTTAAGATTTTTTTCTTTTTGAGTTCTTTTTATATCCTAGAGATTAATGCTTTATCAGAGGTGGATGTGGTAAAGAATTTCTCCCAATATGTAGGCTCTCTCCTCACATTATTGTTTCCTTTGCTGAGACAAAGTTTTTTAATTGGAATCATCCCATTTATTAATTTTTGATTTTACTTCTTGCACTTTAGGAGTCTTGTTGGAAGTCAGATCCTAGGTCGATGTGGTGAAAATTTGGGCCTTTTTTTTCCTTCTATTAGGTGCAGGGTCTCTGTTCTAGTGCCCAAGTCTTTGATCCACTTTGAGTTGGTTTTTGTGCAGGATGAGAGATAGGGGTTTAATTTCATTTCGCTACATATGGATTTCCAGTTTTGCCAGCACCATTTGTTGAATAGGCTGTCTTTTCTACAGTGAATGTTTTTGGCACCCGTGTGTGCCTAGTATGAGATAACTGTATTTATGTGGGTTTGTCTCTGTGTCCTCTGTTCTGTACCATTGGTCTACATGTCTATTTTGGTGCCAATACAATGTCATTTTTATTACAATAGCTCTGTAGTATAGTTCAAATCACTAGAACAACTAGAGATCGTAAGCACACATCTTTTATATAAGAGAATAACTCAATATCAAAAAGCAATCAAGTGTCAAAACTTGTCTAGAAACCCAAGTACTAACTGACTCAAAAAGCTCAGACTCTTGATATTTTCCAAGATGATTCTGGTTTAATGTGTTTTTGTTATTTTCAAAAATGATAGCTTAAATATATGACTAAATGTATTTCTTTCAATTTTCTCTGTATTTTATAATATATTTTTCTAAGGAGTAAATGTTTAAAGAAACATAACACATTAAAAACTAGAAGCATCCTTTAATATCATCAAATATAGAGATATTTCAAATTTGGTACATACATTGTATGTATATATTTTTATAGACATAGACACACACACAAACACACATGTAATCAATTATGGGCTTAATGATAGGACACATGCTTAGCATATGCAAGACCCTGTATTCCATTCCCAACACCAATAAATAAATAAATACAATCCCTTGTTTCCAACAGGATATAACCAATGTCCCTGCATGTCAAGAAGTCGATATATCTCTCAAGTCATGGGCTTCCTCTCCATCACCCACCTTGGCCAGTGGTTGTTGAAGGCACCAGATCATGTACCCTGCCAAGGTTCATCTGGCATAGATTTCAATGGCCACCTTCCCACGGTGTTCATTAATCTTTTTCTCTGCCCTCCGCATTTTCTGTAAACTATCATTGGATCTGAAAGCTTGGTTGAATTCGAATTTCATGCTTATAAAGCTTGGTTGAATTCGAACTCCATGGTTGTAGCAAGATGACTTCATGGTGGTACTGTATTCTGCTACCAATGGCACATCACGTCTGGCCTTGTTTATGGAATAGCAGTGGCTGGATGTGTTGCAGTTTGAAAAAATGATAATATTCTATTTTGCCATTTATTCTGCATGAATTAGCTGAATTTCCAACAGAGAAACTCCCTCTCATCAGCTGCTATTTAGTAACTCATTGATATAATCATAGAGAAAAAGAAAAAATAAATGCTTGGTTCTTTTCCTTTATCATGCTTAAGAAATGGATTGATTCTCTGGCATCTACCAACATGTGGCCTATCGAGGTTTCTGTTCTGTGTCATTGTAAACTCACAGATTTAAACATGTTGAATGTCTCCTTCCCCTCCCTTCCTTCAACTGTTGCTCAAGTTGCCAGGTCTTTGGACAGTGCAGCCACTGCAAGTGGGATCTTCTCACGTGAAATATGCTCAAGGCTTGTCCTGAACATTTCCAAGGAGCTGTGCTTCCTTTTAGTAAGAAATGGTATTTGGAATCGACTACCTGGGTGTGAAGAATGCATGTGACCACTGGTCAGCTGATTGCTTCTAAGCCTTTTGAGGAATCTGAGCTAGGAAACAATTCACAAAATAGAACACAATATAAATACCTAGTGTTGGCTCTGATTCATATTCCAGGCTTCAGGACTTTGATTTAAATTCTTAACATGTTAATAGCTCTTTTCTTACATGCTGAGAATCCAGATTTCCAATAACATCAGTTAAAAAAAAAAAAGAGTGTTGGAATAGTACATGTTTCCTCATCTGCTTCCCCCCACAATAAACAAGCAACAGTCTTAGAGCAATAATAGCAACATACCACCATTTTTTTTCACTCCTTATCTGGCTACCAATTCATGGTAATTCACCATGTAAAATTATCGCATTTGCTTTCTCACTCTTAAATTTTCTGTTATTTATCAAATAACATTTTCTCCTATTGGTTAAATTTATACTAATATGTTTATAACCAACTTTATTACACAGTTGGTGTCCCCAAAAGAGGAATGTTTGAAGGCCAGTTAATTAATTAATCAGGAAGCATTTTTTCTGGTCAGGGGACTTCACTCAAGGCTCTGTTGCTTATTAGAGGAGAAGCACAAGTTTGCCTGACGTGAGAGAGCCCTTCCATGTTCATGGAGAGACTGTCAGAGGACAAATATTTTTTAGGTTATTTTGGAACTCATACACTTTGTCATCTATACCTCAAAACTTTTGAAAAGGAAAGAGCATTTAAGAACATGCAAACATATGCACACACATCCATATTACATAAATATATATAGATGTATGTGCACATGTGTATGTGTATATATATAAGATGAAGGATTACCATCTTGGTAGATATCCAAAAGATTTTTAAATCAAAGAATTTTAAATTAAAACTGTTTTTAGAAACAAATTTCTTTTAAAAAATATTTCAATAGTACACATCCATATATTTAAGGTAATTATTCAAAATATATTTATATTTGTTATCTAAATATTAAAAAGTAATAACAGCATAATCATTTTCCTTAGCATGTACTCAATCAGATGCTTAGCCATATCTGATTTTACTGCAGAATGATATTTTCTGAAGAACATATTTTCAACAGTCTTGTAATTTTTAAGGTTTTGTTTGGTTTATTTTCATAAAGTCATCTGAAATCTTTTTCAAAGATGTGTCCTATGGATAATAAATCTGGTGAGCAACAAAAAGTGAACTTCTTTCTGGAGACCATTATAATTAATTTCAGTATGGAGAAAACTCTTTGCTATAGGTAAAAGATACTTAAGTTAAGCTCAGAATAATTTCTGCTAAATTAAGAACATTCTTCATTCCATTTTATACTAAAATATGTAAAAGTCTTGGCATATTTTATCAATGCAGTCATTTTGCCTCATATGGTGATTTTCTGTAACTTACATATTTTTCCAAGACAAAAATCTGTTAAAGAAATTGTTTGGATTTTTATTCTTTTTAATAATTTGCTAAATTTAGAAGCTGTAAAATTATAGGTTTTTTTACTCCATATTAGTACACAATATTGGTTTATCCAATTAAAAATAGAAGTCACATCAAGAGTTTTCTCCCAAATTGAATAATCCTAACATTTCAAAGTGAAATACTGTGTCCTTTGAGCTCTGGTCATTTGGTTTTTCCAGTTCTTTCCTTATCTTCACAAAGAGACATTTTCACATCTTCTTGTTTGCAAGCTCTGCTTTCAGTAATTGCAATTTGCTTTTAAGCTTCGAATGCTGAAGGGTCTTGGGCAAAACGATACCTTAATTTAGAGGGCTTGCATATAATAATAGTTCTAAAGTACTCTAAGACAATTAGGTTTATTTAGAAAGTAGTTCTTCAAAGTTTCACAGGTTGTTAAATTGGATCAATTTTAAACATCAGTGAATGAAAGCATATTCATAAGTATTGATAATTCTACCTCGTTTTGAATAATATTTTAATTATGTGGCTCTGCAAAAATAGCTGCCTTGTAGCTGTTTTTTATTTATTTATTAATGTGGTTTGTACCCGGAACGTTTTTCACAAAAATATATTTACATTATCACAAAAAACTATTTTGTCTTCATTATTAAATTTTCATGAAATTTACAATAGCATATACAATATTAGTTGTTTCATCTTTGAAGAAATGAACTTTCCTCTGACTCGTGTTTGGATAAAGAAATGGAACTTTATTGAGATTGCCTAACTGTCCATACAAGTTCACCATTTAAGTGTTTCCTCTTTTCATACGTTGACAAGAAAACATAGAATCAAATACAAGTGGAATCCATTTGCTCTAAATGAGAAGGTGTCATCATGAAGCAGGGTCCTTCTAAAGGATCACTAATTCCTGAAGGGGATTTTGAAGCTGCCTCTGCAGAACTGTACATTTTGGATTTTTGCATGGTGGACAATTCCATTATCTGCCCTGAGGAGCATGGTACGTGTTGGCCAATGTTTTTGAGTATGGGACATATTTTTTTTAAAATTTTTTTAATATTTATTTTTATTTTCGGCGGACACAACATCTTTGTTTGTATGTGGTGCTGAGGATCGAACCCGGGCCACACACATGCCAGGCGAGCGAGCTACCGCTTGAGCCACATCCCTAGCCCCTATGGGACATACTTATTATCAACCATCTTTTGGGGAAAATAACATTAAACTTCAACTTCCTTGAATGTACCCTCCAGTTTTAAAATTTTCTGGAATTAAAAGTGCATGATAAAGTAAATGACAAAGTTTTACCAAACATAAAACAATAAGGTAATTGCAGCTGCGCACACACAGGAAGTGAGAGCCAAAGGGGCCAAGGCCTTGGATTGTGGACACGCTCTCTGCGGGAGGGTTCCCAACCACTGTCTTCCTCATCTCCTGCTGACCTCCCTGCTGACAATCAGGGCTTTGTAGATTCCGCAGGTCAGGGGACAGCACCATCCACAGGTACCTTCCATAGCCAGAAGGTAAAACAGGTTCAAGTATTTATTTCCATCACTGCCCTGGCCAGACCTCAGTGGAGTGTTATCAATCTTCATCTGCGGAAGGTCGGGAGAAGAAGGGCAGCCACAGCTGGTTGCTTTTTGGATGTAACCACAGGTTGAGAGATAACTGTTTGTCACACACAGGAGACCATGGCAGATGCCACAAATATAAATGGAACACTATCAAGCACACCCCAGATTATTTTATTGGAACTATTAATTCTTAAAAATAAAAAGTTCAGAACCAATGATGAATTTGATGAAATATTGGAACAGCAGGCATAATCCAAGAAGGACTCAGGATATTGGGTGACTACGGCCAAGCTCCATTATCCTTAGTCAAAAAAGGTTGTGTGTATTGTATGTTTGTGTCCCTAAGAATGAAGGGAAGAGGTCTTCCGGTGTTGAGGCAGTATATAGGGAGAAGGAGTACCAGGATAAGGGAAAGTGGCCCCGTGTCTTGATGCAGCTGTGTACATTGGGATGAATCCCTTAGGTTTTCTAGCCCCAGTACTCTTACTCTTATTCATAGATTATTTCATATTTCATAATGTATTCATATATAATTCATGACACTAATACAATTCATAATAATGTATCCATATTTTATAATACACATGAAACATGAATGAGAAAACACAAGGTACTTGAGAGCCTTTGAGCCTAGTGCTTTGATGAGTCAGAGAGATCTTGCTCTCCAACTCAATCTGCATTTCCGGGTTCATCTCCTGCACCACCCCAGTATATTTCCTGTCCTTCTGGTACCAGGACAGTCACTTGTCTCCAAATCACCTGCTCCCTCCAACCCCCAGGATGAAGCCCAGATTGCTCCTCTAGGTTGGGTGGCCTTTCTCCCTCTTGCTCCCTGGAGGGCCGGGGCTGTTCCCTTCTGCTCCTTCTTAGTAGAATTGGGAGCCTCGGCCCAGGCTTGTCCAGCTATTGAAGGTCTTGTCATCTGTCGGTGGACATTGGAGAAGTTCGCTAGGCTGTGTTGCCTCGGATGTATAATCGCGGACGTCAACAACTCACACGTGAGAGAGCCACTCAAATGTGGCCAGTGGACCTTCCAGGCCCTGGCCACCGCAGGGCAGGCTGGCTGTACTCTCTCCTCCCTCTTCCAGCTTCCATATAACTAGGTGGGTGATTGGACCCCAGGGTCCACTTGAATATGACAGGTCTCTCTTTCTCCACACAGAGCTGGGTGTGCAGGTGCCAAGACTCAGCCATGGTGGTGGAGGCAGACAGGACTGCGACAGGGCAGATGAGAAGCCGCAGGGCTGCCCAGAGCCTGGACTGTGTGCTCTAACTCAGCCTTGGCAGAGATCTCTGAGGCAAGGCATTGCACACTCTGTACTCCTAACAAATCGCGAGTGGCTTCTGCCTCGTTCCATGTCTGTGCCTCTCTTGGTTGTAGCTCTTAGGACGGTGATCAGGGCCAGATGCAGTGGCTCCTGGGTCCTGCGTCTGTAGCACCTTCATGCTTGACATTCACCCCAAGGGCATCCTCTCATTTGGACCCCAAGCCAACTCCAGCAGCCTTCCCTCGATCCCCCCATTCAGACTTCTTTGTCCCCAACCAGACTCTCAGGGCACTTTGCTCTGCCTCCATGCAGCCTGCCTGCTAACTCCCAGGTCACTGGGTGATGCCTTACTTCCCTGCTCCAAGCTCCCCAGGGAATCCGATTCTAAGTACATCGTCCTCAGCTCCCCGGACTGTATCTCTAGGCCCTCAATAAATACGCTGAAGGACCATTAACTTAATGTTACTTGAATGCTACGGGCTTTTATTCCCCAAAGGGGATCCATGTCTACCGTTTTCATAGCTCATCTCTCTAGAGAGAGCTGAAGGAGAAGGCCCACTGAAAGCTTATCCGAATTATTGATCTAACCTGAAAAACCCTGAAAGAATTGTAATATTTCTTTTCCATCTTCCCTCAGAACCTTCATAACTTCTGTGGACTATCTTTCAGGCTTTTAAAGGTTGTACGCTCCTCTAAGCATGGCTTATCTTTCAGGAAGTTTCACAATGTCACTGCAGATTTGTGGGAGAAAGTTCTCCCATCAAATCTCCCCGTCTGGTAAAGAGTCTGCAAAGCTTTTGAAGTTGGCATCCCATTGAGAGAGTGGCTCAGAGGTTCCCCAGTGTTCACCTGGACTTTCCTGCAACCTGTGGCTGGAAGCCCACCCTGTGGGAGGAGGCTTTTCAGCTCATGGACAATTCAATCCTAATAGCTCACCACTCTGACCAGGTGCCAGCGCTGTTCTCGGGATTTCAGATGCAATTAAAACAGCCTCCCTCTGAAGTAAGAGCTGTCACCCTGTGTTTGGGGCAGGTAGGGAAACAGGCATTTGTCCCTTGAAGACTTACCCACGTGAGTTGGAGCCTGGGTTCCAACTCTAGGCCCTGCTGTCTCTCAATCAGGAGTGGGATCCCATCTGCACAAGTCTAGCAAATCATTTAGCAGAGTGTCCCAAATTCAGGAATGCCAGAAATGTGGCATCATTTAAAATTTTTGTTTTTATATTGGAGCACAATTTATGTCCAATGACATATTCGGATCTTTAGAGAACAGTTTGATCAATACAGACACCAGGTAACGACACCCCTCTGAGACACACGACATATCTATCACCTTCAGAAAGTTCTTGAGCCCCAAGCCAATCACCACACCTCCAAGAAATTAACACCCTGACTTCTGTCACCATAGCCTGATTCTTTAATTCATTACTTTAGACGTCACCTAAAGATGTCAAAGGCCCCCTCCATGTAGTGTGAGAAACTTCATCTTTCTCAGCTCAGACTTTCCCACTCAGTTTCCCTCTGGTCACCTGGTTTGTTTGCATTGATTTTTGTACACTTAAAAATGGTTTAAGTGGTAAGCTTTATGATATATATTTCAACATAATAAAAAAAGACTTTGGGGGAAGCAACATGATACTACTGTCAAAACAAAACTGGGCTTCATATTCCGTCTCTGGGGCTCTGCTGCGGCCACGCCACAGTTGGTTCCTGGCCCCTTCATTCCCTCATCCATGTAGGCTGAGCAGGCACCTGCCCTAGCTATACTGTAGATGATGGGGGAGGAAACTCTCAGAAAGAAATGCACAGAGGTGGTGCTGCAGGTGCAGGTCAGTGGTGAGCACCTGCCTATCCCCAGCACTGAAAAAATAAATAAATAAAGGAAGAAAAAAAAAGAAAGAAAGAAACACAAATACACAGTGTAGAGTGTGGTTTTCCATTTAGGGTCCATAGTTGGACCTCAGGGAGTTTCTGTACCTTCTAAAACTGTACAAGAAAGGAAATTTTTCTCTTTTTACATTAATTACATTTACATTAATTATTTTATACAAATTTAGAGTACAGTGCGATTATTCTATATATATATTATATATATATATATATATATAATATATATATCATGTAGTGTTCAAGTCAGAGTAGTTAACATTCACCCTCTATCCTCCCTCATCCCTTCCCAGCCTCTAGTAATCACATTACACATTAACTATTAATTAACAATTAATGTTTCATTATTATACACTCCAACTGACTTTTTAAAAAACATCCACATGTGAAAGAGAGCATTCAGAATTTGTCTTTCTGGCTCTGACTTATTTCATTCATGTAATGTCCCCCAGTTCCATTCATTTTGCTGCAAATGACAGGGTGTCATTCTCTCCATGGTTGGATAGCACCCCACTGTGTACACACACCAGTTCCTTTACCGAATGTCTGTTGATGGACAGCTAGGTGGATGCCATGTTTTAGCTCTTGTGATTAGTGCAGCAACAAAGAGGCATCAAGGTGCCTCTGGATAAGCTGATACCATTGACTTTGGATAAACACTCAGAAATGCAATTTTGCTGATCACATGGTAACTCAATTTCTAGTTTCTTGAGGGGCCTCCATCCTGCTCTTCATAGTGACTGCTCTAATTTACACTTCCACCAACAGCACATGAGTTTTTCCTTTTTCCACATCCTCACTAATATTTATGGCAATTTGTTAGTCTTTTTGATAATAGCCATACGGACGCCAATGGCTAATGAAATTGAGGATTTTTTTTTAATAAAATTCTGGCCATGTGAATGTCTTCTTTTGAGAACTGTCTATTTATATCCCTGGTGAATTTTTAAATTTGACTTTTTGTTGTTGTTGAGTTCTATTTGATTTTTTGTTGGCTATTAAGCCTTGGCTGGATGAATAGTTGTAGATTTTTTCCATTTTCTAGGTTGCACTTCACTATAGAATGTTTCCTTTGATATGCAGAAGCTTCTTAATGTGATATAATTCCATTGATCTGTTTTTGTTCTGGGTTCCCATGCTTTGGGGGGTCTTATCCACAAAATTGTTACCTCTCCTGAGGTCTTGAAGTGTGGGCTTGCTTCCGGCAGGTTCATGGGTCAGGTGTTACATGTAGGTCTCTGACCCTCTCTCTTACTTGGATAAAAAGGATCCCTGGGGTTTTACATGACACTGAGAGGGGAGGTTGGGATGGCTTCCCTGCATTTTGTGACACGGCAGGAAGTGCTGTCCATATTGGTCCCTGGTGGAGAGACCTGGCCCTGCCTCTTCCTCTGCTGCTGGCCCAAGAAGGATGCAGCTTTTTCCTTATCTCCAGCACTGAGGCCTCTTTGGCCTGGACTCAGTCTTAGTTCTTGGGGACCCTCTAAGGACAGAGGAGCATCTACATCCCTGCAGCCCCCACCCTGAGCTGCACACTGCTAAGGAGGATTCCCGAGGCCCCTCAAAGGACTCACAAGCCCTCTGGCCTCCGCTCTCTCTTCATGGACCTACTGTCAACTAACCCCCAGATCCATCTGGGAAAAGCCGCCTCTGCACTTGGATTTCACAAGGCAAAGAGCGTTCTCTGCACATGACTCTCCTTCCTTGGCTCTGCAGACTGCAAAGAGCGGGGTCGTCTCAGGGAGCCCCTGGGCTTCCTCCCCCCCCCCCCACTTCAGTCTCGTCCCTCAGTGAAGAGGGATCTTTTGAGTCTGGATTAGATACCTCCCAGGCACCAGGTGCCTTTTGCTATCTTTCCAGAATGATCCCTTCTTGTCCTCAGGCCACAGATAAGCAAGGTCTCTGCTGAGGAAGGTAGAAAGTCACGGAAAAATATAAGGAAAAGAAACACATCAGCTGACACATTGACAGATTGCCCCAGTGCCGAGAAAAGTAATGGTGTGACGGGACCACAGAGCCACTGTGCCGGGGAGCTGGTGTCAGCATAGCATTGGTTGAGTTAGCACTTCACAGATTGCCATCATCATTACAATGTCTACATGTTAATCAGATTAAGCTTAAATCAAAATCTTTACTTTATGCTATATGTGTGTCACCTGTCACTGTGTTTGTCACTGACATGAGCAGCCCAGAGCACCTGAAAGGGTGTTACGGTTTGAATGTGAGATGTCCCCAAAAGCTCACATGGGAGAAGATGTAAGAGGGTGCAGAGGAGAAACGACTGGGTGGTGAGACCTTAACCCACTCAGTGAGTTAATCCCTGATAGGGACGAGCTGAGTGGTAACTGAAGTGGCGAGAGGTGGCTGGAGAGGTGGGAACTGGGCATGGCTTTGGGGGATATATTTTGTGTCTGACAAGTGGAGACCCCTGTCTCTGCTCACTGATCGTCAGGAGCTGCTTCCCTCCACCGCACTCTTCCCCCATGAGGGTCAGCCTCAGCTCAGGCCCCAAGGAAGGGAGCCGGCCGTCCATGGGCCGAGACCTCTGAAGCCATGAGCCCTCAAGGACACTTTTCCTCTCCTAAAAGTGTTCTGGCCAGATCTTTCAGTCACAGTAGAAAAAAAGCCGAGTAAAACAAAGGGCATCATGAATGCTGGGCCGACAGAAAGCCTAGAAGTCCCTGAGTGGTGGGAGGGAGGGAGTGACGGCAGTGTCGGGGGGTCTGAGGTGGGGACGGTGGCTGCCAGCCGCACTCAACCCCAGCAGAGCTGGGAGAACTCAGGGCCGACATACCTCCATCTTGTGGTCTTAGCCGTCCAAGCCAGAAAATGCTCGGTGGAGGAAGAATCCAGACCAGGGAGCTCTGCGCCAGAGCACAGCATGGTGTGGTGGGGACACAGGCTCCAGTCAGACTTCCTGGCCCTGCCACCCAAGAGTTATGTGACCTTAGGCGAGTTATCTCCCCTCTCTTTCTCTAAATCAGTAAAACGGGGGAAACTGTCAAGGGTGCAGGGAGAGCCTTTCTCCTCGCCTCTGGTTTCCAGGAGACAGGACTGCCCCTGGACATGTCGGGTCTCCTGCTCCAGCCCCACTCCTTCCAATCAGTGATGGAACTAGTTACCAATTGGTGAAGAACAGCCGGTGGTACCTACCAAAGCTGCCATCTTCACCCCCCACTGCACCTGGCTAAGGAAAAGGGCAGCACCTGTGCATGTCTGCTCTGCAGACCCAAACGTCCTCAGAGGGCTCTTCCAAGGTCTGCTTGTGTGCGAGGGCACAGAAGTGCAGCCTCATCACCCATCACCTCATCTGCACTCTGTCCTCATCAATATCCTGGCTGGGCCTCTCTGTCTTTCTGCCTCCCGCTTTGCACTGCGTGATTTCCCCACGCACCAGGAACAGCAGCGCCTCCCTTCCACCATTCCCAGGCTGATTGCTGAGGTAACGAAGGCATGATGTGTCTGGAACATAGGACATGCTCAAAAATGCTTGCTATTATAATCGTTAATGGATATTTTACTTTTACAAATCACTTGACCTATTGTTTAAGTTTCCTTATCCACGTGCCAAGTCTCTGCAGTTAGATCAAGTAAGGAAAATGTACATAAAGGACTTGGTGCATGGACAGCAGTGGACAAACAGTGCCCTTCCCGTGGGAGTTGGACAATAAAATGTTTTGTCAATGCTCTGCAGCAAGCCGGGTCTCCCAAACTGCTTGTAACATATGTCCCCATCGGAGATAACTAACATCTTAAGTGTCCCTGCCCCCAGGCGCATCAAATGTTCTCTCCATCATGTAGATCTTGGCAAACGACCCAACGTCCTATAGAAGTAGGTCCACCCCTCCTATCCCACGTGCATTTTTGCCTCGGAAGTGGCATGGGGTTTGCAGACGGGAGATCCAGCTCCCACACTGGACCTGCCTCTCACAGACCACAGGACCTGGGCCTCAGCCGTTTCCTATGTGGAAAGGGCATTGACAAGGGGATACACCTCACAGCCCTGCCCTGGGAAATAAGCAAGAGAACACCCGTGAAAGCGCGTATGGAGCAAGAATGCACTATTCTCTGCATGTATGACACTGTGTTAAGGGTGAATCCAGGTTAAGGAGAAGTGGGAGGCCACCTTGGTTATAGCATGCTTATCCAAAAGAACCCAGATCTCAAGAAATCTGAAGTCTCCTGCTCTTCGTCCCTACCCTGTCCTTAGTTACTCCCCTTATATCAAAGAAGTCATTTGGCATTTGTTTTTTAGGGATTGGCTAGCTTCACTTAGCATAATCTGCTCTAATGCCATCCATTTCCCTCCAAATTCTATGATTTTAAATAGGGATGAGAGGTGGGAGGGAAAGGGAGAGAGAAGAGAAATTGCATGGAAAGGGAAGGTGATCCTCAGGGTTATACAAAATTACATACAAGAGGAAGTGAGGGGTAAGGGAAGAATAATACAAGTGGAATAAATGTTTTAAAGTAGAGGGGGTCGAGAGAGAAGAGGGGAGGGGAGGGGAGGGGAGGGGGGATAGTAGAGAATAGGATAGAGAGCAGAATTCATCAGACACTAGAATGGCAATATGTAAATCAATGGAAATGTAACTGATGTAACTGATGTGATTCAGCAATCTGTATACGGGTAAAAATGGAAGTTCATAACCCTTTTGAATCAAATTGTGAAATATGATATATCAAGAAAGATGTAATGTTTTGAACGACCAACAATAAAAAAAAAGAAATCAAATCCCTAGCATGTAATGAACCCAACTACTATAACTGTAATGCTCTAATTTAAAAAAAAAATCTGCATTGACCAATATTTATCCAATGAGACTTAGTGTAGAAGAAGAAACATACCTTCCACTTGGTAAATAGATCAGCAAGGAAACCATTCACAGCTTTCTCAAAATACAGAGCCCCTGAAAAGAAATAGTAAGAATACGAGAACTAAAAAAAAAAAAGAAAAAGAAAAAAAAAGAAATCTGAAAAATCTGAAGTCCTCTGTGCACAACTTGAAACATGCAGTGAGTGGTCTTGACGTCAACTTAAAGACACCGGAAGTGGTAAGGGCTTCCACTTATGGACATTGTGGCTCTGGGGATATTGTGGCTGTTGTTATCCTCCTCCTCGTCATTGTCACACTGTTCCTCTCAGCCTCATACAGCATGCTAGGGCAGAGGGCCAGGAATGCTATTTAAGCCAGAAACTGACAGAAGCCGCTTCTCTGGGTCTTGGGAGTGGCCAACTCCTCTTAGGAGAGGAAGGTGTCCTTGTTCCTGAAACACCTGGATGTGTCCTTTTGTCAGACAAAGTGAAGCCCCTGTGTGCTGAGCCCACGTGAGTAGGAGGAGGCACAGAGAGGGGGACCTACCCAGCACCCTAAGGGGAAGTAAAGTTTGAGTTTCAAAAAGGGAGTAGTAGAGCGGGCACGGTGGCACACGTCTGTAATCCCAGCAGCTCAGGAGGCTGAGGCAGAAGGATCACAAGTTCTAAATAAAATAGTGTCTCTAAATAAAATACAAAATGGGGCTGGGGATGTGGCTCAGTGGTCAAGTGCCCCTGAGTTCAGTCCCGGTACCAAAAAAAAAAAAAAAAAAAGGAAAAGTAGAAAAAAGAGTTTGGAGCCTGGGAAATTAAAAAGGGAGGAGAAATAAAGGAGGATGGGGAGAGAGGAGAAGAAAGAAAAGGAGAAAGGGGCAGGGAGCAGTAGGGTGTGTTAACTTAGAGACCTGACAACAGGGCAGCCAGAGCGTCACCTCTGTCCCTGAGACTGCAGGACAGGGATTCCCGGGGTGAGGGCCAGCAGGACGTGAGAGCACTGAGGGTGTCTGTAGTCACCAGCACATCCCACCCAGGAAGCTCAGAAATCCTGGACAAGGGACCAGCTACCTGGTATGTGGACTCGGGGAATTGTGTTTAACTTCAAAGGAAACTATGTTCCTCGGAGGTGATAATTAAACCTCTGGAAAGCAGATTTCTGGGCTTGATGCTGAATTGATTTCTTTTTGTTCTCAAACTTGAACTGGGAAGAAGCACAGGGATCACCAGATGCAGTCACCTCGCTGGGGATGAGGAAATGGAGACCCGAGGTGCTGGGCTACCCAGGGGTCCACGGAGAATTCCACAAGGTGGCTTGGTACGGGGGCCGGCCGGGAGGACTGCGCCTTTGTTCATTGCTCTTTGTGTTATTGGAGCACCACTTATTCCCTTCTGCGGGGCCTCTTTTATCAGCCCTTTAGCAGCATCTCAAGCAGATACTAAAGATTTTTCGTCATTTTCAACCTTAAGAACAGTTCCATTTTCTGTTATCAGAAAATCTGTTCCCACTAAATCAATCCTTTAATCTCAGCTTCTTTTTAAAGCTCCTCCCTGGTCCTCAGCTCCAGAGCCAGAAGGAGACCTGGGGAGCGGCCCAGCAGGCTCTGTCTCCCTCCTTGGTCCACATCTCCCTCCCCTCCTCCTGTTCCCTGGGCTCCTGCAGGATCCACTCAGGAACAGGAGCAGAAGAGTAGAAGGAGGACAAAACCTATTTACCTAAGTGTCTGAGGCCCTCTGTTGACTGCTAAATGTCCTTGGATGGCTGGCTCAGTCCTGTAGGAGGATTTGGAGCATTTGGAGCATGCTCAACCCCCATTACAGTGCAAGCTCACAGGTTCACCAAGCGTCCATCCAATGCCTGCTTAGGGTCCCTCATCACTGGTCTAGGTGGGGGACAGCACCTCCCTCCTCTCTTTGGAGGAAGGAACAATGGTCAATTCTTTGTTTCTGGAATTGCCTTCAAAGAACCCTCCTCCAAGGCTCTCCGCCAGGCAGGATGGATGTCCATGGGGCCTGTGTGAGCACCTCCTGGTGAAACCTCAGACTGCACACGAGCAAGTGTCATCCCTAGTGATCTTGGCCAGGGGATGCTGTACAGAGTAACAACTAAATATATGCAAAGCTCCAACAGCAGCTTCTCGCCCATAATTATAAACATTAGCTATTGTTTATATTATTGTCCGCAGCCGTGGGTCCTTCGCCAGAACTCTGAAGCAGCAGGAAATAACCCACTGATGTCGTGCGTCACCCAGATGTCTCCTGGTGCAACCTTTTCATCCTCCATGAGGAGATGGAGACCCAGAGGCGCTGGGAAGCGAATCCAGCCCTCCCTGGTGTTTCTGCTTCTCAGTGTCCACACATTCATTACCTGAATTATATATTTTGGAACATGATTACATTTAGTTTAGCATTTGATTACAGGGTGTCTAGTGCTTTTCTCTGTAACAGCGTGCTGAATAAGAGCTTTCCTATCTCCTAAGAATTAAGATGTGGAGCTGAGAACAAGGAAGCCCTAATTACCCCACATTCTAAGGAGAGCTGGAAGCAATTAGGCCTGGACTCTCCCAGGGCTTGCTGAGAGGTAGAAGAACCTACCCCGTAACAGCCTTCCAACATGCTCCCCTCTTCCCTCGCTGTAAGAGGGAGGATAAGAGAAGAGGGGAGAAAAGCAGGAGCAATCCACCCTCCAGACAGGCTTCTAGATAAAACACACAGTTAGACCTGAACTTCAGAGCAACAGAAATCAGTTCTTTAAGTATGCTCCGACCATTACATGGGACAAAGTTTTACTGAGAACACAATTAATTGTTCAATCAAAATTCCATTTACCCAGTTTTCATATATTTTTATTTTCTACATCCAAAAACTCTGAAGGAGAGGGCAGTGTTTTTAGTAAGAGTGGGCTCTGTCCCCTCTGAGATGGCCAGGCTGACCCTGAAGCCCTCCACACCTGCTCCTCAGAGGCTGCTGTCTGGGGAAACTAGCTAAAAGCAGAACCAGTCGCACGGAGCCAGGGTGACCGGAAAGGCCTCTCAGCACATGGTGAGTGCCAAGCAGAGCCTTGACCTCCTCCAGCCCAGAGGACGCAGACCCAGGGAAGGAGGGCAGGGAGGTGTGTGTCTCCTTCCATGACAGGCAGGTCACCAGCCCCTGCCTCACCCTCACACTCGCACGCTCCAGTGACTCCAAAGAGGCAAGATGAACTTCGGTGCTGGTGACAGGATCACACCACCCTCCCGATTTCAGGTCACTCAACACAAAGGCGGAAGACAGGCTTCAGATCCGAGTTTTGATCTGGAGCCTGCTTTTAATAATCCACAAAGGCAGAGCTTCTGCTTTCAAGAAGATGGAGTGGGCATACGTGGTCCTGTTTCCCTAATGACAATTAAGATCCCAGAGCTGCCTTAAGACCAACAGAAGAAGACCGCAAGGGAGGGAAGAGGAGAGACAACAGAGACCTCGCAACCTAAGAAGGATACCGTGAGGAGCTTCCTGTCTGGGTGCGTCTCTGGCTGGTTGTTGGCTGTTCCCGTGTCTATTTGGTTTGCCTCATGTGTCCCAGATGGGATACAGGAGAAGACAGCAAACCCAGAAACGCGACCAACACCAGTGAAACCAGCCACAAGAAAACCCCATTCTTTCCAGCCCAAGTATCCAAAAAGCAGCAGCCCAGCAAGACAGGAAGCTTTTAAACCATAATTCCTCTAGCCAGACACCACTTTGCTGGTGACCCATCCAGCAAAGATGAGAACACAGCCGCCGACTCCCTTGCCTGGGGACCCTCAGGGATGGCTGAGTGGGGAGCCAGCCTTCAGCACTGCTCAGTGATGAGGAGGCCTCGCTCCTCCTGCTCCCCCGCCCTCCCCTGAGGTGTCAGTGAGGACACAGGTGGAGGCCAGCCTTCCACCCCACCAACTGGCAACGAGAGCTTCCCCCTCTCCACTGCAGTGTGTCAGGGAAGATCCCGGGGTTTGGGCACTGCTGATGGGAGCCAAGGCAGGCATTTCACCTTGCAGTGTCAGGGCACTCTGACACGGGGGACAGTGATGCAGCTGCCCATGAGCCACGGCTCCCCCACAGTCCAGCAGTAGCAAAGAGCTCCCTTCTCCTACCTGGGCCAGCAGAGGCTGAAGGGAGAAGCTGTGAAGCAACCTCAGCTGGTTAGTAACAAGGGGTCCCCCCGCCCCACCCATCAGGCCAGTCTCAGGGAGTGCCTTCTCAGACAGGAGGAAGGGATGGCGTCCTTAAAGGGTATAACAGGCAGTAAGATGTCCAGAGTCCACATGAAAATGACTCACCATACCAAGAAGGAGGAAAAGCTCAAACTGGGTAAAAATGCAATCGGTGGATGCCAACCCTGAGATGATAATGGTGTCAGGGTGCTCTGAGAAGAATTTTAAAGCCACTAACACAAAATGTTTTAGTGGGCAATTATGAAATCAGTGAAATAAAGGCTAAAGTGGAAAGTTTCATCAAATAAGCAGAACACCTCAGTGTATAAGTAGAAGAGGGAAACCACAGAAATTTTAGAACAGAAAAGGTAACCACAGGTAAAGAGATTCTCTAAACACAAGGGGGATGTCAAAGAAGGAGTCATGGGAGGGCAGGGAGGGACAAGCTACAGAAGGACTTCCCTTCACGAGGTCTTTAAATGGTTTGTGCTTGAAGCAAAACTTCTAACATTCCGATGCAGGTCTCCATGTATGTGGAAGAAATATCCAAGATGACTCTGTTGTAATTGAGGAAAGACAGGGAAACATCAAGTGAGGTAAGGTTCTCCATCAATAGATTTTGATAAGTTGTGTTTATACAGTGTGAAGCCTAGAGAAACCACTAAAATACCTAAGAAGAGACACAGACTCAAACACACCAGAGATAAAACAAAATAGAATTCTAAAAAATGTTCAGATGACCCAAAGATAGGCATAAAAAAAATAAGAAATAAACAATGATAAAGAATAAAAAATAGCCATAAGCCTTCACATATTAATAATTACAAACAATGTAACATGTCTAATCACACCAAATAAAATGCAGAGTTTAGAAAAGAAAAAAATATGACCCAACTATAGGCTGTCCATAAGATATCACTTTGGATATAAGGATACACATATATTGAAATTTTTAAAAGAAGATATAAAGGAAACACTAATTTTAAAAAGTAGTAATGGTTATATTAATATTGCACTAATCTTTGTAATTTAAAAAATCGCCACAGATTTAGAAAGATAGTTATACAATTATAAAAGGGTCAATTGACTAAGAAGACATAGCAATACTAAATGTGTGTACACTAAACAAAAGCTTTTAAAACATAGAATAGAAAAACTAGTAGAAATGAAAGAATAAAGAGGCAAATCTAAAATTATAGTCAAAGACCTTGATACCCATTTCACATCAACTGATAGAACAACTAGAGAAATTACCAAGAATGTATAAAAAGTCAAAGAAAATCACTAGTCTACAATATACCATAATATTTATAGAACAATCCAGCCAATAGCAACAGAATACAGATTCTTCTCATGTGTCTGCAGAATAGATGCTAAGATAGATGATATCAGGAATGTATTACTATATTTTCCATTGCTAAAATAAAATACTTGAGGTTTGGTACTTCATAAGGAAAACAGGCTTATTTAGCTTACAGTTTGGGAAACAGTAAGTCCCAACAGTGTGGCTTCGGCTCTAGTGAGAGCCTCCTTTGACTGAGTCACCTCACAGTTGATGGCATCATGGTAGGAATGCATGAGAGGGAGAGATCACATGACAAGACAGGAAACCAGAGAGTGACTCAGGGGTCAAGTTCAGTCTTCTGTAATAACTTGCTCTCATAAGAACTAATTCAGGGTCTCATAAGAAACATGGATTCCTTCCTAGAACAAGCCCTCCAGTGACCCCCAAATACCATAACTTCCCAGTAGGCACCGCCTCTTGAAATTTCCACAGCTCACCTCCTAACACTGCCACACCAGGGACCAAGCTTCCAATTAATGAGCCCTAGGGGACAAATACACCCAAACCATGAACATAAAACACACCCACCCACCTTAAAGAACTGAAATCATACAAAGTTAAGTTCTCAGACCAAAATAGAATCAAACTGGAAATCAAAATTGAAAACCAGTGGAAAATTCTTCACACAAATCTAAACAACTAAAAATCTGAACAACACACTTCACAAGGGAAGTCTCGGGGGGAGTGGAAAATGCCATTGAGCCTCATGAGAATAAAAACATAATGTAGGACAGTGGGTGGATGAAATGGAATAGGGCTGAGAGCGAGGTTTATAGCACTAAATTCTTACTTTAGGGAAAAAGAAGTCTCCGATCTTTAATCAATGCTCCTACACAACATATGAGAAAGGCAAAAGGACAAAGTAAACCCTAATGAAGCAGAAGAAATGAACACATAAAGATGAGAGCAAAAGCAAGTGAAATTTAGAGCAGGAAACAATAAGAAAATCAATGAAACCAAAAGATGGTTCTTTAAAAAGATCAATAAGATTGACCAACCTCTATCAAGATTGACAAAGTAAAAAAAAAAAAAAACCACAATTTATCAACATCAAGAACAAAATGAGGATATCACCACTGACCCTACAAACAAGGAAAAGATAATAAGGGAGCACTACGAACAAGTCTACACAAACATATTTAATGACCTAGGTAAAGGGGGCCGATTCCTCAGAAAGCCCAAGCTCACACCAGCATGAAGTGAAGGGAGTTCAACTCACAATGAAAGAACACTGAAAATAAGTCTGCAGACCATTGACCCTGAGTCCACCACAATGATGAGGGCTTTAGCGGGTGTAACTAGAGAATTCTACCCAATATTACCAAAAGAATTAACATGAGTTCTATGCAATCTCTTCTAGAAAAGAAGTAGAAACATTTCACAACTCATTCCTTGAAGCCAGTATGGCATTACTGTATCCATAGCAAAACCAGACAAAGCTATTGTAAGAATGGAAAAAATTGACCAGTATTCCATATGAATATTGATACAAAGATCTTTATCAAAATGCTAACAATCGATTCCTGTAATATATGTAAAAGAAATCATACAAGCCATGATGAAATGGAGCTTATTCCAGGAATTCAAAAGTAGTCGGATTTTTAAATAAATCAATATAATCCATCATATTAACAGGCAGCTGAAGAAAAAATCAAATGATCATTATCAATTTATGTGAAAAAAGTGTTCACACTTTTGATACCTACTTATGATATAAAATAAAAACTCTTGGAAATAAGAATAAAGAGAAATCTCCTCAACTTGATGAAGAATATCTACTAAGATATTAAAGCTAATATCAGACTCAATGGTGAGGGACTGGGGAAAGGCCAGAGGCTTTGACCCTGCACCCACCACAATGATGAGGGCTTTAGCGGGTGTGATATCAGGTAGTAAAAGGAAATTAAAAGCATACAGATTATAGAAAAATCACTCCTCTTTACCAACGGCATGGCTGTCTATACCAAGGATTCTATAGTCTCCTAGAACTAATAAATGACTTCTGTAAGACTGAAGGATACAACATCAACATACAAAAGTCAGTCACATTCCTATGTACTAGCAAAGAATTCATAGATGTCAGAATTAAAAGTATAATATTATTTACAATTACTAAAAAAGTTAAATACTTTAGTGTTAGTCTTATGAAAGATGTACAGGATAGGTATACTGGCTACTACAACACACTGATGAATGAATTCAAAGAATATCTGAATTAATAGAAATACCATGTTCATGGATTGGAGGATGCCATAGTAAATTTGTCAATTCCACATACATGTTTAATGCAATTCCGTCAAAACCTCAGAATGATTTTTGTAGATACCGACAAAATTATTTTAAAGTTTATATGAAAAGACAAGATAATTAAAAGAGTGTATGAGGCAGAATGATGACCTCCCTCTCTCTCACCCCCAATTTTTTCTTACTTCTCCTGATCCCAAGAATCTAAATATGTTAGTCCACATGCCACAGGGAATGAAGGTAGATGGAGGTAGGTTGCTAAGCAACTGACCTTCAAGTAATGAGTAACACTGGGTTATCCATGGGGGGCTAGTATAATCACACACAGCCTTAAATGTGGAAGAAGAAATGGCATTATGAGAAAATGAGTCCAATATCCTGATTTTGAAAGAGGGGCCATGAGGCAAGAATTGTGGGCATCTTCTAAAAGCTGAAAAAGGCAAGAAAATAAATTCTCCTCTAGAGCCTCCAATGGAGACACTGCCCTGTCAACATCTGGAATTTAAACCCGTGGATCCATTTTTAATTTCTGACCTCGAGAAGTGTAAGATTTTGACTGAACATGGTTCATTTTATTAGTAATAATTTGTCATAGAAGTCTTGGGAAATGAATAAAAATAGCTAGGATAATTTTTAAAAGAATAATAAAGTAAAAGAAGCCACACTATTTAATATCAAGTCTTCTATAACTTCATTAATGAAGATATTTATGGTATTGGTTGTTGAGAGCCACAGCCAAAGCGGCCCCAGGAAACTTCCAGCAGATTGGCTCACTGTGGCCCCAGCAAACTTCCAGCTGCCAGCTGATTGGCTCCTCTGTGGTGATGCTCACTGGGCTGTTTCCCCACCCTTTCAGACCAAGGAGCTGCTCATTGGGAGACTCTTTTGGCTCCGCCCATGCGACCCAGCCAATCGGCCTCAAGAGCGGGAGGAGTGGGGGTTGAGAGGCTTCCCGGAAGCTGGTGGTGACAGTTGAGCTCTGAGGGAATTCCTGAAGAGCTTCTGTGGTGCTGCGTGTGTGTTCTAAAAATAAAGTTCGTTCCTGCTTGATAAGTGGCTCGTGAATTGTGCCCAGCCAGACTGCGGCAATTGGCAAGGGACAAACCACAGATCAATGTAACAGAGATGAGTACTGAGAATTCGTCCCCACACAAGTATGAACAACTGATTTTTGACAAACTACAAAAGCAGTTCAATGGGGGGAGCAGAGTTGTCCACTAACAGTCCTGGAGCAGTTGGACAACAACAGTTAAACTAAAAAATTAGGTTCATCTAAATCTCCTATCTTAAAAATATTAACCTAAAGGTATCCTAGAGATAAATGGGAAACAGAACTAAAAGTTTTTAGAGGAGAGCACACAAGCCAGTCTTTAGGATACAGGACTGGACGAAGTATTCTTTATTAGGACACCAAAGGCATCGTCACCAATTGGACTTCATCAAAATTAAAGACATTTGAAATCCCCTGTTAAGAAGATGAAAGAATACAGACTATACGAAAGCATTCGAAAACCACCTATCTGACAAGAGACTGAAATCTAAAATATATATACCAAAAAACCTCTCAAAACATGTAATTAGGAAATGGACAAGACTCATAAATAGACATGTCACTGAAGAAGAGATACACATGGCACAATTGTATATGACAAATGGTGAACGTCATCAGCTACCAGAGAACTGCAAAGAGAGGATATGGTGAGATATCCCTATAAACCTCTTAGAACAGCTAAATTTAAAAAAGTCCCAATACAGTCGAGCATCACTTAATGACTGGGAAAGTGTTCTGAGAAATGTATCCGTAAGTGGTGTGTCCTTGATTGAACCCTACGGAGTGCATTTAACAGACCCAGATGGTACCTGCTTTGCTCATAGGCTGCAGGAGAGACCCATGACTCTAGGCTAAACACCTGTACAGAGCGTCACTACACTGAATAATGCAGCAGTTGTAACACAACGGATGGCATTTGTGTGTCTAAACACAAAAAAGTTACGGAGACAATGCGGCATAAAAGATAAAAAAAGATACAGCTGCAGGGTCACTTCCTGCGGACGTGCTTGCCAACTGGTAGTTGCCCTGGGTGCCAGTGAGGGAATGGGTGTGAGGTGAAGGCCCAGGACACACGGGACACCACAGGACACCACAGTATACTCTATAAACACTGTACACAAGCTGCATTAAATATATTTTAAATTTTTTAATAATAAATTAGCTTTTGTTAGTGACGAGAGAGCCTACAGAATGAGAGAAAATCTTGGCCACCTGCCCCTTAGGTAAAGCATTAATCTCCACAATAAAGAACTCAAAAAACTTAACATAAAAAAACCCCAAATAACCCAATTAACAAATGGGCAGTAAAGGAACTGAACAGACATTTCACAGAAGAAATAGGAATGTCAACAAATATACGAACAAATGTCTGACCTATCTAGCAATTAGAGAAATGCAAATTAAAATTACACTGAGATTCCATCTCACTTTAGTCAGTATGGCAATTATCAAGAATATAAGTAACAATAAGTGTTGGCAAGGGTGTGGGGGAAATGGTACCTTCATACATTGTGGTGGGACAGCAAATTGATAAAGCTGCTCTGGAAAGCAGTATGGAGATTCCTCAGAAAACTTGGAATGGAACCACCATTTGATTCAGTTATCCCACTCCTCAGTAAATACCCCAGGGACTTAAAATTGAATACTACAGTGACACAGCCACATCAATGTTTATAGCAGCTCAATTCACAATAGCTAAGCTATGGAGCCAACTTAAGTGCCCCTCAACGGATGAATGGATAAAGAAAATGTGGTATATATACACACAATATTACTCAGCCATAAAAATAATGACTTTTAGACATTGTTGGTAAATGGATGGATCTTATTTGCTAAGCAAAATAAGGCAATCCCAAAAAACCAAAGGTTGGATGTTCTCTCTGATAAGTGGATGTCAACACACAACAAGGGAAGGGGCAGAATAGAAGTTCAGTGGATTCGACAAAGAGGAATGAAGGGAAGGGAGGAGGTATAGGATCAGGAAAGTCAGTGGAATGAATCTGACATAACTTTCCTATGCTGATGTATGAATACAGCCACGAGACTGGGTTCCTAATTAGAATATGATGTACTCTGTTTGCATAAATAAGTCAAATTACTCTACTACCATGTATAACTAAAGAGAACAAAAATAAAAATAATAAAAAATAAAACAATAATAATAAATTCGTTTTAACTTGCTGTAACTCTTACTTTGTAAACTTTCAATTTTTTTTACTTTAGACTTCTTTTATAGCAATAGCTTAAAACACAAACACATTGTAGCAGAAATACAAAAATATTATTTCCTTTTACTCTATGAGGTCTTTTCCCCCCCTCTTTTTCTTTTTAAAACATTTTTTAAACCTTTAAGCTTTTTGTTAAAAGCTAAGACACACACAAACACAGCTCCCCTGCTGGTCAGGATGGTCAGTGTTGCTGCTGCCCATCCGTCCTGTGACAGCAATGGCATCTCATGGTGGCCTCCTGAAGGGCCTGCGTGAGGCTCTCCTCAAGGACGGGCCTCTCTTCAGAAATATCTCCAAGGTGGCTTGTTGGCCTGCTTCTCTATCTCACCACCGACTGTTCACAACAGATAATGCACCACCAACACGACTCTTTATTAATAAAAACCTTTCGGAATTGAGGTCCATGTTTTTAAACTCTTCTAGGAGCTTGTCAAGGTCTTTAAAAGCTTTTCCATACCCTGGATACGAGTTCTCATGGGGGGTCTTCTTTTTCTTCTCCTTCAACTTCCTGTTCCGGTCCCTCTCCTTCAGCTGATACACACATGCGCTGATAGGGATTTTTGAGCTGCATTATAACGTTATGGGACCTCCATTAAATACGTGTCTGTCATTCACCAAAATGGCACTATGTGGTGCATGGCTGGACAGGCAAGGATGCAGAGAAATTAGACCTTTCAAAATGTTGATGGGGACAAAATTCTGAAAAATAATTTGGCAATTTCTTTAAAAAGTAAACATGGACTTGAATCTAGCAAAGCCATTCCTAGTCATTAATCCTAGAGAAATAAAAATGTATGCTTTACAAAAACTTATAGACAGATATTCATAGCAGGGTTATTTTTTAACAATGAAATGGAATATGTGGTCAGAAATAGCCACACATATGTGTGGCCAACTGAGTTCTGACAAAGCTGCAAAAAGTAGTTGGGTAAAGAAAGAAGCAGGCTTTTCAACAGATGATCCTGGAGCAATTAGACACTCTGAGTCAAACAAGAATTAAATTAACCGCTACCAGGAAACCACGGAAGCCTCCCTTAGTAGGTAAAGGCTTAAACAGTGGCGTATCCATGCTTTGGAATATCATGCTCCAGAGAAAAGGATGGATCGCAAGAGCATTGTGCTGAGGGAAGAAACCTCAAGTTCATATACAGTGTGATTCCATTTATAGAACATTTAGGAAAGGACAAGCCAGGTGTGGTGGTGCTCAGCTATAATCCCAGCCTCTCAGGAGGCTGAGGCAGAGGATCGTCAGCTTCAAAGCCAGACTCAACAAGTTAGCAAGGCCCTAAGCAATTTAGCAAGACTCTGTCTTAACATAAAAAGTAAAAAGAGCTGAGTTGTAGCTCAATAGTAAAGCACCCCTGGGTTCAATTCCCAGGTACAAAAAAAAAAAAAAAAAAAAAGAAAAAGAAAAGAGAAGAAAAAAGATAAAGATGGGAAACATATTAGCAGGGGCTGGGTTGGGTATTAGAAGGGAGGATTGGTGGGATTCTGCTTCACAAGAAGATGAGAGTTGGTGAGACTAGAGTTCTCCATCTCAACTGCAGCAGAAATTACATAATGCTATCTCTTAGGACACTTGAAATCATGTACTATTTCAACTTCAGATTCCTCATTTTTTAAATTAAAGGATAAAGATACTTTCCTTATAAAAGTTATCAATTCAGCTGGATGCCACAGCCCACACCTGTAATTCCAGAGGTTTCAGAGGTTGAGGCAGGAGGATCGTAAGTTGGAGGCCAGCCTTGGACTTAGAAAGGCCCTAAGCCACTGAGCAAGACCCTGTCTCAAAACAAAAAATAAAATGAAAAAGGGCTGAGGATATGGCTGAGTGGTTAAGCACCCCTGGGTTTAATCTCTGATACCAAAAAAAAAAAGGTTTATCAATTCAATATAAAAGTCCCATAGGTCTGTCTGGCCCCCAAATCCACGGACACTCCACAATGTCTTATAATGCACTAGTTGATCACTACCACCTTCATCGTGTTCAGGTGTGTATTGACGGGCTCAGGACACACTGACAGCGGGAACAGGAAACAGAAGAGATGCTTTGGTTGTTGAGGGATGGAGTGAGCAGAGGATCCTCAAGTGAGTTGCTTCCTGGCACTTCCTGGGCAGGACTTTGTTTCTTACAGAAGTTTGGGAGGGATGGTGCAGACAGTGACTGGGGTGGGGGCGTGGTGGACCCCGGGGTCATGAGTCAGCAACAGTGCCTTCATCAGGTAGGAGGGGCGCAGTAGCCCAGGGCACCAGATCCAACACTCTGTTCAGCGGCATTCAACAGGTGCTTACTGAGCTCCCCCCTGGGTGACTGTCCTGCGAGACGCTGGAGAAACCGAAGTGTCTGGAGCAAGTCAGCTTCCGGGGGGCTCTCACAGCCTAGCTGGGACAGACGGCCAGCAGGACTGGAGGTGGGAAGTTCGAGGAATCCCTGAGGAGAGACGGGATTCTGGAAAGGGGTGCTTGGCATCTTGCTCAGCTCGTCTTCCCCGTTGTGGTCTCCAAGGCAACACGACACATGTTTACCTTCCCATTTTAACGAGTCAAGAAATAGCCACAGTGCCACACAAGCATAGAACCAGAAGAAGTAGTTTTTTGTGTTTTGCTAAAACTGAACCAAGTAATGTCGGTTGAACCTACATGGTCAAGGTCGGCCTGGGCCCCGGGGTGAGCCTAAGGAGAGAATCAGGCTCAGAGCAGACTGTGGAGGAGACTCCAAGGGCCTCACGTCTGACAAGAACCAAGGGACCTTCAATCCCCTGTGTGAGCCACCTCCACACAACGCTCCCTCTCTGAATCCTGTGTTTACATTCCCCCACAACTGATTAGAGAAGAGGATGTGACTGGCACCCTGGGGCTCCCTGAAGACATCCCGGATATCTTAAAGGGTTAGTAAAAGAGAACCAGATATTGTCACCAGGAAAAGCCACATTGGCCACATAAAACCTCACAGCTTGCACAGAGAACTTCATTTGGTGGGAATTACCAGGGTGGTAAGTGTAAAAAAGGAATTTCAGTCTGCAAAGAGGGTGTAAAGCACCAGGAAGACAGACGGCGGTTGAGGAGGGCTGGCCTGAGCAGCTCAGCACGGCTGTGGGCTCCAGGGAGAGACTGAGATGGCCAGAGCTGGGGGAGCCCAGGGGCTCCCGAAGAGGGTTTGGCAACGTGAGGATCTAAGACAACCCGGGCATCGCGGCGGGCATCATGGAGGAGGGGCTCCCTGCCTTACCCAGCTCCTGAACACCAAGTTTGCTGGGCACATGCAAACCCGGCTTCCCTGCTCACAGAATAAAAATCAGATTTGGTTCTAGTGAATTTCCAAGTAAATCGATCTTTCCCAGAGAGAATCACTATGAACACTCTCTGTGAAAAGCATTTGCACGTTATTCCTGCACCTCACCTGGCCAAAAGAAACTCTTAAAAAGGACCCTGAACAGTGGCGTCTGCGGTATAATCTGCTGCTCCCTCCCTCTCTCTCGGCCGCCCACAGTTCATGGGCTCTCCCCCCACCCCCCGGAGTCCCCAGGGCATCCCAAAGCCGCTGTGTCCCCAAGCTCCTCTCCAGCTCAACTGTAAACTTGCACCTTTGTAAGGGTGTGACTGACTTTACTGTACTTTTTTCTTTCCTTGGTCAGGAACTGGGTTGGAGTCCCAGCTCAGCCAGACAGTGCCATCGTGGGCAGCAGACGAGTGGGATCTAAAATTGTGTAGGATTGCCTGATTTTCAAGCTAGATCATTGAGAAGACATGAATCAAAGGGTTTGGCACCAATAGATGCTCAGCAAATGTCTCTGAGGAAGTGAAGCCATGGCCTCTTCATGGAGTACACAGCCACCTTGAAATTCAGTAAAACAACTCACATTTTATTGTGCTCACAAGCCTGTGGATCGGGAATCTGGGCAGGCAGACCAGAGCTGGTGCCTCTCGGTTCCATGATGACAGTTCTCCGCTGGAGAGACTCCCATGGTTACAGATGGCTGCAGGGGCTCAGCTGGGTCTTGGTGGGGCCCCAATTCTTGCTTCCAGCTGGGTTTCTTGGTTTGTGTCCACATGGGGTCTCGAGGGGCTGGAATGGTTTCTCCACACTTGAGTCTCCACACCTGTCTTCCCACATGGCCTCTCCACATGGCAGCCTGGGCTTCACAGCATGGTGGTCTCAGCAGAATTAGACCTTGTATGGGATGCTCTCTTTTACCAGAGTGAGCATTCCAAAAATACGAATATTACGTTATACATATTATATGGTATATATTTATATGTTAGATAATATCATATCGCTGAATATAAGTTCTCTTTTAACCTGGCCTCAGAATCATAGAAGCTTCTCTAGATCCAGCATGTCCTTAGGACCAGTCTTGATTTAGGCAGAGGAAATGGACGCCACCCCTCATCCATCCCTGATCTCTCAGAGCTCTCCTCTTCTCAGTCCCCGAGTTCACTGCAAATCCTCCGTGGTGCACCCTTCTTTCTACTACTGACACGGAGAGGCCCAGATGTTATGCATAGTTGACCCGACAAAGGAAGCAAAAAAGTAATGCTGACTCCACCAATGGATTTTGCTCTAGTGAAGCAAAGGCCTTAGAAGCAAGGGTGCAAGCTGGGCAGGTGGCTGCAAAGAGGTTGGATCAGCAGCCCAGGCCATGAAGCAAGGCCCAGGGAGGCCCAGGTAAGGACACTGATGATCACACCCGCTCTGTGCCTAATTCCCTGCCATCGTCTTCCTTCTCCTTCATTGCTGGACGCTGTCCCCTACTGACAACTGGCCTCTAATGAGAAGACTCCAGTTTTTCTCCAATGAAACTTTGGGTTTCATTGTCCTTATGTTGTTTGTTTCGTTTTCTCATGTATGCACTAAACCAAAGTCACTGAGTTCCAAGGATATAACCTAAGCTCAGTTTTAGAAAAGCACTAATGTATACCAGTAAATGAAAGATGAATTCACGGAATATTAACTCTAATTAAATAAAAGTCATCATCATCATAATAAAACACTTGGAAAAGTGATGGAAAGCCACCAAAATAAATAAAATAAATCATCAATTTGATGTGGGTATAGTGTTTGAGGAGAGATTTGCAAAATATAATAAATCTGCATTTTAATGATTTCCCCAGTTTTAGGATCTTGCTCCATGTTACAAACAGAAAGAAAGAAGGAGAAGGAAGGAAGAAAGAGGGGGGGTCTCATATCTGATAAGAGTAATGGACCCTCAGTACTCTTTCATATTTTCTCTGTATTCTTGCAAATTACTCTACATAATCCTTCAAATCGGCAAGTATAAAGCCAGGGGAAAACACCCCTTTGCAATATGATGTGAGCAACCCTAACCCTCCTTTTCCCAGGGAGGAACACGTGTACTCATGATGGTGACCTTCCTACCCAAGCACACACAGGTATCTCCTGCTCTCAGGCGGCCTCCTGCATCCCTACAGAGCTCCTTATCGTTTTCTTCACACAGGTCTTTTGAAGAGTTTGTTTCTCGCCATTTCATCTTGGATATTTCTGGGGTAAGAGGCATCATTCTCCCATTCCATCAGCTGCCTGGTCATTGTGCAAATCTCTATTAATCTCAGTCACCATTTCCTCGGGAAGACTTCCCTTTGACTCCCAAATCTGAATCAAGTTTTTATCATTCACTCTCTCAGTGCCAGGTGTCCCCATTCAGAGTTGTGATTTTCTGACTGGCCACTTCTTCGTACCCAGTATCCCATGACAGAAGGGATCCTGTCTGACTTCCCTGGTTAAGATTCCCCAGGTCCCTGCCTGGTGTCCTTCGGACACAGGTGCCCAGCAGGTGTCTGTGCGCCGACCCCAGCTCTCCCCAGGGGACTGTGAGTGCTAAGAAGGAGAATCTGCATCTTCCCCATGCTTAGGTCTTTCACCACCACAAGGTCTCACATGATGGATACAAAGTGATTATTTAATATAAACTCTGAGTTTAAATAATTCATGAGATTAGTTTTTGTACATAGATGCTACATAAACAGTAAAGCTTTGTAGAAGTAGAGAATGGAATAAAGATGGGCAACCAAAAGAGAAAATGCCCAGAGTCTGGAATATGAATGTCTGGGCAATGCCAAGGGGTATGCAGACAGTTTGTGGGACGGCCGTCGGTGACAGTGACCAATAGGTCGCCCTCCATGTGTCTTCCCGCTACCACCCAGAGCCCGTCCATGCCTTCGTTTGTCTTCAGTGTTTGGAAAGCACATATCCAGTCAATAAGTGTGAATTGCACGACTGTGCTGGGCTCAAGGAACCTGGAATGGAACAGATGGGACATTGCAGTTCTCTTTGGGGCACAGAAGAGCAACTTCAAGTCACTTAGGAAGTTTTGACTCAAATGACCACCTATCTGCCTCCTTGCCACCATCCCTGGACTCCAATTTTATACACAGCCCCTTAGGAAAGTGCCCATTCCTATAATTATCACCAAGGATGGTGCAGGTGCATCCCACCCCTGGGGTTGATGGCTCTAGTCACATTAGCGCCAGGAGAGGGTAGAGGAGGCCTCAGCGGCAGTCTGACTGGCACTCACGGAGGTCTGCCATGCCCCAAGTGCTATTTGCTGGCACCCAGAGCTCAAAGACTGTGACAGGTCCCCTCCTCATTGGGAGCAGACTCCTGTAGGGCAGATGAAACTGTAATAGGAAAGGCACAAAGGGGAGGGAGACAAAACGGGACAAAGGGCGGGTGTGGGGACCAAGTGTAGGAGCGCTCCTGTTCTCTCTGGGCTGGGTGGGGTGCCATCGCTCAGCCTAAATGTTGAAAATCTTCCTCAGCCTTCTCCTCTCTGTCCATTGTGTGTGTCTGTGTGTGTGTGTGTGTGTGTGTGTGTGTGTGTGTGTGTTTATGACACATAAACACACACACACATAATTTATTTGTTCTGATTAGTTACACATGACAGTAGAATTTTAACAACCCTGTGAAGAACAATTTTTACAACACTGTGAAGTAATTATTCCTTAGTGGCAAGACGGAGAAGCTCAGGGAGGCCAAATAACTTCCTCAATCCTACACAGATAGGGAACAGGAGAGCCGGATCCCTACCCAGTCTGGAGCTGAAGTGTGATGGGTGAAAAGCACCATCAGGCATGTGCTGCTATGGAGTTAGGCAAATGGAAATCACAACGCCGATTCATTGCTAACAACAAGCAGAAAGGAAGACATGGCTAGCTTCTCCCACCAGGTCAGCAAGCCTGACCCTGCTCCCTGAGCTGCAGCCACTCTCTCTTCAAAAGGCAGGCCTCTGCTGCCCAGGACACGTCCCCAAAGGATGCTTTCTATTTAAACGTTTACCCCCAAAGAGAAAGGAGATCAAAGGCCAGGGCCCCTCTAATACAGTGTGCAGAGAATAAGGGCCCCTGGGGCCAATAATACAGGATTAGGATGTTCTAAAGCAAAACAATAAAACAAGAGACAAGTGATCCACACTTGCATTCCCTGGGCTTGGCACTCTTAATTCTTTAGGGCTTGATTTGCTGATCTCCGAGCAGGAGTGAGGCTATGCCCTTCAGATAGAGTCCCCACCTCCAATGCCACCACTGTGTGAGGGCCAATTGGTATTACAGGTTGAGATTTTCAGATTTTGAGTTCAGATTTAGTTCAGATTTTTTTCCCCAAAAGTTTCTAAAATAATTTGAAGATCTAATTCATTACACGAACTCCCAAAATTTGTATATGCCAAATGAAAATGTAGTTCTGATTCTTTTTCGCACCTCCAGTCATCTTCAGATAAATGGTCTGATATAACTCACTGGACCTTCTGTGACAAGATTTAAGAATGACAGAAAGATACTCTGATCACTTAAAATGAATCTCATAGAAATGTCCTGGTGTTAAATAAAAAACTAGCCCTGTTTTAATATTTTTTCAGAAAGAAATTAAACTCCAAAGATAAAATTCTTTTGCAAGATAAAACCTTGAGAGTTTATTTCCTAAAAGAATTGAAAGCCACAATCAAATTCTCTCGCCTTTGTTAACTAAGTCTGAGCGCTATGGTAGAGCAGCCCATGGGAGAGTTAAGGTCCCCTTGCATAACAGAGACTTGTTATATGAATCTGGCCAGCACTGCATGGTCCAGACTCTCTTTCACCCAAGTGTGGCCAAGTATTGCCAGCGAAATTCTGACCAGTGAAATGGGAACAGAAGTAATATGTTTCCACATATCTGGGCCAGGCTCAATAATGTCTGGATAGCATCTTCTATTTTCTCTCATTTCTCCCTCTGTCCTCTACCTGATAGTGACACCAAGGTTGACCCCAAGGCCCAAGTATCCAAGTCACCAAGTCTCCATTATCCTGAAAGAAGATGCATGGAGCAGACACGCCACATCGCCATGAGAGATGGAATTTCATGTGAAAAGTCCTATGTTAACTTGTTATAGCAACCAGCATTGACATCATCAAGATAAAGTTAAAAGAAAGTGAGGACTAAAATTCAGCACTTCTAGGTTTTGTTTGATTATGTTCAGCCTAGACATCATTCAGAGATCCTGTGGAGGTAGAGATAAGATTGAGTTTCCTTCAGGAGTCCCATCTGGGCTGTTCCTTCAGGCATCTGCTTATTTAGAACCACAGCAAACAAATCTCTTTTGAGCTCCATTAATTCAATGGTTTAAACTTTACTTAAGACAATGCATAAGATTATCACTGCCTTGGTTCCACACCTATCAAATTTAGTAAATAAGTAAATTCCTAATTCCTGGGGCAATTTTACCAAGAAAAAAAAATGATTTTCCCAGGACTTAAGAATCAAAGCCACCAAAGATGGAGGTAGGAGGAGGAGGGGAAAGGGTTTTGTTTTGTTTTGTTTTCTCAGATTCATCCTGATCAAGTTATTGCTCACTCTAGTGATGATCACTGAATGTTTGTGACCACGAAACCAAACACAATGGGGAGCTCATGGCCAGGATCCACCAACATCTGTGAAACCAAACACAACTGGGAGCAGCCACCAAGGCAAAGAATACAAAACCACGTTACCACACGATTTCCCACGTGGAGACCCAGATCCACCTACGCTCACTCTCTCATCTGCCCAAAGTAGCAGCTGAGGCACTACTGCCTCATTAGCGCAGTGTCAAATTGGACAACAGTGACCTCCCCCGGCATCGGGTCTTCTTAAGGTCTCCTTTCTTCCTGGAGTCGGACCCCTGGCTTAGAATGGATAAGTGCTCTGGTGTGGCTTCGCCATCACCTCCACCGTCTCCGGGACGGGGCTGCGCTCCTGTGACCCTCCCAAGTGTTGCCAGTTTTGCCTGCTGATTGGAACTGCTCAGATCTGAGACACCAGCTTCAGAGGGTGTCTTCCCCTCAGTTCCCACACGGGCTTCCACTGGGGAACCATCTTTAGTGGATTTGTTAACAGAAAGCACTGCTGATGTCCGGAGGCTTGTGTCCCCAGGGAAGACCAATGCCTTGGCCATGTGCCCTTTCCAATACTGCCTCTCATGGCTCTCTTAAGTTCTTGGAAAGATGGGCTCAAGTTAAGATGGCAAGGGATGAAGACTAGAGCAGTCTTCTTCTCCAGAAGTTTGTACATCATGGCATCGAAGAGCTTAGAGTAAGCAGGAGGGTGCTGTAACACGGACTCGTGGAGTGTCTCTCTAGAAACAGCCCCAGTCTTCATTTTGCTCTGAGCCCATCTTTCCAGAAGGCACAAGCAGCCTTGGAGGAGAGACATCCTCCCGTCATCCATCACATGCCCGCTGTGGTCTCCCATGCTGGCAGCATTTCTGTACTTCGGAAGGTTGGCACAACTGCTGTGGATGGCTGGGCTCCGGCACACATCTCAGCAGCACCCCGATGCTGATGGCAGCCAGCCCGCTACTCTCACTTCCACTTAATCCATGCCAGCTCTCAGGAAGTGCAAGCGTTGCCAGCAGCTGCTTCCATGACTTTAGACACATAGGCTGGATTTGTTAGCCCCTTATCAGCTTGCAAATGACTTTGACAAATTTCTTGCTTGATTTTTCCCCCCTTTGAGGAAATGTTTGGGTTCCTATGGCATAGTCTTGTTTATATACCAATTAAAGCAGGAAGCAATTATCATCAATTATCATGTAAGACTAGCTACTGTCTTGTAATTACTGTGTTAATTGACATTAAGTTTAGATAGAAATTATTGTTGCCTCTTTCCAAGTAAAAACTAAAGAATGGCATGTCAGGAATGAAAAATAAAATCTTTCCTTTTAAGAAAGTCTGCCTAGAGGGCACTTTTCTTAATGCTTGTATGTTTCTTATTGCTGAAGCCATTCATTCATTCATTCAAACGTGGATAATGAGGATGTGGTAGACTGTTTCCGTGAGGGTCTGCAGTGAGCCTTGCCTCCAGGTTTTCACACCTCGGGTACACTCCTATGCTGAAAGAGTGACCTGTATAACCAAGAGGATTCAATGAAACAATGGTGTGTGTCTTCCAAGGTCAGGGCGGAGTCCTGCTTCATTCTCTTGGGGTTGCCCATTCCATAGAAAGCCAGCTGCCATGTCAAGGGGACCCTCAAACAGCCTATGGAGAGTATAACATGGCAAGGAGCCAAGCTCCTACCAACAGCCAATGCCAACTTGCAGCTATGCAAGTGACCACTGTAGAAATGAGTGCACAGCCCCACCCAGGTCTTCAGAGGCCTGAACTCCCAAACTGAATCTTAATTGCAAATTTACAAGAGAATCTACATCAGAGCCACCTCATTTCTAAATTACTGACTCATAGAAATTATAAGAAATAATATTTATTGTTTCTTTAAGCTACCAAGTTTTGAGATAGTTTGTTACTCAGTAGTAGATAACTGATACAGATAGCAATTGTTATTATTGATGGTAATGATGGTGATGTTCATTCCCATCCCCTAGGCAAAGAATAGACATGATCAGTTGTAGGATGTGCCATTTAAAAAGTGAATCCCTTCATTAAAGATCACAAAAAATCACAAAGTAGATGACTTGGAGCTAAAATGGCATTGCTTATTTAGATTCTGATTTGTAGTTGCAGTCTGTGAGAAAGAGAGTAAATACTTAGATGTTTTGACTCCAGGAACTAAAACAAAAATTATTTTTTAAGTAAAATATAGAAGCAAAGTTCTTGGAAAAAGGAATTGTGGCAGGACTCCACCATCACTCACAGAGGTTTTCTGTGTTGTTTTCCCCCTTCCCAGTGTGAAGAGAAAGAAGGTGTCCCTTGCTCTCAAGTTGTTCTGTTGCACGGCTTCCTTTACCCTGCTTCTGCACAGAATTTAAAGTTTGTGAAATATGTTTTAGATAATTATGTGAAATTATGACACGTATCTTTTGGGGAAGATATAATTTATATAAATTGTTCCCCATCAGTGACTCCAGATATAATTAAACTTAACTTAAAATAAATGTATTTTGACCTGCTTTTCCACCTTACACTGACGCTGGTGATAAACACAGACCATTAAAAACATGAAAATAAAATTCAATAAACATCTGGCTTTCTGGATTAACTACTATAATTTTTTATATTATTTTCCCAATATTGCATAAAATTGTCTTGATTTAAATAAAAATACCTCTAATTGTTTGCAAATCTAAAATGCAGTGTGAAGCCTTATTCTACACATGGAGTTTCTTACACATTATCTCAGTTGTGGGTTATTAGCAACAGCAATAACTTCAGTAAGAAGGTACTCTCTGCTCATGCCTCTATCAATGAACACTTTCCGAGCAGGCACACAGCCCCGATGTGCTAAATATTTATATATAAATGTTATATTGATGTATACCCACGCCTATCCTGTGACACATGTGCATAAATTAAGTGCTAATGCATTATGTATTCTATGACACAAGAATAAAAAGAGAAGTCAAGTGAAGATGTCTGTATGAACTCAATCTTAAGTATCAAAAAAATTCATTTTCTTCTAAATAAAATGTGTGGACACCTTCTGGTAAAAATATGCAGAATGAACATGTGCTTTTCTTCACTTTCTCATGACACCTTCACTAAAGTCCAAATTATGAGTGAAGAAACATAAATATGTAAGCCCATTAGGACACAAAGATTGGGAAAGGAAATAGGACATACCAAACAAGTAAACACAGTTTTAAAGACAAATATCAAAGATGTTGTTCATGACTAACATAACAGACTATTATAAAAAAACCTTTTAATCTCTGAAAGTCAAGACCCAATAAGAATCAAGCATTTTTTTTTAGCTGCAGGACCTGAGAGAGGCTGAGAAATGAGGAAAGACAAGTAGCCCTTGAAGGCAGGAGGAGGGGTGGGGTTGCAGGTGGGAAGAGGAGATGAGGGTGACGCAGGTGCCGTCCATCACCCAGACCTGCCCATCTACCCTCCACTACCCTCCAGACAGACACCTGCCTTCCTCATCCACTGAGTCAATGAAGGATTCATATATATATATATATATATATATATATATATATATATATATATAATTTAGAGAGAATCCATACCAATCAGTAAGAAGCTCAAGAGAAAGAAAAATGACACAAGGCACAAATGGATATTCCCCACAGGAGGAAAGGTAAGTGGCCACTAAACATTCCTCAGTGGCGATGGAGAAAGTGCAGATTGGGGTCAGAGTGAGACAATATATCATGCTCATTCGATGGGCAAACACTAAGCAGCCTTAAAATAACAAGTGTTATGGAGGACCAAATTTGGCAAGCTTCTTGGAAATAGCAGGTGAGAGAATAATTTAGAAAACAATGTGGCATTAATTACTACGTGCATTAGATGGACTCTGCCAATGACTGTAGCAAGCAGCTCCTCCATCTCCGTCACTTACCACATAAAGGACTCCGGTAGACGTCACCAGCCTTCCACGTGAGTGCGCTAATTGAATGGCTCCTCTCCAATGCTGACTCCAGGATCCAGGTTCAGTCACCAACGCCTCCACCATCTCAGAGGATTGAGCTTCTAGTGTTGAAAGACTGTCTGACTGCTCTATGGCTGGGTATATGATGGGTTCTATTACTCCCACCCACGTTACATTAGCAAAATCTTAATCACATGACCCCATCATGTGACCCCAGTTTTGTAAACTCGAGCATAAATACATTATCAGACTGGAAATTCCTTTCCTGAATACCCTGAGTAGCTACTAGGAGACCCCAGGGGAATTCCTACACATACACACCAGAAAATAAACACAACATTTTCATGGAAGCATTGTTTCTAATAGCAAACCCTGAAACAATCCAAATATCCACCAATAACAATGCAAATATTTACTAATAAGGACTGGAAACCATCCAGATACCCACCAACACACACCTGGAAACCATCCAAATGCCCATCAACAAATGAAGATATAAGAAATGGCTTGTTCACCAAATAAAGCATTGACAGAAGTAAAATGAATGAACTGGAATCAGGGACAATGAAAAAGTGAATTTTCTAAACAGAGATTGAGTGGAAAGAAAAGCAAATCACTCGAGTTCATTGAAGTAGATTATCTTTTATAAAACTTTCAGTTCTAAATAAGAAGTCATTGAAGGGATGCATTTAGGTGAAGCCATTAAGGTGGATTCTAAGGTTATTTTTAAGTAGGAAAGAGAAGGATTTTTAAGTAGGACATGAAAAGGGGAGGCGTGGGCCGGCTCTCGTGGGATCAATACCACTCTAGTTTCCACGTTGTTGTGAGGTTCCCTTTATACCAGTGTTTCTTATCTCATGAATAGTTTAAATGTGACGGGAAATCTGTTTCTAAATAAGAACCAGGGAAACAGGAGAATGGAGGTAAAGAGCAGGACGAACTGTCACCCAGAGAGCCTTGCGTCTATCCTCACAGCAAAAATACCCCCTGGACCCGATGCCCCTTGGGAGGCAGCCTTGTGGATCCTGCAGAGATTCGGCTGTAAGGAACACCTCTGTCCTCTACCCCCAGTCACCAAGGAGGGATGGGGGCGCTGTGACAGACTCGTCTGGACCCCGAGGAGCCTTTTCTGGAGGATGAGGGCTGGAAACCTCACGAGGGATGTCTGGACACTGCTTTTCCATATTGCAAATAAAAGGGTGTCTTGTTTCCTTCTGACACAAAGAGATTTCCATTATATTGTCTTTTTAATAAATAAATAAATAAAATCGGAATTTGGCCTGGCCAAGAGAGAGAATGGAGTTCTATGGTGACAAAGGTAAGGCAAAGCTCTTGACCCGACACCTGGAATGATAAATGCGTCCACACGAGTTCATCACTGTCATAAGTCATGACACTACTCACTATGGAGACATGACACGCATGTGTCCCAGTGTGTATGTGTGCGTACATACATGTGCGTGTATCAGACATCTCACCCTGCACAGATGACAGGCACCACTCTAAGATGCAGAAAGTCCTGTCCTCCCCGTCCCAGAACTTTAAATCCTAATTCTCTTACTGTGCATTACGTGGTCTTCATCCTTTGCTTGAGCATCGCCTTCCAGTTCCTAGCATCCTTTTCCTGGTCCCAGGCTGATTGTGCTCTTCCTTTTCTGTTTCATTTTGAAAACGTAAGGGGTTTTCTCCTATCAAAACAAACATTTGCTATTTCTGTAATTATAATTTGGTGCTAATAAGTTCTTTTCTGTTCCTGCAGCCTTTTTCTATTGTACCCACATAGAGTTCAAGGATAAAAATAGAACTGTGGGAGTCGCTGGGGTGCAATTTGTAAATGAATTCTTAGCTGCTGATAAGGCTCAGCCACAACAGGAGGAGAGAGAAAAGCAGTTAAACAGAATGTCCTCTGTGTCCTTTCAAAGCCTGTAGCTTGCTGTCTCCTTGAGAGTGATGACTATATCACTCATCTCCATCTTCCTTGTCTGGAAATCAGAGACTTCCTGAACTTTCCATGCAACAAATGTTAAATAAATCAGTGCATTTATCAGTGAATGGATGTGTGAAAAGAAATTCTTCCCTGAAACTCCACGGAAGGTGCAGATAGTGCACCTCCAATGTGGACAGAGAATAATCTTGTCTACTCTGCTTCCCTGCGCTCCTCCAAAGGCCTAAGGAAGGGGCCACATACCAGACTGAACTCCGTGCAGCACATTCAGCATTCTGGCAGGTGAAGCATTCCATTTTGACTTGAGATGCTTGGAACGATTAGAAAGACCTTTTTATCCATTATCGGCCCTATGAACACGCAGCAGTCGTCTGTAGTGAAGGGGCGGTCCCTGCAGGGTTGCTCGGCCCTGGATCCTAACCTCAGCCCTGCATGTCCCAGGCAAGTTGCTGCCACCCACAGAGCCGAGATGCCTCATTTATAAAACAAGGAAATCAGGCCTGTTACAATGAAAAGATTAAATAGGAGTGTAAGTGGTTCCTGCCTTAAGGAAGGTGCTCAATATCTGTCAGTCCCCTCTCATTCGCACACATTTGCTCTGGTTCAGGCTTATCATCCAACCACAAATGTTCTTGTCCTCTTCTGAAGGACAGCCACTCAGAGTTAAGCACAGACACAGTGCCACCGTGTATGTCAACTCCAGACAGAGCAGGTTCCCCAAGTCAGTCATGTGGCTGGGTTTATGTTCCCCCAGTGACCACACTACAGAAGTCGATATGGTCCTCCCAGCAAATGAGTGAAGTGGTCCCACAGGCTGCATGCATCTGCATTTCTTTAGGAAAGAACCAGACCCGAGAGGTGAAGCAGCTTGCCTGACATCAACCAGCCAATTCCAAGCAGAACCTGAACTAGAAGCTGGTCCCCTTCCCAGTCCCTGTCTTCTTGGTCCCTGCTCCTTCCCTACCCTGCCACAAGCCCATGGCAGACACTGAGTGCTTTTAAGTTACAGTCACTTTTAAGCCTCAGAAATGAGCAATTATTTTCATGTAGCCTTGCTGTCATTAAGTCATCAGCACAACTCTTGGGAACAAAACTGTGCCTTTTTAATTAGTGTCTCGAATGAATTAATGGTTCATTATTCTTTCCCATCTCAAGCTGAGATCATTATTAAAATCTGAAGAAGTAATGAATAGCCAGACGGGGAAATTCAGAATGACTTGGAGAGGGTCATTTTCCTCCATGGATCCCCAGTGCACAGGGGTGATTTGAGACCCTGGCCCCCTGACCAAGCAGCATGGGCAGAGCGGGAAGCCAGAGAAAGCTCCTGACACTTGGATTTGGATCACCTCCAAGCAAAGATGTGCCATTTCAAGAACAGAAGGCTTTCTGGAATGACTTACCTGGTCCCCGGAGGGATACTGGATTTAGATAATAGTCCAATTTCTTAACTCCAGATCAGAGAAGTCAGAGACATTTTCTGTTTATTCACTCTGCAAACACTTGCTGAGGACCTACTGTGTACCAGCTCCTGTGGTCAGTGCTAGAGATCCACAATCACCAAGATACAGTCCCTGATTTCAAACATGAGATGCAGATGGGCCTGGCAACTGGCTGCAGAACACCAGGCCAAGTTCATTCACCTGGGATCACTGGTGTTTTCCTGATGTTTAGGAAGCTGTTGAAGAAGAGCTGATGTTTTTAACACCTAGGTCTTGAAAATGGAATGAAGAGCTGTACCCTTTCTCTACTCAATGTTATGTAGCATTTTAAAATAACCTTCTAAATATTTCATGACACCTACTTGAAAGAACCTGCTGTATAACCAAATAAAGACAATGATTTTAACACTGGCAGCAGATACCGAGCACCTTTCTGGTGAGACACAGAGGCAGTTATTAGAGATACAGTCCCTGCCTGTCAGCCCATCATGGGTGGCCATTGTTCCCCATAAAAAGAGGTCAAGCTGTAATGATGATAAGATTCTGTAATTACCCAGAGATTGGTCCCATCCTAATTGTGAGGCTAATTTGGGCAGGTGACTTTCTGTTCTGGAACCTCATCTGTAAAATGAAGAGGTCAAGCACAGAGGCACTAAGCTTCCTGTGCTATAAGTCTATGACTCTACAATTTCTGTGAAATATGGTTTTGCCTTTGAAGCTCAGTCGCTGAATGATTCCACCCACAAGGACAGCACCGAAACTCAGCTAAATGCCAGGGTGTCTGATCATCGAGAAAAAAAAAAAATCCATTATCCCAGAACATTCAAGGAGAATTGAAAAATTCCATGAGAAAGGAGCCAGCAACCTTGCTTGTAATCGCAAGAAGGTGATGGAGACAGAGAGCACGTGCAGCCCAGCGAGCCAGGTTGTAAACGAGGGCACGTTAGCTGAAGGGAGTGCTGGCCAGGCGCAGGGACCCATAAATATTCCATGACACTCGATTGATTTCTCAAAATGAGTTCCATTTCTCATTTGTAAATCTAGCTGATAAGTCTTTTGGCTGTTCTTTGGCCTTCGCCACCCAGTATGTTCTGTCTACGGCTGAATGTCTTCTGTTCCCGTCAAACAGTCAACCTCAACCTGCTCTCCCCTAACACCACGAAGCCCACTGGATCTGTCTAACGTTTCACTTACAACACAGTCACACTGGAGAAACGGAGGCAAAGAATCGCAAGGAGTGTTTCTCGACTTTGTCAAGTTATGGACACAGAAAAATATTAATCAATTTCCAACACAATGGGATTAGTAGCTGAGACCACTTGAAACCGAGTGTTAGGCCCAGATGTTCCGCCTCCCAGGAACCCCAGCCTCGGGGAACAGCTCAGCACATCAGCTGTAGTAGTCAGGGAATTTATGAGAGCTGTGGTAACGAACAACCACACTCTCAGCAGATTAATACCAGCACAGTTTATTTCTTATGGGTCATCGTCTAACCAAGCATTCCAAAGAGCAAGTGGTGTTCTAAGCAGTGGCTCGGGGGTGACAGTTCCTGCTCTCTTGTGGCTTTGCCATCTTCTAGGATCCCCTGAAAATCCTCCACTGGGTGATTTACATGCAGCCTGCTAATAAGCAAGGAGGAAGAATGGGAAGAATCACAGAACACCAGAGTCAGGCACCCACCACGTCCCCCTCTATTCATTGACCAGACACCAACCAAATGGCCCACGTGGCAGGTGCCCCATGTTGTCCAAAAGGAGAGAATGGGGTAGTTGAGCATCCAGCCAGTCTGCCACAATTCAGGCACTTTGTTAGAAGTGCTCAGCTTCAAAGTGTGGACCATGATTAGCAGAACTGGCGTCACCTGGGCCTCTTCAGAAATGCAGAAACCTGGGGCACAGGTTAGGACTCCTTATTTTAATAAGACCCCTAGGTTACCTGTACAGAGTAATGTTAAGTCAGGCCACTTAAAATTCTAATCACCACCAAAAGTGCTGTACCCATCAAAACAGAAAACAATCATAATCACCGGAAGTTTTCTATGGTTGTGATCCCCGATTCATCTCAGGTAGATTGAATGCATAAAGAAGCACACCTGTCATGCAAGGGACCAATATTTATTGAGCACCTTTTTTTGTGTCAAGTATAAAGCCAGACACATCCCATACATTGTTTATGTAAGAATGACCAGAATCCTGAGAGGAAAGTCATGACCTGTTAAAGAGAAAAATCCATTTGATATGTAAAGACATTTAGAAGACCAAGACTACCCAGCAGGTTAGCAAGAGGGTGAGACAGGGTCCCAGAACTGCAGCATCTGACATCTGGAACTCCTGATGTTCTGCCATGGGTAGCTCAGCCACACCTCAAACTTGTGATTTAGAAAATGGGCCAGTGCTTAATAACTTGGAAAGGGCTCTAGAATTATGTGATTTGGAGGAGAAGATGGAGTGCTCAATAAGGCTTACAAACATACATGTTTTAAATTTTTAAATTATTCAGTGGGGAAAAGAACAGATTTTCTTAAAGCTAGATTTAAAAAGATCTCCCAGTCTGTTTCAGTCCATTTTAACCTTGGTGAGAAATATAGCATGTCCCATGCACATGCGATTAGGCATCCAAAACAGTCAGGATCCGTGCCCCACAGCCAATGTCCATGAGGATTGTATACCTGATGGAGACAATTATGAAACTAAATCCATCTCCATGCAAACAAGAGAAGGAAAATGAACCAATGATATTCTGATGGTTCAGGGACGAGGCAGACGGAGATGCATTCAGGGGTCTGAGGTGCCCTTTCTTCCTTGCTCCTCTCCTATTTGGCAACATTTGTTAACTCCCACTGTAATACTCAGCACCTCATTGGGGTATCTTGCAGTGTATAATGATCTTAGTGAGGAGAGTATGTCTCACAGTATGAAAAAGACTCTTAAAAATGTGTGCTCCCAGCCCAGTCCCCAGAAATTCTGATTTAGTCCAGCTGGACTGATATAGGGGGCTCTGAATGCTCAAGAGGCAGCTTAGGTGCCATGGGTGCAGCTGGTCCATGAGCATCACTTTGGGAAATGCTGATTAATACATTTTGCAGCATAGCAATCATTTATTTACACCTCACCTTTCACTACTATTAAAGCAGGATCTCAGCTCTGATTCTCTGTTCCTCAGTGCCTGGAACATTGGGATACAAAAATTTTCAATGTGTCTTTCCTACAAACATTTATTTTATAAATGAAATAAATAATAAGTGGATAAAATAAATAAAGATTAAAATGAATGAATAAGAGGTACCATGGGCTTCATTCCAACATATTAAAAAGTGCTACCCTCACTGTAGGACTGAGTCGACACGTCTTCCTGCCCCTGTACTAAACAATTCTGGGGAAAAATTACATATTCCTGCAAGTGTGATAAGCAATACTGAGATCAAACAAAAATAACATCTACTCTTCCAGAAAATAGCTCCTTCTGGAAAATAAGTCTATGCCATCATTCATTGGCTTACATATCAAGACTAACAGCATCAATGCAACATGGGTGCTCTTACCTGCCTGTGCAGGGTAGCCAAAAATTCTGACGTTAGAAACTCCACCCAGCACCAACCAACTCCCCACCTTTCAGCCAGTTCTCCACCAGTCAAAAAACAAAGATTGAAACTCAGTGAAAACCACCCACCCTAAAATATTCCTAATAATCTTGTTTTATTTCTTATCTTGAAGGTAGAATGAGACTTATTTTTATTAAAATAAGCTTTAAAAACTTAACTTTGCTTGGATCAGAAAGTTTTCTGGGAAGTCAACAGCCAGTACTACAAGGCCTCTTAGCCCAGAACCTCACAAAGCCCAGTGGGCGATGAGCCTTCTGTCATTGCTCTAGTCTGGATCCAGAGCCCTGGGACATGTTAGGAGGATATTCTGAGGTTGACTAGTATAATTTTCTTTTCCAATGTGTGGGTTGGGATAAAAAGAAAACAGTGAACCTCTTAGATTCTTTCATGCATTATTTATTCATGAATTAATTTGACCAGTATTTATTGAAGAACTCCATTGGGCTAGACATAGAGGAACACAAAAACTAGAGAGTCAGATGGAAAAGAGGATTATGTACAGCAATCAGTGTAACCTCGTCTAACAAGAGCCATGGTGGGTTTCCACCAGAGCAGTGGGAACTCGGAGAACAGAGGGGCCTGTCCTGCCCACAGCATCAGAGAGCACTGCCCTGTGCAGACTGGACATGGTGTGTGATCTAAGGTGTATAAGATGATTAGATATTGCTAGGAAAACAAGGTACAGTGAGCACTTCTGACATAAAAAGCAGGAGAGCAAAGATTCAGAGACAAAGAGATTGGTATCAACGGGGTTGTAAGTAATTTGCCTTTTTTCGATCACAGAACTTGAGAAATAAATATGGAAAGGTTAATAGGGGCCAGGTAATCAAATGCTTTCTTTTTGGATATTTAACTTAATAAACCACTGAAGGATTTTAAGTACGTGTTTGACAGGACAAGATTTATATTTGGGAACATTCCTTCTGATAGCAGAGTAGAGGGTAAATTGGAGGACAACGGGGTACTGGGGACAGGAGGGTAGCTGGTAAGCCATTGGATTTGTTCAGTCAATGGACAGTGAAGGTTGGAATCAAAATGTGGGTTAAACTATGTCCTCCAAACAGATAAGTTCAAGTCCTAGTTCCCAGTATGTAAGAACACAACTTTATTTCATAACATGGTCTCTGAACATGTAATCGAGTTAAGATACAGTCATAATTGATTATGGTAGCCTCTAATCCAACTAGTGATGTCCACAGGAGAAGAGGAAAATCTGGACATGGGTACACACAAATGGAGAGGGTCACGTGACGGTGTGGCAGAGGTTGGAATGATGAGTCTTATGGGCTAAAGAATACCAAGGGTTGTCACCAGCCACTAGACGGTGTGGAGAGAAAAGAGGAGCCTTCAGAGAGAGCAGGGCCCACATCCACCTCGATGCCAGACTTCCTAGCTCCAGAGCGGAGATAACACATATTGTTTGAAACCATCCAGCTTATGGTATTTTACCCTAGAAAAGGCCTTAGGCCTCTGTAGAAAATTAACAGGAAACAGAGTCAATGGAAGAGGAGGACATCCTAAGACCTGTAAATAAAAACTTTAGGATTCGGAGTAGATTGAAAATCAGTGAGAAGTCAAGGAGGACCCATCATCTCATACTTTCATCAATGTTGGAAACAGCAAGCGCAGCGTCTAAGAGCTGAAGGAGATTGATAGGAAGGTGCTTGCCCACTTCTCTGTAGGCAGGAAGGAGAGGCAGATCGGGCATCTTATGCTGCCACAGGACAGGAGCCAATCACAGACAGAGAGCATGATCTTAGGTCCCTACTGGAGACTTGGGGGAGAGGGAAATATGCGCTCCCCAGCATCATGTGCCATGTGACTCAGGAAACAGGCTTATTCTGCTGACCTTCAGTCGAAGGCTAATGGGTTTCAGTTACACCTTGATGAAGGCCATTTGATTCAACTGACTGTCTTGTGCACCCGGGCTGCATGACTCACACCCCCATCTGCTGTGAGCACCCACTTCCTGTTCCTCCTTGGCATTTCCTGCGGTGGCCTTCCCCACTTGGGTTCCAACACGATTACCTGAGCTCCAGTCCCCAGCACCTAACTAGCCTCCTCATTTTTACTCTCTACTTCCAATCCTCCTCTCTCTTCCACATGCATCCAAAGATGTTTTTCTTAACATCAACCTGATTGCACGGTAGTTCTCCAAGTTCTGCAGAACGATCTGATGTCCCTTGTCTAAGATCTTTCACAGTCAGGTTCTGGAAACTTCTCCAGCCTCATATCTGACCTTTCCTTACATGGCCAAGTCTCCTTGCCATCGGCTACTTGGAGTTCTTCAAACTTTATTCCATGTTTTTGCTGCTCCCTGACCCAGGTGGACTTGCTCATCTCCTCTTTGTTGAGCTCTCCTTCCCTGTGGCCTGGACGGTTCCTAGCCCAGTGCAGGAGCTGTCTACCTTGCCCCCCAGATTCCTCGGTGGACATTTCCAGCAGTGCCTCTCCAATCCTCTACTGTGCAGAATGTGACTCTCTCTAAACAGACTAGAGTCACAGAAGAGTGACTGCCTTGCGTGGTAGTGAGAGTCCCAACACCTAGAAACCGACACGTAGTAGGCTCTCAGAGGCTGAGCAAAACGAGAGCAAAGCCCCCGCAGTCCTGCTGGAAGGCTGGCCTCCAGGACACAGCAGCCAGCGTGAGCACCCTGGGGTTTTCCTATCAGGCCAGGTGATTTATGAGTTGTGTGATTCATCAGGCTTCATGTACCAGGTGTCACCTCTGCATTCGGCTTCACTGATCAAGAAAATGAATTCGATCCTGGCTCTGTCCTCTGATAGCAGCTTGCCAAGAGAAGTCGTTAATGCAGTAAATTATCTTCCCAGCTGTTAGGATTGTGTACTGTCTTGTTTCCCTTCTTTTAGTTCAGCTGAGCATCAATTTGTGCTGTGATATTTACATGAACATCTTCATTTCATCAGTCCCATTGTCCATCTGTTTGGCTGAGGATGGAATTACCAAACTGCGGCCAGGAATGGACGCATTAGCCAGACCAGAGGGCAACTTCCCCCAGAGAGAAGGCCAGCCCCATTCCTAATTCCTCTGCCCCTGCTTACCGCTGAATGAAACCTGGCAGGCGCGGAGCCAGAGATTAGAAAGCCTAAGCAGAAAGTGAGAGACAGGGGCTATTTGTCTTCTGCAAGACAGACTAGCCCACAAAGGCTGACTGGGGAACACAGAAGAAGGGCCTTGGCTTCTTTAGCTGGGACCCAGTCTCAACCCCACATCTAAGGAGTGCATTCCTCATTCATTTAAAAGGTAGCTAACGGGGGCTGGGGATGTGGCTCAAGTGGTAGCGTGCTCGCCTGGCATGCGTGCGGCCCGGGTTCGATCCTCAGCACCACATACCAACAAAGATGTTGTGTCCACTGAGAACTAAAAAATAAATATGAAAAATTCTCTCTCTCTCTCTCTCTCTCTCTCTCTCTCTCTCTCTCTCTCCTCTTTCTTTAAAAAAAAAAAAAAAAGGTAGCTAACGTGAGCCTGCCTTGAGCCAGACATTGTCAACTAAGAAGGTAAGGCGTCTCTAAATTCACATTTACTGTAACCCATCAGGTCAGCAAGAACCCCTTGAATACCAAGCAGGATTCTAAGTCCTGGGGATGAAGCATTGGTTAAAACCAAGGCCACTCCCTGGAAATCTGAAGAGGTGATGTTTAATCACAAGATTTTGAATAAAAAAAAAAAAGCTCTTTTGAAGTCTGCAAGACAGAAACAAGCCCGCTATCCTCAGGGAGGGAGAAAAGGGGGGTGTTCTGAGGGACTGGTGGAGACGGGGCTTCTAGAAGCAGCAGCAGCCACGGCACGACTTTCAGATCTGATTCTACATGTGAGAGGAAGACATGAGAGAAATTTAAGAGAAGTCCTGACATTTTCTGAATGTCAGACACTGAAAAAGGATCACCTGGTTGGCCTCTGTCAGGGAGGGGACTGCTCAGGAACGAGACTGGAGGCAGAGGGACCAGTGAGGAATGAGGGCTTTGGCCAAGGCGAGGAAGGAGGCGGCTGCAAGAGGGCTGTGGCGATCACGGAGAGGAGGGTGGGAGTGAACCAGCATGGCTTCGTGGTGAGTGGTGGAGAATGGGGTGTGGGAGAGAGACATGAGCTAACTCCCAGGTTTGTGGCTGGAGCGACTTTGTGGATGGCAGAGCCATTTATTAAGGTAAGGAAGGTTGGGAGTGGTGAGCCGATTTGCAGGGGAAAATCAATAGGCCTGTTACGGCGTGTTGTGCTGAGATGCCTATCAGACATCAAGGGGAGGGTCACATGTCCATGACAGCATAAGGAAGATGGAGCAGAGGAGGCAGCCAGCCCAGAGCACCCAACAGGAGTGCAGGGTGGCTCAGGGTGGCTCAGGCACACTGCAGACTGGAGGCAACTTGTATTGCTGAGCATCTGCCAGCAATGTCGTATGTCAAGCACGTGACTTTAATTCTCAGGTGCATTGCTTTATTTCTCCACACTGCAAGAGAGATGGGACTGCTCCACAGGGCCAGGCTTAGGAGGAAGCAAGCTGCCGTCCATTCCCATCTGTACCTGCCCCCCCCTTTCAGTCAGTGTGACCTTGAGTGAGTCCCTCACCTCTCCTTCGTTTTCTCATCTGCAACTGGAAATACTAATTCACAGTAGGTACATACAATACTTCTAAATAATAGCCATCCTCATAATTATTATTTATTTTTCTTCTGTTGTGGGTTGATTGTGTCCCATGAGAAGGGATATTCCATCCCTAATACCTGGCACCTGTGAAGGTAAGTTTATTTGGAAATATGGTTAAAATGAGGTCATATAGGATATGACTACTGTCCTCAAAAGAGGAGGGAAGTTTGTTTACAAAGAAAGATACATAGAGAGAATACCACTTGCACATGGAGATGCTGCCAGAAGCCAAGGCTCACCAAAGGTGGTCAGCAGACTCAGAAGCAGAAGAGAGGAATAGAGCAGGTTCTCTGCTGAGCTTCCGGAAGGATCCAACCAACACCAGTCAGCATCCCAACTTGAGAATAAATTTCTGTCATTGTAAACCACCCAATTTGTGGTATAAAAGCCCTAGGAAACTAATACAAGTTCTGTTCTACAAATGAGGATATCCAAGTTCCAAGAAGTCATCTGACAAAAAGCAGATGTCCCTGAACTCAAGTGAGAGCATGCATTCCTCCATTCAGCCCCTGTGAAACCCAGGTGCACTCTTAGGAAGACAGCTTGCAATGAGCTAGTCAGTGCCCTACAGGGACCTGCAATCCATGGATGAGACAGACAGAACACTGAGCAAACTCAACTGGGTGCTGACACCAGGAGAGGACTGTGGGAGAGTCACTATGATGTGTGCAGGGGTCAAGAATTGGACCAGGTGTGCAGAGGAACAGCTGGATGTGGCCTTGCATGAGCACTCGTTGCAGGAGTGGCCAGCACCTGCAGAGCCTGGGAAGGAACCAGGCAGCGTGGTCCTGGTCCAGCAAGCTGCCTTGCACTGTAGGAAACTCATCTACACATCCTCTCAGGAGCCCTCACACCAGCATGCAGAGAAGGGCATTATTCAACATGAATTCAACAAATAAGAACAATGAAGTTTGAGGGGCAGAGTCACTAGCTCCAGGTCACATGGTCAGTACCTGGAGACAGGAACCATAGGTACTTCTTGGCCCGTGACCACTTCTGTACCCCTTGTGCTAGGCTGGCTCTCATCCTGGTTACTGGCTACTTATGCTCCCTGAAATTCTGTCTCTCCATCTGTAACCTGGAATGCAGACATTCAGCATGCACTCACCCCACCCTGGACTCCAGCCAGTGGCCTCAGGTGAACTTCCCCAATGGCAGTGAGGTCATAGTGTCACAGGCCAAGAACTGCGCCCATCTGAATTCTCCACAGTTCCTTCTGAACACTGATGATGGAAGAGTAAAGAACTTACTGGTGGTTTTGCAGAATTATCAGGTGGATCAGAGGCAGAGAGGGCCAATTAAGGAGAGGTGAAATATTCTAAGAGACGGTCAGAAACACAAAAAAAGATGACAGAAAATTGAGGGATAAGGGCTCCTAGCAAAAAAAAAAAAAATAGATATAGCAAAGTGCATCCACAGGAACTCGGCAATTTTATCTCAATCTGGTGATGGACAGCTCTGGTCTATTTTACAAACCCACCTGACTGCTTTGGGAGGTCACTGAATCCACTCTAAAATGGAGTTCCAAATGGGTGCAGCAGATCTGACCTCTATCCAGGACAATTCTAAAGAAGCAGAAGGCATCTGGCTGAACTGCAGAGAAGGGATGAGGTGCAGCAAAAATATCTCCACAGAATGAAATGCAGGCCAACCATCACATGTAATGAGCTCAAACAGAGAAATAATACTGCGTGCTTTGGTTGCTTGTCCTATGCTTGGTAAATTCTAAGAATGCTTAGACAATATTATTTTTATTTCTCTTCTATCTTTTAGGAAACTGAGACAGGAATATTTGAACCCAAGACATCTTCCATGCAAGTGCATGCTCTTAATCACTGCTCTATACCACTTCTTAGAGCCCGCCCACAGGAAGGAACAGAGGGAAACAGGATTCAGTCAGCTGCCAGAGGATGCCAGCTTGGACATCCCCTCTCAAAACATAAAACCCCAGACTTGGGGATGATGGGGGAAAAGAAGCAAGCAAGCAATTCTGCAGAGGCCCCTAGAGGCTGCCACCAGGTTGTGCCAGTTAGTTTGAAGGGCAGGTCCTGCAACCTGCAGAGGATGGTGCCCATTTCTGCTGGATTGGGACCTAAAGGGAGAGATTGCTGAAAAAGGAAAGAGATCACTGGTGCTGCTGAGAAAATACTGAGCGAGTTACTGGCAAAGAGCAATGCTCTTCACGCCTTAGAATGGTCCATGTTTAGAGGTGCTTTGAACAGATGAAGACCAAAAAGCAAAGAGCAGCCAAATATCTGGAAATCAAGAGATTCTGCAAGATGGTGTTCCTGGTACCCCTGATATGCAGCCTGACCCAGCTCACAAGGTGGCCTGCTCGTCGGGTGGGAGCCAGCACGTCTGTGTACGTCACTGGAGGTGTCTGGTGGCGTGAAAGGGAGCCAGCCTTTGCAGCCTGGGGAAGTCTGACTACGAAGTGAGAAGAGGCTGACTGTTCTGCCACCACCATATCCATGACTGTCTAGAGTTGTGTGACTTCTTTAATGTTAGGGTAGAGTCTGGGGCGGTTCTGGCAGGCCTAGAATTGACCATCTGTAAAGAGCTAGAAAGAAACTCCAGCTCCATGAATGACTTAACCTCCCCAGGATACTTTCTTCTACTCCATGAGGAGATTAAAAAGAGTGAGTACTGGTGGAGGGATTACATGGAGTAGCAAACACAACATCACCGGGCACAGCAGAGATGCTCAATAAACAGGAAGCCATCATTTCTGTCCATGAATTTTTACTGTTATTACTATTGAGGTTCTTTCAAAGGGATCCTGTGTGTGTGTGTGTGTGTGTGTGTGTGTGTGTGTGTGTGTGTGTAAAGGAACATCCCTGATGACAGAGCAATGTTACAACATGCAGTTTGCCAATTTTCATTGAAACACTTCATGGAAGAGATACTGGTTGATCAGTACTTTCAAAGTGGAGAAGGAAGATGGGGAGGAGCCCCCCAGACAGAAGTGACTGCACAAGGGCCAAGTTCCCTGGTAATTTGGTAAATAGGGGACTTGCTCTACTTCCTTCAGAAGCCCATCTTTTGACTTCAAAATGACATAACAAAGTCCTCAGTAGCTGCCACATTTTCTACCTTTATTTAAATCTTAGTTCTCTCTCCTGACCACTGTAGTTCTACGGGAATGACCACTTGACGGATTCCCTCAACTGAGGATAATCCCTGTCCTTCCTGGTACCCAGCAGGCCACATCTGACAATTTGGTCCCCCCTAGAATTTTTTCCTCCTAGAAAAAAGAAAAGCCTCAGGGAAGATTCTTGACCTGGATCTGCAAACAGTGCGCAGGTCACTATTGAGCAGGTGAGGTTGGGACAGCTGGCACCTTGGTCACCCTGTGATCTGACACATTCCAACCATGGCTTCAAACCCAAGACTCAGCTTCCTGCAGTTGTAGAAGACTGAGGGCAAGATCAGTGGAGGGAGGGCCCTGCTCAAGACCTCTGCACTGGAGCCACTGAGAGGTGGGGGGCAGAGTCTCCTGTCCAGCACAGGACAATGTGTGTCCACCCAACAGCAGGGGAGGTAGAACAATCTAGACATATTGAGTGAGACACGAGAAGCCATGATTCTTTTTCTAAAAGAGCCCAAACCAGCCATGGAGGGCCTGGGACAGCAGCAGGCACAAAGCAGCGACCCAACAGGTGCCAGCTGCAGGTAGGGGAGCAGCAGGGACAGCACCCTCCCCCCGGACAACAGGGATACCGGCTGGCAGCAGGCCGCATGGTGAGGGCTCCCTGGAGCTCACTACAGGGCACACAGGGGCTGTGGCCACAGGGAGAAACTGGAATATTCCGAGCCATACTCGGGAACTTTCCTTCCTCTGGATCCTCCTAATGGCCCTTGAAATGGGACACTGAATTCCAGAACTCTTTCTGGTCGGAGCTATAGCCAGGACACAAATAAAAATCATTAATATGTATTAATTCTCTGTAATAATCAGGCAATTTTTCTTCATTCATTTGTTGAACAAAGGCCCATTGAGCCTCTGTCCACGCCAGACACCATGCTGAATGCTGGGGACACGAGAGTGAATAAGACACAGTCCGAGCCTCACGGACTCACACATCAATGGGGGAGAAGACACCAGCCAAGAAAGCAGAGAGCCAAGAAACCCGTCAAACGTAATTGATGTCAAGTTACAGGAGATAAACCAACAGGAGGTCCTGGAGAGGAGGCAGGTTCTTGGACTGCATGGGGACCTTCCTGAAAGGTGACCTTTCAGAGCCTCATGAAGCCAGGCACAGGAGTCCTTCAGGCAAAGAGCAGAGGAGGAGGATTCCAGAAGGCCTGAGGAAGGGGTAGACACATTTGAGGATCTGAAGTCGGCCAATGAGGCTGGAGAGGGAGAACATTGTATCTGCAGGCTGGCCTGACCCAAGAAGAAAAGGGTACGAGGAAATCCCATATCCCTGTAATGATCATATCCATAATGACAACAACTCACTGTCTTTCTATTTCTTTTCCTGACAACTTACCCAGTTAGCTCCCAGTCCCAGCCCTGTGCATGAGCAAAGCAGGGACTACTATCTCCATTCATATGAGACGATTTTGGTGAAAGTAGAAGTGAGTTCTTCTCCTGTGAACTTTCCAGTGGAGACCCCAGTCAAGGCCAACTTCATTGCAGCAACGTGATCGAATGCCCTGAGGGAAGTGGCTTCCAGAAGAGCTGCACCCAGATTCCCACCCTGATATTGCCAACACAAGACATCACGACTCAGCCCAACATGGGTTACGGCGGAGAAGCCAAATACTAGACTTGGTTCTCTATGATCTCAGTCCTGACCCATCATTGGACACCCGGGCAGGACCGCAACTCCATGTGGAGGACCTCCTGACCAGCAGGAGACCGGTGGTGCAAAGTTCCTGCCTTCTACTCCACACACCTCCTTCAACAGCGCTCATTCTCAACGTGACTCTAATAATCAAGAAAATAAATTAGGGTCCAGAATCTCTTTTACTCTGGATAATGGCCTGTTCCAGGAAGTCATTAATGCGGTAAATCACACTCACAACTGTTGACACCGTGAAAGCATGTTGTTTACCTTCCTTTGATTCAGCTGAGTATCAATTAGCTCAGTGATATTTACATAAATATCTCAATTTGGACGGCAGAATTGTCCATCTGCTTCTGGAAAGATTTAGTTAGGTCCATGTTGGTGGGGAAGAAGAAATTAATCCTTTTCAGCATTAACCTTTTCGATTAATGTGTGTTTTGTGGTGTATTGTGTAACAGGCCTTGTTATGTAAATCGGACAAACTGGAACATTTCAGGCCCAGAAATGATGCCCTTTAAAAATAGATCTCTCTTTCCAGATCATGACCATCAATGTGTGCTTACCTGCTTTCACTCCTCCTGGAGAAGGTTTCTGTCCCTTTCCTGAAGGCTTCTCTTCAATGTTCCACGTCTGTTTCAGTCATCTTTGTCACCACTGGGACCAAAAGACCTGACAAGAACAATTTTAAGGAGGGAAAGTTTATTGGAGCTCACGGTTTCAGAGGTCTCCGTCCACAGACAGCCAACTCCATTCCTTGGGCCCAAGGTGAAGCAGGACACCATGGGCGAAGTGTGTGGAGGAGGAAAGGAAGCAGCTCAGGACGTGGCAACAGGAGTAGAGAGGGAGAGAGAGCGACTATCCCCTCAGCACAGACAAAATATACAGCCCACCTCATGCCCTCAGGGACCCTCCTCCTCCAGCCACCACCCACCTGCGTACAGTTACCACCCAGTTAACCCCTATCAGTGGATTAACTGCTGATTGGATTTAGGCTCTCATCCCCATCGTTTCACCTCTACACCTTGCATTGTCTCACACATGAGCTCTTGGGGACATCTCGTGTCTAAACCATAACAGTGTCCTTGAGTCACTCATGCCACTCTCCCACTGGCTGACTCCTGCAGGGACTCTTGACTTCATATCTTCTTCCCCAGGGTGTGAGGCCTTCCCTGGGATCCCGAGTAATATCAGGACCCCATGATCCTAGGCTTCAACTTCTTGCTTGAGATGTCTTCCACGTGTGTCTCATCTAGGGCCGTGTCCCCTCCATGAATATAAAGATTGTGGATTCCTCATCCATTACTGATTTATTGACTCCTAGCCAAGGACCTGGCCATGGAAGCTACTAAGTGTATTTTGACTGAATGGATGAGCAGAACCAGAACCTCAGGTGACAGTGTCTCCATGAGCTCAGGGTCCACCACCCCAGCTCACAGAGGCAAGCATCTGGTTAAAGCTCTGGGAATACAGGTCTGAGTGCACAGCTGCCCACCTTCCTCGCATCTACATGACCTGAACAGGTCCTGCTCCTGATTACCTGCTTCCTGAGCACTGTGCACACAGGCGAGCTCAGTGAGCACCCTCACTTATTCAGTTCAACCTTTCCAAGGTGTTTCTATTTAAGGAAAAGGTCTCTTTGACTTCATTCCTGGGAATCTCCTCCATCTCTTCTCCTTTGTCTGTGGTCAGGTGTTCCTCACCCCCTAGAAGCCTTCCGTGTGACTCCCTAAAATCTTCACCTAGTCCAGGGTAGGGAGGAGAATCATCATAATTATAGCTACCAGTTAGATGTCCCTGTTCCCTGGGCACTGCCACAGGTTCTAATTACATAAGTACCTAAGTCTACAGAAACCCTGGAATGTACACATCTTTTCCAGGTTCTCAGATAACAAAATAAAGACAGAGCAGTAATGATCTGCCCAAACTCATATAACAAATAGGGTAGAACCTGGGCTTTTAAACTAGATCTGCCTGACTCAGAAGCCCTCTTGCTTTGCCATCAGAACACAGTGTCACCGGGTCTTCACTGGACCAAAGCACCAGCGTTGAGCAAAGTGTTAAGTCTTTAGGAAGAACTCTGTTACGCCAATTGGCCAGAGTGAAAATAGCACAGGATAGCTGGTCTCAGAAGATTTTAGCTGGCCATATTGGCACATGCCTGTAATCTCAGTGACTCCAGAGGCTGAGTCAGGAGAATTATCAAGTTCAAGGCCAGCCTCAGCTATTTAACAAGACCCTCAGCAACTTAGTAAGACCCTGCCTCAAAAATTTAAAAAAAAATAAAAAGGGAAAAATAGCTGGGGATGTGGCTCAATGATAAAGCACCCCTGGGTTAAAACCCCAGTACCCAAAAAAATGTGGCTCTATTTGTGTTTTTACCTCTGTCAGAATTCAGCCCTGTGTAAATTGGTTGGCAAAATTTGCATTTATAGAGCAGAGATTGAAGAACTCTTTTGTAAAGAGCCAGATAGTAAATATTTTTGGCTTTCCAGGCTAGAGTATCTCTGCCATAGTTTCTTAACTCAGCAATTGTAAGAAGAAAGCAGCTATAGAAGAGCAGTAATGAATAGGTACACGTGTAGCTACGTTACGATAAAAGTCCACTTACAACGGGGCAGACTTATCCCATTCATACGCTGACCTCTGAAGTGGAGGGAAAGTGGGCTTGATATTTTGACCACTTACTTATCTATACAATTTAACCCTCACATTAATACTCTAAAGCAGGCCTGGGTATTAGCTTCACTGGAAAGACAAGGAAGCTGAGATTTCAGAGGACAGGTAGTGTGGAGGCCAAGGGTAACCCATGAACTGAGCATCTGGGGCTTGTGCACAAGTAGGTCCCAAAACTGGGTGGTTGCTATTGCTTGTTGTCATTTTCTTTTAATTTGAGAATGTCTAAACGTTGACAGAATCCCTATCCCTTCAGGGACCCTCCACTCCCCTCCCTCTCCAAAGCCCTCTGCATATGGTGAGCACAGGAGGTAGTGACATGTTAAAACAGGATACAACCAACCAATTTCCCTAAGAAAGTGACAAGAGGGGACAGCTCCAGACAGACGACGACTTGATGCTGCCTTGAGGCTGGCCAAGCACAGAGCCACTGGTCAATATTTCCATACTGAATGACCTCAATGGACGGAGGAACTTAATGTGGGAATCCCAGTCATGTTGACTAGGGACAATGCAGGTTGTTAGAGAAGACCTGGGGCTCTGGGTGAGACTTACCTCCCCCACCTTCTGATCTCGCCATTGAGTATGCTAATAACCTTGGGAAAGTTACTGGTGGACGAACTTTAGTTTCCTCATCTGCACAAATACCAAGAAAGCAAGTAAGGCGCGTAGCTCCTACTACAATCCAGCAAAGGTAGCAACCCTGCTGACGACATTCACTGTTGCTCTGTGTTGATGGCTTGGCTTCTAGAGCCGCCTTCTTGCTTCAGAGAAGAGCCATGCATGACGGAGAAAGGTTCAAAGTCCTGCCAAACAGTACAGCGAATCCTTGAACCTGTGGATGTGCATGTCTAGGTCGATTGTCAAACACATCCTGAAAGGCCCACATTCTAAAAGACTTAGCAAAAATTGTAACAATCCTGGAATAATAAGGAGGTTTAAATGATGGCCACATGCAACGTGAAGACTAAAGGGCAACAATAACAACGAGAGTTCGATTTGCAAGGAACCGTGAGATGTTTTCATTGGTTTTTGCATTTTTATGAAATTCCATTAAGGAAGTCACAGTGCTACTTATTGAAATAAGAAAAACAGAACAGGGAAAAATCCAATAAACTGGCATTTTAACATTAACAATATTTAAAAGAAAAAAACCTCACCATGCTCTAAAAATATGAAATTACTTTTATCAATTTAAACATTCATCAGATTACTCCTTTCTTAAATTGATTAAAGAGTTTTATTAATTATGTTTCAGAAATCTCTCATGAATTCCTGCTTTTCTTCTTACAACAGGCTGCTTAGCTGATTTTCTTTTTCTCTCAGTACCCCATGTCTCTTACTGATTTCCATTCAACAGAGGCACCATGAAATACTCTGGCTATTCAGAGGAAATACTGATGATCTTTTTATGGGGTATGCCTTTCCACCATATCTATGCCATTAGATAGACTCCATCAGAACTTCCCAGAACAGCTCAGATGGGAAGGTTCCCAAGGCACAGGACCTCCCACTTATTATTCCATATGGCCAGGAAATTACTTGACCAATTAACATCAGGCCTTGAGTTTTCTGAGAGATCTTTTGTTTTACAAAATTTCTTATTCTCACAAGGGATTTAGAGAATTCTTTTATATTTTTCCCTTAGGCCCTGGTACTTATCCCAAAAGAGAATTCTATATGGTATCAGCAGGCCTGGGTTCAAATTCAGCTCTGCCACTTATTAATGGTAGTCTTGGGGAAATCACCGAATTTCTCTGCATTTCAACTTTATTAATCTCCCTACCAGCCTCACCAGCCATGTACAGGAAACAGTTTTGACCATAATGTTATTCTTTCCTGAACTACACGCTTAGGCAATTAGAATCCAAAATGGAAAGATACAGTAGAGAAGGCATGTCCAGTAGAAAGGGCATGTCCAGTAGAGAAGGCATGTCCAGTAGAGAGGGCATGTCCAGTAGAGAAGGCATGTCCAGTAGAGAAGGCATGTCCAGTAGAGAAGGCATGTCCAGTAGGGAAGGCATGCACACAGCAATCAAAATAGAGGATGCCATGGGACCTCAGTTGGTATGTTGGTGGTTCAGGGAAACCCAAGTATATCCTGAGGGTATGAAAGGTGTAAGACATGATATCACAGTTGATTCCTAGAAAAGAAAGGATGCAGAGAGGAGAGTCTGATTGACTGGAAAAATGGGCAAAGGTACTGGCACCTGAAAGAGCCCAGCACATCAGGTTCAGAGGTCATGGGAGCACATGAGAGAGGACTCGTGATGCATAGAAGGTCAGAAGAGTCACAATAGCACAGACCATTGAGAGTCTAATGTGGCACACAAATAAAAAATAATTCCTAACATCATTGGACTTATTCTTGTTTAGCCATTCCACAAATTTTCATAGCCCTTAGTACAACCACATTGTCCATTATGTTTCAATATATGAATTCGGGGACACATTTAGACCATAGCACCCTTGCATGTCATTACCACAACCCTATAAAGTAGGTTCTATTTCTATCCCCTTTTTAAAGATGAATATACAAAGGTCTAAAGAGTTTAAGACTTTCCTAAAGTCACCCCGAAAGCCATCAAGCCAGGACTCTAACTTTGTTCTGTTTGATGCCACTGTCTTTGCTACTCTTAACCACTGAGCTCTCCTGCCCCAGCTGGGGTGTGGGCTTCACTGGACACCCAACAAGGACCATATGTTGAACAGACAATCGGGTGGACTCCATAATCCTTACCACTTCATCAAATAGGTGCTCCCCTATTCAATTGCTTCTGTTGAGTGGGGGCTGACATAAGGCTTTTTCTAACCAATAGAATGCAGAAAGAGCGATGGGCTGTCACTTTCATGATTTGAAATTGTGATTTCCCTTTTGCTAGTAGACTCTCTTCTTTGCTGATTTTGATGAAGCAAGAGGACATGTTGGAAAATCCCATAAGACAAAGAATTGAAGGCAGCTTCCAGTTAACAGCCAGGAACAAAGTTCCTCGGCCAAAGAGCTCTCCGAGGACTGAGTGCTGCCAACACTTTAGTGAACTCAGAAGAGGTTCCTTCTCCAGTCAAGTCTTCAGTCGAGCCCCCAGTCCCAGCCAGCTGGATGGCAGCCCTTTGAGAGACCCTGAAGCGGAAGGCCTCCAGCTGAGCCTGCCCAGATGCATGGCCCACGTCAGCTGTGAGATACCAAATGTGTGTGAGGCCCGTGGCTGATCAAACAGGTAGGACAGAGCCTCTGAAGAGTTCAGGAAAGCTCAAGGACAGAGGGGCATTTTTACCAGTTTGCCAACAGAGCAGAGAATAGATTAGAGGAAGACAAGGAGGAAAGATTGGCCGAGGGGCTATATCAAGGTGAGACAAGATGGTGACCTAAGGAATGAGAACAGAGGGACCAGGGGATGAAGGAGGAGCACAGGAAGCTGCACACACACCTATGGAGGCAGATTCAGCAGAACACGGAGTGTGGGGGCGGGGAAGGGAGCACTGAGTTTGAACCCTATCAGGTCATCGCACTGGCCTCCGGAAGTGCTGTGTACCTTGCTGCTGTCAGTAGCCACTCAATGCACCACCTGCCTGAGCCCACACGGGCCTTTGGAGTTGCATCATAGCCAACAACAGGGGATTCAGTGAGCACATTCTTGAGACAAAGAGATTTCTTAGACCCTTTGGGTTCCAAATTCTAAAAGCCTCTCCAAAAGAAATTGGACACTCTTTCAAGTCATAGGAGAAGCATTCTTCTAGGAAGTCAGCCTATGCATATGCTATTGCAAGGTCATGGGACATGGGACGCTGTCTCACCTATCATGGCTTCCCCGGTACCCACGCCAGTGACCACACAGAGGGGGAACACCATTGGTGTTTAACTTGCTGATGAGACAGACTCCCAGGACTTTAAAGGACTTTAGGAGTGCCTCATGTCACATGAGTCTAATTTCACTTACAAATTCTTAGAGTTTCAAATGGACATGTTGAAAATTCATGCTTTCATTCTCTTTTAATGAGAACTTTCTTTTTTTCAAGAATAATATGTGGGCTGCCTTACAAGCAATTCCACAGCCATCTGGAAGACTTGGGTTGTTACTGAGAAGTGCTAAAAGGGATATATATGGAGGCTGGCTCCCGACAAAATTGGAAACGTTGGGAAGCACTTTAGCAGCCCACCTTGCTCCCTGCTCCCTCCCTTCTCCCCATAAGCCCCCAGAACTCTGGGCACAGACTCCAAGCATGCCGCCAAGTCACTCAACGTTTTGGAGATTGAAGATTCTGCTCCTTCCACAGATATATCTTGCTTTATCAAGGTCACTGGAATAAGAAATACTTGTCTTGCAAGAATACCTCAATGATGAAAGCATGTCAGGCATAGCAATTCCAGACAGGAAGGTAGTCAAGAATAAAATAATCTGTCCAGAGCTCCAGAAATTACAAGACATTAGCCAACGACATCTGTCTCTAAGAAGTAGCCTGGTCCTCACCAACCCACTTAGTGCTCGCCCTCAGGGTGTTTCTGTGGTTGTCAAGCACTCGAGGAACACAGAGGAAACCCATGATCCTAAACGTGAGGAGCGCGTTTTCTAGGGGAACAGGATGCTCATCACCAGGCACCTGGGTTTGCTGGGGAAAGGAAGAACTGCTTGGATAAGACCCACTCTAAACTGTGGCATGAGCCTGGTGCTGGGGAGGCCAGGTGGGACCCTGCAAGCTCAGCTGGGATGCGTGAGGAGCCTGGCAAGCAGATCAGAGGAACTCAGTCTGGAAACCAGGGGAGCACAGCAACAGGAGAGGAGATGCAACTGCAACCCAGGCCAACAAGTCATGGAAGTGAGGGAGCTCGGGACACAGTTGAAAGAGAGCAGATCCTGCCCTGAGGGTTCCTAGGGATGAAGGTGTAAAGCGCCCCCTGGTGGCTAGTCCAGACAGGAAGTGAGGTACAGGAGTTAACTGCTGATGGAGACCACTGTGGTTCAAACCCCAGCTCTGCTGCTCGCAGGCCAGCCACGGGACTCTGAGGAATCTTGCTCCAGATCTCCCCTTTCAAATGGGGATTATAAGTCCTCGGCATTGTATTCATGATTAAATGAGCGGTGGACCTAAAGCACTTATGTAGTTTCTGACACAATGAAAGTGCCCCACATTGTTAGTGCAATTACCACCCAAATGTGGACTGCTGAGGCAGTGGCTTCTGTTTGTTTATAATAGCTGTAAATTCACCTTTATGTGTTCAGTGACTCATTCATCAATCCTTGCTCCAAGGGCTGGTCATGTGCCAAAGCCAGGTAGGTGTGACCTTGTCCTCTGGAGGCTTAGAAGGAAGCAGGAAGGGAGAACGAGCCAAAGAAGTTTGGTGTCCAGGTCTGCAGAGAACAGGAGGGATGACAGGAGGGGACAGACACGGACATCTTGGGTGCCTGTCACCTGACATCTACCTGTCATGTTTGGTGTCCCCCAGAAGCTCACTGTGAGACAATGCAGCAAGGTTTGGAGGAGAAGTGGCTGGGTTATAGCCTCAGCCTAATCCGTGAGGTACTCCCCTGATAGGGACTGACTGGTAAGGAGGTGAGTAGGGTCTCTCTGGCTCTCTGTTCTCTGATCACCATGTGGGCTGCTTCCTGGTCACCATGTAGGGTGCTTCTCTCCGCCATTCTCTCCCGCCATGATGTTCTGCCTCACCTCACACCCCCAAGAAATGGAGCCGGCCTCCTATGAACCAAGACCTCTGAAATCATGAGCCCTCAAATACACTACCCCTCTTCTACAATTGTCCTGATGAGTCTTTTAGTCACAGCAGCCAAAGAACTGAATAAAACACTACTCAAACATGCCACCAGACCGTGACAGCAGGACCAAGGCTTTGTGACCTGGCAGTGACATATTTTTTATGGGACAGTCTTGGATGAGGAGGTGTGGGAATGAACTCACAAGGTGGGCGCCTCAGGGAAAGGAAATGGAAGAGAAGTCACACTATTCCATGGAGCCTATGAATCCATGGGGGCCTGGAGGCCTCAGAGCTGCAAGAGCGACTTCTGGTGGAGTAGGGCTCAGGCCGTCACAGCAGGGGCGCCATGTGTCCAGTTGAGGGACGGAATAAGGGCAGGCCTATCCGTCACTGTCTGCTCAGTCACATGCTCACAGAGCTGGACAGGCCCTGCCTGGGAAGGATCCCGCATCCCACTCAGAAATGCCCTCCCCACTTTCCTTGAAGGACACTGTCCCGATCCAGTCATGCTATACCAGGTTCCAAAGAACCCTGGAGGGACATCAGGCTTATGGTTTTTTCTCCTGTCTATTTTTTTTCATTTAATTTTTCCCTCAACACTCATATGTTGACTGTCTCAGGTGACCACAACCCATTGCCCCTGCTAGCAGTCCACAGACCTTTGAAGCATCTCCTTCCACGGGGCTTAAAGTCCAGTGGAGAAAGGAACAGCACACAAGAATGAGACAAGGAAACAGGGAGTCATCCAACTATGAAAAGTACCAAGCCTCCTGGGTTCTCAGAGGAGGGTACTGGGAATGAAATGGCAAACAGGAGGCCCCATGCAGAGATCCGAGAGGAGGAGAGATGGCAGGACAAAGCCCTGGGGCGATCCCCGTCGGAGGCAGACAGCCCGCAGGCTGCCGAGTGGCAGGGGGGAGAGGTGGACACGGGATCCACACACGTGTGACTGCTGCTCACAGGCCCAGGCAGGACCTGGGTTTCTCCCTAGAGTGGGCTGCAGGGGCAACTGCAAAGCCACAGACTGGCTAGAAGGTCCCTAGAGTGGCCCACAGGAAATGGTAGCAGCCCAGGGGTGAACACGGCCGTGGCAATGTGTGCCACAGTCGTGTGCAACCGTGGGAAGCACGTGGCTGGGTCGTGTGCCTGCTTTTCTGTGTGTTCTCACTCTCCTGTGTCAGCGGAATCCTGGGGGAAGAGACATGAACAGAAGAGGAACAGGCAGGCAAGACACCATCCTCCGTATTCTCTCTGCCCCAGGAGAGACGGAAGAGGCAGGCAGGAGGGAAGGCAGGAAAGGAATGGACGTCTACTAAGGAACTACTGTGTGCCAAGTTCTGTGTCTGGTGCTTTCCTAGTTCTGAGATTCCCGATGCTTGAAAAAGATGATTCCCTGGGTCAGGGAGCTCTCCAGGCCTGAGAACAACCACTCACGGAAGGAAAGGTTTGTTTTGCTGTTTCAGTTCACGGTCACTCAGCTCCATTGTCTCTGGGCCTGTGACGAGGCAGAACAGTGAGGTGGGAAGGCTGTGTTAGGGCAGAGCTGCCACCTCAGGGCCACTGGGAAGCAGAGCAGGGACCAAAACACAAACCTTCAAAGGCACAGTCCACCCCTACCCCTACTTCAACAGGCCCCACCTCCTCATGTTTCTGCCAACGCCCAACAGTGCCTACAGCTAGGAACCAAGCACGTGGCCTCTGGGGATCATTTAAGATCCAAACTGCCATTCCCAACGTATAAATGAAGAGACTGAGGCTCAGAGATACTAAGCAACTTGCCTGGGATCACCAGCCACCAGTTAGCAATTCCATGATTTGAACCTGTGACTCTATCTAGATCCAAAACGTCACTGTCCAGTATAGTAGCCACGAACCACACCTGGCTACTGAGCACTTGAAAAAAAGTGACTGTTTCCAACTGAGATTTGCCGTAAATACAAACTGTGTCGCTGGATTTCAAAGACTCAGTATGAAAGCAAGGCTGTAAAATACCTCAGTAATTTTTATATTGATTACAAGTTGATTTGATAATTTTTTGACATCTTGGGTTAAATAAAATGCATTAGTGAAATTGGTTTTGCTGGTGCTTTTGACTGTTTAATGTGGCAACTAGGAAGTTAAATGCTGCACCTGTGGCTCTTATTCCTGGCTCCCCCTTCGTTTCCCTGGGGCAGCTGCTGGTAGAGAAAATTACATAAATTTGATATGACAAGGAAAGTAAAACCTTTGTTCTCTCTCCCACAACACGTTGTCTTCCTGGTTTCGTCCCTTCCCTGGGGCTGGGGGGAGGTCAGAGTGAATGAGGGAGCATGGGGGCTTAAAAGTGGAGCCTGGACTATGCTGCTCCAAAGGACAGGGGGACTTCGTATTCCAGCAAACATTAATGCAGAATGACAGGATGCAGGCTGCATGCCTCAATCTCCCCTCCTCTCAATCCAGCTCAAGAGAAGAAGCACCATTCACACCCTTCACCTAGCCCAGGCAGGCCACTCAGGTGCCCTGGGGACCTTCACTTTGTAATAATAATAACAAATAATATCAGTGGGAGACAGCAATACAGCTGCTGTTGTTATTTAAATGCAGGAGAGAGGGGGAACCTGTGGTTAAATTGCTGAGGCCCAGCCCCGCTGCCACCGTGGTGATTTAGCACAGGCCAACTCACAGAATCCTCAGCAGCCCCCAAGGTCAATACTGTCCTCAGCGCCTTGCACAGACAGGGAACTGAGCACACAGGCAGGCGCCTAGTCTTGCCAAGGACAAGATGGAGGCAGGACTGAGCCCAGGCACTCTCCAGGAGCTTCCTGCCTAATCTAATCGCCACACAGCAGGGAAATCAGGACAAGGAAGAGGGTGAGGACACAGGGCCGACTTCACAGGGTGCTTTCTACCTACCTGGTACTCAGGTGCCAGGCAGAGCACTTTTGGACTCTCATTGACTCCTGGAATCAATATCACGGGCAACGTTTATCATTTTTTATCACAGGTTTTCTTATCATTCCCACTTTCCTGTTGGAGAAACTGAGGTCTTAGAAAGCACCCAAGGTCCTCCAGTTTCTGAACTTGAATTCTTAACCCCTGGGGGTGAGCTGGGGTGAGCAGTGGAGGGGGAGGAGGAGGAGCAGGGGACAGAGGGGAAGCACAACAAGTCCCTGTGTCTTGCCTCCCCAAACACCTGGGGACTTCCTGGAAGCTGAGACAAATAGCTCCTATCCTACATGTCCTCCCAGGCTGCTGTCACAAGGCTGAGCGCATGACGGGTCTTCAGATCTGCTTACTGAATTTAAGGTGTACAGCTCAGCTCTCTGCAGCAACCCGACTTTTGCACAGGAGCAGCCCTGACAATGGATGCCACAGCAACTAGTTTGCCTCAAAGAATATGCAAGGACCTCTTCTGGCCGATGAGGATAGCTCCCCTGGGGCCCTTCAGTGACTCCAGCCCACTGGCTATTTTCAGATCCAGATTTATTATTTTTGTGCATGTTCCTAAAAGATGTCCAGAGTCCCATCCTTCTCTTTTATTACCCTCACACATCCTCCCACCTAGTTTAAGGAGGGAGCATAATTTGGGGTCACTTTCCTGTGCTGACCTCATCTAAAGATAGCCAGCTGCACATCTCGAGGACGCACCGTCTGGCTGCAGTGGCAGCCTTGGCCTCTGAGGTCGCAGACACACTGGGGCGGCCGGGGACCAGAGAAGGAGCAGGCTGTTTAGCTCTGTTGATGGCAGTTGCACTTTGAAAGTGGCATTTCAAAGGAACTTCTTTCAATGGAGAAAATGACATAAATTTGATGTGACAAAATAAGTATGGTGCGATCAGGAAAAAGCTGTGCTACTAGGCTCTTTTATGTTTCTGATGCAGATCACAATTAATGCTTAGCAAAGGGAAGGACAAAAATGTCATTCCATTATAAGAAGCTGACATTGTAACCCCTAGACTATGTGTTAGAAATTAATAAGAAATAGATTCTTATTTATTTATTTTCAGCTCCAGCTCAGAGGGCCTTTTTTTCCCCCTAGAGAAACAGTGCGATAAGCACAAGCAATCCTCAACAGACCTGAGGAAGCTGGAAGTATGGGGGAGGTAGCCAGCAAGATTAACCAATAATATTCACGTAATAAAATGCGACAGACAGAAATTAAAAGGTGCGCTTTTTTGCAATCACCAAATAATAATTGATTCAGGCAAAAATCGTCAATGGATGCTGTTCCAGCTACTATCGCTGCATAGCAATCACTCCTTTTGATTCTATCATGATTTCTGTGGATCAGTGCTTATCTGGGGGGTACCTGGTTGGTGGTTGCCATCAGTTGACTGCGACTCAGCCATCTTCAAGGCTTGACTGGCAGCATCCACAGTGGGTCACTTACAAGGTTTGCAGTTGGAGCGGGCGGGTGGCTGGCAGCTCGGCTGGACTACTGACCAGCTGCTACTCATGGCTTTTCCAGCTTGGCAATCCTGGGGTGCCAGATTCTTACCTGGTACTTGGATTTCCCAAGACCAGCCACGAGCTGCAGGATCTTCAATGAGGTGGCTCAGAGGTCACCCAGCACCATTTCCCCTGTAATCCAGTGTGCAAAGCCATCAAGCCTCACCCAGACTCAAAGGAGAGGATGTACCCACCCTCAGTGGGAGGGGCCTCAAAGCCTTTCTATAGATGTCGCCCCACCCACCCTCCGCCCTCACCTCTGCCAGCTTTTGCCTGAAGGACTCTGTAGGAAGCCAGCTGGGAGCAGTGGGAGGCTAGGGCCCCTGTAGCAGTGGGAGATGGATAAGTGTCCCATTGCTTGTCCCCTGAAGGACTCTGGGGCCTTTCTCCACTGTCTCCCGGAGTTCCATATTGGAACTGAAGCCTTGGGTCCCCACGCTGGCCGCCTGCTTGACAGCATGCCTTCCCTTCCTGTTCCACTCGCCACTCCCTGGTCTGGTTTCCTGGAAACGTCTCCCAAATTCCACCTGCATTCCACTTCCTACATCCATATCTGCTTTGGAAAAAGCCAATCGAAACATGGAAAACAAAGAGGAGATTGAAGAAGCACCCTACATAAAAGGAGAATGAGGAGTCAGCCATAGATGCAAGTGAGGTCACAGACCAGAATCAGGACAGGGACATACTGTGAATGACATTGCTGGGATAAATAGCAAATTCAGGGCACAGGCTGCAGAAAAGAGAGCAGTATCATATGGATCTTAAGTTTCCAGAATTTTATTGTTATTGTGTAGTGAGATAAAAGTCAGTAGGAGAGGAATGCTGGCATATTCAGAGATGAAGGGTTACGAGGTCTGCTGCTTATTCTAAGATGGCTTGACATTTAAAACAAAAAGAATGGGAGAGATTTTTTAAAAGTGTGACAAAATATTAAGAATAAGTGAATGCAGGTCAATACGATGTGAATGCTGAGTGTTTTATTTTTGCAACTTTCCTGATCTTTTGTAATTCTCTTTAAAATATTATAAAACAGAGCCAGCGGCTCAGGAGGCTAAGGCAGAAGGATCGAGTTCAAAGCCAGCCTCAGCAATTTAGTGAGTCCCTAAGCAACTCAGCAAGACCAAATAAAATGGTCTCCAAATAAAATATGAAAAAATGTGATATGGTTCAGTGGTTAAGCACTCTTGGGTTCAATCCCCAGCACCCCCCCCCAAAAAAAGTTACATAATAGTATAACAACAAAAAAGTATAATCAATGTAATAGCTATTAGAAGAAAAGATACATATACTAAAAGAAGAGTATCTATAGCTCATGTTGCTATGAGCTTTCTAACAGGTAACAAACATCATATTAGAAGAGTTGGCACATACTAAAAAGACGTCAAACATACTTAAAACGTTATGGTGAGTTATCAAGGCAGGTCAGAAAGCGCGCTGTAGTTCTGGATGCCAGGCGATGATGAACATACACCCTCACCCTGTAACAACCCCCTGTCTAGGGTTGGTGATTCTTGCACTCATGGTGAGCTGTGCTGAATTTCACAACATTCCTACTTTGCTTCAGCCTGTGAAGCTCTTATTTCTCTAGGCGACTTGCCCAAGATCTCATGCTGAAAAACAGCAGAGGCACAATTGAAACCCTGCCTTGTCTTAGTCTGTTCCTTCCTCCAGTGCCGCATGCCAATTTTCCTTGAAGACAGAGATGTGGCACGTCCCTGTCTGATGTTTCGAAAGCCCAGCCTTTGATATCAACACTGGGAATGGTAGCCTCATGAGCAAGAACCTGCGTGAGCTGTTGGGTGCTTCCCCCGTGGCTGCCCCGTGTCCTTAGGCGAAAGGTGAAGCAGTCTGATAGGAAGTGCCCAGTGAGCGTGGTGGTGTGAATTCACGCCACACGCCACACACTTCTTAAGGGAAAGGAGTCAGTGCCCAAGCATTGGTGCAGAGCTCTCCCCACGAATGGCCCCTGTCGTGCTGGACGGCCAGCTCACCAGGGGTCACTCCAGCTGCCACGGAGACTAATCTGCACTCAAATTTCAACCCCTGGAGATTCAATCTATTTTATTATTATATAAAACTCAGAGAAACTTTAGCAATCTCACCTGCTAATTTTTGTAGATGAGGAAACTGAGGCCGCGGTGGAGGGTTCCTTGGTGGGAGCCGCAAGCTAATGAGCAGAAGAGGCGAGCGCAGCCCTTAGGACAACCCGCTGCCAGCCCCACCGCAGACCATGAGCACGCTGGACGCCGCTCACTCTGCTTTTAAAAAGTCATGTTCTGCCCCTTTTATTGAACTAGAAATGACTTGACGAGCTTGAAAATGATAACAGGCCCAAGGCGGCTGGCAGCATGAGACAGCACACTCCAGTGTCCCCTCCTTCCCACGTCCCCTCCCCTGCAGGGGGACCTCTGCCAACGGGTGGTCTTAGAAGGGGTCCGTGTGGGTGGGGTGCCTGTCAACAGACTCCCGGCAAGTTCAGCCCTGCTAAAGGGCCCAGGACACTGAATGGGGATCAGGAGTCCAGGAACCTTGGAGAGAAGTGAATCCCTCGGAACCAGGTGGAAAAAGGAGCCGGAAACTCTCCAAATTGAGGGCACGTTCCTACAGCGCCTTACCCTGTGGCACAAAAGCGGGTGTCTGAGGGTTTGGAGAAATAAGAATGTCTTGTCTTATGGTGGGGAGCAGGGTATGAACTGCAAGGAAGAAAAGCACCGGAATTTTCTATGTGAAAAAAGTAATATGTGTTTATGTATGTGTGTGTGTGTGTGTGTGTGTGTGTGTGTATACACACACACCTATATCTGTGTGTGTTGTATGTATGTGGTGTGTGTGTGTATAGGCATGTGTGTATATATGTATGAATTTATGTGTATACTATAATGCATGTGTCTATGTGTGTGCAAGTGCATATTGTATGTTAGTGTGTTCATGCATGAATTATATCTATTAAACTGTGTGTATGTGCATGTGTGTGTTGTATGTATATTGTGTAAGTGTGCACCTGTATGTACACAGGTGTGTGCTGTGCATGGTGGGTACTGTGTGTATGCATGCATGTGTATATTTGCAATGTTATGCATGCATTTATGGGTATTTGTGTGGGTGTTTTGCACCCACATGAACCCATTCCTAAGACTGTCATACATAATGCAATTACACATGTACATATACATGCACAATATAATTTCAGCCCAAAAATAACACACTACATTATGACAATGGCAACCTCAGTTCACCCATATAAACATGTTTATAGGCAAGTGCACACACACACACACACACACACACACACGTGCGTGCGCACACACATCAATCTCCCACTTCTTTTCTCTCCCAGCAATATGCTCTACATTCGGATCTGGACCTAAGTCCCTAGAGATTGGACTATGGTTTTCCTTCTCTTCCCACGTGGGTTAAATGGGATAAAACAAAACACTTAGAGTTGAAAGAAGTCCAATCAGCAAAGTGAGTCTGTAAATCCCACTGTTGGACCCAGAGGCACGCACCTGGGCACTGAAGGCGCTCTGAGACGGATTTCCAGCCCTTCCATCAGGCACTCTCTGGAGAAAGTGACCAATCACAGAGTTCGGAGTGTGGACAACATTGGCACAACAAATGGGCAACCTCTGGGTTCAAAACCCGCCCACAACCCTTGGTGCAGGCCCCAGGGTGGTGCTGTTTAGAAAGTGCGACCCTTGCTGCTGGAGCAATAGACCAGCAAGAAGCTGCCGTCAGATGGGCACCATGACTGACAGGTGCTCTTGGGGGGGTTCCAGACTTGATCTGCTGGCCCACAGAGTAATCAAAACACGTGCCCCAGACCTGATGGGAAACACAGTGGGGGCCGTCTTTATTGTTGTTACTGCTGTTATTCTCTCAAGGGGCCTCTGCATCTATTGAATTATAACTGATTTCTCTTGCAGTTTATTACAATTTGCAACTCTGCTCCTCGTGTCAAAAACTCAATATAATTTTCAGCCAAAAAATAATGCACTACATTATGATAATGGCATCCGCAGTTCACCCATCTGCAGGAACAGAGCGCTACTGAACACAGTTCAGAGGAATCCAGGATGAATATGAAAAGCTGCCCTTCTGAAAGGTGCATTTTTAAACCTTTGCATTATCATCTAGGTTTGGGATAGCCTAGCAGCCTGGCCTTCTGGAGCTGAGGAGGACGTTTTAGAGAGTGGCCAGGACTGCCTGTGCTCACTGAGAGGCCAGCAAAGGAATAATAAGCATCAGCTGGAAGTTTACAACCTGGACCAGGGCTGCTCCAAATCCCAGCCACTGGCTTCCAAGAGCCATCTGTGTCGAATTGATTGGCTCAGAGAGCTGGCACACAGAGATAATGAATACGAGGTCAGAAGGTCAAGTTCATGTACGTCTGAGCCAACTGGCTTGGGGAGGGGGGTAGGGAACTATGAGCCCAGGGCTGCTGGATCTCCTCCAGCCCCATTGGCTTGTGTACATACACCACGGGTTGCCAAGAAGAAAACTGGCGGGAGTGGGCGGGTGGCAGCTACATGCAATTTAAAAAGCTTTGATTGAGTTTCTATTTGAAAACACCACGGTGTCCTCCCACATCAATGGGGTTGGCAGGGAGAGAGGTCTGACTGCTGTCCTCAAGAAGCTAACAGTCTGGTAGTTGAATGCCAAAGGCCAACAGAAGCCCCCAGGAGTGCTGGAAGAAAGGAAGAAGAAGAGGGTAAACACAGAGGTAGGGCAGGAAAACTCTCCGAGAGGCTGCGAGAGTTAGGCAAAATAGGAGGCTGAGGCAGGAGGATCACAAGGTCAAAGCCAGCCTCGGCAACTTAGCAAGGTCCTAAGCAACTTAGAAAGACCTTGTCTCAAAATAAAAAGTAAAAAGGGCTGGAGATGAGGCTCTGTGGGTAAGTGCCCCAGGTTCAATTCTCAGCACCCCCAGAAATATATATAGTGTGTATTATATAAATATATATACACACATATATATTTGTAATTATTATTATTATTCACCAAAGACTAACAGGAAGTAAGCTAGGGGTAAGTATATTTCCTGGTGTCTCATCAAGTGACTTCAGGACTTCAGGTCCCTGTGCTACACATCTTGACTCCATAGAAGGCCACCTTCTGTACAAAATTCTGCTCTTCCACATTTCAGTAGCCACTCAGCCTGCTTCTCCCATTGCCTAGAGATGTCGATGTTTTCTCTGGGGTCCCCCCAATGCACACTCTAAGCTAGGAGTCAGAAAACATTTTCTGTAAAGGCTCAGGTCATAAATATTTTCACTTTTCCAATATCTATACCATCCATGTCGGGTAGTCAGTAACTCCGTCCTGGGTGGAAAAGCACTCACTGACAGTCATAAAATAGCTAATGTGGCTGTATTCCAGCAAAACCTTATTGATAACGAGTAGGCAGCAGACTGAATTTGTTCCATGAACTGTAGTTTGATGAGCTCTGCTTTAAGTTATGAATTGAAGAGCTGGCATTATTGTCAGTGCAAGGAACACACAGAAGACTGAAAGGACGTGACCCAGGGAAGGAAAGTGGCCAGTAAGCTTGGGCTTTTAACCAGTTAAAGTGCGTGAGTGTGCTCAGTCACAGGGGAGCACTTTGGAAAGTGGTAGAAAGCACATGTCAGAATTATCTTGGCCAACAGGCAAGAGAGCTGGGGTAGAGATACCCCACATACATTCATCAGAGCCTCAGGGCTGTCCCCTGGGGAGACACAAAGCTCTAGAAATTGCAGCCCACCAGATTCCCAGGCAGTTGGGGCTTTTTGCCTTTGATAATCATATACCTATGATGGCCACAGGAAGTCAAGTCCCAGGCACGAACTGGCAAAGGAATGCTAGGGATTTGGGGAGAGTGTCGAGACTACCCATGACAGTCTGGCCCTTTCACCCGTCTACCAGCCACGCCTGCATTAAGTTGGCTCAAAGGCAAAACAAATTCTTGATAAGAGAAACTGCAGTGATTCAGGGCTGGGTGAGTAGTCCGTGGTAGCTCACTTTCCTGGCATGTGCGGAGGCCTGGGTTTAATCCTCAGCTCCACCACAAAAAACAGACACTAGCTAAAATGTCCTGAAAGCAGAGTCAGCATGACATAGGGCCCACTGCAGTCCACACAGCTGCTGAGCCCAGGACCGTGGCTGCTGCCCACCACCTCCTTCCCATCCATTCTGGATTTCTCTTGGCCTCTGCCTGGGCTTCTGCTGATCTTGGCCAGGGACAACCTAATTTCATGCTCCTTTTGCTACTCAGGTAGACTGCTTTAATGGCAAAATCATCTACAAAATAATTCAGTGATGCTATAAATAAATCTTAGCATGGAATAGGGCCTCAAAATTGTTAAGTCAATCGTACTCAAATCGCACTCACATGGGAAATGAACGTAATGCGCTCACTTCGCAACCAAATAGAATTTGTGCTTTTTATTGTTTTGAAGTCCTTCTGCCTGATTTCACATCTAACGTGTTCTTGCCAAATCCAGCTGCTGGCTCTCAGAAAGCGTTCGTTAGTGCCCACTCTTCTGGCGCCTCCTTTGTAGACGCCGCCATGTGCCACCTGAATGAAGCTGCGGCACTGCTGGCTATTACAGCCCAAAGCCAAAGACATGCTCCTGAGTGCAGCAGTGATTTCCTCCCCGTCACGTTATCTGTTCTTCTCATCGGCTGCCCCACAGAGCCCGACTCCGCGGGAGAAGAGAGCTCTCGGCCAGCCGTGACCATCGTTCCAGAACCCTGGGGCTCTTCCAAACAGCATTCTTTCAGGCTCATTTCATTTCCTGCCTTTGACTCAACGGTCTGGAAAGGAAGTCAGAAGAATAACACCCCATCCGTGGTCCCAGAGGGTTTGGAGAGGCCATGCCAGCCTGCCAAGTTAATGTCAGTCTCTTTGCAGATTCGTAATAGAGGCAGTGCCTTGGGGCCCAGTGGTACTGAATAGGCCCCTGCACAGCTGCTGGTAGAGTGTTTCCTGGCTCGACATCCGGATAAGCAGCAGCAACACAGGCATGCATCAAAGTGGCCAACGTGAGCATCCACAAGGGGCTTTGTGTCGGTCCCACTCTCCCAGCCAACAAGGGACTATGGGGAAGGCTTGTAGCCAGGGCGTTAGGTTTGGACTGAACTCAGGCAAAGGTTCCAAAGATGAGAATGGATGGTCATTCGGCATGGCCACCACAAAGACAGAACAGCAGAGTGCCAGAGAGCCCTGGGTGGTCCCCAGCTCTACTGTCCACTGAGCACACATGCTGGAAGCTTTGTCACCTGGTGGCCTGAGGATCCTCCTCTGTAGGAAGGGATCCCTGCACACGGCCTAACTGTGACATTAGGATCTTTGACAAAAACTCAAAACTAAGCCTGCAGTTGTTAGATTCTATGATAAGCTTTAAACTGCTCTAGTTGCAACCACTAGAACAAGCCTCGGCAGGGCTCAGGGGACAGAAGGAAGAATCCTGGCTCCATCTCTGATTAGTTACAAGACTTCAGTATTCTTAGCCTTAAAGTTCTATTTTGGAAAATTTAAGAAACAAATTCCTCCTGCAGAGTTTAAGAGACCATGATTGGAATTACTTGAGAAAAATGATGAATCCTGTGTCCCAAGCACCAGCTCCAGTAGGCAGAGCTCAGAAAGTGTAAAATAATAGAGTGTGGACATGTAACTACAAACCTCCCTGTTGTGTATAATTATAATGCACCAATAAAATGTGGAATACAAGGTGCTTCTTGGATGAACGAGCAACATAAGGCAGGGAACATATTACTAGATCCACAGTGATCACCGTGGCGGATGTTATGAAGCTAGCTGATACCCTGAACCCTTCGCCTGTCTTACCACGTTTAACCCTCATAACAGAAGTAGAAGTAGTTCTTTGTGACCTCTATTCTTCAGATGGTGAAAGCAAGTCTTTAAAAGAAGATGAAGTAGTGTGACCCGAACAGGCCAATAATCCACAGGAAAGTCAAGACCCTAAGGCCCACGGCCCTCGTCCGGGCACCCCACCGGCATGCACGTGCGCCTGCGAGGGAAGGGCACAGAACTTCATTCATGACTGGGAACATGGCCGTCCTGCATGGAGCACACACAGGCTCATCACATCTACAGGGCTTATGCCTTGGTGCCATCACCGTCCTTATTTTACAGAGGAGAAAGCTGAGTACAGTGAGGTTTAGTAGCTGATGGTAAATGGCAAAGTCAAAATAGGAACTCAGAAGTTGGACAGCGAGCCTGGGCTTCCCCAGCACGCAGCCAGGAAAGCAGAGGACAGAGCACCTTCTCCTCAGGGCTCTCTCCTCCCCAGGGGCCCCTCCCTTGTGCCACCTGCCCAGGATCACTGACATCAGGTGGGCCAAGCACCTGCTGCCCCAGGCTGGGTCAGCAGGGCAGGACCCTGGAGCAGGCTCCTGTGGAATGGACAGGTACCGGTGCCCAGTTTGCCTGGAGGGCAGGGAGGCCCCCACTTGGAATCTGAGGGGTGCTGCTTGGAGTTCCTATGGGCTCACGGGCTCCCCGCAGCATGAGCGTGGTTCCAGCTGCATCCGCACTGCTGTCCGTGAGGCAGAGTACCACCTTCAGGGGGCCTCACCCTGGGGGGCTTTGGTGACTTCACTGGGGTAGAAAAAAGGCTTTATCAGTGCAGGAGAGAACAGGGCATCTCAAAGGTGAGGAAAAAGGACGACGTCTAGGACAAAAAGGGCAGGATTCCTCAGAGATGCCCAGACCACTGCCACCCGGCAGGGACTCAGGGCCACCCACAGCCCCCACCGCCTCACCCATTGCTGCTCCTCACAGTCCCGTGCCAGCCTCTGCATGAAGCCCTAAGCGCCTCCCCGCTGCTCAGGAACCTTTCTAACTCTTCAGCGTGGCCTACAAGGCCCCCATCCCTGTGCCTCCAGGTCCCTGCTCGTGATGGCCATGGTGTCCAGCCATGCCAGTTTCTCCTCCCACCCTCCACTTCTCAGATACCACGTCCCCAATTCTGCAGGATTCCACTCACACATCTCTCCCCAACTCCACACACACACACACACACACACACACACACACACACACTCCTCCGAGACCCCAGCCCCCTCCTCTGGGTCCTACAGCAATGGGCAGGGTCCCATCATGGTCACTGAACTGGAATCCGAGCCCCTTGAGAAGATGGCTAGCCACCTCTTCATGCCCAAATCATTTAACCACACACAGGACCTGCTTGTAGTACACACTGAATAAATGCCTGACGGTTATTCCAGTTTTCTGCATTGTTAGAATCAAACAAGAGGACAGATACAGAGTAGTCGGTAACCTGAAAATAATTACACAGCGACATGTGCTACTTCATTATGACTAATAAGATCAAGAGAATCTCCTCCAAAGCCTATTTGTAAAATATCTCTGACATCTGAAATGTCAGACCATTTAAAGTGCCATTGCTTATCAGCACTTACGAGCAGGGATGTTTATTGCAAAGGAGAGGTATTTTTTTTTATTTTATCTGTCTACATATACATGGTTTTGTTTTTATTTATGTCCTTCTTCAAAAATATTTTAAGGCAGCTTAAAAGAGGTCAGATTTTGCATGTGCCTCAGTGCCTTATCAACTTTGTCAAAGGGCTAAAGTATCACATTGTCTGAATATTGTGATATTCAGACATAATTTTGTCTGGGAGTTGGTTGGACTGGGGCCCTCAGGGCTAAGAGATCTCAGAGTGAGGGGTGGAAGGCAGTCCCCGGGCTCACAATTGGCCCAGTCTTTGAAGACATTTAAAATGGTAAAATCTGAGCTGTGGAATCCCTCTTGGAAAATGAGTGCTCAGACAGGCTTAGAGCCTCTAAATGACTTTTATCAGAACTATGTGCCCTGTATTAAACGGTTTTCATGTATAATCTCGTTGAAATCTCACATCGAGGAAGAACAATTAGTTCTCAATTTGTATTTGAGGAAGCTGCTGTTAAGTGAGATCAATCAGCTTGGTCAGCCCCAGGTAGGAACCACACCCAGACCTCTCTGCCACAGGACTGGCCCTGTCCAGCAGAGGGCTAAAGGCCACCACCGGTTGGCAATCCCACCTCCGCCCTCTGATCTGAGACAAAGAGGCAGCCTGTGAACAGCCCCATGACACCCTGGTCCTCAGAAGAGTGTGAAGAGGAACCCCCACCTGTGGGCAGATTCATTGTGCACTGGTCTCAGGCCCAGGGGAGACTCTGAACACCTTGTCCACTACACCCTGGGCGGTGCCAAGCTCTGCCCCTTGCACAAAGCTAGACAGAAAACTCACACCCAAGGACCTGTATGAGGCAAATTTATTACTTACAGACAGGCAGCAAGGGACACTGGAAAGGACACAAGAAGCCAATCTTCAGGGCTCAGAGGAGCTGCCCGGGGTGATGGAATCTCCTGTGCACGTGGCCCACTTGTACCACTGCAGCACACATGCGAACACACGCATGCACACACACACACACACACACACACACACACACACAGGGAGAGGAGGCAGTGTATTAAGAAGAAAATAACAGATTTGATTTGTGCTGGAGCAAATATCTAAGGGAAAGGTCCTCAAGAAATTCAGACCAAAAGGAGGCAGGATGCGGAGCCTCCCCGCCCAGCCCTGCTAAGAGCACTGGTGGAGTTTACAACCTGCACTTTACACATCCATTCACCAGCTGCCTCTGCTCTGGGCTGGAGACACCTCAGTGTCTGGCACGTTCCTGATGGCTGCATATGAGACGGGCTACCGTCAGTGAAGCCTGCGGCGCTGCTGGGGCTGGGCGAGAGCACCTGGCCCTGAGGAAGCCCAGCCTGAACCGGGGGAGGTCTCCTGGGACCACAGGCACAGAGCTGCGAGGCCCTGGAGTCCCCTAAGTATGCACCAAGGCAGTGCTGGGCCCCCCATGCCAGTCCCCATCCATCCTGTCAACTTGTGTCCTTCCACAGCCGTGTGGTGCCACATTTTCACACTGGGGGCTTTTATTGATGATTTCATTGTTTAAAGTGGCTTCCAAGCCTAGCATTCCTAAATGCCCCTTATGTGTTGGAGACGCTTCATTCAGGCGTATAAAGGGCTGTTGGACAGGAGTTCAGTGTCCAAGAATCCACAGTCGACGTTATATACGGCATCTGTAGACAGGAACATGCTAAGCAAAAATACATACTGATCAGTTCACAAAAGTGTTGTGACCACATGGCGTACAACCACAAGAACGGGAAGTCATACTGCACGTATGTATAATATGCCAAAATACATGCCACCGTATAACTAAAAAGAACAAATAAAAACAATTTAAAAAAGTGCTGTGACCAGAGGCTTGCAGGACACCAACCCTGTATGTCCCCTAACTGCAGTGGCTCAGCACTTGCTAATCCGTTGTTCACAGTGGCCTTCTCATGTACAGCGGCTGCAAATAATGAGAAGTGCCTGCCTTTGTTGGCTAGAAGAGGTTTGGGAACCAGCTGAGAGCTAGACAGAAACTTCTGCCGCAGATCTTCTCACTGGGGTGTATTTCTCTTCCTGCCCCAGACTTCCCACCACCCAAGGGGTGATAGCTTATGAGAATTCATAAACCCTGACTTCTGGCAGCCAGGACAGGGAGGTGCCAGCTCAGGGAGGAAGTACACCCCACAGGTAACAATTAAGAAAAGCAGCCTTGAACTTCCACATCCCTCCGGCAGAGACAGCACACTCCATACCACAGTTACCGTCTTTGTCTCCCAGGGATTATTATACAGCTCCATCATAACAATAAAAAGAATCTATTCCTAGCTCAAACTGACTGTGGAGAGACAGCCTCAAAGGAGCAATGCAACCTTGGTGGCCTCAGAGAAAGCCACATCTCATAAAAGTACCCAGGGAAGGCGAAGGGGCCACTGCTGGCCCTGAAGCAGACAGCAGTCCCCCTGGCCCTACTGTTGGGGGGACTTATCCCCCACAAACATCTCAGTGCCTCTCAGTGCTTTGGCTGAATACAATTCAGTAACATCAGGAGCTGGATCTGTCTTTTTTACGATCTTATAAATAACAACCATCCAGGGATGGCCTTGGCTGCTGTTGTCTCCAAATATTAAATTAGCTTCTGTGGGAGAAAGTAAATTTAAAAGGCATGCCTTAGTGCTTCTGCAAAATCCAGGAGCGTGGACGGCAAGGTCTGCGCAGGTTGGAATTTCAAAGGTGGAGAAGGAGGGCAGGCCAGGTACAGAGGGGGCCTCCCCATGGGGTCACGTCCCCTGCCTGGAGTTCTTAGACCAGACGATCTTCAGATCACAGGCTCTTTATTTTATTAATGGAAATAAGTAACAACCACTTCTCCACGTTTCCTAAGAGACCTTGTGAACCGCAGACCCAACATCTCATCAATTGCTCCTTATTCTGCCTCATTGGAGTTATTTCCCGGCAGAGTTCAGTTGCTTGGAGGGATCAGGGCTTTGGAAGCAATCAAAGGCCAGCTTTGTCAAGAACTCCTGCCCGTGTGCCAGGAATGTGTAGGAGTGCCCCGTGACCACCTGCCTGACCTCGGGAGCCCTGACACTCGCATTCACACGTCCACTCACTGGTTCACTCACCCATTTGATCAGGGGACATTGCCATTTGGGCTCCAGCTACATTCTTGGCACTGTGCTGGGCCCTGGAGAGATGCCAAAAGCAAAGCCTCCGCCCTGCCCCCAGGGAGCTCAGGCAGGTGGAGGGGAAAGGCATGCAGAAGGCCTCCTGTCCAGTTTGCACACATGGCTAGCGCAGGCAAGGGGTGGGGAGAGCCTGGCATGTTCCTGTAACCTTGGCCGATTGGTGCATGGAGCATGAGGGGTGAGTGGTAATAAGTGACAGCAGGGAGCTAAGAGGCACCAGGTCATGCAAGTCTAAAAGCCTGGCACCCGCCTCTGTGGCGTATTCCTGAATTCCCCCATGAGTCAACCAGGTTACCTGCCCTGGCCCCTCTGCAGGGGGCCACGTGGGGCCTGCACTCCTGGCAGGTGCAGAGGGTTGTGCCACCCCTTTTCCCCCTAGACCCGAATCCTGTCTTGTTTGTGATGGGATTTCTTGAGATGTCACCCAGGCTTCTGTCATCTGCTCTGCCACTCCCCAGGCCAGCTCCAGACCACGTGAGATCCTCTCTCAGACCAGCCCACACGATACACCTGCTCCCCACTCCCCCAGTCACTAACTCCCTCCTCACAATTCTTGCTCCTGGTGGGCTTTACTGGCAAGGTCAAGGCCCTGGAGAGAAACTCTTCCATCCTGCTGGGATCAGCTGACGGTCTGGCTTGAAGCTGGCGGAGGCCTCGCAATGAAAACATGCCACCATTGCACTTCCAGCCCAGCTTAGAGCCATCCATCTCGTCACTCCCAGCAGCCCAGGGAGGAGGTCGGAGGGGCAGGTCAAGACACCAGTGCCAGTAGAGGTGTCATGGTGCCCTAGATCACACCCCCAGGCTGGGGGACACAGGCCTCCAGCTCCTCATTCAGGGCTCATCCACTATGCCCAGCTTTAGTCACAAATTTTCCTTTCAAAAAGTTCATACTTTTCCAAAAACCTATCCAGTGGTTTCTTCATTCCCAGATTTTGTCATTTCAACCATGTCTCAGAGGCCACTGAGAAAACAAAAGCCCACCGTGAGGTCCTGCTTTGTTTTGTCTTGTTTTAAACTCAGATCCTGTGAGTGCTCTGGTCTTGAATCTGTTGGGGTGTTGAGGCTGGACTCAAGGAGTTTCCTTCCCTAAATGTGTTCCCATTAGCACCTGCTCAGGTATGAGCTAAGGTGGGCCATCTGCTGACCCAGGTATGAACGTTCTTTACATCAAAGGCCAACTAATACCAAGGTTTCTGGGGTTATGGGGCGGAACAAAAAGAGAGAAACAGCTACCACTGGAATAAGAGGGCAGCTACCCTTCCTGTCCAAACGTCCTCCCACCTAGAACACGGGCAAGGTGCAAAGCACCCAGAGGCCCCTCGACCTCCCAGGCACAATCCCACCTAAGCACTCAGCAGACCTGTCCTCCTAACACGAAGCTCAGTAGAAATCACCCCGTCCGCCCTCCACACTGCCTCCTGCCCTCAGCAGAATCAATGGCTGCCTGGCCTGGGCTCTCTGAGCATTTTGTTCTTCCTGCCCATGGAGCCTGCAGGAAGGCTTGTCTGCTCAGTTCCCTAAATTCTTAGTGCCTGAAAGAGTACCTAGCTTTGGTGAGTCCAAAAGCAATACTTGTGAATTTTTTTAAATGGACAAGTCAAAAATCCATTCTAGAAGTTAGGAGCTCTGGCAACACAATTTCAGGACCCGAATTTGCCATAGACACGCCAGTGCTTTACTCCTACTTACCTGTCCAGGGATCCCTCAGTGAAGTGTTTTTCACTATTAAAACTAAGACACAGAGGCTGAGAGGGCATAAGGAACTTGCTTGCAGTGGACCCAGATCCAAATCCAGGTCTGTCTGGACCAAGGCTCCTTTCACTTTACTGCCTTACTCCCAAACTTTGTCCCAGATACATGGAAACAAGATTCCTTCCGATTAGCATCTCTGTTGTTGCTGCTGCAAACATTCTAACTGGAAGAGTCACGGAAAAGACCAAGCCAGCTGAAATTTAAAAGAAAAAGAGAAAGAATCCATGCTTCATTTTTGGCTTGCAGTCATACACACAAATACCTACGTTGAGTCATTACCTTGTTCTACTTACAGATGGAAGAATAAGCTAGACCCACTCCCTAGAAGACCCTGCATGGTTCCCTCTGATCTAGGAAAAGGAATGGGAAACTCCCAGGGAAAGCTCTGGGACCAGAAGCTTTCCTACGGGGACCTCTTTCATACTGGAGAGGCATCAGAGCTATCCTATCAGTGGGGGAATTTCCTCCATAGGTGGACTCCTCAGGCACCAAGCTGTTTCTTTTGAAATTGACATTTCAGAATCAATCATATTTGCTATTCTGATTACCACAGTTTCTCTCTTAATAAGATCATGCAAAGTTGGTAAGGCACTAATATTACTTTTATATTTCATACTCTTTGTCCAAATTGATACTTGTGAAAGGGTCTATCAAATCTCATTTCCACAGATCAGCTTTTGGAATTAGTAAACCCATAAAGTTTAACAAATTTATGCTGCTGAAAGTCCTAAAATGAATAAAATTATTTATACACACGCTCGTATGCATGTGCATGCACACACACACACACACACACACACACACACAAGTCTGGGTGACAACCCAGGTGAGGACAAGGATAAGGTCAGCCACAAAAAAAACAACTTGATCATTACTGCCCATTGGCCCCAGCGCCATCTTGCTCCTTCATGTTCCCAGACTCACTGGGTGGCTCATGCACTTTTACTGATGAGATTCAACCTCATATTTGGTTGAATTTAACACAATCCAGCACAGACTGACAGGATACTCCAGGGATGAAAAGTCTCCTTTTCCTCCTGGGGCTCCCAAACTTTAGTAGACCAAGCAACCAAAGCAGATATTACAGAGAACATGTCAAGTGCCAAAACACTGGCTAGACTTATTATACTTCCAAACATTAATCTCCTTGTTAAAAAACTGAACACCTGCCTCTCTATTTTATAGACTGGATGGCTACTGGCCAAAACTCCACTGTGGGACTCATATAGTTTAGGTTAATGAAGTATTTGCTATCCGCAGGTCTCTCACCATCACCAGGCATGCTATAACCTGATCTTTTATAAACTCATCTTGGACCCAACCTCTTCTCGCAGACTGAACTTTTCCAAGTAACTGTCTTTACTGTTTGCATTTGGGGTACACAAATTGTCTTCTCTCATCTCCTAGAAGCATTTTCTTTGCTTTTATAGTGTCTGTAAAATTAAAGATTTACAGTAAACTTATAATAATTTGGAAAGGTTCTTCTTTCTTTGACATGTTCCTAGTGTCTCCTTTGTAACCTTCCCTACCTCCTGTGTGTCCTCAGCAGCCCTGAGCTCCAGCACCTGAACCTGAATAACCAGAGGATTCTATCCTCTCCTCATACAAGTTACCTTCCTAGTAAAGATTCCTATCATTTTCTCCAGGTGAGGAAGCCTCTCTTGGTTTCCTTCTTCCTAGATGTCTTTGTACCCTGGACACATCTCTGACTTTAGCTAGATTCATGCTTGTCCCCTTATCTCAGCTGCAAAAATGGATTGGCCAGATGTTAACAAGCATCCTCGCTCTGCCACACATCCTAATGATTCCATTATTACCATGTCCAAATCCTGTTAGGAAAACCCCTTTGTCCTGGACTTACAACACAAGAGCAAACACTGTCAGCCCTCCCTGTCTTTCCATCTCTCACAATTCTAAGAAGCTATCTTTTCTGGGGGATTTCTGTTGGCTCCTCAGGCAACCCCAGTCTGCATGCAGGGCAGTCCAGGAGCCCTGGGGGTGAAGCCCTGGGAAGCTCAGGCCATGATGGATAGAAGTGGAGCTATATCTGCCCTGGGTCTTCACTTGCTAAGTATGATGTTGGTGCATCATCTCTGTCATGCAGTAGCAACCTGCTCACTAATGCATCCTGCCTGGCTTCCTTCCCTTCCCTTCTCATTTCCACTCTTCCCCTCGGAAACTTCTCAGAATTGCCTCCCAAATAAACTACTTGCAATCACAATCTAACTTCAGGGTCTGCATCTGAGAGAGCCCGACAGAGACCATCGTTTTTCTTATCTTCTGCACTTTGAAATCCCTGCTCCACCTACTAGAGTTCATATCCGGGTTCTTCTAGAAAAAAGATCAAACCTATTTGCAAACTTGACCCTATAATAAACCGAATACTGACCTGAAAGCAATACCCCTTTGTGAAACTCAGTCTTGTATAAACTTTCTTATGGCACATACTGGCTCAGTCCTGCTCAGCCTTGTGCCCTCAGCATGGGTCAGCTGAGCTCTATTACTGGGTTCCTATGGTAACCGTCTTATATACCTGCCCACTGGACCAAGGGTTCAGCAATCCACTCTATTCTCCATTCCTTGCCCAACAGGGCATGGAAATTATTCCGAGGAGCAAGCAACTACAATGGCACCAATATCCAACTAATTTTCACAGGGCACCAAGTGAAAGAGCTTCCAGATTTACAACACGCAGCTTTCAGAAAGTATTGCAGGTGAACAGAATAGAAACAAGAGATTGGATATGCACCCAAATCACTTATCATCCACACTGTGATAAGTCAGTGAGAGGAACAACATAAAGATAGTCCAAAATTCTGTCTCTAATAGGTAAGCGCAAGTTAATGCTCTTATTCACAACTCAAATGATTTCCTTCTTAACCTCAACCTTTGTGGTGTAAACTTAGTAAGACCCTGCCCAGATGTTTCCCAACGTGGAGCTGTGCAGGAGGGTTCTGTGCCTGATTTCTGTTTCCTTCATTTATGTGCAGTTTTCTCGTGGCAAGGTCCTACTTAGGTGCTCATCGTCAGAACTACCAGGAGTGGGTTTGTTATGGTTTGGATCTGGAATTTCCCCCAAAGGCTCAGCCATTGACTGTTTGTTCCCCAAAGTGGAGGAGGGATTTGGGGAAGTGCTTGGATCATTGGAGGTCTACCTCATCAGTGGATTAAACCATCAAGGGACTCATAGCTTAGTAGACTCCCGGGAGGGGTGGAGGCTATGGGAGGTGGGACCTGGTTGGAGGAAGTAGGTCACTAGAAATGTGCCCTGAAAGCATCTTCTTCCCTTTCCCATTTCCTTTATTCCCTCCCCTCCCCTCCCCTTCCCTCCCATTCCCAGTTGCCGTGAGGAACAGCCCTGCTCTCCCTGCCTTTCTACCATGAGGTGTCTGCCTTGGAGCCATGGACAGAAACTTCTAAACCATAAGCCAAATTGAATCTCTCCTCCTTTAAGTTGTTCCTGTCACATATTGTAGTCACAACAATGAAAGGCTGACTAACCGATGTTTGCACAGTTTCACCTTTAACTGAAACTAAGACCCTCCCTCCAGCCAATTCCCCAGTCTGTTCTTGACCTCCTCACTGTGGTCAAAATAAGCCAGATCACTCCTCGTTTTCTATTTTCTGTCTTTTGCTTCTCTGTTTCTTTAAAACTTACTACTTTAGGTGATATAATTTAAACTTAAACCCCTCCTCCTACAAAATTACCATTAAGAATTCTCTCTGATCAGTAGCAGCACTCTTCAGCCAGCTATTCCACTTCTTCAAAAGAAATGAATATTTATATAAAATCTCCAGCTTTTTAAATGTTGACAGTAAATTTAAATAAATTGATAAATAATAGAACTTATCTGCAGCTTGAATGAGGCCAGTATTCGCCATTTTGTGGCTTCTGGTGACCGTGCCTTCTGTTGGCCCAGGCTTTGGCTAGCACTGCATGACGTTCCAGGCCGCCTGGCCTCCCCACTCAGGGTCTCTCGCTCTACCTTTCCTCAATGCCATGTCATGGTTAAAACGGCCCTTCTCTTGTCCTACTCCATCACTCTGAGTCCATAATGCCGCCCCGGTAGTTGTCTCATATACACTGTCAACTGTGGTAAACATACAATGTAGCTTTGGGGGGGCATTTGGTTTTTTTCTAGTGGACATCAGGACCTTGTCTTGTACAACTCAACACATCCATAGTGTCAACAGGTGGAGATGGGGTACCTCCAGGTACTCTGCAGTATCTGGCATGTGGAAGGTATCTAAAGAGAGTCTATTGGATAAAGAATGGGGAAAACTAATGAATGAATAAAATGATTTCCTACATACACTGCAAGTTAGAGTTCTTGTTAGCAAAGGCTGGAGAAGCTAGTCTTTGAGTCTGTATTGTTTGAGCCTCTACTAATCATTGGCTTCCTCTAACTCAGTGGTTCTCTGCTGGGAGTGATTTTGCAACCCAGAGAATATTTGGCAATGTCTGAAGACATTCTTGGTAGTCCCACTGGGGTGTGACTAGCAGTGGCATGGAGTGGGTAGAGGCCAGGGCTGCTGCTGAACTTACTACACTGCACAGGACGCCCCCACAACAGAGTCATCCAGCTCAAAATGACAACAGCATTGAAGGTGTAAAAACCTTGCCCTGAAATAGTCACTTCAGCTGCTTTATTAGTAGACATCCAAAGACTGTTTCCTGAATGGGGGTGATCACGAGATACAGGTGATTCCACATGCAGACAGAAGCTTAGCCTTGGCAATAGATATATCAGCTTGGTCTGAGTGTTGTCAAGGGAAACTGTCAACACTCTGACCTGAGCTTGCTCCTTTCTCAGCTCACAGAATGTCTCCAAGACTTCACAATTGCTTTGTGTTATGTGTGATTGGTGGGTGACCTTTTCAGATGAATTCAGCCTGAACTGTGCAATTGATGTTGAAGAAACAAATGGATTGTGTTTTGCCCTATAATTTTAATATGGTATTATAGTGTTTTCCTCCATGAAAGTTGACACTGTCTGCCAGGCCCATGTGGAAAACACCATCATTAGAATAGTAATAGCTGCCTTCTACTGAGCACATGCCGCTGCAGGTTAAATCGTGTCCCCCCAAAAGACACAATAACATCTTAAGCCCAGGTTCCCGTGAATATGATCTTATAATCCAGTGTCCTTATAAGGAGAGACTGTCCGGGGAGCACACAGACACGCAGAAAGGACCCCACACGGTGGCAGAAGCAGAGACTCGAATGATGCAGTTGCAAAACAAGGAACACCAAGGAAGGCCAGGAGCCCCTGAAGCTGGACAGAGGCAGGGAAGGGTCTTCCTGAGCCTCCCGAGGCAGCCAGTCCTGCGTGGGCTTGGTGTTAGAACCTGGTGAACTCACACAGCTCGACTCTGCGGCTGCTGTAAGGGGGAGTCCCTGCTTCATTTTTGAGAATGGCATTGAAAACCAGGAAGAGCTGATTCTCCATGACAGTGGTGCTCCAGGGGTGATGAAGGTGCTTCTCCACTGGTTGACCTTAATTCTCACAACCACCCTGTAAGTTTAGGTCCCTATTAATTTTCACTTTCTATTGATGGCAGACATGTGCCGTCATTTGCCTCAATTCTAACATCTAGACCAAGGTGTCATCAAGAGTTGAGCCCATGATCTCAAGCTCTGCCCTGTTCAGCACCTACAAGAAGGGGCTGGAGCTGGTGGTAAGACCTCTGGCAGAGGCGGGCAGAGGGGAGAGATGGGTGTCCACTTTTGAAAGTGTGAGTTCCATGTCTGTGATTTCTATCTGGGAGACTTTGGTTTGGGCAGCTTTGAGTCTGAGATTCCTCATATTCAAAATGGGTAGAAGAAAAAGAAGGACAAAACTCAATAATTTAAACTTTAACAACCGGATAATAATGCACTGCCTGCGTGGTGCAGAGGAGTGCTTCTTCAAATGACCTCAGATGGCCTATCACAGCTTCATTTAGGGACATCACTAACAAAGGGATCTCAGTGGAGACACAGCCCTGCCCTGGGAAGTCCACTTAGGCAGTCTTCAATGCTCTTCCACCATGCTGCTGTGAGACCCTGCATGTTTTTTATCAGATTTACTCCCAATGGAATGACAATGATGTGCAATGTACTCGTCACCTCTGTGAGGTGTCCCTGAGGCCTCACTGAGGAAGAACTCTCAGGTTCAGCTGGTGACTGTGGGCTCCAGTTGGCTGGGACATGTGAGGTTGATGGGAGCTCCCAGTGCCAACAGAGGGGTCAGTGTCTGCCTGCGGCTAAGAGTGGCCAAGAGCACCAATTTTGGTGTTCAATATTCCTGGACAGTGCTAGGACTTGGGGACTTGAACAGACCCATGCTTTCCCAGAGAGAGAGATGTAGCCAGACATCGCTGAGACTTTAAAACATGTTTCTATCATTGCCAAAACTATCTGGACACCGAGGTTGAAATGGAGATGGAGCAGTCCCACAAGGCTGGCCTCATGGCAAGGGAGGAGACTGCCCCACTGTAAAGAAATATGGCCCCACTGAGGGAAACAGGGGGACCTGAGCCACAGCAGCCCCATGAATTCTTCCGAATCCAACCCGTAGGCAAGTCATCCTTCTATGGGGGAAAGGGAGTAAGAGGTGAGGTCCAGAATGGAAGCTCTAGGGTTGCTCCACATGGAAAGATCAAGAACAAAGGTGGTTGCCCCCAACTAGCCTCTCGGAATATCATTTTTCTTTAACATAAGAATAATATACATAGCAAGGAGTTGGTGGGAAGATAAAATAAAAGCTATGGAAAGTAATAAACACAGTATCTGACAGAGGATGTACGCAATACTGTCATCATGACATTTACCTTTATCTTTGCATATAGTGAAAGACTTGAACCCAGATTATGTTCTTTTTTATAGATAGGAAACCTGAGGCCCAGAGGAAACACAGAATAGCAAGAAAACAGGGTGAGAATACATAAACCCTCTTTCAACTGTAGAAGTAAAGAGAAGATTCTAGAAAAGCAATGTGGCTCAGGAGAAAATACGATGAGGTAAGAAGGAGAGCTCATTTCAAGATGTTTCACTTTGACTCTAGGAGACAGCAAAGGCTGAAAACAGGGTGCTTGGGGACTGAAGCGCAATGAGGCAGCAAAGAGCAGTGGGCGAGAAGGGGCTGTGGGGTCAAGGTGCCGACAGGTCCTCAACATGAACACTCAAGGCTTCTGGAGTGGAGTCCACGGTGACGTAAAGAAAAACACCAAGGTGCCATAGAAAGGTTCTCAAGGATTTTAGGCAAGGAAATGGGAAAAATTACTAAAAAGAGGTAGAAAATTAAAATGAGAATTAGTCTGTCTAGCAATGAAATCAAAATTTTACAAAGACTTCTCCTGTCCTCAGTCACTCTTTCTCCAAATACATCCAACACTGCATCTGTCCATCCATCCACCCATCCACCCATCCATCCATCCATTTCTCCTTCCATTTAACAGGCTCTGCACAACTGTGTTCGCCACATGCTGTGCTGGACCCTGGGTCTCAGCAGAGAACAGGGAAACAAGGGCCTTGCTCTCAGACCTCTCACCATCTAGTGAGAAAGATAGACGCAGAGCCAGAAATGACAGTGGGTGAGTGTTGAGTCATGCAGAGAGGAGCACAGGGCGCTCTGGAAGCACATCACAGGGGATCTAAGCTAAGTGTCAGGTGGCTGTTCCCCAGAGGGACATTTAGGTTCAGATCTGAAGGGTGCAGAGCAAGTACTCAGAGGAGGCTTATGGGGCAGAGAGGCTGCGCCAAGGTTAAGAGGCAAAGGGAATGGTAGGGTGGTCCAGATATGGACAGGTTCAGTGTGGTGGGGCCATAAATCCAGGGGGGGCAAGAGATAGAACAGGAGCCCTGAGAAAGAGCAGTTTAGGAGGGGGCTGTCTGAGGCATGTGGAAGAGCTTGACCTCAGGACCTTGGGAAGTCTTGAAGTGTCTCCAGCAGACAGGTGGCATAATAGATACACGCACCCTAGAAGGGACATTTTGACTGAAACGTGGAGCATGGGCGATGACCTGAAATAGAATCAGTGGGAACGTTAGAGAGGCTCTTTGCCTGGATGGCGTTAATGCTGAGGATCTGAGAAAAGCTTCCAGAGATGAAAGTCACAATGGAAGTAAACTGATAGGACTCGGTGGGTGGCAAGCTATGGTGGCCTCCTCATTCCTCCCCAACTCCTGTCTTATATTTATACCCTGATCACCTAACCTTCTTCTTCACTATGGGTTAGAAAAAAAAATGTAATTACCAACCTCATTTTGGGGATAGAAAATCCAGGATGCAGACAGCTTACGTGGTCGCTGCTCTTCCTTACAATTGTCCTTTGCTAAGAATAGGAATTGAGTTCCAGAGACATTTTCTATTGAGAGAATACCTCGATCTTCTGTTGATGAGCCCAGCTTGATGTTCACCACTCCTTTTTGTGCCTCCTGGGTGTGGACATGAACTACATTTCCCTTCTTGCAGTTAGGACTGACCATGGTCTGAGGCTGGACCAACCACACTTGACCCCGGGATGTGCCACTTCCAGGCCTGGTCCTTAAAACACACATCCTCCCCTGTCTTCTGGTGGGAAGTCAGAGCCCAGAGCCATCTCAGAGACACTGTGGAAGATAGAATAGGCTCGAGGCTCAGAATAACCACAAGCAACTCCGTCTTTCCCCCCTTCTTTGGCTGCCAAATGGGCAATTGATGAGCAAACAGCAAGCTTATTGTGCTAATCCACAGAGATGTGGGAGTTTCCCTATGATAGCAGTTAGTATGGCCTTGATGGATGCTAGTCCACATATTACTTTTCCTGAGGAAATGCCTCCGTGCTCTGCCCAGCATTACTTTCTTAGCATGAATGTTGCCGCTGCTTAGCATAATTCTCTTACACAGCAGTCCGTTATTTCCTTGGGGACTCATAAGGAGGACCGTGTAAGCTTAGTGCAATGCTGAGAAACCTTCAGAAGTGCCAGACCTTCCCCAGAGCGTCAGGTACAGTGAGTGTTATGAAATGCCTGCAGTGAGCCAAGCCCAGCTCTGGGCTCTAGAGAGCCTTTGTTCCAAAATATCTTGGACTCTGGGGGACTCAGTGCTGCAAGTAGTTCCAAGGCAGAATGATCAGTGTTTTGAGAGAGCACATTAGTAGCCAAATTTTTCCCATGACATCACCATATAAAGGGCAAGTCTCAGATCTCAGTGTCCTCCAAAACACACATCTGAGCTGTCTTGATAGGTCCTCAGAGTGGCCGTCTGGCTCTGCCCAGTTAATTCCAGGCCTCAGGTTGGGGTCAGGTCTCCTGTGTCCACATCCGGGGATCCAAGGGGGAGGCAGTGGTTGCCTAGGGTGGGAAGAAGTTTGCTATGCCTCTTCAAACCCTCGTCTCAAAGGCACGCAGTCCCTTCTGCCCACATTCTTTCAGCCAAAGCAGATCACATTGCCACATCAGACTTCAAGGGACTAAGGAGTCACATAAGTGGAGGAGACTCCACGTGGGATTAGCAGTGACAGCACAGACAAGAAAGTCAGCCAGCTTGGGAATTCAGGAGGCCAAGCCACAGAGGGCATTGGGTCTGACACTCAGAGATGAATGGAATGGGGTCAATCCCAGAGGAGGGAGAATTTACTCCAGGCGAAGAAAAGCAGCATGGATAATATCGGCGATCGTCTTTGTGAGAGCGAACATTTGGAAGCTCTAAACCTATTAACACGAGATCTGTTTACAGAAACGGTTGAACAACTAAACTGCAGAACTCCATGCGTGAGTTAAAAAGAATTAAACAGGTTTATATGAAACGATAAAGGAAGATTTTCAACTCATGTTAAGTTAAAAAAAAAATTGCAGGATCATGTATAGAAGAAAATATACCATTTAAATACTTTCCATACATACACACAATGAAACCATTCTATAGATATAATTATATGCACATATATATGTATGTATATATACACACACGTATATAAACATATAGGGAAAGAAATGTATAAACAGATACATCAAGAGAATTCGAGATGGATTTTTATATATAAAATTATACCTTCTCCAAGAAACAAAAACAAGAACACGCATCATGTGGTCAGAGTACTCAGGGAAAAGGTCCAGGGGTGCAGAGAGCTGCCCAGAGGGAATTCCAACTCCCCCTGCAAGGACATCATTTCTTACGAGAAGCTGGGTGGTGTGGAACTGTCTTCCTGAATGCGTGGGTGGCAGGAGGCCCTGATGCCTCCATCCTGTCCCCACCCTTGATTGGACTTGCCTTCATGAACATTCCTTCTTCTTTCCAGGTGGGTCTAAAGTTCTAAGCAGGTTCTAAGCATGACCAGTCACTGAGGTCACAGTTGGACTACAACACATGCTCAGTGACTGTGCCATGAGGCCAGTCCTGTTATGAACCACTTAAACCCATCCAGTGTCCTCATTGAAACCCTGTCTGGTTCTGTGACCCTCTTCTCCCCAACTCACAAGCCCAGCCTGTAGTAGGGAGGGCAGCCTTAGTGGGTCATCTTCCTCCACTCGGTGCCACCCACCTCCAGTTCCTCAGCACCTCTTCCTGATACCATCTGCAGTGCAGGGCACAGGAGGGCAGTGCAGCGTGGATGTGGAACTGTGCCCCTGGAGGAGCTGGATGCACCCCGGAGACTCTGCTCTCATGGAGAATAGATGTCCCCCTCCCCAGTGGTGACCCCCACGATGACGGCGGCATCTCTCCAGCTACTTCAGCTGGGCTCTGGGCTCCAGCCCAGCCAGATCAGCTGAGCTCCTCCTGCAGTCTTGGGGGTACAACCTACAGAACTCCACTTGGCTGGCAGGAACCCTCGAGCACCCCCATCCCATTTCAGGGTGAGGGCAGCTCCCAGCCGCTGCAGCCACCTCTTTTCTTACTTCTAAGTAGGCCATCTGCTGTCCCACTCCATCAGTCTTCCCAAGCAGGATTCACACACCAGGACCTATGATTCCCGAATCCCAGGTGACACCAGGTGAGCTCTCAGAAGCATCCCATGAAGGCCCTGGGACTCAGCCTGAGGTAATGAGCAACACAGAGGTGGAGGGGAAATTGGGAAACCCTTGGCTTAGGCAGCTATTTTGCTGCTGTGACCAAAATACCTGACAAGAACAAATTAGAGGAGGAAAGGTTGATCTGGGGGCTCAAGGATTCAGCCATCTCAGTCCATAAACAACTGGCTCCATGCCTCGGGGCTTTGGGTGAGGCAGAACATCAGGGTAGGTTCCAATTTCTCAGCATCTCTTCCTGACACCATCAGTGAGTTGCTGGGGACATGGCCCCAGGAAGCAGAAAGAGAGAGCTCCCGACCACAGACCAAAAATAACCCCCAGGGCACACCTCCAGCAACCACCTCCTCCAGCCACCCCCCCACCCCCCCCACCCCACCCCCACCCCCTAAGGTCACCACCCAGTTAGTCCCTATCAGGGGACTCATTCGCTGATTGGATTCAGGCTCTCATAACCCAACTATTTCACCTCTCAGCCTTCTGGCATTGTCACACATGAGCTTTGGGGGGACACCTCCCTCAGAGGAAGCTTCTCTCCCACCCCTCAGCGTTCACCTCTACAGAGGCCGCTGCAGTACTTTCCCATGGTGACCAGAGAGTCCAGCCTTGAATTGCACTGTGTAAGCACCCACTCTGCTCCAGGGGGTGGATGTCCTTGGCACCAATTTCATTAGCCTTTGAAACTGGTTTCTCAGCCAAAGCTGAGACAAAAGTCCCTTTTTAATCCCCTATTAACCTTTATAATTAAATAATCAAAGACTAAATAATTTAGGAGAGAAAGAGACTACAAAAGAAAGGCCTCTGCCCCTCCCTGCCTCCTGCTCCACACACACACACAAGCACTCACGCATGCACACGCATGCACACGTATACACACCAACATGCACACACGTGCACACAAGGCACATGCAAGTGTATGAGGACCTACACGCATACACTCGAACACAAGAGAACAAGAGGTACGAAAGCTCTTGGTAAGATCTAGAAGCTATGAGAAGTTTAGTTTTTCAAAAAGATAAAAAAATCAATCAGATAGATAGGAAAGATTTATGCTGAGTCCAAATGCCTTCCAAATATATTTTTTAAAATTATAATGTCTATAATAAATGATTATTTGGCATCATTTTAACAGCAATCAGAAGTCTGGTGGGCCGGGAGTTGGGCAGGCCGGGTTGTTTCACAGGTGTGCTTCGGCAGAGTGCGTGGTACATGGTGGCCTCAGCCCCTGTGGCTGCCGAGCTACCTGGGCTACCTGAGGTGGAGATCAACACAGTCCTGGGCCAGCATTCCAGGGAGCTCAGGTCACATGGGGCCATGTGGACAGCACCCCTCCCTCAGTTCAGGTGTCCTTCCCACCCCATCAGGAGGGAGGTGTCGTTGCCAAAAGCAAGATCCAGCTTGATTTCAGCAGGAGGGCTCCTGCCGCCTCACTGCTGGCTGGCGGTCCACCTGGGCCTCTGACTGGGCTCCTTCTGCACACTCACGTTCCCGGCTGGGGGTCTTTTCTCTGAGGGTCAAGCGTGTCACTTTTCCACATCAACAGTCAATGTCCAACTCTGCTACACCCCTGGGGGTCGACCACTCCACTCCACAACTCTGACTCTCCAGGGTTGGCGGGTCCCCCAGGTCAAGGGCTCGGTCCAGAAGACTGCCCCCTTCCAGGCAGAGTCACCGGCAGAGTCCCCAGACCACCCACACTTCTGCCTGGCTGGCCACCAATCAGGGGTCTCCCATGACCTCCCTTAAGGTCCAGCAATTCACTAAAACAGAACTCAGGAAAATGCTTTACTTACATTCCTGGTTCATGACAAAAACTAGAATCAGGAAAAAACAAATGAAGAGCTGGATTAGGTCAAGGTAGGGGCCAGGGAAGGTCCGGAGCTTCCATTCCCCCTCTGGCCAGTCAGCCCCCAGCAGGTACCAGCCCAGATGCTCCCCGAAGCCTCCGTTCAGGGGCTCCAGTACCTGGGCATTGCCGACCACACTGCTGATCCTAAGTTACTGGACTTGACCTCCAGCCCTCTCCCCTCCCTCAGGTGGGGTGTGAGCTGATCACAGAGTTGGCATTTCTGCCATCTAGTCCCCGTCCAGGACTCAGGGCTGAAGAGTCCCCTCATCACCATAAGCTCAGGTGTGGCCAAAAGGGCCTCATTATGAATAAAGAAAACAGACACCTGTGTCCTTCAGGAGGTTGCAAGGGTTTGGGTCACTCTGTGCCAGGAACCTGGGACGAAGACCAAATCTCTATGTTCACTAGCCCCCGACAGCCAGGCTCTCTCCAGGGCCATCCAGCCTACTCCCCAAACCCTGATCTTCTGCAAGGAAGGACTTTCACTTTTCTGAACTCACTGGTCCCTCGCGCCCAGGGGCCTTCACAGTCGCCCACTGACTGGGACGTCTCCTCTTACGAGTTGGCTGTGCCCATGGGACCTGTCCTCTTGAATTCTGATGTCTGCCAGGGTCAAGCCTGAGGCCTCCACCTTCCTCTGGGTGAGAATTCCTGGGGTGGGGGGCAGAGATTGGCCTGGGAGCCTGTCTCCTGGCTGCAAGTCTTCCTCCCCCACCTCCCAAGTGGGTGATGATGTGACCTCTGAGTAGGACTTGCGAGGGAAGCCACCTCAGTGAGAACTGGCGGGGGCCTTGACCCACAGCCCCACGTTATCAAGATACGTCCGTCATCAACCAGTCAGAATGAGGGCCCATTGGCGTGTGGTTTCCATGTATCCAAAACTCTGCATCTCCAAGGCTAACCTCATGCTTTTTCTTTCTTGCATTTTGATTTTTCTCCTGTGATGAAAATCATACCGTTAAAACATTTTTTGATCCAGGCATGGTGACGCACGCCTGTCATCCCAGCCGCTTAGGAGGCTGAGGCAGGAGGAACACGAGCTCAAAGCCAGCCTCAGCAACAGCAAGACACTAAGCAACTCAGCGAGACCCTGTCTCTAATTAAATACAAAAAAGGGCCGGGTTGTGGCTCAGTGGTCAAGGGCACCTGAGTTCGATTCCTGGTATCGAAAAAAAGAAAAAAGAGGAACGTTTTTTGAAAGGATGATTGAAATAAATCCAGCTTCCTGCTGTTCTCCTGAGAGAGGAGAGGAGTCCCCAGGGGCTGGTCCCCTTGTTCCCACTGCACTGAGGCACCAAGGGCAGCCCCACCACCCTCCTCCTCAAAGCTGCTTCTTAAACATGGCCCTTACTAACTAGGGTCCTCTCTGTGACCACAAAGGAGCTTCCACTTGATGCCATTTATACACAGCCGTTGTTGTCAGAAAACGTCATTCCCTGGGCCATAAATGGGCTTCACAGTCTTATTTTAGAAAGTAAGAACTTTCACAGATCCTATTTCAAGTGGGTCAAAGGAAAAGCGACACGTGGGTCCACACCCACCAGCGCTGACTTACAGCGCCCTGGGCCTGGCGCCCCGCGCACGCTGCCCCCCTCCTCCCCAGGTACCTACTGTGACGTGAGCTCTCCCTCCTGGAACACACAGCCCCGAAAAACCAACGAACCAACTCAGCAGCTGGGACCAAGAACACGAGTCCGGAGCCCAGCCGCCGGTCAGTGGCTTCCTCGACCACAGCAGGCGTCGCGGCCTTGGCAATGTCCCTCAGTCTTTGCCTCATGGCCAACCACCTCCCCAAGCCCTCATCATCTTGGGCCTTAGTATTTCAACCTATGGATTTTGGAGGGACACACACATGCAGACCAGAGCAGGGAGTGAGGCCTCGTGTGAAGTCCTGGGGGCACAGTCAGAGCCCTGAGGTCCGATGAGATGGGTAAGTCTGAAAATCAAGAGGCCAAGATGGAAGACGCTGCTGGGACACAGGGAGGAGGGAGAGGGAGCAGGGCAGACCATCTGGGCTCGGAGGCCATGTGAAGTACTGTGACTCGGGCTCCAGGAACAAGGACAGTGCATGCGATGGAGCAGGGGCAGAACAGAAGCTGACCTGCCACCTGTGGTCACCTGTGGTCACCCTGGCTGCTGTGAAGGTAATGGATTGAAGGGGAAATGCCCCAGCAGAAGGCCAGGTGAGAGTTGGTGGTTGTCTGGACCAGGTGGCCAATTGTCAGAATAAGAAGGGGTCAGAATCCAGATATATTTGTGAGGGGAGAGCCTGCAGGACTGACATAACATAGAGCATTCCTGCTTCAAGACTTTGACATCTTCATGGTGTTGTTGGAATTCAGCACTTACCAAGCGCTCAGCAGAGGACCAGCACAAGGGGAGCACCCCCAAGTTTAATGCTGTTATTATGACCGGGATCTGGTTTTTCACAAAAATTTGATTATCACTTTCATTGATCCATAGCAAAGTAGAAAAAGCAATTAAGGAGAAACAACTCTAGAAGACTTCTGATTGTAAAGAAACGCCATTTAGCAGGAGAAGAGAAGGCTGAACACATTCATTAAGAGGGGACACAAGAAGTCACACAAGCCACAGCCATTTGGAGCCAGTCAGGGGGAAGACCCACATTCCTGCATGCTTCAGTGAGTCCCTGGGATTGTCTTCTAAAAGTTCATTTTCCTAATGCCAGTGAGTCATCCACAAGATCAAATTATGTTTATTGTATTCTGCTTAAAAGACCAGTAAAGTGTGTGAGCCATTACAGGAAGACTTTGATCTAAAATGTTTAAAATAAAATACTTGGTGCTTGAAAGGATAAATCGTCAGATACCTGGGGGTGGGGGGAACAGCAGCCTTTAGATTCTCGGAGGCTGCGCTTTATTGGAAGAGCATAAATTCACCTACATCCAGACGTGACAGGCACATTCTCATCCATTACCTCCTTTGATGCTCATAATAGCCCTAGGAGATGGGTAATTATCCTTAACTTCATGGGTGTGAAACGTTATAAGCCCAGAAATAGGAAGCGATTTGTTGAAAGTTACACTGCAGAATAGATTAAACCCAAGGCTAGGAAAGTGGGCAAAGCTCCCCTCCTCCATGAGGCTGTCCTCAATGGCCCTCATCCTCCCAGCGTCCACACGCTTAGGAAACCCGCCCACTGTGGGACCATCCAAACCCAGAATCAAAATCCAGTGCTGCTGCTAATATCTGTTGTCATCTAAATAAGGTACTGACCAAAGATTTCCATTCGCATGTCAAATTTAATTGCACCTCATATTCCAGGAGTCCTGAGTTGAAGAATTCCACAATCAGACAGATGGTACCAAATAGAGATGAGTTTGATGGGCAATGTCTGCCATGAGCACGGGGGAAGAATGGAGGCAGGAGGCCTTCAGTTCGTCTCTGTGGGGTTGGAAACCTATGAACTCCCTTCCAAACCTCATGTCGAATGATCACATCTAAGCAGAAACATCCGGATCTATGAATAAAGGGGGAATGGAGATTCATGAAGAGAGCAGTCGGTACAGACACAAACTCTGCCGGAGGCTTGTTGCATCAGAGCAACACCTTGAAATATTTATTTTCACATGTTCAGAATATCCTCACTCGGAGAAGCTCAAGGTGACAACTTTCCTTATACTTTTGTATATTTTCCAATTGCCAGTTGTAAAAATTTTATCTTCCTCTTGAATTACAGCCCCCAGGACTTTGCTCATCGCTCCATCAACAGCAGAAGCAGCTTGACGGCCGGCCAGTGACTCTACAAATCCTACTTTGCTGATTATATGACTTTTTTGCAGAAAAAAATAAGGCCACCGCCTAAAAGTACAAAACACAAACTGTAGGGGTGCAGTCGTACTTTCTGCACCTAACTCTGGCAAGAACAGTCTTCACACGGAACAACACTTGCAGCTATGGGGCCATGGTTCCTGTGGCTTAACAGTGAAGTCCCACTTGGTAAGCAGGCTATGCCGTGCACTCCCAATGCATCTGTGGACACAGGCCATCCACACCATCCCCAAGAGCAAAACTCTAAACACAACCTCTCCCTGACCCTGATTTATGCCAGAAATCATCTATTATTTATTGCTCTGAACGAAACACATTGGTAAACTCAACTTGCAGCAAGCAGAGGAGTTAACATTTCTGAGCCACAAATAGGAATCAAGGTGCATTTTATCCCTCACCTTATTTAACAGTAGTGACAGGCACCACAGCTTTGTTTTTCCAAACCTTGATATTACAGAGAAGGACAGGAGGACAGCTCATCTACTGAACAGTATTTCTTGAGCAGATATTTGGTGTCAGATATCAATTTTGAAACAGGTTATGTTACTAGCAGGTAGCAGAGTCAAGATTAGAATTCAGCCATCCTATTTACATAAGCCTTATCTTTGCTTCACCCCCCCCCCATTTCTCACACTGTACTGAGAGGATCCATCAGACTCAGTCAGAGAACTTGCAGAAAACACACCTTAGCCTTACCAGGTTTAATGAATCCCAGTCCGCAGAGGGAGGGGCTAAGAACCTGCCTTTGTACCAAAACACTGCCTGGGGAATAGTAGCCATTCGATAAATACTTACTGAATGAACTATTGTTACACATAATGTGTCAAGTATATTAGAGTTTAGAAGAGTAGCAAAAGTTTATTTATTAAATAAGGAACAGCAAATGTTTTGATACCTTTCAAATAGCATATTCACCCAGATCTCTTATTCAGTCTCCCCAAAATGTCTTATCCAAGGAGAAAGTTAATAAAAGTGGTTTCTACACATGAACTGACTAAAATACTAAATAATTTGCCAAATGTTTTGTTTTAAAAGCACAAAAATCAAAAAAATCTATTGTCATGTATAACTAATTAGAACAAATTTTTAAAATTAAAAAAAATCATTGATGAAAAATAAATAAACTTAAAAAGCACAAAAATCTTAGGTTGGACAGCAAACTGAAAAGCAATCTATCCAACACCATTTCTGATGTTACTTCTTCACCAACACCCCCAGAGTTGGGCGCTCACTCCCCCAGGACTGCCCACTTTGCCTCCATATCTTATACCTGCTATGATAAACACCTGTTCAATGGTGCAATATCCAGGAATATTCATCATCTATGCATTTTTTTACTTAGAAACTGGGTATTAATTAACACATGTGCCATAACTACTATGAGCCAGTTTCTGTGCTCCCTGCTGCATAGACATCAATCTCTTTAACCCTTACAAGAATGCATGTTAAATACAATAATGTATTGAAGATAAAGTTCATAATTAAAATTGTTTGCCAGACTCTCAGTTTAGCACTGCATTGAACTAACTTATAATGCTCTAACAAAGTACCCATGTAGAAAAAGCAAACTTCCAAAACCCTTGTGAAAACCAAAGAAAGTAGTCAAGCATCCCCAGAGGACTGGTGGAATATATACTATCTTTAAGGGAAACTGGATTGATATTACAGTTGACTCCTGTGCACTTGACCACTAGCAGGCCACCAGGGAACCAGACGGGGTTAGGAGAGCCCACCTCTACCTGCCATGCACCCACTTCTCATGGTAAAGCCAATGGGGCGGAGCCAAGGCTGGGGGTAAATGCCTACAAAGATCTTCCTCACCCAAAAACTTTGAAATAGTCCAAAGCCAAGGAGGAGATCATGCAAGTATTAGCCCAGTGAGTTAGAGGAAGCACATAGTTAATGGTCACTTATTAAAAGAAATAGAGAAAATGCTAACTGCATGGAGTTTGTGGATGGACGTGACCACACATTTTTCTGCACCCTCTCCCCCGGCCCTGTGGTTGCAACTTTTCACGGTCAACTCAGGGCTGGCCTTGGGCTTAACTTTAACCAGTGAGACTGGACAAACGTGATGCATACCAAGGCTTAAAAGTACTTGTATGTTTTCCCCCCTCTTTCTGCTTTATGGAACCGTGGGGCCACCATATGCAGAAGCTTCGACCAGCATCACTGAGGGTAGAGAATGGCACATCTCAGCTGAGGCTCCTCTGGGACCAGCTCTCCTGTCAAGGGGAAAGCAAATGTGGGCAACCTGGACCACTGTGCCCAGCCAAGCCACCTGCGGAAGAGCTGCCCAACCAATGCACAGAAGAGGGAGAAACAGGCATATTCATAGAAGTCACTAAGCTTTGCAGGTTTATTTTTTAATGCATCAAAAGCTAAATGATACACAGTTGCTTGGTTTCATCAAAAAAAAAATATGTGACAATAATTAAATCAGTATGTCGAGGCAGGGAAACAGAAATCACCCTGCAACAAATTAAACAATGCAGAGGACATGCTCCAGATGTCAGCTCTGGATAGAGAGAAAGGAAATGAGAAATTAAAATAATGAAGGAAAGTTTGATGCATAAGACAAAGTCTAAAATCATGAGTAGTGCTAATTGCAGAACAGAAAAGAAGAAATGACCGTGTAATTTTAAAAAAAGAAGGAGGTGGGGGAGGGGGAGTCAGGACACTGTGAGGAGGAGGACGGGGCACCTCCCCGTTCTCAGCTCAACAGACACCTGCATTCTAGGAAGCCTGATGTGAGGGAATTGTCATATGGGCCTGGCACTTCACAGATTACAAGATCAGAAGAAACTACACATTTCAGAGTGGCCCAAATAGCCACAAAGATTCTGAAAAGAAAGAAAGAATAAAGAGTCTGCTATTGATAGTGGCCCTTCGTGTCCGGCGATGCACGATAGGCATTGGACATGTTTACCCCACTTACTCACATTTGGAGAAACCTTTAAACAACCTCACGCACTACCATCAACAACCCCTGAAAATACATACCCCCCTCTAAATCATTTGAGTCAAAGAGAAAATGTAAAATAGTTACAAGTGTCCTAATTATTAAAAGTGAGAAAAACATATACTGTACAAATCATGAAACAAGTAAAACCATCGTTTTGAACACTTACTTTCAATAGCACGCTCAGAAAACACTTTCATCCTAAAACCAAAAAGAATGCAATAGTGTATTAAAATAAATGTGAAAGCCTTAGAAAATAAAAATAAAGTTCTATAATGTTGGTGGGGGGCTTAAAAAGATGCAAGATAGATGCACAGAAGACTTTAAAGAAAAGTCCGCCTTTACCCAGTGCTGGTGGGTGGAAAATGCCTCAATTCTTAAAAAGCACTTATAGTTACCCAGGAATTTTAGTCCTCAGTACACATCAAAGAAAAATGAAATATGTCCACATAAAAACTTAGACACAGATTCAAAGGTAGTATTATTCCTAATAGCCAAGAAGAAGAAACAGCTCCAATGTCCAGGAACTGATGAACAGAGAAGCAAAATGTGATAAAATGGAATATTATTTGACAGTAAAAAACAAAGAACTGATACCTGAACAGAGATGGACCTGGAAACATTATGCTCACTGAATGAAGCCTGAAACAAAGTCACATACTCTGTGACTTGCCCTCCGGGAAACTTCCCCTCTCCGCCCAGAACAGGCAGATCCACCGAGAGAGCAGATGAGAGGGTCCCAGGAGCTGCCAGGGAAGGACTGGGTGGGAACTGCCGATGGGCATGGGCCCACACGGGGGTTGGCAAAATGCTCTAAAATCAGTGGCGACTGTGCCCGATGAAAACCACTGCACTGTGCACTTTAAAAGATGATTTTATGGTCTATGAATTTATCTCAGGGAAGGCATTATTTTCTAAAGTCAATTAGCATATAACCAACTCTGGACTCATCAGCAACGTCAATGAAGCAGAGCACATAGATCAGAAACAGACCTTCCTGTGTATATAAGAATTAGCATATTAGAAAAGATGGGTAACAAATAATTAGGGAACAATAGGTTATTCAAGGCACAGTGTAAAAAAATGGCTTTGGCTTAAAAAAAAAAAAAAAGATTCTCACCACCACACAGCAAAATAAATAAATCCTGTTTAGATTAATGATTTGGACATGTAGAAAAACTAGGGGCAAACTTCAGAGTATTTATTACTCTACAAAAGAAGACAGACTTCCTCAGCATAAAGCAACAGAAGAAGCCACAAATTAGAACTCTGTCGGAGAGCCCGCCGAAGGTATAAATAAACACCCACAGAACAGAAACGCCCGCGAAATTTAAAGGCAGTAATAAAACTGAACAAAACACACCCAGTAAATTCTTCACACTCGTGTTTAATATTTTTATTTAAAGAGATCGTTAAAATGAATGAATCTCTAGTTGGAAAATAAATAAGTAACATTAACAGAGAGAAAAAGATCAACCAGCTAATGTAATGAGTGTTCAATTTAATACATAATAACAAACGGTGAGAGTATTATTTTCACCTATTCAGCCAGAAAATATTTACAGGTCGGTGCTGCTGAGGAGAAAGGAGGGTGAGTTGCAAACTCTGGTAGGAGTGCAAATCAGTGCAGAAATGAGCACATTAATGCAGCAAGTTCTGACAAGTGTCAATACTCAAGGAAACACGTGTCAGTATTTCATTGACTCTCTAAAATATAAGGCATAGTAAGCGATTTCTGTCTGGTAAGTTCTCTACTATTACCCTTATTACCTAGGATAGACCTGGGAACATAGTACATTTTAAATAAATTTATTGAAGTAATTTGATGCTTAAAAATAATTTATTGTCTATTTCTAGGAATCTATACTCAGGAAAAAAATTCAGATATTTAAATGATACATGCATATTGTACTTATTTTTGACAAATATTTATCAAAACATTTCCTATGTACTCAACTCTGTTCTAGGTGTTACTAATAATAGCAGAGAACAAAACAGATAAACATCCCTGACATATATGTGGAGTGTGTGTGTGTGTGTGTGTGTGTTTCCCCAAAAAAACAACAAACAAAATGCACTATTCAGTGGTGATAAAGGCAGTGGAACATCCCAAGAGAGTAACATCTACAGAAAAACCCTGTGTCCTTGGGCGGTTGGGGCACTTCTGCATTGTGGATGCCCTCAGGCAGGCATTAAAGACAGACGCAAAGATCCTCGCACTTGGCACCTGCTTTCCAAAGTCTCCCTGAACTACTTCCTCAGGATTTCTGGCGTATCATCTTCAGTATTGCTCCATCTAAGACCCTTGAATCCAGCCCAAATTCTAAGAATACAGAAGGCCCCATCCCCATTATTCAAGGGCTCACTTTCTGTGGTTTCGGTGATCTGTGATCAACTGTGGTTAAAATAGAATAAAAATTTTCAAAAATATATGATTCATAAGTTTTAAATTGGGCCACATTCTTAGTAGCATGATGAAATCTTGTGCTCTTCCTGTCCCATGCCCACCCAGTACAGGAATCATCATTTTGTTCAACATATCCATGCTGTGTAGGCTACCCTCCCGTTAGTCACTAAGTAGGCATTTCAGGTATCAGATTGACTGTGGTTATACTGCAGGACTTGTGTTCAAGTCACATTTATTTTACTTAGTAATGGCCCCCAAACACAAGAGTACTGACACTGGCAATTCAGATGTGTCAAAGAAAGAATATAGTGCTCCTTTAAGCAAAAGGTGAAAGTTTGTTTTCATTTTGGTTTTTGTATTTTGAACCAGGGGCATTCTACCATTGGCCTTTGATTTTATTTTTTTGAGATGGTCTCACTAAGTCGCGGTGGCTGGCCTCAAACTTTCAATCCCTCTGCCTCAGACTTCTAAGCCACTAGTATTACAGGCATTTACTGCCTTGTGCAGCAAACGTTCTTGACTTAATGAGGAAAGAAGATAAGTTATATGCTGAGGTCGCTAAAATCTACAACAAGAATGTCTCTTCTATTGGTGAAATTACAAAGAAAAGAAAAAAATTCATTCTGGGTTTGCTGTCACACTTCAAAATACAAGATTTACAGCCACCGTGCAGTATGAGTGCTGGCTTAGGATGGAAAAGGCATTGTGTGTGTGTATGCGTGTGTGTGCGCATGTATGTGTGCGTATGTGTGTGTGCGTGTGTTTGTGTGTGTGCGTGCATGTGTGTGCGTGTACATGTGTGTGTGTGTGCACTTGTGTGTGCGTATGTGTGTGTGTGTACGTGTATGTGCGTGTTTGTGTGTGTGCGTGTGTTTGTGTGCGTGCGTGCGTGCACGTGTGTGTGGATGTCCACAGGTTCAGGTCTCCCCTGTGGAGAAGGGGGCTGTGCCTCTGGCCTCAGCTGTCTTCCACCCAGGGCTAGTGGACAAGCACATGTCGCCTCATGTCTGCCAGGACAGTTGCCTTCGTGGTCACCTGGGCCCCATGAACGGGACTGCAGTGTGGCAGCCGTCCCATGGGCTCGCGCCCTCCTCTCACGTGCTGACCTTGAATCAGTAGCCTGTCTCCTCCTCCTCTGCCGGCGGGAGGGGACCTGGCGGGTCTGGTTTCTCTAGCGTGGGGCTCCTCTGGCCAGTGGTCACAGTGTCCTTGGGGAGCATGGAGGGCTCACCCCAGCTCCTGCTTGCTAAGGTTTAGCAGTGTCTTCCTGGAGGGGACTCTGTCATCCTCAGACAATGAGCCCTGGGCCTAGGACTGTCCATAATCTCAGCACAGGGTGGCCGGCCACAGAGTTCCCATTGCTGCGTGTGCCTGAGCCCTCTCCTCCTCACTCTTGATCTTTCCCCCGTCTTGTTAGACAGAACAAGCTAAGACCTAGTGGGCACCAGGCCACCTCCTTGCTGTTTGGAACCTCCTGGCCTTTAGCCATTGCTATAGATGATGTAAGTCCAAGCACCCTGTTTGTCCTTCTGGCCTGGCTGTGCCCTTAGAGTGACTAAGTCCTCCTGAGCCTGCTGGTTAGAAGTCCACAGTTGGCTCTGGTCATGCCCAGGTTCCGGGCACCATCCCACAGTGTCACCACTGCTGCCTAAGTGACGCTGAGCTTGGCAGATTCCGCTCCATCCTGAGCAGTGCACAGGATATTCCTACTGACCAGGTGGAAGTGTGTCCAGCGCACCTCCCCAGGGGACACAATCCTCGAGCATTCTCTCTGGTCTCACATGATACCTACAGTCACTATTCCCTTCTCTCACACCTTCTCGCTCCTCATTTCTCTGCTAAGGTTGTTGTGGCACCTCCACCCCATGAAGCCACATGTTTCCAAGTCTTGGGGGATTGTCCCCACAGAATTAGACCTGGCTCCAAGGTATCCTTGCCATGGCCCTTACCCAACCCTAACCCTGCACTCGCTCTCCCCTGTTGACACTGCAGTAAATTTGAGACTTTAGCATGCCGTGTGTTATCCACCGTCTGTCCAACATCACCAATAACCAACAGTGGCCCTGAGGACCGGCTTTGTAGGGGGTTTCCAGTACCCTCAAAAGCAGAACCTGAATCCAGGGTTGTTTGGGGTTTATTATTTGGAGCTATTGCTACAGAGCAAGGCAGGGAGATGAGGAGGGAGGAACAGAGAAGGAAGGAAGGGCACTGGAAGAGTACCTTGTCCAGAGCCACACTGCCCTGGATAAAGGGCTCAGCCTCCCTGGGAGGATGAACAAGAGGGACAGAATTCCCCAGCCAGGCTGGGCACGGAGAGCCCTGATCCAGCGGCCTCACTCTCCTTGGTTAAAGGTGCCAAGGTCTCTTAACTCCCTCTGCTCCTGTGGGCTGTGCCTGAGCTCTGGGCCGTGGGGTTTCAGAACACAGTAAAGACACATGGAGCACACGCAGAGGTAGACATGATCCAAAGAAGTAACGAAGCAGACGCAGCAGTCACAGGAGCCAGGGCTGGACCTCAACCCCAGGCCTCCTCCCTCCTGGCACTTGTCCTCCTCGACTCCAGGCCTCCTCCCTCCTGCCACTCATATGGAAAAAGTGACTTTCCAGGTGGGATTAAAATAAGGATCTTGAGAGAGGGGGTCAGACCCAATTACCTACGAGGGCCCTAAACATGATCCCAGGGGTTCTTGAAAGAGAGAAGCAGAGCAAGACTGGCTCCAGAAGAGAAGGAATCGTGGTGATGGCGGCTGGGGTTGGCGCTGGAGGAAGGGCCAGGAGCCAGGCATGTGGGCGCCAGTCACAGCTGGAGGAGGTGAGCACGTGGCATGTCCTCCAGAGCCCGCAGAGGGAACCCGCCCTGCCAACGCTGGCCTGAGCCCGTGAAACGGACTTCAGATTCCTGGTCTCCAGACCCTGAGGAGCTGGCATTGTGTGTTGCACTAAGCCCCAGAGTCGGTGGGAAGTTGTTTCTGGGCAACAGGACACACAGCACAGCCCCAGGGACGCCCTCAGCTGGTCAGGAGGCCACCGACTGCCCCTGTCCTGTTACACCCCGGTCTCAGGGCCTCCTGAAGGTCCAGGCACCTCCTGCTCACACCTGTCCCTGAAGTTTCCTTTCCCCAGAACCATGCCCTCTTCACCTGGTGCGTCCTCCTCGGCTTTGATGTGAGTCTAATTATCATTTTCTTAGAGGTCTTTAAAGGTGGTAGGATCTAGAGGGAGCCTGTTTCCCTTTCTCAACACTCATCTCTCTCCTTCAGGATGCCACAGTTTGCTTCTCTTTCCCGTGTGTGTTGTCCCCTCATTTGCTGCGTCTCTGCCTGCAGGACTGAGTTGGCCTTTGCTCTTTTATCCTCACTGCCTAACAAAACACAAACCGAGTGAACACCCAGAAAGTAGCTCTTGACATTATTTAAATACATAACTCTCCTCAACTGTTTTTGAACTCAAAATAGCTGATTAAGGCTCAAAATAGCTGGTTGAAATTTGTTGCCAAATCATCAGCACTTGATACAGTGCCTGGCACATAATAGCTACACAATAAATATTTGTTGAATTCATTGGATTCATAAAGCTGGGAGGGATGGCTCAAATTTTACATTTTGTAGTATCAGCTGTAGATGTCTCCAAACCAAGATGTAAAAATGAAATCTGATTAGTTCATAGCAAATAAAAGTCAACACTCCCCCCCCCCAAAAAAAAAAAAAAACACTTGCCCACCAATGACTTTTCTGTGACCTCCAAGATAAAATGGCTAATATCCTTCGACTTCCCGACTGTTTCCCAGGGTATTTTTGACCAAGTAAGGGAGATACTGATAGTCTTGTAGTCCTCAAAATTCAGACACCAAAATCAGGCTGCCTGGTGTATGTGTAAACCTAATGCCTTCCATGATGGGCACAATCCCCTATCCTCAGTGATCACGAGAGAAACACTCCCCCTCATCTGAACTCCCTGGGGTATCCACCAGCAGGGAGAAACTCTGTCCACAGGTGCGCCATCTCTGACCACCATGACGAGGCTGGGCAGGTCCACGAGCTCTGCAGGCCCAGATACCAAAGGCTGTGCTACCCTTCCAACTCGAGGGAAGAACACAGCCCTCTGCTGACTTGAGGTGACGCCCTAGTCTTCAAACTTGCCAGGAGCCCTGAGAATCACAGTGACTCCATTACTCTAATGTTTTGCCCCCAAACTGGTTATCACCTCTTTGAGTCTATTCACCATTGGTTTGAACTTGGAAGACACCTGAGAAGGGGAGTCCACACGGCCTGCCGGAGGGAAGCAGCCGGTGCCAACACTAATCTGGCCTCCTGTGTGTGGCCGCCTGTGTTGCCGTCTCTGATCACCACTGAGTACTCCCCATGCACGTCTCTGCCGAACCCCAACCTATTTGGTGGACACCTCGTCACTGTTCATGGTTCTTTGTCCCCAGCTGAGGTTCTCAAATCCTCATCTGTTGTCTGGGATCACTTAAAACGTATGCAACAAGCATTGCATACTTTACTTAGAGTGACTTACTCTACCCTAGAGGTTAGAGAGTAAAACGAGGCACAGTCTCTCTTTTAGGAAGACCTTATCCAGACGATATTAAGATATGCAAATTATAGCCAAAAAAAGTTTTTTTTTTTTTTCAAAGGGCCATGATACAAGGCACCCAAAGGAAAACTGGGTTCATTTCCAGGAGGGCTCCAAGGAGGACTGTAGAGGAGAAACCCCCCGACCTGAGCGTTAGGATCCGGAGGGCTTTTCAAAAGGCAGAGAAGGTCCAAGAAGGATGAGCCCTAACTGAGCAGCTGCACGGGGCCCTGCCCCACGAGGCCCCAGGAAAACAGCCAGCTACGGGATTTAGCAAGAGCAGAGCGAGAAAGAAAGTCCCACGGGATACAGCTCAAGAGGCAGACATATGTCAGTCATGGGGAGGAATATGTGCCCGTCAAAGGTGCTCCCCATCCCTTCCTGGAGAGATGGCTGGCAATAGTTGTATGGGACTCAAGGATGCACTGACTATTGTGGTTTGGAAGAGCAGATTATCATTCAGGTCTTCAAACTGAAGATGGTCTCAGGGACCGAGCCTACAGAGTAGATGCTGTGGGGACACTGACGTTACATTTGCATGTGTGGGGGTGTCCAAGTGTAGGGGCAAGAGTGATCCTCTCTCTCCACCTTCCTCAGGTGAGGATGGAACGCTGATGGACAGCCACCTCCCGTCATACTGGCTGCCATTTTTTACTGCTACTGTAATCCATACATTTTAAATATGTTTCTTTCATCTATTCATTAAGGCAAAGAATCCCATGAGTTTTCCCATTTGGGGGTAAGAAAGCTGAGTTTGGAGGTGTTCCACGTAGTACTGAGACTCTCCACGAGCGAGCAGCAGAGGCGGAATTCCGAAGCAGCCCTCTTTGGTGAATCCTTCACGTCTGTGGCCTGGGGCTACATAGGCTCCACCCACAACTTGCATCTGCCTAGCTCTTTGATGGACATCTATCCAGGTAACTTCTCTGGGTTATTCCAAAATAACAACAACAACAATAATAATAGCAATAGCAATAGCAACTTATTTGAAAGTGCATTATCAATGATTAAGCACAAAATAAGGGGTTTGCTGATGTTTTTATTAGTAGTACAAGTTGAATATTCCTCATCCTAAATGCTTGAGACCAGAAACAAAGATTTCAAATTTTTTTCAAAAATGTGATAGGTAGATAGATAGATGGGACCCAAGTCTAAGCACGAAACTCCTGTGTTTCATATATGCCTTACACATACAACATGAAGGTAATTGCACACACAGCTTTTAATAATTTTGTGTTTTGACTGTGCTCCTGCTCCTTCATCGCTGGCCACTTTGACCTTCTCTCAGGCTACTCTGATGTTCCGAGTCAGAATAAACTGCCCCGCCAGCCACTCACCCGGCGGCCTGACCAGGGGTCCACACTTCTGTTGCCTCCTCTGTCATGAAGCTCAGCTGTGGGGTTTGCCAACAGCGGCTCCCCGTCAGCCCTCAGTCCTGGATTTTAGAGCTCCGTGGGTGTTGGGTTTTGGATCAGGGATGCACAGTCTGCGCTCACGTTCTTTTGCTGTTTTCTCCTAATTGTTGTCATCAGCAGTTCCATTTAAAATCGTAACAGGCTAGAGTCATGACCAAGGCAAATGACGAAACCCAGCCCAGTGCCTATTCTTTCCTACTTGGGAAAATCACACGTGTGAGAAAGCTCACCTTTACTCCTGAGGAGGGATGACCTCAGGCTGAGTGACACCACGCCAGACAGAAAACTCCCCGGAGAACCAGGAACCCCGGCCTGGCTGAGCAGTGGGGATGTTCAAGCAGGAGCAGATCACCCCACGAGGCAGGAATTCTGGGGAACGTGACCGACGGGTTTCTGAACCTTGATGAGAGAAGGTGCGGAGGGGCCGTGGAGCCCACAGGGAGCCATCCGGAGGATCACACTCCTAATCAAAACATCCAGAGAGGTGGGGAGAGGGCGCGTGGCATCTGGCAGGGAGGAATTATTTATCAGATATTTATTCTGCCTCGACACCAAGCATCTGGAGGGAGCATCCAAAGCATCTGTCTGGGGTTGTGTGTTCTGGGGGAAGGTGGGGGAGTGCGGTTGTGTGCAAAAGAGAGAGGGAAAAAGAGCACACAGAGTGGAGTAAATCAGACAAACATCTGCAGGGCGGGTGTGAGGGCTGAGGCAGGGCAGAGAGCTGCGGGTGTTCGGTTCTCTAACATCGCATACAAGTGCATTCGAATCCCAGCTCTTGCGCTTACCGTGTGCTGCTTGGATATTGGGGTAAGTGTCCTGAATTCAGGGTCCTTCCCTGTAAGGTGGGAATGGCCCCGCAGTGCTGCTGTGAGGACAGTGGAGCCAACACATGCTCCCTGCACAGGCGTCACCCATGACCAGGACATTGCCGTGGTCACTTGTCTATGTGAGGGCTGCAGAGGGAACAAAAGCCAGGTGGACATCTCTATTAAACACAGCTGGGGACAAAAACCATCAGGAAAGTAAGAGAGGGTCACAGAGAACTGTGGAATCGTTCGAAGCAAGTTCTTCGCACATCAGAAGGTCTTGCTCAGCATGATGAGGGCTACACCACCTGGGAGCCTGTCAGAAACACACAGCTGCAGCTGGTGGAGTCTCCATGTGAACAAGGTGCCCACGTCATTCGTCAACGCAAGGCACCTTGAGGAGCACCCAGCTAGGACACAAGGTCTGCATTCGCCCACAGTCATATCAGATCCTCTAATGACAGAAGGGTCCATGTGGTCTGCAGCGGGTCCATTCAGTCACCTGATCAGTTTAAGCCCCAGTAAGTAAACAGCTGACCAGCTCCAACTGACCCAGGCCCAAAGCAACCAGCCCTAAATGGGAAGCAGGTGGTGTCTGTGAAGGGTCAACCAAAGCACTTCAATGAGATGGGCCTTGCCCCCGGGAGCCTCATGACAGAGGAGGCAACAGAAGTGTGGACCCCTGGGTCAGGCCGCTGGGCGAGTGGCTGGCAGGGCAGTTTATTCTGACTTGGAACATCAGAGTAGCCTGAGAGAAAGTCAAAGTGGCCAGTGATGAAGGAGCAGGATTTCAACAAGTGGAGAAGGAGCGGGAGATGCAGCTGGAGGCAAGGGACCCTGAGGTGTCCAGCAGAAGAGTGTGAGCAGACATGGGAGCCCGCAGACGGAGAGCTGAGGCTTGGAGGAGCTTGGGCCTTCAGGCTGCAGCCTCCTCACCCTCCTCACCCAGGCAAAGGGAAACCAACCTGAGCTGAGCCTGGACAGCACAGGTCCATCCAACATTTCTAGCTTTGGCTTAAGGAACAGGGTACAGTCTCTCTGTACCCTGGCAATCCCCTTGCTGGGCCTCAATTTGAGAAATAAAGAAACCATCTCTGTTTTAGAATTGTGTGTCTTATTTGGTGCTTTTCTCTAATATAAAAAATGTGGGCACAGTTGACCCTGAGACTGGTGCAGAGATGGCTCCACTCTAATGTGTCACCCTCCTGTGGCACAGCACCATCGCCAGGAAATAGCTGACCTTTCCAACCTTTCATTCTCCAGCCTTTCCAACCCTTCACACCTGATGTATGAAGAAGCAGTGTGTTCAGGAAGGAGTGGACTTGCCGTCTTTCCTTTCCCCTTTCCACGATCCAGAGCAGACAATGGCCTGGGTGCTAAATCTCCACAGGAAGCAAGCCAACCACTAACTAGGGGCATCCACATTGCACTGTTACACAAAACAGAGATAAACGGTGTTATTCTCTCCCCACTATGTGTCTTGAGGCCTATAAGTTACAGCAGCTAGTATGATCCAAATACAGATGTTACAGGAATGATTGTTAGAATCAAAGAAGAAAAAGATGAGAAAGTGCTTTATAAGTTATAATGTTGCCACTATGGCTTTCCTGAACATTCAACAAATATCTATGGAGCAGCTGTTCCACACCACGCATGCCCTTGGGACTGAAAAGTCAGTGACAGATACCTCTGACCTGAACCTCCTCCCAGATTAGTATCCAGTCATCAGCCAACACTGCTGGGCAGAGCATAAGAACACACCATCTGCCTTTCAGCTGAGGAAATACTGCATCCCATCCTCATTTAGCTACCCAGCGGGACAAAAGCCCCTGAATGGCTTTTACGGAGTTTTCTATGTATTGATTTTTAAATTCATGGCTTGCGTTGTCCCAGGCAAAATTTAAGACAGCTTACAAGATGGCTTAATTTAGAAATGAAAATGAAAGAAGGAAGTCAAAACAGGGTGGGAATATGAAATGGAAGCATGAATATAGCTAAATATGCAATCACTAAAGACTTACACACTCGCCACAAATTTAGATCTGAGTTTTCTGGCAATGAAATTTTAAAAAAAAATGTGATGTTCTTTAGCTGTTATAATATTTGCAATTAACTATTTAGTATCTGTCTTCCTTATAGGACAGAAGCTCCAGGGAGGATGAGACTGTGTCTTTGATTTACTTACCCCTGTGCCTCAGGACCCAGCACCGTTCCTGGTCCATAGTTAATCCACAGTGAACACACCCACAAGATAAAAGCAGACGCCACTCAAAATTCAATCCTCCTTGACATCAAGACAAAGAGACATATACCCCCAGATCCTCAGAAATCTGAGCCAACAAGATGACGACCAGCATCCTCAGCTGATCCCACAGTGGGCTCAACTGCAGGACCCTGGCTGGTCCTCACTTCCTAAACCCCATGCCTTGGTGGCATCACACCAAATACACACCAGAAGCCAATAATGCAGGACCATAGTATCCTGTGGTCCCAACCCCAACCCTGCCAATCTGAAGCCATCTAGGGGAAGACCACCAACTTCCCAGATGGAACTAACCACTCTGCAGCTTGTGGGCAGTTCCCCTCAACGTCCTCTCCCTGGCAGCATCTACACCTGTCTGAACCATGAGTAGCTCTGACTTCATGCCTTTGGTCTCTATAGGCCATGAGGAGCAGCAGCGTTCTGATCCTAGAATCTGCATTTCCTGTGGGGACAGTTGAGGGGTACCATCCACTCTGTCATTCAGGGACGCCCTGATGAAGTCGTAATTGGCTGGATTGCAGTACAGTATAAATGGTATTTTTCCTACAGAATTAGATACCTTCCCTTTGTTTTCACTGTGACTTTATGACCAAATTGTTTCCCTGGGATTTATCTTGTTGTTTGTTTGTTTTTTCTCACTTTGGCTCACAAAGTCAGTGGTATGGTTCCAGTTAGTTAGAAAGCGATGTCCAGGGTAGGTGGCAGAGCATACAGGACCAACAAGAACATCAGAGAGCAGGATTGTGGCAGGTATAAGGCACAAAAATCAGAGGGAGATTTAGCAGCCCAGAGGCATAGGGAGATGGCACAGGATTCCAGGTGGTTTCCCAAGAGCTTACCACAGGGAGCAGAACCAGGGTCCTGGTTGCACGACTCCAAGATGCTATTTGCATGGACCACATTGAGTTTGATATGACAGTGCCCCCTGAAGTTGTGCTGTGTATCTACCCAGCAGGACCCAGTGTGAGACGGTTCACCAAAGTATTGAGAACCACATTTCCTGAGCATTTCAGATGAGCTGAGCATTGTGCTAAGAACTTGGTGAGTTCTAGTGCTCAGCACCTTGGAAGTAGGCACAGACTCGTTCTCGTCCACCAAAGGAGAGACGGAGACCTAGGAAGGTTGAGTGGCTTCCCAAAATTACTCCATTAGGCAATGGCAAAATGGAATTTGAGCCCAGAGAGGCTGTCCTCACAGCCCAAGCTCTTAACCACTGCCCTCCCTCCTACAAGCTGGTTTTAAAAAAAATACGAAAAGAAAAATTTGAAAAGGACTGTGTTTTCAAGATGCTATGTACAACAGGATTTCCAGTTGATTCTTCCAGATCCCTATCTCCTTATGGAAGTGATCTTTCACTTCTGGAATTTTCTCTCTGATTTCATTTCTTACAACATCTTTTACCTGGTAAAATTTTGCCCTAGCAATTAAGGGCATCCTAATCATCCCCAAATTCTCTTGCTGATCCTAGGACCCCCACCTCAGAGGACATCTCCAGGTTATGGTGCCAAGGCAGGTAAGAACACTCTGCAAACATGTCCCCAGAGTCATCTACACGGGTAAGTCTGGCCCCACAAAATGTTCCCTGCTCACCAGGGCGCCTGCAGCCTCTAATAGAGATCCTTGGCTGTGGCTGGGACATTTATGAAGTCCCGCTGGCTAGTGTCTCCCTCTGATGCCAGCAGACAGCTCCCGGCTGCGTAACCAACACAGGCTGAGCACGTTCAAGGGCAGACCACAGCTGGGGGCTGCATGGTGAGGGCAGAGGACAGGGAGCATGGCCCGAGGTGGCTCATGCCAGATTATCCCAAGATGGTGCTGTGACCCCGTGGCAGTGGCAGCCCACGTCCAGGAGACACCTGTCCACAACAGGAAGATGAACAGAGCTCCCAGAGAGAAGACCTGCCAAGGGCATGTGTGAGTCGCTGGTCCAGGCTCCCAGTCTCTCTCCGCTCTGAGACCCGCGAGTGAGGAAGGGCTCCGCTCGGCCGGCCTCACCTTTTTCTTCTTTGCTTTATTCTAGGCACCCTGTCCTTAAGCTGGCATTTCAATCTTCTAAATGTAGAGTTAACTTTTCAATCTGTTAGGAGCCTGAATTAATTTTATGGTTGGCCTGCCGCCTTTCCTTCCTTCCCTCACACCCTTCCTCCTGCTCGCCCTCCTCCTCCTCCTCCTCCTCCTCCTCCTCCTCCTCCTCCTCCTCCTTAGTTATGATCTGGATCTGGAACATCCCCAAAGGCCCCTGTGTTGAAGGCTTGGTCCCCAAGGCATGTCATTCGGAGGTGGAGCTTTGGAGAAGTGCTTGGATCATGAGGGCTCTAACGTCGTCGACGGATTAATCCATTCGATGGGCTCCTAGCTGAATTGACATTGGGAGGTATGGAAATTGTAGGAGGTGGAACTTAGCTGAAAGTAATGGGTCCTTGGGCCCATGTCCTTGGGAACTTGACAAGCTCACTCCCTCCCCACCCCTCTCTCCTCCTTTCTGAGGTGAGGTCAGTGGCTCTGCTTTATCACCTGATTCCCATAATGATGTTTTACCTCACCAAAGGCCCAAAGCAATATAGCAAAGTGACCATGGACTGAAACTTCTGAACTTGTGCACCAAAATAACTTTTTCCTCCTTTAAGTTGATTTTCTCAGTTATTTTGTCACAGCAACAGAAAATTGACAAACGCCTGCTTCTACTTCTGCTTCTTTCTCTCCTCCCCCTCCTCCTCCTCCTACTCCTCCTCCTTGTCCTTTCTTCTTTTCCTTCTCCTTCTTCCTCCTCCTCCTCCTTTCTTTTTCTTCTTCTCCTTCTTCCTCTTCCTCCTCCTCCTCCTCCTCTTCTTTCTTCTTCTTCTTCTTCTTCTTTTCTCTCTCTCTCTCTCTCTCTCTCTCTCTCTCTCTCTCTCTCTCTCTCTCTCTCTCTCTCCTTCCTCTCATTCATCTCATTCTTTCTTGCCCCGTCTCAGACATCTACAGCTTTGCAGAAGAGCTGGCTTTGGGTTGACCGGGCTTCATTTTACCAGCTCTGTGCATGCAAACAAGAGCAGAGAAGCAAATGATTGGACACAGTCTGAACAATACTCCCGGTTGCCAATCTCCAGCCCTAGCTCCCCAGTAGCCTTCCCCTGGGCACCTGCCATATCCAGGTCCTAAAACTGCCCTGTCTCACCCGAGACTCCACTGAGGCTGGCATCTGAGCCAAGGGCAGAACCTGCTGAGCAGTAGCAGAGTCGCCTGTGGCAGGGGTTGAGGCTCACGCCCTCTGGAGTCAAGTGTTGAGTTCTCTTCCCCAAATCTCCTTCATGTCCGAGGCTAGACACAAAGTTTTACAGAAAGAAAAGACAACACTTTCTTTACCTAAACAGTTGTATCAACACAGAACATTATTTTAAAATGTCAGAGAGTCTATTTTTAAAGTCTTTCTTGACTTGCCTTTATTTGCTTACAACTTTGAATTTTGTCCAAACAGTTTTCATATTTTAGGGAAAATAAAGAACATTCCTGTATTTCACATCTTCTAAAGCCCCCCCCCCTTTAATCATGTGTAAGCAGAGAATTCCCGTCCTTCCGGGGCTCTCCCTTCCTGCGGCTTTGAAGCACTTTCCCCTGGCTAAGGTCTAAGAAGGAAGTCAGGTCACTGAATCAGAACTCAAGGCCTGCGGCAGTGAGGACCGGACAAATCTAGCCTGCCGTGGACTGTTTTCCTGAGATGTAGGACATCTCAGCTCATCCTCAGGGCTTCGTATTCACCCATCCAAAGGATGCACTGCATTAGGTGCTGTGTCTTTACAGGGGGTGGGCTGGGGGATACCCTGAGGGGGGTAGTGTGTTGGTGAGGCAGGAGGTAAAAAGAGAAAACCAAAAAAGGAGAGAAGTGAGTGGTGGTCACGAAGCTGCTGGGAGGAGAGAGCCGGCTTCAGAAGTTCCCAGCAGGTGGTGAGGCTTTGGGCCTTTCCTACCCTTCTAGGTGAGAGTCGGTTATTTCACTTTGAGACTCCAGAATGTCACCCAGAGGAAGCTGTTGAGTGGGTGGCGTCCTTTCTCAGAGTCACCTTCAGTCTAGTGTTCTTAAAGCTGAACCTTTCCCACAGTGGCTACCGAATTCTGAATTCTCCCTAAACCGGTCGGAACCGAGGCCACGGTTAAGAATGTCTTGTTCACGGAGGATGAGGATGACCCGCGTGAAGCAAGGGGCTCAGTGAGTGTGCCTGATCGTAGGAGGGTCCGTCGCCAAACCAGCATCAGAGTGCCTCTGGCTGTAAAGGGGCTAGCAACCCCAATACTGGACAAATAGGCCGAATTTGCTTCTTGCTAGGCAGCATAGAGATGTACCGACAAACCACAGTCTCTAGGAATAAAAAAAAAAAAAAAACTGATTTCATAGAGCTTGGGGGAATATATATGTGTTAGTTAGCTATGTGTTGCTATGACAAAATAACTGAGAAAGCAACCTGAAAGAAGAAAACTTAAGTTTAGCTCATAGCTTCAGAGGATCAGGTTGCTAGGCTCCATTTTCTCTGAGCCTGTAGAGAGGAAGAACATCATGGCGGGGAGCATGTGACAGAGCGCATCTGCTCACATCCTGGAAGCCAGGAAGCAGAGGACGGAGGTGAAGGGGTCTAGAGACAAGATACACCAGGACACCATGTGCTGAAGGGTCACTGATTGGGCAAGCTTTTTTTCTCTCTCTCTTTTTTTCTAATTAGTTATACATGACAGCAGAACACATTTCATTTTATTGTACACAAATGGAGGAGCACAGCTATTTCTCTGGTTGTACATGATGTAGTCACACACCTAGGGTAAGGATGTCTGTCTCATTCCACCGTCTTTCCTGCCCCATGCCCCCACTTCTCCCCTCCCTCCCCTCTGCCCAATCCAAAGTTCCTCCATTCTTCCCATGACCACCCCCCCATTATGGATCAGCATCCACTTTTCAGAGAGAACATTTAGCCTTTGGCTTTTGGGATTGACTTACTTTGCTTCCCATGATATTCTCCAACTCCACACATTCACCTGCAAATGCCACAATTTTATTCTCTTTTAATGCTGAGTAATATTACATTGTGTATATCTACCACAGTTTCTTTATTCATTCATCTATTGGCAAGTTTAAAACGATTTTGAAGTTACGTGATCATAACTTGGGATTAACACCAAATTAGTGTCTTCTCTTGAATTTGGAAAATAGAAATTTTAATTATCAATCAAAAGGTGAAAATAATAGGCATCAGGAATTTTTAAGGGGCATCACGGCACATTTTATAACACAAAAATGTAATAATAGAACATTATTAATAAAAATAAGTTTAAAATCTTAGGTGAAATGGACAGGTTTTTTGGTACATATTTCTGGAGAGCCAAAAACACTTATAAAATTGGCAGAAATGACATAGAAAGTCTGATTTTTTTATATATGAAAATCTTGCCATAGACACAAATTTTGAGGTCTAAATAGCTACTGAAGAATTTTTCTAAATACATAATAAAGATATTATAGCAATTTTTATGTACCTTTCAGAGAAAAAAATAGAAAAACACTCACCAAATCGTCTCATAAGCCCAGAGCCTGACCAGATCCTTACAAGACAGTTAAGGAAAAAAAACCTAATTTTTATATGGGAAGCATGGCATTTTGGAATTAAGAACTTTCTTAAGTAAGAGTTTTTGGAGAATATTCAAACTGAGTGCATATTAGCATACACACAAAAATGCTAAATAAATACTAAGCAAATAAATCAATACTACATAAAAAGTAACATAAATCAAGAACAAGGTATATTTATTCCAAAAATTCAACTTTTAAAAATCAATTAATGTATTTCCCCCAATAATAAAATTAAGACAAAGTGTCTTACTGGCATCTTGATATTTACAGGAAAAACATTTGGTAACATTTAATGCCAGTCTGTTATTGAGAGAGAGAACAAACCTAGCTAATTGGGAATAAAATAAACTTTCCTAATCTGATTCAGGCTGTATTTAAAAGACCAGCAGCATTCACTGGGGAAATATTGAAAGTGATTTCCCCAAGATCAATAATGTGACAAGGAATTCCATTTTAATTATTTTTATTCAACTTTATACTCAAGTTCCAAGTCAGTACAACAAAGAAAAAAGAAAAAGAAGTAAAGCAGTAAATGTTGAACTGAAGTTTTATAATATTACATTATCATATATTTTAAAAATCCAAAATACATATAAATAAATTTTTGAAATTCAGAGAATTTAGAAAGTTGATGGAAATGAGGAAAATATGCATTTTTTAAATATTGTGTACAAAGAATATTAAAAGTGAACTAAAAAGCCCATTTCTAAAGGCATTACAACACTAAATATTTAGATACATGTTTAGCTAAAGACGTGCTAGACCTCCACTAGAGTTGTACAGAGCATGTCCAAGATACATTGAAGAAGATTTAAACAGAGAGTATTCATGGATTAGAAGACTCAGTATGTCAAGATGCAAATTGTTCCCAAATTTATCTTTTGATTCATTGCAATAATAATCAAAAGTCTATCAATGGATAACAGTGGGAATTACCAAGTAAGAGCTTCCAAAAAGAGATTTCTCCAAAAAGCAACAGAACCATTGGCAATAAATAAACAAATAGATAGATAGATAGATAGATAGATAGATAGATAGATAAATGAAATCTGAGAAATACTTGTTAAAGAAAAATGACTGCATCCCAGGGCAAGAGCTTTGGCCATAGTCAGTGGCCCTTTCCCTACGTCCCCTGTTGAGCTCTGCTGGAGCCTAGAAATCAAGGGTTGCACAATCACAGGGGCCACCAGTAGTTTGCAGCCAACAAAGGAACCGAATGGTGTGTAGCTTCCTAGATCACAGATCTCAGATAATCCTGGCTGTCTGACCCGGGTGGACATTCACAGGCTCATCTTTAACTGAACTAACTCAGACTTCACTCTGAAGGAGCAGCCTTTTACCAAGGGGAATTTGCTGAAAGCAATTAGAGGCAACTAGAAATTAGTCTGAAGAGCAGACAGAAAAGAGAACAAAGGGAAATGAGGAGAGCCTCAGAGATCCCACCAAACCAGCCTCCAGAAGCACCCGTGGAGTTCCAGGAGAGAGAGAGGGGGCAAGAGGGATGCCTGATCCAGGACCAAAAGCATCGCAGACTTGATGAGAAACACTTACTCACACATCCGAGAAGCTCCACGGATTCCAACAAGACAGACCCAAGGAGACCCCATGTCGACACATCCTAGTAAAACTGACCCAAGAGAGAACCTGGAGAAAGGGAGAAGCCACTCGTCAAGTACAGAAGAAGCTTCACAAAACCCACAGGCAAGCTCATACCATCTCCAAAAAGAAGGGCGTCAGAGGACCTCCCCTCCCACTTCCAGTTCTGCAAAGCCGGTCGGGAAGACTTCGAGGTCCCAGGAGGACACAGCAGTGGAAGACGGGAGTCCAGAAACGAATCCTTGTGTGACAGTCGGTCACATTTGAAAAAGGGGCCAAGGAAATTTGCAGGGGAAAAATACCCTGTTCAAAACTGGTGCTGGAATAATATCTAGTTGATTAAAATGAACGTGGACCTTCACCTCACACTAATACACAAATATTCACTCAAAGTGGTCATAGACTTTAAGGTAATCAACTTTAAAATAGAGCACAGAAGCAAAGCAAGTCTTTGAGACTTTTAAGTGTCCTTAGTTACACCACCAAAAAGCATGGTGTTTTTTTGATTTGGTGCCGCAGTCCGGCTGGGCAAATAACCAGGAGGTGACAAGCAACTTGAAGGCTGAAACGGGAACTACTTTATTGCAAGTGAACTCAGCGGGAACTGAGCGAGAACTCAAAGTAGCGGGCACCCGAGATAGCAGGAGCCGCTTCTCTGCTGGACAGCAGAGGTATATATACTCAACTAATCACACACAGCTTAACTTAATTAACATCATCTAGATACAGCAGTCAGCCAATAAGGAATCCTCATCATCTTAATGGCTCGCTGGCATTGCTTCACAAACCACTCCTCCTGGCAAAGTGCCAGGCGCCATCTTGACTTGATTTACATCCCCAACAGTTTGGGGGCTTTTTCACTTATTTTTGTAGGGGGTTACTGAGAACTGAACTCAGAGCACTTAACTATGAGCCACATCCCAGCCCTTTTTTTGTTTTTGTTTTTGTAATTTTTTCAGAGACAGGGTCTCACTGAGTTGCTTGGAGCTTTGCTAAGTTGCTGAGGCTGGCTTTGAATTTGGGGTGCTCCTGCCTCAGCCTCCTGAGCTGCTGGGATTACAGGTATGCACCACTGTGCCCAGCTAAAAGCATGATTTATAAAAGGAAAAATATAATTTGGATATCATTAAAATTCAAACTATGTAACTTTAAATGGAATTCTTAAGAAAAACACAAGTAATGGATGGGGAGGAAATATTCACAATTTTTAAAAATTTTTTTTCCAAGAATAAACTGGCATCCATGATTTACAAAAAAACACAACTCAGTAATAAGACAGGCCAAATAAGAATGGGCAAAAGTTGTGAATAGACATCTCATCAGTTATGAAATGGCCAATATACACAAGAAAGAGGTTCTACATCATTAGCCATTAGGGGAATGTAAACCAAAATTTCAGTGAGATAACATTCCCACAAACAGAAAGGCTATAATAAATAAAATTGGCAGAAACAAAGGTCAAGGATGTAAAGAAACAGCAGCTTCCATACACAGCTATTGACAGAGTGGTGCAGCCACTTGGAAAACTTTTTGGCAGTTTCTCAAAAAGTGAAACATAAAACTATCCAATAACCCTATAATTCCACTCCTAGCTATCTACTCAAAAAAAAAAAAAGGAAATATTCCATTGCATATAAATGTTCATAGAAGCATCATTCAAAAGAGTAAAACCCAGGAAGCTGCCCACATGTCCTCCA